>NC_072005.2:9148750-9750000 GCF_028885655.2 Pongo abelii
AAATAAATAAATAAGTTTTTAAATTTTTAATTAAATTTAATTTTTTTTTAAAAAAAGACCTAGTATTGGATAGACCAGTAGGGTGACTATAGTTCAAAATAACCCATTGTGTATTTCAAAATACCTAGAAGAGAACAATTGGAATGGTGGGAGTATAAAGACAAGACAAATATTTAAGGTGATGGATATCTAAAGTAACAAATCCTTACACATTATACAAATGTATTACACTATCACATGTATCCTGAAACAATGTACATCTATTATGCATTGATACAAAAATAAAAAAATAGCCAGGCATGGTGGCATGCACCTGCAGTCTCAGCTACTCGGCAGGCTGAGTCCAGAGGATCACTTGAGCCCAGGAATTCGAGGCGGCAGTGAGCTGTGATCACACCACTGCACTCCAGCCTGGGCAACAAAGTGAGAGACTATCTCAAAAATCAATTAGTCAGTCAATCAATCCAAAAAGAATTCAAGTCCAGGTGGTCCGATTCCAAAACTATCACCCTGAACCATCTGATCTCTGGTCTCATGTATTCAAAGACATTGGTCAGGCTGAGCACAGTGGCTCATGCCTGTAATCCCAGCACTTTGGGAGGCTGAGATGGGCAGATCACCTGAGGTCAGGAGTTCGAGACCACCCTGGCCAACATGGTGAAACCCCGTCTCTACTAAAAATAGAAAAATTAGCGGGGCTTGGTGGCATGTGCCTGTAATCCCAGCTACTCGGGAGGCTGAGGCAGGAGAATCGCTTGAACCCAGGAGGCGGAGGTTGCAGTGAGCCAAGATTGTGCCACTACACTCCAGTCTGGTCAACAGAGCAAGACTCCATCTCAAAAAACAAACAAACAACAAAAAAACAAAACAAAACAAAACAAAAACGAAAACAGAAAACCCCAAAGACATAGTCAGGCTTTCAAGACTTCTCATTACTTCTTTCTCCCTGACATATCCCAGCAGTGTAAGCCCAAAGCAGCTGAGACATCAGCGGAAAGATGGTATCCTAGATATTAGTTTCCTCAAAGCCTTGAACACGTCCTTGTTTCTCAGGCTGTAGATGAACGGGTTCAGCATGGGGGTGACCACGGTATACATTACTGATGCTATTGCACCCTTCCTGGAGGAGTGGGTAGCCCCAGAACTAAGGTACACCCCAAACCCTGTTCCATAGAACAAGGGAACAATGTGACCCGCAGATGGAAAAAGCTTTATACTTTCCACCAGCTGATGGAATTTTCATGACAGAGGAGACAATTCGTGTGTAAGAGAAAATGATCCCAGAGAGAGGAACACCACCTAACAGGCTGGTCACCAAATACACCAGGATGTTATTGATGAGGACATCAGAACAGGCGAGCTTGAGAATAAGAGCTAGTTCACAGAAAAAGTGGGGAATTTCCAGGTCTGTGCAGAAGGTCAGCCGTAGCACCATCAACATGTGCAGCAGAGCGTCCAGGACACTAATGAAGGACAGCAGAAGCAGTAGCCCACGGAGCTTGGGGTTCATGATGACATTGTACCTCAGTGGGTGACAGATGGCCACAAATCGATCATAGGCCATCATGACCAGAATTCCATTTTCCAATCCAACAAAAACCAGGACAAAGCAGATTTGGGTGAGGCAGCCTGTGTAACTGATGGATTGAGTCTGTGCCTGGATGTTCACCAGCATCTTGGGCACCGTGGTGGAGGTGAAACAGATGTCGACCAAGGACAAGATGCAGAGGAAGAAGTACATGGGGGTGTGGAGGTGGGAGTCAGAGTTGACGGCCAGGATGATGACCAGGTTCCCCAGCAATGTGGCCAGGTACATGGACAGGAGCAGCATGAAGAGGATGGGCTGCAGCTCCTGATCCCCTGACAATCCCAAGAGAAGGAATTCTGGAGTGTCTGAGAAGTTTCCTGCTTTCATGTTGTTGATGAGTCTTGATCTTGTCTATATTATTAAAACCAAACCAGTTATAAGTTATAGACCTTTTTCCTTCCTTTCTTTTTCTTTCTTTTGTTCTTTCTTTCTTTCCTTCTTTCTTTCTTTTCCTTTCTCTCTCTCTCCCTCCCTCCCTCTCTCTTTCTTTCTTTTGTTCTTTCTTTCTTTCTCTCTCTCTCTCTCCCTCCCTCTCGCTCTCTCTTTCTTTCTCTCTCTCCCTCCCTCCCTCTTTCTATTTTTCTTTCTTTCTCTTTCTTTCTTTCTTTCTTTCTTCTTTCTTTTTTTCTTTCCCTCCCTCTCTTTCTCTCCCTCCCTCTCTCCCTCCTCTTTCTTTTTCTCTTTCTCTTTCTTTCTTTTCTCTTTCTTTCTCCTTTTTCTTTCTTTCTTTCTTCTTTTCCTTTCTTTCTCTTTCTTTCTCTCTCCCTCCCTCCTTTCCTCCCTCTCTCCCTCCTCTTTTTCTCCTTCCTTCCTTCCCTCCTTCCCCCCCTTTCTTTCTCTCTCTCTTTTCCTTCCTTCCTTCCTTTCTCTCTGTCTCTCTCTTTCCTTCCTTCCTTCCTTCCTTCCTCCCTTCCTTCCCTCCTTGCTTTCCTTCTTTCTTCTTTGCAGGGTCTCTCTCTTTGTCATCCATGCTGGAGTGCAGTGGCATGATCATAGCTCACTATAGCCTCATCCCCCTGGGCTCAAGCAATCCTCCTCTCTCAGCCTCCCAAATAGCTGGGATGACAGGCATGAACCCCCATGCCCAGCCTGTTCTTTACTTCCTTTCTAGGTACCCTATCAGTGTCTTTCTCACCCACCAATTTGCCTTTCTCATTACAGTTTGTGAAAATAAAAATTAAGCTCTCTTTATCTAGCAGCATAAGCCCCTCCCACTATTTTTATTTGCCTTCATCTGTCTTTAATTTGTATCACAGATAATGTTAATAAAGAAAATTTTAACAGTAAGCCATGCATCAGACCCTCTTTCCATTATTTTTTTCTTTTCTTCCTTTTTGAGATGGAGTCTCACTCTGCTACCCAGGCTGGAGTGCAGTGGTGTGATCTCAGCTCACTGCAACCTCTTCCTCCCGGGTTTGAGCGATCCTCCTGCCTCAGCCTCCCAAGTAGCTGGAACTACAGGTGTGTGCCAACACACCTGGCTAATTTTTATACTTTTAACAGAGACAGGGTTTCACCATGTTGGCCAGGCTGGTCTTGAACTCCTGACTTTAAGTGATCCACCCGCCTCAGCCTCCTAAAGTGCTGAGATTACAGGTTTGAGCCACTGCACCCACCCTTCCTATTATTACTGGTACAGCCCCTGGTTCAGGCAACCCCTGAGCCTTGGCACTGATTCCTGGAGAAGTCCTGTGTGAGTCAGTGCCAAACCTTTCCTATTCCTTCTGGCTTATCCACATTCTTGAGAAATTGATCCTGGGGCCCCCAAAGCAGGAAGTAAAGAATTGATGTATGCCGGCAACGTCAAAATATCAGCGTGCTGTTCTCATAAACCCATAACTTAAGGAAATTCTGTATGATGACTCAGGAGTTGGGGCAAACATTATAGAATCACAGCATGTGAACAGTTGAATGGTGCGGTGAGCCCATCTCAGCCCTTTGCTTCACAAATTGAGTTCCTGGCCAGACACAGTGACCCACACCTATAATCCCAGCACTTTGGGAGGCTAAGGCAGAAGGGTCGCTTGAGGCCAGGAGTTTGAGACCAGCCTGAACAAAGTAGCAAGACCCATCTATACTAAACATTTTTTAAAAATTAAATTAAATTAAAAATTAGCCAGGCACAGTGGTACGTGTCTGTAGTCCCAGCAACTTGGGAGGCTGAGTTGGGAGGATCACTTGAACCCAGGAGTTGGAGGCTGCAGTGAGCTTTCATAGGGTCACTGCATGCCAGCCTGGGCAACAGAGCAAGACTCTGCCTCTTAAAACAAATACACAAACAAGATGGGTGCGGTGGCTCAAGCCTGTAATCCCAGCACTTTGGGAGGCTGAGGCAGGAGGTTCACGAGGTCAGGAGATCAAAACCATCTGGCTAACATGGTGAAACCCCATCTCTACTAAAAATACAAAAAATTAGCCGGGCGTGGTCACGGGTGCCTGTAGTCCCAGCTACTCGGGAGGCTGAGGCAGGAGAACGGCGTGAACCTGGGAGGCGGAGCTTGCAGTGAGCCGAGATTGCACCACTGCACTCCAGCCTGGGCAACAGAGCGAGACTCCATCTCAAACAAACAAACAAACAAACAAAAAACCAAATACACAAACAAAAACAAAATTCAGGCCCCCAACCAGGAGTTGGCTTTTACTGGAGAAAGACAAATGCTTATAAAAGCTTCAACCATTGGTGCATAAAACTTGGACTCAGACAGTTGTCAGTTCCGTCATGAATGCCTCAATTGTGACATGGATCTGTGACATGAGAAGGTCCCTGAACCTCTCTGAGCAGACTCAAGTTTCTCACTTCTCCAATGGGAACTGGTATAAAAATGTGCAGGGGTGTTACAGGGATGAAAAATGAATAGATGTTAGGATAGGTGTATCCTAGCACAGTGCTCAGGGGTCCTGCAATAACCATTTATTTATTTATTTATTTATTTATTTATTTATTTATTTATTTTTTGAGATGGAGTCTCGCTCTGTGGCTCAGGCTGGAGTTCAGTGGCATGATCTCGGCTCACTGCAACCTCTGCCTCCTGGATTCAAGCCATTCTCCTGCCTCAGCCTCCTGAGTAGCTGGGATTATGGGTGTGCACCACCATGCCCAGCTTCTTTTTGTATTTTTGGTAGAGATGTGATTTCACCATGTTGACCAGGCTGGTCTCAAACTCCTGACCCCAGGTGATCTGCCCACCTTGGCCTCCCAAAGTTCTGGGATTACAGGCATGAGCCACCATGCCTGGCCTGCAATGATCTTTCCTATCATTTTTGTTTCCAGCTGTGGACAATGCTTGATGTCTCAGGGACATGGGGGGTGAGATGGGGTGCAAAAGGAAGAAGCAGGGAAGATATCCCAAGAATAATGTCAGGCCGGGTGTGGTGGCTCACACCTGTAATCCCAGCACTTTGGGAGGCCGAGGTGGGTGGATGACCTGAGGTCCGGAGTTTGAGACCAGCCTGGCTGACATGGGGAAACCCCATCTCTAGTAAAAAAATTCAAAAATTAGCCAGGTGTGGTGATGCATGCCTGTAATCCCAGTTACTTGGGAGACTGAGGCAAGAGGATTGCTTGAACCTGGGAGGTGTAGGTTGCAGTGAGCTGAGATCGCGCCACTTCACTCCAGCTTGGGTGATAGAGTGAGACTCCATCTCAAAAAAAAAAAAAAAGAATAATGTCTCAGGGCTGAGCAAAGAAGGCATGTGCTCAAAATCCCACTGAGAGTTCTCCTAGTGTATTGAGGTACAGAAAAGAAAGAACTGGGCTGGACACAGTGGCTGAAGCCTGTAATCCCAGCACTTTGGAAGGCCGAGGTGGGAAGATCGCTTGAGCCCAGGAGTTTGAGAACAGCCTGGGTTGTGTGTCTGTACTCTATCTAGCCTGGGTGACAGAGCAAGATGCTGTCTCAGAGAAAAGAAAAAGAAAAAAGAAGAAGCCAGGCGCAGTGGCTCGCGCCTGTAATCCTAGCATTTTGGAAGGTAGAGGCAGGTGGATCACTTCAGCCCAGGAGTTAGAGACCAGCCTGGGCAACATGGTGAAACCCCATCTCTACAAAAAATACAAAAACTAGCCAGGCATGGTGGCATGCACCTATAGTCCTAGCTACTCAGGAGGCTGAGGTAGGAGGATCACCTGAGCTCGGGTGGTCGAGGTTGTGGTGAGCCGTGATTAAGCCACTGCACTCCAGTCTGGGTGACAGAGTGAGATCCTGTCTCAAAATAAAATAAGAAAGAAAGAAGCTAAACAAACATCAGTATGGGGATAGATACACAAATTATGGCACTATTATTACACGTAATAATAGTGTTAAACTAAGCATAGTGAATGCCCACCAATTTCAGAGAGTGGTGGTCCCCGGGAAGGGAAGGAGAGGAATAAAAACAAATCAAGAGGACTTCATGTATAAGCGTTATACTTTATTGTTATTATATTTAGTATTTTAAATCTATTTTTAAAATTAAATTTTTTTTTTTTGCAGAGATGAGCCCTTGCTATGTTGCCCAGGCTATGTTGCTATGTTGCCCATGCCTGTAAGCCCAAAGTGCCAGGATTACAGGCATGAACCACCACATCTGGCCTGTTTTGGGGTTTTAAAAGAGAAACCGAAAGACTGGAAATGTAGGTGAGTGGGTCTCAACTTCCTCTTCTGGAGTCTCTCACAGTCAAGAGATGGGGACAAGAGTCAAGTTATTTAAGGGTGAAATCTGGCACCAGACATGGTGAAGATTGAAAAGCCAGACTCATCTCATCAAAGCCCCGTCTGCAGCCAAAAGAATGAGGAAAACAGTGGGGCCGGTCGTGGTGGCTCACGCCTGTAATCCCAGAACTTTGGGAGGCTGAGGCGGGCGGATCACGAGGTCAAGAGATCAAGACCATCCTGGCCAACTTGGTGAAACCCCATCTCTACTAAAAATATAAAAGTTAGCCAGGCATGGTGGTGGGCGCCTGTAATCCCAGCTACTCAGAAGGCTGAGGCAGGAGAATAGCTGAAACCCAGGAGGCGGAGGTTGCAGTGAGCTGAGATCGAGCCACTGCACTCCAGCCTGGTGACAGAGGGAGGAGACTCCTTCTCAAAAAAAAAAAAAAAAAAAAAAGAATGTGGAAAACCAGAGAACAGTAGATTCCTTTTGTTTATTTGTTTGTTTTATGAGACGGCATCTTGCTCTGTCACCAGGCTGGAGTGCAGTGGTGCCATCTCAGCTCACTGCAACTTCTGCCTCCTGGGTTCAAGCGATTCTCCTGCCTCAACCTCCTGAGTAGCTGGGATTATAGGCGCATGCCACCATGCCTGGCTAAGTTTTTGTATTTTTAGTAGAGACAGGGTTTCACCATGTTGGCCAGGCTGGTCTCGAACTCCTGACCTCAGGTGATTCACCTGCCTTGGTTCCCAAAGTGCTGGGACTACATGCGTGAGCCACCGCACTTGGCCAGATTCTTTTTTGAAGGGACTAATTCATACTTAGGTGGGGAAAGAGTCCCTGGGATTTAGAAGACAGAATGAGAGCTGAAAATAATGAAATCTGGTTATAAATTATAAGAAAACAGGGGAAGTAAATATATCAAGAAAAGGGTCACCGATTAGTTTGTAATCTCACTTATAACAATTCCGCTGAATTGTCTCTTACCTTATGGTTGTCCTCCTCCAGATAGGTTCGGAGAAAAAAAAATAGAAAACTTGTTCACTTTCTCACAGCATTTATTGGGAGCACTTCAGATTACCTTGAAGACAACAGTGAGGAATTCTCCATTTTTTTTCTTGGAGAATTGAAAGATGAAGATGGAAGATCTGTCCCCAAGAAGAGCAGATGAACCAAGTAAGGCAACGCACTCTTGGGCAAGAGGGATCATCTCTGGAATGAGATTCAGGTGTGATGTTTCCTGACATGAGCGGGGCTGTCGAGTGGAGTGGTCACCGGTAGATTATTTGCAGTCTCTGAGGCCCCTAGGAGCTCAATTTTCAAAGCTGCTCATTAGCTAAATGTGTACAGTACTGTCGCTTCTTCCCCTAAGGCAGCTCAAATCCTTAATGAGCACAGATCAGACGTGAGCACAAAGGGGGAATTCCTGGATGGTTGACTTCCTGACCCCAAGGGACAAGCTGTATGTCATTCTCTTCCTACCACATTTCCTCTTACCCGGAGGGTATGTCATTCTTGGATCCTAGGATCTGACCTCAAGGGAGCTGGTGGAATCCTCCTTAGACAGAATCCCAGATTTCTCTGAGTCAGAAATTGCTTTTTTTTTTTTTCTCCCAAACCAAGTCTTGCTCTGTGCCCTGGCTGGAGTGCAGTGGCGCGATCTCAGCTCACTGCAACCTCTGCCTCCCAGGTTCAAGCGATTCTCCTGCCTCCACAGTAGAGTAGCTGGGATTACAGGCACACATGACACCTGGCGAATTTTTATATTTGTAGTAGAGATGAGGTTTCACCATGTTGGCCAGGCTGGTCTCAAACTCCTGACTTCAAGTGATCCACCCACCTTGGCCTCCCAAAGTGCTGGGACTACAGGCATGAGCCACTGCACCTGGCCCCAACTTCTTCACCCTTTCGGCCTTACTGCATCTCCTCTCCTAATGTATAGAGACCTCCCCATGTTGCTATTTATTTATTTATTTTTATTTATTTTGAGATGGAATCTTGCTCGGCAGCCCAGGCTGGAGTGCAATGGTGTGATCTTGGCTCACTGCAACCTCCACTTCCCAGGTTCAAGCAATTCTCCTGCTTCAGCCTCCTGAGTAGTTGGGATTACAGGCACCCGCCACCATGCCCAGCTAATTTTTGTATTCTATTTATTTATTTCGAGGCGGAGTTTTGCTCTTGTTGCCCAGGCTGGAGTGCAATGGCAAGATCTCGGCTCACTGAAACCTCTGCCTCCCAGGTTCAAGCAGTTCTCCTGCTTCAGCCTCCCAAGTAGCTGGGATTCCAGGCATATGCCACCATGCCCAGCTAATTTTGTATTTTTAGTAGAGACGGGGTTTCTCCATGTTGGTCAGGCTGGTCTTGAACTCCTGACCTCAGGTGATCCGCCCACCTTGGCCTTCCAATGTTCTGGGATTACAGGTGTGAGCCAGGCTGATCTCGAACTCCTGACCTCGTGGTCCACCCGCCTCGGCCGAAGTGCTGGGATTACAGGCGTGAGCCACCGCGCTCGGCCATCTCCTACTTTTCTATGCAAGGGTTTCTCATCATTGGCACGACTGACATTCAGGACCTGATATTTCTGTTAGAGGGAGTAGGGCATTCTATACTCTAACCACTAGATGTCAGTAGTATCCCGGGTAGTGGTAAAACCAAAAGCGTCTCCATAGGTGGCATAATTGTCCCTGTTAAGAATCAAAACGTGCCGGGCGCCGTGGCTCACACCTGTAATCCCAACACTTTGGGAGGCCGAGGTGGGTGGATCACTTGAGGTCAGGAGTTCGAGACCAGCCTGACCAATATGGTGAAATCCTGTCTCTACTAAAAATACAAAATTAGCCAGGCATGATGGCTACAGGCTTCATGCCTGTAATCCCAGCTACTCGGGAGGCTGAGGCAGGAGAATTGCTTGAACCCAGGAGGCGGAGGTTGCAGTGAGCCGAGATCGCACCATTGCACTCCAGCCTGGGCAACAAAAGTGAAACTCGGTCTCAAAAAAAAAAAAAAAAAAAAAAAGGGACCCAGCGTGGTGGCTCACGCTTGCAATCCCAGCAATTTGGGAGGATGAGGCAGGTGGATTGTTTGAGCCCAGGAGTTCAAGACCAGCCTGGGCAACATAGTGAAACCCTGTCTCTATGAAAAATACAAAAATTAGCCGGGCGCGGTGGCATGCACCTGTAGTCCCAGCTACTAGGGGGGGCTGAGGCAGGAGGATCACTTGAGCCCGGGAGATCGAGGCTGCAGTGAGCCGTGCACTGCAGCCTGGGTGACAGAGCAAGAATTTGTCTCAAGAAAAAAAAAAAAAAAAAGGCATGATACTGGCATAAAAACAGAAACATAGACTAAAGGAACAGAACAGAGAGCCTGGGAATAAATCCAAACGTATATGATGAACTAATTTTCAACAAGGGCACCAAGAGGACAAAATGGGAAAAGGATAGCCTCTTCCGTAAATGCTGCTGGGAAAACTGGATTTCCACATGCAAAAGAATGAAATTTGACTCTTATCTTACACCATACACAAAAATCAACTCAAAATGGATAAAAGACCAAATATATATATATATAGATATTACACCAAAAGATCAGACTACAAAAGCAAAAATTAGTAAATAAATGGGATTACATCAAACTAAAAAGCTTCTGCATAGCAAAGGAAACAACAGAATGAATCGGCGATCCACGGACTGGGAAAAAATATTTGCAAACCACATATCTGATAAGGGGTTAATATCCAAAATTTATAAAGCACTCTTATAAATCAATAGCAGAAAAACAAATAACCTGATTTTAAAATGGGCAAAGGGTCTGGACAGACGTTTTTCCAAAGAAGGCATAAAAAAGGCCAACAGGTATATGAAAAGGTGCTCTACATCACTAATCATCAGGGAAATGCAAATTAAAACCACTATGAGATATCACCTCACATCCTTAAGGAGAACTATTATCAAAAAGATAGGCGAGGCCTGGCGCGGTGGCTCAAGCCTGTAATCCCAGCACTTTGGGAAGCCGTGGCGGGCAGATCACCTGAGGTCGGGAGTTCGAGACCAGCCTGACCAACATGGAGAAAACCCGTCTCTACTAAAAAGACAAAATTAGTTGGGCATGGTGGTGCATGCCTGTAAGCCCAGCTACTCGGGAAGCTGAGGCAGGAGAATCACTTGATCCCAGGAGGCGGAGGTTGCGGTGAGCTGAGAGCTGAGATCCCACCATTGCATTCCAGCCTGGGCAACAACAGCGAAACTCCATCTCAAAAAAAAAAAAAGAGATGAATGTTGGCGAGGGCATGGAGGAAAGTGAACCCTAGTACATTGTTGGTGGGAATGTCGATTGGTACAACCTTTGTGGAAAACAATATTCAGGCTCTTAAAGAAATCTGCAACAGAACTACCATATGACCCAGCAATTCCTCTTTAGAGTATATGCCTAAAAGAGATGAAATAATCACCTCATAACGATATCTGCATTCTCATTTTCATTGTAGCATTATTTACAATATCCAAGGTACGGAAACAACCTGAATGTCCATTGACGCTCACATGAATACAAAATACAAAATAGCAGCTATGTAGTCTGAATAATATTCTATCTATTTTATATTTATATATGATGTCAACATTAATATCATATAATATTGATATTATATATTTCATATATTAAATATTAATTAATACAATATTTATATTAATATAATATGTTGTATATAAATATATACCTATTACTTAATAGATATTCCCATTATATGTCATATATTATATATCATGTAACATGTAATATATGTATATCATATACTATATGAAATACATATATATTATATATGTATTATATGTATATATGCTATATATTATGGTGTATATATTATGTATTATGAAATATATATTACATTATGTAATATGGAATATATATTATATATTATATATGAATATTTTATATCCTATATATATTCCATACATACATTTTATATGTGTATATATATATATGCACCATGGTCCATCCCCTCAATAATATATTTTCCAAAACCTCAAATTTCCTTCTCTCTGTCTTTTATAATACCTGCCCTGGATAATACTAACCATCTGTCTCTCCTGTCTATATAATTCTGCCCCAACTGGTTACATGGGAAGCCTTGGTTTCCTAGAGTGTTGAGATTACAGGTGTGAGCCACTGTACCCAGTCTGATTCTGGAATTTTGTATATGCAGACGACTCCTGCTAAAATAATATATAATATATATAATATATATTCCATAATATATATTATATATAATATATATTCCATAATATATATTATATATAATATATATTCCATAATATATATTATATATAATATATATTCCATAATATATAACATACATACATATATTATTTTAGCATGTATTATATAATATACATTAATAATACATATAATACATAATTATAATATAATAAATATATATTCCATTGTATAAAACATATATATAACGGAATATCATTCAGCCTTGAAATAGAAGGAGATCCTGACATTTATCACAAGATGGGTGGACCTGGAGGACATCATGCTAAGTGAAATAAGCCAGACACAAAAAGAAAAATATTGCATGACGTCACTTACATGACGAACTTTTTTAATCAAGAGAGACAGCTCAAATACACAGAAATAAAGAATGAGACAGTTGGGGAAGGAAATGGGGAGATGTGGGTCAAAAAATACAAAATAGCTGATACGTAGGATGAACACCACACAGGTGATAGTGATTTTACGCCCTTCCCAAGGTGTCATTCAGAGGCACGTGGTCTCCATCTGACCCTCATTGGTGATATTGATTTCATCACCTGGTCCAGATGTTGTCCAATTTCTTAGCTGTACAATTTCTATTACTTTTTCTCCATTCCAACATACAAGCAGTTTAGAGAGGCATTTAAGGCAATTCAAATATTCTGCTCGTCATGCAAATGTCCCCCAGTTGTGTCATGTAGATGACAATTCTTGCCTGATTCAACCTTTACCACTATGATGGCTACAAAATGCTGTGGGTTGTGGTTGAAAATTTGAGTCTTGAGTAGAAATTGGAGAAATATGCTGGACCGTCAGATTTCACCGGGGCACGGCCGCCATGCCTATCCAAACTTCAAAACTACAATTTCCAGCATCCTCTCCGCCCCGCTTCCGTATTAGACGCAGCCAATGAAGTCCCGCGAGAATTGGAAGGCGGCAGTGAAGCGGAAGCCATTACTTTCTGGAGTCGGTTGCCCCGAGACACATGGGCCAAGGAGGGGTCAGCGGCGAATTCTTTCGGCCTGTTGGGGACCCCTCGCGTCCCCGCGCCAGGCTGGACCTCCCGTATGAACTCTTCGCATCGGCGGCGGCTTCCGTCACCTCCGCTCCCCCGATCCTACTCCCAGTCGTGTAAGCCCTGCTTTCCTTAACGCTTCTCCCCCTCAGTTCTAGGGGTCACGGGGGGCCTATCTGGCGGTGAGGACTAAGGGGGTACGAGGGTCGGGGGCTAAAGAGCTAGGCATCCAGACGAGGGGTGCGTTTAGATCTCGCGATTAGCGATATGAAAAGCTGGGGACGCGAAGGATAAAATTGGACCATTGCAGCTGATTGGTCACCTGATCCTGAAAAGCCCTGAGTCTCTGGTGGGGGCGGAAAAGCCCGGCTGAAGTGAATTCAAGAGTTTGGGGGCAGTTCAGGAGACTGGGGGGCGTCAGGATTTGGACATCGCGAGGAGAAATCACCTTTCTGCGCTGTAGTCAATTTTATCTCGTGAATGTCAGCACATTGGTGTTCTTTTTAGCACTTACCTTGAGTACCTTTTGTATTTTTAAGTCCTTCTGGTTGCACTTTTTTATTTATTTTAATTTTAGTGGACTCTCTTGTAAATAGCCTATACGTATATTTACTATTCATTTCAACATTTTGTTAATTAACTTGAGAGTTAGTCCAGTTATACTTATCGTGATTATTAATATTTTCCATTGAATTTTACCGTCGTATTTTGTGGTGTGTCCTTTTCTATGCACATATTTTAACACTGGAAAATAGGACATACGTGCAAAAAAAGTATGATTACACACACACACAGACTTACGCACATTTAAAAGGACAACAGTAAAGCGAATTTACAAACCAGGCCAAGAAAGAGATTATTAAATCTCAGAAAGCTGTGTGCCTCTTCTAAACTGCATCCTCCTCTCCCATCAATACTTTCTCCGTGGATTTGACTGCTTGTACATCTTTTCCAGAAAATATATTTCCTAATTTTGGTAATTATTTGTGAATGAACTCAGGCGCTTTAGTATTTTTGGAAACAATCTTTTTCTGTATTGATGCAAGCACACCTTTGTAATTTAGAGATTTCTAAATATCTTGTAGATAAAGTACTTACACCTAGCCATTCTTTTTCAGGAATGTCATGGCTTAAATTCTAGTCAGTTCACCAAATTCCACATACTGGACTTTTGTTTTCAAGTTGTGGTGAATCTATATTTGAACTTTGAGAATATTGTCATTTTTATGCCATTGAGTTGCAGTTAATTGATTTACATCATTTATTTACATCTTCTTTAATGCCTTTCAATAAAGTGTTTTTTTTGTTTTTGTTTTTTTCCTTTTTGAGATGGAATCTCACCCTTGTAGCCCAGACTGGAGTGCAATGACAATCTCCGCTCACTGCAACCTCTGTCTCCCTGGTTCAAGCGGTTCTCCTGCCTCAGCCTCCCGAGTAGCTGGGAATACAGGCGCCCACCACCACGCCTAGCTAAATTTTGTATTTTTAGTGGAGATGGGATTTCAACATGTTGGCCAGGCTGGTCTCGATCTCCTGACCTCAGGTGATCCACCTGCCTCGGCCTCCCAAAGTGCTGGGATTGCAGGAGAGAGCCACGATGTCCGGCTCAGTAAAGTTTTATAAGTACCTGCAAAAAGGATTTAGGTTGTTTTTGTTATATTTATTCTTAGGAACTTTGGTTTTTGGTGCTCAGAAAAGTCTAACTTTTGTGTAGTTTGTTGGATGTTCTTCGTAGACAAGGAAAATGTGTACAATTCAAAAGGAAAATACAAATATTTATTTTATACAGAAGATAAATTGTCTTTTTTGTTTGTTTGTTTGTTTTTTGTGCTGGACTGGGTGGGGACTTCCATTGTCATTGACTGGAGTTTGGATGGCACACTCTAGGCAGGCCTGTTTGTTTTCTGATCTTAAAGGGAATTGTCATTTGTGTCTGCCGAAGGCTTTTCTTTCGAAGAGTTTTTATTAGGTCAAGGAAGCTCCCCTCTTTTCCTACTTGAGTGTTTCTTGTGAATTGCTGCAGGCTTTTAACAAGTGATTTTTTTTTTTTTTTTTTTTTTGCCATTATGTATCTGTTTATTGATACATTTTGTATCTGTTTGATACAAAATCTATATTGATACTTTTGTATCTGTTTATTGATACATTTCTAGTGCCTTAAATTATGGCACTCCGTACTGCTGTGTAACAAATTAATGAGTGAATAATATAATTTTGTTTTTTATCCTGTAGTGTGGCAAATTAAACCAATTGATTTTCTCTTGTTACATTGAATTTGTATTGGTAAATAATTTGAAAAGGACATGTTACTATTTGTTACTTTTGGCTTCGGTTTGTTAATACTTTGGTGTTTTTGGATCTATGCTTGAGTGAAATTTTCCTTTTCTGTTTCAGATTTATGCCAGCCTCATAAAATGGGATGAGAAGTGTTCTGTTTTCTAAACTCTGGAATGTTTTGCATAAGAATAGAATCTTTTGTTCCTTAGAACGGCAGTGGTACCTGGAAAAACCATTTGGGTCTGGAGTTTTCTTTGTGGAAAGTTTTAAAGCTGTTGTTTCTGTTCTTTTAAGGGTTGTGGGGCATTCAGGTTTTCTGTGTTGTTATGATGAGTAAAATTTCTTTAGGAATTTATTTATTCCATCTGAGGTTTAAATTGTATAGTCAGGGTTGTTCATAACATACTCATATTTTTAATGCTTGCTACATTTGTAATGTTATCCACTTTTTAATTTGTAATAATAATTATATGTTGCTTTTTACAAAAATAAATTCAGTCCGAATGTTGTCAGTTTTCTTCTTAAAGAACTTCTGGCTTGATGGAACCACTTTATGATATATATGTTTTCTATTTTATAACTTTCTGATTATTATCATTTTCTTCCTTTTTGGGATGTTTCTTTCCAGTTTCTTATGTTGAATGCCTGTCACATCCCAAAGAATTGCAGTATCATACTTTATTGTATTTTAATTCTAAATATCAAATATCATGGCTTCTTTGGCATGCGGATTTAGAATCTTTTTCTTTTAATTTTCATTTCTGTGACTTTTTTTCTGGTTATCTTTTGGTCATTGTTTGCCAACTGCATTGCTCTGTGGTCAAGCATTTTCTGAGACAAACATGGCCCCATGAGTGGTTGGATTTTACAGTTAGGAAATGCTGTTTCATCATGTTCAATCTGCATGTAGTTATTGAATTGCCTGCTTAAACTGGATTTGTGAGAGCTCTGATGGTGGCTTCATCTGTTTCTCCTTAGAGTTCTGTCCCCCTTTTGCTTTTTTTTTTTTAATTTTTGTGTTTTCCTTTTTTTTGAGGCTGTGTTTTGTACACACACGCACACACACACACCTCTTTCTGGATTTATAACTTTTTATTATGTAATACTTCATTTTTCTCTATGAGCTTTTTTGCCTTAATCTATTCTGTCTGATACTAACATTCAAACCAGCTTTCTTTTTTTTTTTTCCACTGCCTTATATATCCTTTTATTTCCATTCTTATTGTACTCTTTTTTCTTTTTTTTTTTTTTTGAGATGGAGTTTCGCTCTTTTTGCCCGGGCTGGAGTGCAATGGCGCAATCTCAGCTCACTGCAACCTCCACCTCCTGGATTCAAGTGATTCTCCTGTCTCAGCCTCCCAAGTAGCTGGAATTACAGGCGCATGGCACCACACCCAGCTAATTTTTTTATTTTCAGTAGAGATGGGGTTTCATCATATTGGTCAGGCTGGTGTCGAACTCCTGACCTCAGGTGATCCACCTGCCTTGACCTCCCAAAGCATTGGGATTACAGGCATGAGCCACCACGCCCGGCTCTTATTGTATTCTTATATTTTAGATATCTCTTGTACATAGCATATAATTGGATTAATCTATTCTGTGAATATTAGTATTTTAGTTAAAGCATTTATTCCATTAGCATCTTCTGTATTAATATATTTGAATGTTACATTTGTCTTCTATTTTTTCTCTAGCTTTTGTGTATTTTTGTCATTCTCCTTTTTTATTTTCTGTACATTTTGAATTTATTTACTCTATTATTTCGGTGGTTGTTCTAAACAATTCTTACCTATGCTTGTTCACTAAATCTAGATTTGCATGTTACTCTCCTGATTTACATGGTTTTCTTATGCATTTTCATTCTTTTTTATTGATGTATCATAGTTGCACATATTGAGTTCTTTTTTTAAACCTCAGAAGAAATTATTATTGCTATTGCATACCATCATTTCTTGTTTCATTATACTCACATGTTTGTCACTTTGAGCACTTTACTTGGTTCTTACACTTTTTGGTGTAATTCTTCCACTGTTTGCTTTGGTTCTTTAATTACTTCTTTCTCCCTGAGATATGTCTTTGATGATGTCTCTTTTCTGTGGATTGCAAGCCCACAGGAACTTTGTTTTTTGGTGCTCAGAAAACACCTCTTTCCCTCTTTTCTCAGTGGACATTTTTGGTGGTAATAGAATTTTATATTTCAGAGCTATGAAGATGTTCCATTATCTTCTGGCTTCCACTGTTAGTAATGAGAAGTCAGCTGTCGGTCTAATGTTTGTTTGTTTGTTTTTTGAGACAGAGTCTCACTCTTGTTGCCCAGGCTGGAGTGCAATGGCGTAATCTCGTCTCACTGCAACTTTTGTCTCCTGGGTTCCAGCAATTCTCCTGCCTCAGCCTACTGAGTCGCTGGGATTACAGGCATATGCCATGACACCCAGCTAATTTTTGTATTTTTAGTAAAGACAGGGTTTCACCATGTTGGCCAGGCAGTGGTTTTAGGAGCCTAGAAATGTGAGTTTTTCGTTTTGTTTTGTTTTGTTTTGTTTTGAGACAGGGTCTCTCTATGTTGCCCAGGCTGGTCTCGAACTCCTGCGTGCAAGTGATCCACCTGCCTTGACCTCCCAGCGTGCTGGAATTACAGATGTGGGCCATCATGCCCAGGCTTGCTTTGTTTCTTAATAGAGAGATATTTACAGTGTGTTTTAACAAGACCTCCAGGTGACTCCGATGTAACTTAAAGTTTGAGAACTATTGCTTAAAAGGTAACCTGTCTTTTTCTCCTCTGGCTGCTGTTCAGATATTCTTTTTACCATTGGTATTATCTGGTTCATTGTGCTTAAGATTTTATCTCTCTTCAATCTGTTTATGTTTTCCTTCAAAATGAAAAGTCTACAGCCACTATATTTTGCAGTAATTGCCTAGGCTCCTTCTCTGTCTCATCAGTAACTCCAGTTAGAAATGGTTCAATTCCTTATCTTCTGCCCCCGCATGGTTCTTAGCTGTATTTATGTTCCTCAACTATTTTTCTGTGCTTCCCTTGCATTTATTGCTACAACTGGCTTTGAAACTTCAGCCTTCATAAAAATTTCATGTAGAGTTTATTAAAGTACTGATTCATCAGCCAACCCCGAAGAGACTTAATTGAACTGAGATATGATCTGGGTGTCAGAGTTACTTAAAGTGCTCCAGGGGATGCTTATGCAGCAGACTATATTTAAGAAACAAATTATTATTATTATTATTATTATTATTGGCTGTATGTAATCTAAAAGCTATTTGCTTAGGGCTTTTGTTGTTGGTTTCCATTTTGCTTTTATTTTAGCAATTGTAATTGCCCTTTAGAAATCATAAATTTTTAATGTTCTGAATGTTAATTTCTTGCCAGCACATGAATTTGAAACATATCATCTGTCTGTACTTTGTGTTGCATTTGAAATAGTTATGCATGGAAGGTTTAATTGGGGCACCTAGGTTGCTTGTTGGAAACAGAATTCCTACCCTGCTCCGCACCCCCGGGACATCTCATCTAGCTGGTTGAAAGGAGGGTATATTGATTTACTAATGTAATGTGTTTCTGGACCAAGAAAATGGCATATGATGTTCTCACAACCTTTGTTGCCTTCTCTCTTTCTCTCACTATATATATATTATATATATATTTATATAAATATATATTATATATATTATTTTTATATAATATATATTATATATTATTTATATAAATAATATATACAATTTATATAAATATATATAATATATATTATTTATATAAATATATATATATATTTTGAGACAGTGTCTCACTTCTGTCTAGAAGTGCAGTGGCATGATCTTGGCTTACTGCAACCTCCGCCTCTCAGGTTCAAGCGATCTTCCCATCTCAGCCTCCCAAGTAACTGGGACTACAGGCATGTGCCACCACGCCCGGCTAATTTTTTTGTATTTTTAGTAGAAACGGGGTTTCACCATGTTGGCCAGGCTGGTCTTGAACTCCTGAGTTCAAATGATCTGCCCGCCTCAGCCTCCCAAAGTGCTGAGATTACAGGCATGAGCCACCGCGCTGGGCCTATATTTACGTGAATAACAGTGGTAGAAATAGTTCTAGCAAGGGCGGAAATACCAGTCAGTAAAAGTAACAAAAGAATTATTCTCTTTACAGTATTTACATCTGCAAATTCTGAATATCCTGGGATACTGTGATTAAGTTGAATATGGGGATAAAATCAAATATTGGGAGAATTATGGTCCTGAGAAAGCTCATAATGGAACAGTTTTGGGCAACATTTGTTTTGGACCACAAACTTGATGGAGGAGGCAGATCTTCTAAAACTGAGGAGCAGGGCTGGAGCAAGGGTGAGATTTGTGAGTGCAGAGCCAGGGAGCTACTCGCTCTGAGTCAACCTTGTGCTTGTCTGACACCAGAAGTGCTTCCTTAAATACCACACTCTTGTCTAGCAGCCTTGTTTGCCTCATCCCAGTCCTGGCCCTGGTGAGGAGAAAAACAGATCCCAATGACAATAGAGTAAGATGTGTAGAAATAGAAAAATAGAACTGCTTTCACCGTGCTGTAAAGAAAACTAAAAGAGAAATTAAGCAACCCCAACAGCTCTGAAAAATTAACCTGTCCGTTCTAACTTATCCATGGTGACAGCATTCCGAGGATCCTGGTTTTTTGGTTTTTTTTTTTTGAGATGGAGTCTCACTGTGTCACCCAGGTTGGAGTGCAGTGGCGCAATCTCAGTTCACTGAAAGCTTCGACTCCTGGGTTCACACCATTCTCCTGCCTCAGCCTCCTGAGTAGCTGGGACTACAGGCGCCCACCACCATGCCCAGCTAATTTTTTGTATTTTTAGTAGAGATGGGGTTTGACCATTCACAGGATGGTCTTGATCTCCTGACCTCATGATCCTCCTGCCTCAGCCTCCCAAAGTGCTGGGATCACAGGCATGAGCCACCGTGCGTGGCTGATCCTGGTTTTGTTTCATGTATCATGTAGAAATGCGGCAGAATGTCTCTGAGTTCATAGATCCTACAGCTGTTCTAGACACCCTGCTCCACATCCTGCTGGGGTCGCTTAGATGCTGAAATCTTCCTGCTTCGTTTGTATTCATGGCCACCAGTTCTCTGAGACTCTCTGATATGGTTTGTATGTGTATCCCCCCCCCCAAATCTCATATGGAAATGTAATTCCCAATGTTGGAGGTGGGGCCTGGTGGGAGGCGATTGGATTATGGGGGCAGATTTCTCATGAATGGTTTAGCACCATCCCCCTTGGTACTGTCCTCATGATAGTGAGTGAGTTCTCCTGAGATCCGGTTATTTAAACGTGTGTGGCGCCTCCCCCCAACCTTTGCTGTCTTGCTCCTGCTTCACCATATGCCTTGCCTGCTTCATTTTTGCCTTCTGCTATGATTGGAAGCTTCCTGAGGCCTCCCCAGAAGCAGATACCACTGTGCTTCCTGTAGAGCCTACAGAACTGTGAGCCAATTAAACCTCTTTTCTTATAAATTACCCAGTCTCAGGTATTTCTTTATAGCAGTGCGAGAATGGACTAATACACCATCACCCAGCACTGACAACCCCTGAAAGTGATAGAATCACTCAGGTGAGAAATTGGCCAGAAGCTCCACTCTGAGCTCTGGTTTGCATCATTGCAAAACATCAACAGGGTTCCAAAGACTTTGAACTGATGTGGGTGCACTCTCTAAGCTCCAGCCCTCTGGACACCTTGTCCTTCATGGAGGATGGTGGTGGATGTTGGCCCCAGGGTGTTTGGCTAAGCCATAGGGCTGTGTCCTAGTATCTGGGTTACTGTTTAATTTCACAGGACCTTCTGAGGACCTTCTGAGGAGATCCTAGACCCCCTACATTCCATAGGCCCCTCCCAAGGTGGCATCCCCTGGGTGACTGTCTCAGTATGAAGGCAAATGTAGATCAGCTTGCTCATCATCCATTCATTCTTTCATTCCCTACTTATTGTCTTATTTATATCAGGCACTGGAATGGTGAATGAAATATCATCAAAGTAAAAAATCTCTACTCACCTGGAATGTATTTTCTAGTTGGGCACACAGGAAATCAAAACAAGTAAACTACATAGTGTGCATGGAGGAGACAGCAGAGAGATAAAAATGCTTACCCGGTGTTCTGTGTCCTGTCCTACATTTCGCAGGATCCTTGGAGCGGGCAGGGGCATGTGACTAGTTCTGGCCAATGGGCTGCAAGTGCTTCAAGGTCAAAATATAGACGACAGAATGCATAGTTGTCCAGCTTCCTGCTCATCATCTATGACCAAGATGGCGAAGGGTATCAGTTGGTTCAGAGACAAGTGGCATCCTTGAAAAACAGGAAAACTTCTGACATCAGCCTGGGTTGAACAAGTGACATGAGCAAGGCATAAACTTTCCATTTCATTGAGTCATTGAGATTTGGGTTTGTCTGTTTTTGCAGTAAGAAATAGAGCCTAATCTTACACAGAATATTACTTGGAAATTAGTGCTTTGGGGAAAAAGAAAAGGAGTCGAGAATTGGGATTGAAAGAAGCAGGGGTTTGCATTTTAAAGAGTGGCCAAGGTGGGCAGATATGCTGAGGTCAGGAGCTCAGGACCAGCCTGGCCAACATGGTGAAACCCTGTCTCTACTAAAAGTACAAGAATTAGCTGGACACAGTGGTACACTTGTAGTCCCAGCTACTTGGAAGGCTGAGGCGGGAGAATCACTTGAACCCGGGAGGCACAGGTTGCAGTGAGCTGAGATCACACCACTGCACTCCAGCCTGGGCGACAAAGCGAGACTCCATCTCAAAAAAAAAAAAAGAAAAAGAAAAGAGTGGCCAGCGAATGCCAGATCAGGACAGGTAAAGTTGAATAAAGATCTGAAGGATGAGAGGGGGCCAGGCACACGGAGAATGTGGGGGAAACATTTCAAGCAGAGGAGCAGCAGGTGCAAAGACCCTAAGATGGGAGCATGGCTGGCAGGGCCTGATGCACAGCAGTGAGGCTTGCGTGGCTTGGGTGAGGGACCGGTGGCAGAGGGAGTTGTGGGTGAGGCGGCAGGGACCTGGGCCCTTGGTCTGAGTGAGATGGGACACTATCAGAGGATCTTGAACAGAGGAGCGACGTGATCTTCATTTGACCCATAAAGTTACGGCTGTCATGGAAGCTAAGGGAAGTCAGGGACAGCTAAGGGAAGTCAAGGACAGCAGCTGGGAGACCAGTTAGGAAGCAGTTGGAATGTTCCAGAAGAGAAGTGATGCCTTATGCCAAGGCAGTAGCAGTGTAGGTGGTGAGAAGCAACCAGATTTTTGTATTAAGTTTTAAAGATAAGGCTGGCAGGATTTGCTGGCGATGCAGATGTGGTTTATGGAAAAGAAAGAGGAGAGTCGAAGGTGATGACGAGCAAGGCTTTTGACTTGAGCCCCTGGGAGGCTGGAGCTGCCATCAACATGGGGAGGCTGGTGGCAGCACAGTTGTAGGTGTTTAATGTGGGATCCTGTTGGCTGTTGCAGTAGGGATACTAAGTAGCCACCTGGCTGCCACTCACTCTGAGTCATTCTGGGTGGGGCAGGTGCCAGGGAGCGGAGAGTGGCACCCACTATAAATGAACAATTCTGTTAAGTAATTGTAAAATCGTCAGTGGTCATTTTATTTTAATGATAATGGCATTTTAGAGTGAATGCTTGTTTACTGAGCCTATAGAGTTCCATACATAACCCAGTGTTAAAGTCTTCAGCTTCCAGATGAGAAAACTGAGTTTTGATGAACTGACTCTTGGAAGGGGAATGAGCAGAACTGTGGGCTTGCATCAAAGGGGAGTCTACTGAGGCCTCAGGGACAGGGAGACCTTCACAGAAGTGCAATCAGAACCTGGGTGTCAGCACCACCAAATGGTGGGGGTGTTTCACAATATGGACCTGTGAGAGATGGGGGAGAGGGGCCCAGGGGAACCCTGACCTTTAGGGGCCGGGTAGAGGAGGGATCTCAAGCCAGAGTCTTCAAAAGAGCAACCAGAGATATGAGCACAGCCTGGGATGAGGGAGCCGTGGCTGCAAGAGCAGTGGCATTCCCAGGAAGAGGGAGATAGATTCATAGTGAGCAAGATCATGTGTCAGGAGGTCAGGCAAAGGAAGGGTCAAGATGTAGTGTCAAGGAGTTCCCACATAGGGGACAGTATAGGTGACATAGGTCACTTTGAGAGGCAACAAGATGTGGCTCTGCAGTCACGTCAGCTGGGCTCACAACTTCCACCTATGAACTTGACCAAGTGTCTCGGACCCTTGGTGCCTTATTCTCTGGGTACTTGAGAATAATTCTGGGAGGTTGTGAGGATTAAATAGGAGTGGCCCTGGAAAGACTCAGGAGAATGTCTCATACCTTGTAAACACTACACATGTCGTTATTTGTAGAATTGGCATTAATGTTGGTGGGGAAAGGTGGAATGGGACCTGCAGAAGCTTGTTAGTTGAGCATGAACGAATGAATGGGAGGTGAGGATGGAGATACTGTGCCTCAGGGACTGAGCCTCTGTCACCCTCTCTCCCCCTCCTCAGCAGTGATTCAATGTCAGAACCCAAAGGCACAATGACTGGAAAAGGGCTTTGTAAAAAGAATGAAAGCGTTATGCATCTTTGAGTTGGCCCAAGATCAAATTTGGTGTTGAATAACGAATCCCCAAGGCAGAGTTTATACGTTAAAACACACTTCATGTATTATTGTTTTGAAATGTTTCTGAATATCTAAAACAATTCCAATAGCAGAAATATTAATTGATGTTGAAAAAGATTGTTATAACCCTGGTAATGTTTAAAAGTGGTAATATTGATTATTGATCTGAGTCAGATGTTAAACTAGCAGCGTCACGGTTCTCATGTCAGTGCTCTCATGAGAGTCGTGGTGGAAACCGCAGAGAGGAGACATGTTCATACAGAGCAAATTAAATCCCCTCCCGACGTGTGGGCCACCATACCGCACCAATTTATTGTGGTTTTGATGTTATTTCCTTAATGACTGATGTTGTTAATCATCTTTTCATGTGTTTACAGTTCATTTCTATATATTTGGAGAAATGTCTGTTCTGTTCAAGTCTCCTGCCAACTTTTTTATTGGGTTGTCTTTGTTGTTGAGTTTATAATGATATTAAATCCCTATCACATACATGATTTGCAAATATTTTCTACCATTCTGTGTCTCATTCACTTTCTTGATAATGTCCTTGATGTTAATTCTAAATGTTTGGTAGGGTTCACCAGTGAAGCCCTTGGTCTCGGACTTTTTTTTTTTTTTTTTTTTTTTTTTTGAGATGGAGTCTTGCTCTGTCGCCCAGGCTCGAGTGCAGTGGCGCGATCTCGGCTCACTGCAAGCTCCACTTCCCGGGTTCACGCCATTCTCCTGCCTCAGCCTCCCAATTAGCTGGGACTACAGGCGCCCGCCACCACGCCCGGCTAATTTTTTTGTATTTTTAGTAGAGAAGGGGTTTCACCGTATTAGCCAGGATGGTCTCGATCTCCTGACCTTGTGATCTGCCCGCCTTAGCCCCCCAAAGTGCTAGGATTACAGGCGTGAGCCACCGCACCCGGCCTTTTTTTTTTGAGAGAAGTCTCACTTTTGTCCCCCAGGCTGGAGTGCAATGGGGCGATCTCGGCTTACTGCAACCTCCACCTCCCTGGTTCAAGCGATTCTCCTGCCACAGCCTCCTGAGTAGCTGGGATTACAGGCGCCTGCTACCACGCCCAGCTAATTTTTGTATTTTTAGTAGAGATGGGGTTTCACCATGTTGGCCAGGCTGGTCTCGAACTCCTGACCTCTGGTGATGCATCGTCTCAGCCTCCCAAAGTGCTGGGATTACAGGTGTGAGCCACCGTGCTCGGTGGTCCTGGACTTTTTTTTTTTGTTTTTTGAGACGGAGTCTTGCTCTGTTGCCCAGGCTGGAGTGCAGTGGCACGATCTTGGCTCACTGCAAGCTCCGCCTCCCAGGTTCACGCCATTCTCCTGCCTCAGCCTCCCGAGTAGCTGGGACTACAGGCACTCATCACCATGCCTGGCTACTTTTTGTATTTTTAGTAGAGACGGGGTTTCACCGTGTTAGCCAGGATGGTCTTGATCTCCTGACCTCCTAATCCACCCGCCTCGGCCTCCCAAAATGCTGGGATTACAGGCGTGAGCCACTGTGCCCGGCCAGTCCTGGACTTTATTTAATGGCTTTTGATGACTGCCTCAGTCTCTTGTTATAGGTCTCTCAATTTTCTTCTTCTTCTAGAGCCTGTTTGGGTATGTTTCAAGGAATTTGATACATCTAGAGCATTGGTCCCCAAGCCCTGGGCCACAGACAGGTACTGGTCCCTGGCCTTTTAGGAACAAGGCCCTGCAGCAGGAGGTGAGCAGAGGGCAAGTGAGTGAAGCTTCATCTGTATTTACAGCGGCTCCCCATCACTCACATTACCACCTGAACTCCACCTCCTGTCAGATCAGCAGCAGCATTAGATTCTCGTAGGGGCACAAACCCCGTGCACTGTGCATGCAAGGGATCTAGATTGCACACTCCTTATGAAAATCTAATGCCTGATGATCTGTCAGTGTCTCCCATCACCTCCAGATGAGACCATCTAGTTTCAGGAAAACACTCTCAGGGCTTCCACTAATTCTACATTATGGTGAGTTGTATAAGTATTTTACCATATATTACAATGTAATAATAATAGAAATAAAGTGCACAATAAATGTAATGCACTCAAATCATCCCAAAACCATCCCCCCTCACCTCACCATCCATGGAAAAATTGTCTTCCATGACACCAGTCTCTGATGCCAAATTGGTTGGGGACTGCTAGTGTAGATAATCTAATGTGTTGGTGCATAATTGTTCATGGCATTCTCTTACAGCCCTTTGAATTTCCATAAGGTTGGTAGTAATGTCCCACTTCCACTGATGATTTTAGTTACTTGCATCTTTTTTTGTTAGTAATTCTAGCTGTAGTTTTGTCACTTTTGTTGATCTTTTTGAAAGAACCAACTTTTGTTTTCATTAATTCTCCTTCTATTCTCTATTTCATTTGTCTCTGCTTTAATCTGTATTTCTTTACTTTGCTTTCCCTAGGTTTAGTGTGTCAAGGTAGTTTTTTGTTGTTGTTTTTTTTTTTTTTTTTTTTTTGAGACTGAGTCTTGCTCTGTCACCCAGGCTAGAGTGCGATGGCAAAATCTCAGCTCACCTCAACCTCCGCCTCCTGGGTTCAAGCGATTCTCCTGCCTCAGCCTCCCAAGTAGCTGGGATTACAGGCATGCACCACCATGCCCAGCTAATTCTTTGTATTTTTAGTAGAGATGAGGTTTCTCCATGTTGGTCAGGCTGGTCTCGAACTCCCGACCTCAGGTGATCCACCCACTCGGCCTCCCAAAGTGCTGGGATTACAGGCAGGAGCCACTGCACCTGGCTGGAACTGGTTTTTGTATGAGATGTCTTACTGGTGGCTTTTCCTAGGCAAAGGGAATAAGATCTCGAGTTCCTACTGGAACCTAAGTGTTAGAGATGGGGATTCAGGTTAAATGAGTGGATGTGATTACCTGGGCAAAGCATGAGGCATGCAAAGGAATGGGTAAAGGATGGCTCTTGAGCAGAATCAGCCTTTAGTGGTAAAAGAGGACCTCTGGATGGTCCAGATGATCCAGAGAAGCAGGGAAAGAATGAGGAGACAGTTGTAGAGGAGCCGAGAATAGAGAATGATTCTCAAAGAAAATAGACACCAAATTTTTGTGAGAATCTAAGACCGAAGCGCATTTACTGGATTCACTGACACGGGAGTAAATTGTATTTTCTGTGAGGATGGGGATGATGGTAGTGGATGCTGGGTGTACTGAATTGGGAGATGATGAATGTAGACTGCTCCTAAGTTTTTGCTCAGAAGGGGGCAGGCACTAAGGGGAGCCAGGGCAGGCATTGGTTTCAAGATGGGATAGACCTGAGCATGTGTCCATGCATGGGAAATTGTCTAGCAAGGCGAGAAATGAGGCTGAAAGTAAAGGAGAGCCAGGTAGTGTGAGGGCCCAGAGAAGGGGATGGGCCTGGAGCAGATTTGAAAGGATTGCCTTGAGAAGGGAGGGCAGACATCTCTTTGTCTGTCATAGAAGGAAAGGAGGAGGTCATAGATCAGTTGTGAGAAGAATATTTAAATAACTAGAAGCAAGAAGGTAAGAAAGCCTCATTTTTTTTGTTTCTTTTAAGCAGGGTTTAATATATGTTCAAGAAAATGCATAGGTCTTACTTAGGTGATCAGTTTGAATTTTTGACAATTGTGTATACTGTACATCTGAAAATAGATAATGTTTCTATCATCCTAGAAAGTTCCCTTTGCTTCTTTCAGTCTATCCCTGTCTTGTGATCCTCCATTGAAGAAACCCTTTTTTTTTTTCAGTTCTATCAACTTAATTACGTTTTGCCTATTCATGGACATCATATTATTGGAATCAGAGCATTTCTTGTGTGTCCGGTTTCTTTTGGCCAGCATCGTAGGGATTTCTCCATGTAGTGTGTCTGCATAGTTTCTTTTTATTGCTGAGTAGTATTCCATTCTGTAAACATTGCAATTTGTATATCCATTCTCTGGTTGATAGATGTTTAGATTGTTTACAATGTTTGGCTATTAGGAATCAGACTACATACAGACATTTTTCAGACTCATACAGACATTTTTGTATGAGTCTTTGTGGATATAAATTGTTTACAATTTCTCTTATGTAAATATCTAGGAGCAGAATTGTTGGATCAGATAGTCAGTGTGCTTGTTAAAAACTGCCAAAGTGTTTTCCAAAGTAGTTGAACTATTTCACACTCCTACCATCAGGATATGAGAGTTGCCAGTGTGCCCCAAACTCAGCAGCATTTAGTTTTGGCAGTCTTTTTTATTTTGGCTGCTCTAGTTTTAATTTGCATTTCTCTAATGACTATGATGACTATGACTAATCACACCATCAGATGTGATTCTTACTGGTTTTGTGAAATGTCTGTTTCTTAATTAAAGTCTTTTGCCCTTTTTGTTGGGTTGATGTTCTTTCTTTCTTTCTGTTTTGAAGGAGTTCTTTTTATTTTTTCCAATAAGCCTTTTGCACTCCTATGTAGGAGTTCTTTAATCTGAATATGAATTCTTTTTCAGGTGTATGCATTGCAGATATTTTTTTCCCAATCCGTGGTTCACTATTCATTTTCCTTTTTTCTTTTTCTTTTTTTGTTTTTAGAGACAGAATCTCACTCTGTTGCCCAGGCTGGAGTGCATGATCGTAGCTCACTGCAGCTGTTCTCTATGAATTTTTAAGTCTCTGATTCATCTCAAAAGATTTTTAAATTCAAATTCAGTGAGTGGAGGAGGTGGCAGAAGCATAGGTGGCCGTGAATCTCTAAAGTGAGAGTTGATGTGAGAAGAAGGTTGCTCAGGAGACTTTGCCCAGAGAGCAGATTTCCAAATCATTGCCTGTGAGGTGAGGCTGATTCTAGTGATGATGCAGTCTAGGCCATGGCCCAAGGATGTATATATTGGTGTGGAATGTGGGTGCAAAGGGTATTGGAGTTTGGAACTCATGGTTGGTCCTGGGTGGACCATCTTCATGGATAGAGCCATCCTAAATGATCGCAGGCCTTGAAGGTGAAGGAAGAGCAGAAGTCTAGGACCAGAGTGTTTAATGAGTGAGGGGGTTTAACAGAGTTGTGCTTGGTGGCAAATCACTTAGGAAGAGTAATTCCGAACGCACTTATAGCAGATCAGGGGCTGTCCCCCCACCACATTGCTGGGAGAGTTTACCTAAGTAAGATAAAAGTCCAGGATCAGGCAGATCTTGCTGCTCAAAAGAGGAAATGCCAAAAGACAAAACTCGGAGTTTTCTTCAGCGAGCAGGAGAGACAGATAGCCTTTCACTACTCCCGGTGTTCTTTCATTTGCTACAGATGCCAGCTTGGAGAGTCACATGAGAGCAAGAGAGTAGCTTTCTGGTTGTCCTGGTGCCCTGCTCAGGCAAACTGACTGCCATTCTCTGAGGATGGCAGCTCTGTCCCCCACATTTGGTAAGTTCTTGGGTCAGTGCATGCCCTGAGAAAGTGAGCGTAAGTGGCCCCTGCCACTTGATGGGGTGAAAGATATGTACACCATAGAGGGCTGCTGGGAGAGGATGGGTGAGTGGAAAAGGGGTGGGAACAGAGCCCCAGCAGCCGCCCCAGTGACTGTGTCTGCTGAGGTTCTTGGTGGGTCTGGGAGTGGGCCAGTGTCCATATCATTCATGCGTGAAGAGGGTGCAGGTAATGGGTAACCCTGAGTTATCCCATTTATTATTTTAATCACTTTCAGCAAGGTCACAACTCTAGCTCTCAGAACTTGCATTTCTTCACTCCTAGGTTGGGACTATGTCATTTCCTATGAGTATGTAGCCCACCACCCTCTTTCTGTTTTTGGTGGAACAGGGCTGCTCTGATTTGTTATGAAACTGATGTGTGCAAGAGAGGTGGGGGGAGGAAGAGAGAGAGAGGATTGAAGATGTGAACACTCAGAATCAGTGTGGAGCAGTTTCCTGGTTTGCAAGGGTTGTATTATGAGGCAGGGCAGGCTCTGATTCTCATGAACCCTCTTTTCTCTTCCAGCCACGTCCACCCAGGACTCCACCTGTCTCCAGGAGTCAGAATTTCCTGTTTCTTCAAAAGACCGTTCCTGTCCCCAGAATTTGGACCTGTTCGCGTGCAGTGGTCTGGAGCCTCACACACCCAGTGTTGGTTCCCAGGTGCACTAAGATCTCTGGGTCGCTAGAGCAGGAGAGACACTTCCTGGAACACCCCACCAGTGCATGCTGGAATTCTTGCAGAGCTTCATCTCAGCCGATGGATGCCAGAACAGGGCCCAAGAGAGAGCCAACGAATATTGGGGCTGTCCTGGTGTTGGGGAAGTTAGGGGAAGTGATTTATGTAGCATCTGTTTCCCTCATGCTTGCAAAATCTCAGGCCCATGCTCAACCCCAGAGATGGGGGGAAATAAAGGGAAAAGCTCTTGGAGTGGGCTAGAACTGGAGGGCGATTAGTCCCTTGTCAGGGTTGCATTTGAAGCGACGGGACAGGACAAGATGGCCTCATGAGGGAGAGAGGATATCTGAGGACTGACGCCTGGAGGAAATGTTGAGCCCCGTAGCAGGCCATCTGGAAATCCTGTGTTGGGTCTCTCATGCCCGGTCTTCAGCCTCAGCCATCTTACCAGGAACACCATTAGGCTGGTTCCTCGCTGACCCCAAGTTTGTGTGGCGTTCCAGGAATCGGTGACTTTCCAAGATGTCGCTGTGGACTTTACCGAGAAGGAGTGGCCCTTGCTGGATTCTTCTCAGAGAAAACTGTACAAAGATGTAATGCTGGAAAACTATAGCAACCTCACTTCACTGGGTAAGGCCAGTGCCATTTCTCCACTTATTCATTCATGAATTAGATGTTTTTGTTTGAGTATGTTCTGTGACCCAGGAACTATGCAGGGGTTCAGAACACAGCTGTGAACAAGCAGCCCCAGCACCCATGCTCATGGGGACTCTCCTGGGTATTGAGACCCGTCCATCGCAGGGACCTTGGGGGTTCTCCGGTGTGTGTCTGAGCTTGGCATGGGCTTTTGAAATACGAAATCCTCATTCTTTTGGAGGGTCAGTGTGTGGGTATTTGTGATCTTATTTCCTATTTCATTTTTTTTTTTAATTTATTTTTGGTGATGACGGGGTCTCACTGTGTTGCCCAGACTGATCTTGAACTCCTGGCTACAGGCACGAGCCACCATGCTTTGCCTGTGGTTTTGTTTTCTATCAGTCAAAAACTTTTACTGTGTTCCTTAGAAATTTTGGCACCGCCGTTTTGCTGCTCCTAAGTCAGACTTGTCCACCCTCAGAACACTGAAGACCCAAGTGTTGAGCCCAGGCTAATGGAAGGGGTTGTCCTCTGCATGGCCCTCCCTCAACCCGTGTCTTTCCCGTGAGTGTAGGGTATCAGGTCGGCAAACCCAGCCTCATCTCACACTTGGAGCAGGAGGAGGAGCCGAGGACAGAGGAGAGGGGCGCTCACCAGGGCGCTTGTGCAGGTGAGCGAGCCCCAGGCAAAGAGTGGTGCTGTGACTCTACCTCTATTCAGTGACTGGGGTGGAGGGAGGTAGGTTAGGGAGTGTCACCCAGGGAAATTGAGAGATGCTCCTTCCCTCTTTTTGCCCATCCATTCTCTGACAAATCTTTTGGTCCACACACTCCTTTGACTTTCACATTCCCGTTATTGGGCTCTTTGTCCCATTCTTTCATATTTGATGTTCCTGATCATCTTCTTTCTGTCATTATCAACATCATCTGAATTGCCTTAAATTTCTTTTCTTTTTTTTGACAGAGTCTTACTCTGTTGCCAGGCTGGAGTGCAGTGGCGTGATCTCAGCTCACTGCAACCTCTGCCTCCCGAGTAGCTGGGACTACAGGCATGATGCCACCATGCCCAGCTAATTTTAGTATTATTAGTAGACATGGGTTTCACCATGTTGGCCAGGCTGGTCTTGAACACCTGACCTCAGGTGATCCACCCACCTTGGCCTCCCAAAGTGCTGGGATTACAGGCGTGAGCCACTGCGCCAAGCCTGAATTGACTTAAATTTCTACCCCTGGCATTGCCAAATATCTCACATGACCAGATTTTTTAACAATTGCTTTTGCACCACTTTTCCTTACATAGTCTTAGGATCTGCCAAGAAATCCACCTGTCATTGTCACCATCATCCCACCATTTTCCTTTTCCAACAATTAATACTTTTCCAATTTGTTTCAGATTGGGAGACTCCATCTAAAACCAAGTGGTCACTTCTTATGGAAGATATTTTTGGGAAGGAAACGCCCAGTGGTGTGACAATGGTAAGATTTCCTTGGGATAATTCTGGATCTTCCTTCCACATCTGAGGAGACTGGGGCAGCCTAGATTAGAAAAGCAGTTCAACACTGGGGCAAGCAGCTTCCCTTAGAGGAAACTGTGTTTCAGAGACACTGGGTATTACCAAGATGGGGACAACCCTAAACCTAACCTCAAGCTACTTCACCTAGAGTGTCTCTGAGTAAAGATTTTTATAGCTGTGTCTCAGATATTGAGTGTTGGGGCTCAATGCAGTTTTTGTTTTATTTTATATTTATGCTATACACTTACTTATCAATTCAGTTTTGGTGGTGTTTATTTTTTGGGGGGCAGACAGTCTCGCTCTTGTTGCCCAGTGCAGTGGGCAACATCTTGGCTCACTGCAACCTCTGCCTCCGAGGCTCAAGCCATCCTCCCACCTCAGCCTCCTGAGCAGCTGGGACTATACGCGTGTGCCACCACACTTGGCTAATTTTTCTGTTTTTTGCAGAGACAGGATTTCACCAAGCCCAGGCTGGTCTTAAACTCCTGGCCTCAAGCAATCCACCAGCCTCAGTCTCCCAAAGTGCTGGGATTATAGGCTTGAGCCACCATGCCAAGCCTCAATTCAGTGGGTTTTTTTGTTTGTTTGGTTGGTTGGTTTTTGAGGCAGAGTCTTGCTCTTGTCACCCAGGCTGGAGTGCAATGGCACAATCTCAGCTCACTGTAGCCTCCACCTTTCAGGCTCGAGTGATTCTCCTGTCCCGCCCTCCTGAGTAGCTGGGATTACAGGTGCGCACCACCATGCCTGGCTAATTTTTGTATTTTTTGTAGAGACAGGGTTTCACCATGTTAGCCAGGCTGGTCTCGAACTCCTGACCTCAGGTAGTCCACCCGCCTCGGCCTTCCAAAGTGCTGGGATGACAGGCGTGAGCCACCTCGCCCAGCCTCAATTCACTTTTAAGCAGTGAAGAAATGCTATACTCAAAAAGCTTTGAAAAAGTAACACACGTGGAGCCTTGTGGACTGGCATTTACCTATTGTCTTTGATGGAGCTCAAATGGGGCAGGGACAGCACGTCTGCGCGGCAGATGGTGACAGCTGTAGTCATAGTAATTTGCTTCTGTCTGTTCATAGCAGTGTATGTGGGGATGATGCTTAGGGTTGCAATGAATATGAGAATTGCCTTTGTCAGCACTTATGTCTTAACCAACAGGAAAGAGCCAGTCTTGGAGAGAAGTCCACTCAATATGCTCACTTGTTCGAAGTCTTCGGCATGGACCCTCATCTCACTCAGCCAATGGGAAGGCATGCTGGCAAGAGGCCCTATCACCGCCGTGACTACGGGGTAGCGTTCAAGGGCAGGCCGCACCTCACTCAGCACGTGAGCATGTACGATGGGAGAAAAATGCACGAATGTCATCAGTGCCAAAAAGCCTTCACCACGAGCGCGTCCCTCACACGGCACAGGAGAATCCACACAGGGGAGAAGCCTTACGAGTGCAGCGACTGCGGGAAAGCCTTCAACGACCCTTCAGCCCTTAGGAGCCACGCAAGAACTCACCTCAAAGAGAAGCCCTATGACTGCAGTCAGTGTGGAAATGCATTCCGGACCCTCTCGGCCCTGAAAATCCACATGAGAGTTCACACTGGCGAGAGGCCTTACAAGTGTGATCAGTGCGGGAAGGCGTACGGCCGGAGCTGCCACCTCATCGCACACAAGAGAACGCACACCGGAGAGAGGCCCTACGAGTGTCACGACTGTGGGAAAGCTTTCCAGCACCCCTCCCACCTCAAAGAGCACGTGAGGAATCACACGGGGGAGAAGCCCTACGCGTGCACGCAGTGCGGCAAAGCCTTCCGCTGGAAGTCGAACTTTAATTTGCACAAGAAGAACCACATGGTGGAGAAGACCTACGAATGTAAAGAATGCGGGAAATCCTTTGGTGATCTCGTGTCCCGGAGGAAACACATGAGGATTCACATCGTCAAGAAACCCGTGGAATGTCGGCAGTGCGGGAAGACCTTCCGAAACCAGTCCATCCTTAAGACTCACATGAACTCTCACACTGGAGAGAAACCATACGGGTGCGATCTCTGCGGGAAAGCTTTCAGCGCGAGTTCAAACCTCACCGCACACAGGAAGATACACACGCAAGAGAGACGCTACGAATGCGCCGCCTGCGGGAAAGTCTTCGGTGACTATTTATCCCGGCGGAGGCACATGAGCATTCACCTTGTAAAGAAACGAGTTGAGTGTAGGCAGTGTGGCAAGGCCTTCAGGAACCAGTCAACGCTGAAGACGCACATGCGAAGCCACACGGGGGAGAAACCGTACGAATGCGATCACTGTGGGAAGGCCTTCAGCATAGGCTCCAACCTGAACGTGCACAGGAGGATCCACACCGGGGAGAAGCCCTACGAATGCCTTGTCTGCGGGAAAGCCTTCAGCGACCACTCGTCCCTCAGGAGCCACGTGAAAACTCACCGGGGAGAGAAGCTCTTTGTGTCATCCGTGTGGAAGAGGCTCCAGTGAGCGCGCCTGCTTTAGAGACACAGGATGATTCAGACCTGAAATAGACCTCGTGGGTGTAAGAGGAAGCCTCTGTGAGCTCGCACCTTAACTGCGTGCAAAAGAATCCACGGAACTTGGGAGAAGTCCAGTTCCTGTAAAAACTGTGGGAAGACGAGGCGTTCTCATCCCATAGGAGGTTTGCGAGAACTCAGGCCGGGGGTGAAAATGTACGTCTGTAGCATGGAGAAGCCTTCAGGGTACATTCGGCTGTTAACAAACACAGGAGGACTTAATGGCAGCTTGGCATTTAATGTCAAAATCCCAGCGTGGCATTTAATGTCGAAATGACTTCAGACCACTTCTAGCCTTCTGGGCCCATGAGTAATAATAAGCACACTAGGGAGCATCTCTGTAAACGCAGTGGCTGGGGAAACCTTTCTTCCTAGTCTCACTTGATTCCTCATGATGGAAATCACACTAAAGAGAGAAATCAGTGAAGTAAGGAACATGGAAGGTCATGAATGGGCCGCAAACCACGGCCAGCTGCTTGTCTTTGTATGGCTTGCCAGCTAACAATAGTGGTTCCATCTTTAAGGAAGAAGAATGTGTGATGGAGAAGATTTGTGGCCAATGAAGTCTGAAATACTTCCTGTCATCTGCCCCTTTCCAGAAAAACTTGGCTGACCCTTGGTCTACAGCACGGGTTCTCAGTCAGGCGACGATTTGACTGTCCAGGCGTCATTTGGCAATGTCTAGAGACATTTTTGGTAGTTAGAACGGGGGGAAGATACTCCTGACTTGTAATAAGAAGACATCAGGGATGCTGCTAAGTCCGCTCCAGAACACAGGAGCCCCCCACAATGAAGAGTTAGTGCCCCCAAACGTCACTGTTGCTGAGGTTGAAAATAATCATGCAGTCATTCCTCAATTACTGCCTGCAGCAACTCCTCCATTTTTATGAATCTTGTGAGCACTTACGCTAGGAGAAATTTCTTTTATAAAACTTTAAAAATACAATTAGTGCTGATAATTCCTATGTGGAAATGATTCCAGCCATGGTCCCCTCACTTGAGCATGTGAATATTCTCACGGAGAGAAGCCCCAGTGAGATTTTCTGGTGAATATGGGATTGCACTTACTCTTTCATCATGGAAACAGACCCCTGAGAGAAGCCCCAACGAGATTTTCCAGTGAATACGGGACTGCACGTACTCTCTCATCATGAAAACAGAGCCCCGCTCATACATTTTTCATCTTTATTTTTAAGGTTACACTCCTCTAAATAACCCTTAAGCCTCATCAAGAAAGGTTTGTATATAGTATTTTTACTATAGTTTCATCCTTGGTAACGTCCTAATTTCCTTTTGGACAACCTCCTTGACCAATGGCATATTTAGATCTGTGTGACATGAGGATATTTCTCAATACCAGTTTATTACTGGTACCTGATGCACACGGATTGCAACCAGAGCATGATGCCTCCATCAAGTGGTAATATGTTTGCAGCCTGCTGTCCAGCCAAGAGTGACAGATACTTCTAGTGACTTCCCCGGTATCCACTCTCATCTTCTTCCAATATCAAGAGAATCCAGGTTCTGTCAGATTAGTAAGGTGTGCTAATCTAAATTTTAAAAAATCTCTTACAGGTTTTCTTGCAGCTAGTACCATCCATGTCTCACAGTCCTGGCCACTAACAGATCAGCAGATGTCACCACGTGGGCTTCTGATAAAGCTCTTGAACGGGGATCGTTCTTAAACATGAATTCCTCCCTGTATGTTTTGTTCTTTGCTTTACCCCCTACTTTTCACCTTGCAAAGAGATCCAGTACCTAGTACTGGAAGATCCACCTTAACGACCGTGCATATGAAAACCACAGTCTAAGGAAGTGACTGCAGAAAGCTCACAGCGACCCTGGCCTCCCTCTGGCCTCTTTGAGTGTCTGCACCAGCCCTGGACTTCCAGACTTCTATCACACGAGAAAAAATAAAACTGATTATTGGTTTAAGCTGCTATGGATATTTCATTGTTTTTCTTTTAAATTTATTTATTTTGAGATGGGGGGTCTCCCAATGTTGCCTAGGCTAGATTCAAACTCCTGGGCTCAAACGATCTTCCTGCCTCAGTCTCCCAAGTAGCTGAGAATACAGGCATGTGCCACCACCCCCAGCTTGTTTTTCTATTTCATTTATTTAGTGGTGGGAGGGGGTTTCTACACCCAGCTGGATGCTGCCTGGAGCCCATACACCTGGTCATTGGTGAGTTTGTTTTTTTTTTGTTTTTTTTTTTGAGACAGAGTCTCACTCTGTCACCCAGGCTGGAGTGCAATGGCGCGATCTCGGCTCACTGCAAACTCCGCCTCCCAGGTTCATGCCATTCTCCTGCCTCAGCCTCCTGAGTAGCTGGGACTACAGGTGCCCACCACCACGCCCGGCTAATTTTTTTTTGTATTTTTAGTAGAGATGGGGTTTCACCGTGTTAGACAGGATGGTCTTGATGGCCTGACCTCATGATCCGCCCGCCTTGGACTCCCAAAGCGCTGGGATTACAGGCGTGAGCCACCGCGCCCGGCCGTGTTCAGATGACTGACTAGCCTATCAAAGGCATTCTTCCATTTCTTTATGGAGGCTTTGATTTCTGATCTTTCCTTCTGATTCTTCGAGTTTCTATTTTTCTGCTGATGATGCAGGGCAGATGAGCCCCCAAATTGGGGGTTAGCCTAGGAGGGTTCTTGGCTTTGCTCAGGAAAGAATTCAAGAGGCAGCCAGCAGTAAAAGAAATTGGGTTTACTGAAGCAGCAGGGCACAGCAGAGTGGCTGCCCCTTGTGGAGCAGGGCTGACTCATAGGCAGTATACCCAGGGTAGCAGCATATGGGCTGTTGGCTAGCAGTATTTATACCCAGTTTTAATTACATGCAAATTAAGGGGTGGGCTATTCAGACAGCACTCCTCATTCACCTTCCGCCATCATTGTGAGGCCTCCCCAGCCATGTGGAACTGTGAGTCCATTAAACCTCTTTATGAATTAGGCAGTCTCGGGTATGTCTTTATTAGCAGTGTGAGACACAGTTGCTCCGGCCTATAAATGACACATAGTTTTAAGTCTGTTTCCTGCAGTTCTCCTGTGATTGGCCAGGGTTTTGATTTTGTTTTGTTTTTTTGCATTTTCAAATTAAGGGTAGATGAGTCTGAGGGTCTTGCTCCAGCTGTCTCAGACCCCCTACCAGCTATCCCTCTTTCTTGCAGTTTACCTAACAGAGCCTTGGGGTGGGCATGTGTGGGACCGTGGTGCTAAGATTTAATGCTTTTTCTCATTTTACTCATAGTTATGTTGCAATTTTGGCATTCTCTATGTCTTAAAGGCACTGTTGAAGGTATAGTTTTGTGTAGAAGATTCATAGGTGTGGAGTTACTTCACAGCATTTGAGAGGAGATTTGGGGAGGTTGCTTACCACTCACTGGCCATTGTTTTTAGTTACCTGGAAGTCTCCTCACCTTGGTTTTTGGAGATACTTTGGCTGGATATGTTATTTTATTTTATTTTTATTTAATTTATTTTTTGAGACAAGAGTGTCGCCCAGGCTGGAGTGCAGTGGCATGATCTCAGCTCACTGCAACCTCCACCTCCCAGGTTCAAACGATCCTTGTGCCTTAGCCACCTGAGTAGCTGGGATTACAGGTTTGCACCACCATGCCTGGCTAATTTTTGTATTTTTTTAGTAAAGTCGGGGTTCCACCGTGTTAACCAGACTGGTCTTGAACTCCTGACCTCAGGTGATCTGCCTGCCTCGGCCTCCCAAGGTGCTGGGATTACAGGTGTGAGTGAGCCACTGCGCCTGGCCTGGATATGCTTTAAAGAGGTCATTTCTTTGTCTTCTGGCCTCCATTGTTCCTGACTAAAAGTTAGCGTTATTCTTAACATTACTCCCCTGTATGTAATGTGTTGCTTGTCACTGGCTCCTCTTCAGATAATTATCTTGGGTTTTCAACAGGTTGACTCTGTGCCTTGGTGCAGTTTCCTGTGCATTTACTTTGCTTGGGGATCCTTGAGATTCTTAGATACGTGAGTCACTGTCTTTCACAAGGAAGTATTTGGGCATTATTTCTTCATAATTTTTTAACTGTGGTAAAATAAACATAACATGAAATTCACCGTGTTTTTTTGTTTGTTTGTGCTTTTTGAGGCGGAGTCTCATTCTGTCGCCCAGTCTGGAGTGCAGTGGTGCAATCTTGGCTCACTGCAACCTCCACGTCCTGGGTTCAAGCAATTCTCCTGCCTCGGCCTCCTGAGTAGCTGGGACTATAGGTGCGCACCATCATGCCCAGCTAATTTTTGCATTTTTAGTAGAAACGGAGTTTCACCATGTTGGCCAGGATGGTCTCGATCTCTTGACTTCGTGATCCACCCGCCTTAGCCTCCCAAAGTGCTGGGATTACATGTGTGAGCCACCACACCGGGCCCCATTTTAATCATTTTTTAGGTGTACTGTTCGGTGGCATTAAGTACATTGACAATATTGGCTACCACCACTATCCATTTTCAGATCTTTCTCTTCATTCCAAAAAATTCTGTACCCATTAAGCAATCACTTCTCAACACTTCTACCTTCAGCCCCTGGTAACTTGTAGGTAGTGTCCATGAATTTTGTCAGAAGTAGAATAATAAAATATGTTGCTTTGTGTGCATCTGCCTTATTTCATTAAAAGTAATGTTTTCAAGGCTTATCCATGTTGTAGCATATATCAGAATTTCATTCCCTTTTATGATAATATTCTATTGCATGTATGTGTTACGTTTTATTCATTCATCTGTTGATGAACATTTGAGCTGTTTCTACCTCTTGGCTATTGTGAATCATACTGATATTGATTATTTTCTTTTTTCTTGAGATGGAGTCTCGCTCTGTCACCCAGGCTGGAGTGCAGTGGCACAATCTGGGCTCACTGCAACCTCTGCCTCCTGGGTTCAAGCAATTTTCCTGTCTCAGACTCCCAAGTAGCTGGGTACTTCTCGAGTAGCCTGCACCATGCCCGGCTAATTTTTTTATTTTTAGTAGAAATGGGGTTTCACCATGTTGGTCAGGCTGGTGTTGAACGCCTGACCTCAGGTGATATGCCCACCTCAGCCTCCCAAAGTTGGAATTATAGGCGTGAGCCACTGCGCCCAGCCTGAAGACAGCATTCTTAGCATCAAGGATGCAAAGTTGAGGCAAAGGAGATCTATCCAAACCAACCTCATTACACTAAGCTTTCTTAGCCACTTCTCTACCTGATTAATCACCCTAGCCCACACCCTTGGTTTTATCCCATTAGCGCAGTTTACTTGTCTGTCCAATTCAGTATATAAGTGTTTGGCTCTTAACTGTTTTTCTGGTTTATTTCCTTATGAGGATCCCCATGCCACGTAAAGCTTTCATTAAACAAATACATGTGTATACTTTTATCTTGTTAACCTAATCGTATGTCAGTGTAATTGTCAGGCCCAGCAAGGATCCTAAGATGATGTAGGTGAAATCTTGTTGCCCCTACAATATGGGCATTGGTTTGCAAGTGTCTGTTTGAGTTCCTGCTTTCAATTCTCAGGAATTTTCCGAAGTTGTTTTCTTCCTCATTTTCTCGTTTTGGGACTCCATCTGTGCCACAGGACTCTGAAGTTCCTGTTTCATTTTTCTAGTGTGTTTGTTTTCCAGTTTGTATGACTTCTACTGATATATCTTAAAGTTCACTAACTCTTCTGTCCTCTTCATCTATCGAATCTATTTAGTGACTCCTTAAAATCCAGATGTCTGAGGGCCTTAGGAAAACAGGTGCTTCTCCCCAGTGTAGCTTGAATTTGCTCTGAATGTGGTAGTCCCCTAAGCCAATAACACAATGCCTCCTGGCCTCTGGCCACCCAGGGAGGAATAAAGGGAGAGATAGGTGTAGTGGTAATAAACCTTGCTGTGCACAGCTTTGTGTAACAACTGGAAAGGGCTATGTGTTTTCCTGCTCCCATCCCCAAGCCTGATTTCTTCAAGATGCAGTAGCTGGGCCGGGCGCAGTGGCTCATGCCTGTAATCCCAGCACTTTGGGAGGCCAAGGAGGGAGGATCATGAGGCCAGGAGTTCGAGATCAGCCTGACCAACATAGTGAAACCTCGTTTCTACTAAAAATACAAAAGTTAGCTGGGCGTGGTGGCGCATGCCTGTAGTCCCGGCTACTGGGAGGCTGAGGCAGGACAATTGCTTGAACCCAGGAGGCAGAGGTTGCAGTGAGCCGAGATCACACCACTGCACTCCAGCCTGGGCGAAAGAGTGAGACTCGGTCAAAAAAAACAAACAAACGTGGAGTAAATGACACCCCCCACACACGCCCTCCCCTCCACCTCCTGTTATTTCATTAGAAACCCTGCCAAGGAACAAGGAAATCCTACAAAGAAGGTGTCTCAGGTACCCATCAGCAGCCATGCAGTGATGACAAGTGGGTCTGATGCCATTAAAAGGTTGTTTTCAAACTGCCTTCTGTTGCAAGCAGAACCCAATCGCACAGGAATCCAAGCTCCATGATGGAGCTTTGGCCATTGTTTTTAGTTACCAGGAAGGAAAATGGCGAGATTGAGATTGAGCCTGGAGGGCCAGCGGAGACCTCATGGCTGTTAAGACCCTGGACTCCTGTGTTGCTGGAGATGGTGTTCGTGCCCTCACATGGTCTGCTCAGCTGTCTTTCTGCCACGTGGAGAAGCAGCTACCGCCATTCAGCACAACAGAAGACCTAGTGTGTTTCCAGGGTGGGAGCCTACTTGTGGTGGACTCTGACTTTGACGTTAGGGACAGATTTATTCCTTAATTTTCTTCCTTATATGCTTCGTTCTTCTGAGGGCCTCAGACTCCCTCTCCAACAGCCTTCTACCCTCTCCCATTTCCACATTTTCATTTTTGAGCTTCCTTAGCAAAGTGGTTTTACTTTCTTCCCTTTCCATCTCTCTCTCTCTTTATATTTCTTTCTCTAGATTTTTAAAATTCTGCCTCTCTCTTTTCTCCAATTTCTCCATTTCCCTCTTTTTTTTTTTTTTTTTTTTTTTTTGAGTCAGGGCCTGACTCTGTCGCCCAGGCCGAAGTGCAATGGCGTGATCTCAGCTCACTGCAACCTCTGCTTCCCAGGTTCAAGGGATTCTCTTGCGTCACCCTCCAAAGTAGCTGGGATTACAGGCACACACCACCACACCCAGGTAATTTTTGCATTTTTAGTAGAGATGGAGCTTCACCATGTTCGCCAGACTGATCTCGAACTCCTGACCTCAAGTGATCCTCACCCATTTTGGCCTCCCAAAGTGCTGGGATTACAGGCGTGAGCCACTGTGCCTGGCCTTACATTGTTATTCTGCACGCACTGGCCATTGCGGGCATCGTTCCTCACCTGAGTGAACACATCCGCGCGTTCCTAATATTTGTGTCCTGGGAAACCTGGGCTTGGAGTTTGGAGTAGAGAGGCCAAGGGTTTGCAGTCAGGCAGGTTACTTGCAAAATATTTATGTATCAGCCAGGTACAGTGGCTCATGCCTGTAATCCCAGCACTTTGGGAGGCCGAGGCTGGGGGATCACATGAGGTCAGGAGTTCGAGACCAGCCTGGACAACATGGTGAAATCCCGTCTCTACTAAAAATACAAAAAAATTAGCTGGGCATGGTGGCGCATGTCTGTATTCCCAGCTACCCGGGAGGCTGAGGCAGGAGAATCGCGTGAACCTGGGAGGCGGAGGTTGCAGTGAGCCGAGATTTTGCCACTGCACTACAGCCTTGGTGACACCAAGACTCTGTCTCAAAAAAAAAAAAAAAAAAAACTATATATATATATTTATTATGTATTGTGCTAAGTTTCTTCTTTGTAAAAGCCCTTGGGGGACTGTTAAGTGTGTGTCTCAGCTTGGACTTGGGTTTTTTTAAACCAGAGATCCCTAGTCTCTTTGGAGGTGTGAATATGAGGGTATTTGTGTCTCTTGAGAAGGTTAAGAGTTGCCATCAGTTTGGTGGCAGGGTATGTTGTACTTAGAGACCTCGTCAGAATGGATAACTCATCTTACCTCCATCACTTACGAAACGACTTTTATCAGCTACATTAAAATGCCAGCAATGTCATACTACATTCTCATAAATACTGGGAATTAACTGATGACTTTCTCATCCAGGTATTTATAGGCTTTGGCAAGGCAGCAGTACACAAAACTGGTCCCATTCATAGTAATCTTGAGGTTAAACTTTGGAGCCAGAGTACAAGCAAATAAATAAACACTAGGAAGAAAAGTAAATGTGGAGAAGAATAAATGCTGTGAGGAAGAGTAAAGTTGAGGAGGGGAACAGACAGATGGGATTGACCCATTCAACCTGTGCAGTGTACAGCGTATACTCTTTTTTTTTTTTTGAGATGGAGTCTCGCTCGGTTGCCAGGCTGGACTGCAGTGGTGCGATCTCGGCTCACTGCAACCTCCACCTCCCAGGTTCAAGCAGTTCGCCTTTCTCAGCCTCCCAAATAGCTGGGACTATAGGCACCCGCCACCACGCCCGGCTAATTTTTTTGTATTTTAGTAAAGACAGGGGCGTACACTCATTTTTGGCCACTTTACCTTTCTAGGAAACAAAATCATCACAGAAATCCTCAAGAGGCAGCTTTCCTGTACATTTCAGTTTCTCCTAAAACAGAACAGGGCTGTGAATGCTTACTGAGGAATCATCCAAGCATTTCTTTCTGTCATGACGAGCAATTCCAGTTTGCTCCATGAGACCCTGCTTCTCTCACTGTATTTGGTTTTCAGGTTGCAAGATCTGAAGAACACTTGTCAAAACTCGACAGTTGTTTCTGTTTTCAAGGACTTGTTTGATCTGCATTTTCTTCCAGTCCATTCATTTCTATCTGGTTTGGCCTCCAAGGTCTTAATCTTTTGCCCAAGAAAACCCTTACATTTAAGCAACATGAGTTCCTTGATTTGTCTTTAGCCCAATTCTACTTTCTTGAGTTCAGAATAAAAGCTGATTATTATTATTATTATTATTTATTGTTATTATTATTTTGAGACAGAGTCTTTGCTCTGTCACCCAGGCTGGAGTGCAACGGTACGATCTCGGCTCAGTGTGACTTCTGCCTCCCAGGCTCAAGTGATTTTCCTGCCTCAGCCTCAGGAGTAGCTGAGGTTACAGGTACTCGCCACCATGCCCGGCAAATTTTTGTATTTTTACTAGACAGAATTTTGCCATGTTGGCCAGGTTGGTCTTGAACTCCTGGCCTCAAGTGATCTGCCCACCTCGGCTTCCCAAAGTGCTGGGATTACACCAGCCTTGGGACTTGACAGTTATTTTTTATTTTTTTTGAGATGGAGTTTCGCCCTTGTTGCCCAGGCTGGAATGCGATGGCGCGATCTTGGCTCACCACAAATTCTGCCTCCCAGGTTCAAGTGATTGTCCTGCCTCAGCCTTCCTGAGTAGCTGGGATTACAGGCATGTGCCACCATGCCCGGCTAATTTTGTATTTTTAGTAGAGACGGGGGTCTCTCCATGTTGGTCAGGCTGGTCTCGAACTCCCAACCTCAGGTGATCCGCCTGCCTCAGCCTCCCAAAGTGCTGGGATTACAGGCATGAGTCACCATGCCCAGCCCTTGACAGTTATTTTGACCTAACATTGGTGATAATTTTTCTCTACCTCAACCAAGAAATGGCGGATTGGAGCACTTTTTTCATAGATTGACCAGTCTTCCCAGCAACACTGGAGGGCAGTCATTTACTTTCTGCAGAGAAAGAGACAGGTCAAAGAGTCAACTTACCAGCTGTAAACTGGGACTAGTGTCAAGTGCTTACTCTGACATTCAGCTCTTGTTTCACCTCTTGACCCCTTTCATGCCTGCATCAACCAGTGGATCTGTTGGGCTCAGAGCACATGACAAAGGGGCTTGTGGTGTTCCACTTGGCTTCCTGAAATCCCTTCCTTTTCCCTGGCAGTGCTTCCACACAGGACTTTGGGTGTGTAGTCGGGGCAGTTTACATTCCCAAGTGAAAATGCTGAATGTTCAGCAAGCCTTGGTCAAAAGTTTTCCTAGGCTCATTAGTGAAGAAATAGCAATTACTCACTGGCTATTGTCAGGATTGAGAAAAAGAATGTGTACCCTAGAGGCCGGGCCCAAGGGGAAGAGAGTACTTTGTCTCAGCATTGAGTAAAATCGGCCATTTTTAAAATGAGCCTTGGGAATCAGCATAACTGGTCCCTCTGTGCCCAATTTCTCCATCCTGATAATGAATTCCACGGATAACCTCAGTGGCCCGTGCCAGTTGCCTCTCATTGCACTTCCCTGCCAATTCTCAGAAAGAAAGTGTCACACAGTCTCTGGAGGGAACTTCTAATTATAGGAACACAGTCTGCTTGTCTGAGTCTTGTTTTCAGTTCTTGGACCCTCTCCAGCAGGGACAATCTCTGTCTTGTGTAACCTTTGGGTAACATCCAATCCACTCAGGAATTCTTCCCTGCTAGGGAACCTATTGTATATACCCAATGAATATTAGCTAAGTGCCTTACACTTTTAATTACGTTTTGGGAAGAAAGATCAATAAGACAAAGTACTGCCCTTAAGAAAGTAAAGGTCTAGGAGAAGAGAGATCAACAGTAAATAAGACACTTAGTATGGCAGGTGAATCCATTTGGGAGGCCCCAGATGAGGAAGATGTTGAACTGGGGACCATCAAGAAAATCTAAGTAGAAGAGATGATGCAAGCTCAGTGTAGAAGGATGATTATGATTGTGATTATGATTATTTGGAGATGGAGTCTCGCTCTGTTGCCCAGGCTGGAGTGCAGTGGTGCGATCTCAGCTCACTGCAACTTCCGCCTCCCAGGTTCAAGCGGTTCTCCTGCCTCAGCCTCCCGAGTAGCAGGGACTACAGGCACACGCTGCCATGCCTGGCTAATTTTTTGTATTTTAGTAGAGACAGGTTTCACCGTGTTCCCAGGCCAGTCTCAAACTCCTGAGCTCAGGCAATCTGCCCTCCTCGGCCTCCCAAAGTGCTAGGATTACAGGCATGAGCCACCAAGGCCTGCTGTGTAGAAGGCTCATTAAGAGTTCAGGAGCAGAATCAAATAAGCATGCTAATCCTGAGTGCAAAGGCACTGAAAAAATGACAGTATATTACATTCTGTAGATAAAAGACAATCTTTGGAGTAAGAGGCAGACTTGAAAGGTAATATGGGACAGATTGGAGAACACACACATTTCCTTTATTCTCTCTCTTTTTTTAAAGACTCGGTCTCATTCTGTCACCCAGATTGGAGTGCAGTGGCATGACCATAGCTTTCTGCAGCCTCAACCTCCTGGGTTTAAGCCATCTGCCAACCTCAGCCTCTTAAGTACCTGGACTATAGGCACACACTACCATGCCTGACTAATTCTATTTTTTTATTTTTGTAGAGACACGGTCTTGTTATGTTTCCCAGGCTAGTCTCAAACTCCTGGGCTCAAGCAGTCCTCCTGCCTCAGCCTACCAAAGTGCTGGGATTACAGTCATGAGCTACTGCGCCTGGCTCACACACACATATCTATATGTTAGTCTACCAGTTTCAATGTAAATGTTAGTTGGAAATTGATGGAAACCAACTGATATTTAATGAAGTTTGCAGTTGAGCAAGGTAACTGGTTCCCAATTGTGGAATGGAATGAAGGGTTCTGTTTCTATGAGCTTTTGTTTCATAGCCACCCAAAACATGGTGGTTTAAAGCAACCACCAGGCCAGGCTCACTGTCTCATAATCCCAGCAGTTTGGGGGCCAGGCAGGAGGATTACTTGGGTCCAGGAGTTCAAGACCAGCCTGGGCAACATGGTGAAACCCCGTCTCTCAAACAACAACACCGCACCACCTTTTATTTAGGGTTTGTTGGTTGACAATTTGGGCAGTGCTTAGCCTGAGAGTTCTCTTGACTGGCTTCTGCAGTCATTGTCTAGGTGGGGTGGGGTTTATTGTTCTTCGTTCAAGGTCTCATTCCTCCAGTCATCCAGGTAAGGCCTGTTCACGCATTGCTGGAGTGTTCCAGCAGAGCTTGTATTGGGAATGCCTATACCCCATCAGCCAGTGCAATCATGGGTGAGCCCAAGGTGGAAGGGCACTCAGTTACACAAAAGGGGCTTGGATTTAGGGAAGAAAAGACACAGTGGCCATTCTTTTCTGCAGTTGGCCACAAGGCCAGTGTATTATTGCAAGAGTCTAAGTAAGGGGAACATCTTTATTGAGAAGTGATGAGCATGTGGGAAATTCACATATTTATTTATTTATTTTGTTTGTTTGTTTGTTTGTTTTGAGACAGAGTCTCGCTCTGTCACCCAGGCTGGAGTGCAGTGGCGTGATCTCGGCTCACTGCAAGCTCCACCTCCCGGGTTCATGCCATTCTCCTGCCTCAGCCTCCCGAGTAGCTGGGACTACAGGCGCTCGCCACCACGCCCGGCTAATTTTTTTGTATTTTCTTTAGTAGAGATGGAGTTTCACCATGTTAGCCAGGATGGTCTCGATCTCCTGACCTCGTGATCCACCTGCCTCGACCTCCCAAAGTGCTAGGATTACAGATGTGAGCCACCGTGCCCGGCTGAAATTCACATATTTAAAGTATACAACCTGATCAATTCCCTTCTCTCTGTCCTATCATAATGCTTTCCCTGGAAACTTTTTTTTTTTTTCTTGAGATAGAGTCTCACCCTGTTGCCCAGGCTGGAGTGCAGTGGCACGATCATGGCTCACTGCAGCCTCAACCTCTCAGGCTCAAGTGATTCTCCTGCTTCAGCTTCCTGAGTAGCTGGGACTACAAGACACATGCCACCATGCCTGGCTGGTTTTTGTATTATTTGTAGAGATGGAGTTTTGCCATGCTACCCTGGCTGGTATCGAACTCCTGAGCTCAAGCAATCCTCCCATCTCGGCCTCCCAAAGTGCGGGGATTACATGCATGAGCCACCGTGCCCGGCCTGATTCCAGGTCTGATAGAAAAACTCTTTCAACCAACTGCCAATTGGAAAAACTTTGAATCTGCATATGACCTGGAAGCCCCACTACCAGTTGTCCCACCTTTCTGGACTGAACCAATGTACATCTTTTTTTTTTTTTTTTTTTTTTTTTTGAGACGGAGTCTTGCTCTATTGTCCAGGCTGGAGTGCAGTGGCGCATCTTGGCTCACTGCAAGCTCCACCTTCTAGGTTCACGCCATTCTCCTCCCTCAGCCTCCTGATAGCTGGGACTACAGGTGCCTGTCACCACACCCGGCCAATTTTTTGTATTTTTTTCTAGTAGAGATGGGGTTTCACCATGTTAGCCAGGATGGTCTCGATCTCCTGACCTCATGATCCACCCACCTCAGCCTCCCAAAGTGCTGGGATTACAGGCGTGAGCCACCGTGCCTGGCCGAACCAATGTACATCTTATTTGTATTGATTGATGTTTCCCTAAAATGTGTAAGACCAAGCTGTAGCCTAACCACTTTGGGGGCACATGTTCTCAGGGTCTCCTGGGGCTATGTTATGGGCCATCATCGGTCACTCATATTTGGCTCAGAATAAATCTCTTCAAGTATTTTACAGACTTTGATTCTTTTCACCAACATCAATATGAGAATTTAGTTCATAATACAGACATATCACAAATCAAGTCAGAAAAGGCAAATTATGTAAAAAAAAAAAGTGCTTAGGAAACTAGAAAACTAGAAAAATTTTTTTAAAAATTAAAAATTTTTTTAAAAATTCCTAAATAAATAACTGGTAGAAAAGAGAATGAGGGCTGGGTGCAGTGGCTCACACCTGTAATCCCAGCATTTTGGGAGGCCAAGGGGGGAGGATCACCTGAGGTCAGGAGTTCAATACCAGCCTGGCCAACATGGTGAAAACTTGTCTCTACTAAAAATATAAAAATTAGGCCGGTATGCTGGCCTGTGCCTATAATCCCAGCTACTTGGGAGGCTGAGGCAGGAGAATCCCTTGAACCCAGGAGGCGGATGTTGCAGTGAGCCGAGATTGTGCCACTGCACACTAGCCTGGATGACAGAGCGAGACTCCATCTCAAAAAAATATATACATTTTTATATATTTTTTATTATATATATTTTATTTTTATATATATTTATTATTATATGTATACATATATACATATATATATATAGCAAGAATTAGATGCCATTTTAATAGACTATTTTTTTAGAACATCCACCAATGCTGCTTTGATTCAAGTCCACATGAGTTGTCATCTGGGCTGTAGATAGCCTGGCACCCTTCCTGCCCATTCTGCAGGGGAACATCATTGCATACATTTTTTTTTTTTTTTTTTTAACACCCAGTGCTCTTATATCCCTCCAGAAGGAAACCTAAACTCCAGTGTCCTCCATGATCCGGCTCCTGTTTTTCGCTCCAACTCCATCTCTTGTTCCATCACCCTCCTGTCTTCTAATCCATCCTTTGTATTAAGAAGCAAATTACCTAAACCTTTTAAATAAGGCAAAAGGATGACCGCATTTCTGTTCAGTATCACGCTGAAGCATTGTCTGACAGGCCTAGCTATTTCTTTCCTTCTCAAGGCAATGTTCGTTTGTTTGCTTGAGACCTGGACTCTATGAAGTTATTGCCAACCCACAGGGAATTAATCAATTGCAAATGATTTTTGTCCAGTAGAGTTGCAAATTACTTCAATTACTTCTGTTCAGTTAAAAAGATTACCCCTAAATGGCCAGGCGTCGTGGCTCATGCCTGTAATCCCAGCACTTTGGGAGGCCAAGGTGGGTGGATCACTTGAGGCCAGGAGTTTGGGACTAGCCTGGCCAATATGGTGAAACCCCATCTCTACTAAAAATACAGAAATTATCTGGGTGTGGTGGCGCATATGCCTGTAATCACGGCTACTATGCCTCAGGAGGCTGAGGTGGGAGAATCACTTGAACTCAAGAGGCAGAGGTTACAGTGAGCTGAGATTGCGCCACTCACTCCAGCCTGGGCGACAGAGTGAGACTGTACCAAAACTAACAAATGAAAAAAACTGAAATAAGGTGTTAATAACTTTATACTAAAAAATTGTATTTCAGAAACATATTTACCACTTTTTTTTTGGGACAGGGATTCGCTTTTGTTACTCAGGCTGGAGTGCAATGGTGCAATCTCGGCTCACTGCAACCTCTACCTCTTGGGTTCAAGCGATTCTCTCGCCTTAGCCTCCCAAGTAGCTGGGATTACAGGGACCCACAACCACGCCCAGCTAATTTTTTTTTTTTTTTTTTTTTTTTTTGTATTTTTAGCAGAGACGGGGTTTCACCATGTTGGCCAGGCTGGTCTCGAACTCCTGACCTCAGGTGATCCACCTACCTTGGCCTCCCAAAGTGCTGGGATTATAGGCGTGAGCCACCACACCCAGCCTACCACATTTGTTGTATATTTGAAGTAATTGAAATTTATTCCTGCAAACCACACAGATTTTTGTACATTTAATTTTAATTTTAAAAGATCTGTCAGCCATTGACAGATGAATGGATAAACAAAATGTGTGTATATACATACGATATAATGGAATATTTTGTGGCATTAACAAAGAACATTCTCCTGAGCATGGTGCCTCATGCCTGTAATTCCAACAATTTGGGAGGCTGAGGCGGGAGGATCACTGAAGGTCAGGAATATGAGACCAGCCTGGCCAACGTGGTGAAACCCCGTCTCTACTAAAAATATAAAAATTAGCCAGACATGGTGGCACACACCTGTAATCCCAGCTACTCAGAAGGCTGAGGCAGGAGAATCGCTTGAACCCCGGAGGTGGAAGTTGCAGTGAGCCGAGATTGGGCCATTGCACTCCAGACTGGGCAACAAGAGCAAGGCTTTGTCTGAAAATAATAATATATAAAAAAAAATAATAAATAGAAAATAACAATAATAATAATAAATAGAAAAATAGCAAAAAATAAAAACTAAATTAGCTAATTGGAAGACTGATGCGGGAGAATTGCTTGATCTCAGGTCTTTGGGACTGTAATGAGCTATGATTGTGCCACTGCACTCCAGCCTGGGTGACAGAGTAAGGCCCTGACTAAAAAAAAAAAGAAAAAAAAATAGAGAGAGAGAGAAAGAACATTTGGACACATATACAGCATAGATGAACCTTGGCAATATTTCACTTAAGTGAAATAAGTCAGTCACAGAAAGACAAACGCTGTATACTTCCATCTATGAGGTAAGTACCGCAGTCAGAATTATAGAGACAGAAAGTGGTATGGTGGTTCATTAGGGGCTGGGGAGGGTGAATGAGGGATGAGTGTTATGGGACAGAGTTTCAGTTTGGGAAGATGAGAAGATTCTGAATATGGAGGATGGTGATGGCTGCTTAACATTGTGAATATACTTAATGCCACTGAACAGTACACTTAAAATGGTTAAGATGGTGAACTGTATGTTATGTATATTTTACCATCATTTTAAAAATTGAAAAAAAACTTTTTTTTTTCTTATTGTTCAGTTCCTCCCAAACCTGCCATCAATGAAATTTTCCCCATCACTCTACCCAGATCACTGTTTCCAATGTTTTCCATGCCATTAAATGTGAGGGATATTCTTCAGCCTTAATTTTGCTTGGCCCTATAGCATCGTTTTACATGGTTGTTAGAAATAAAGCTTGGAGTCATAAAGAAAAATGAGCACTCAAACAAAGGATTTCTCAGCAAAGCAAATTTACTTCTGCGCAGAAGGGTGCTTCTCGTAGGGTTGGCTGCTACAAGAGCACCCTGAACAAAGGAGAGTAGAAACTTTTATTCTTAACGTGACTCTTGACTTTGTGTCCTTTCCCCATTGGCTGGGGTCGGACAGCACAATCTAAACTAGACTTGATTGGTTACACATTTAAACTGTCTTAGATAAGGTGGGTGTGTGATGGGAGAGAGGGGACAGGAGGAAGGGGTCTTCTACAGAGGACTAGACAGCTAGTCTATTCTTAAATAAGGAAAGAAATGTGAGCTGGGGCTGTGGCATATCTGGGCATGCAGCAAAATCAGAAAGAAGAAAAGCAGAAGAAAGTGTGTGTGGGGGGTACTTGGAATTAGAGAATAAGAAGCTGAGCAGGCTGTTTGAAGAGAAACCTTGCTGTATCTCACAATGGTTGACTCTCCCTCTCTTGAAACAGGACTTACGACATGTCCACAGCCTGTTTAACACCCTGTAGCCAATGTGATCACAAGGGATTCACTGAAATAGTTGCATCTCTATTTTCTTCTGTGTTCCCTTGAGACCCTTAGGCACCGGGATTACAGAGAGATGGGTCTTTGTAGCTTCTGCGACACATTCCAGAGGGGAAACCTCTTTATCTCAAAGCCAAACCAATAGTGATGAAAGCTCTTCCAAGAATAAAGAGGCCCCAAGGGGGTGGGAGGTGCAGAGAGATTCACCTGGCTTCAGAGCTGCCTTCTTGGAAACAGAATTAGAAGACATCATACCTTTCTGCCATTTGCTCTTGATCCCAAGGGAGCTGAACGGCTTGGAGAGTAGAACATCACTGCAACAGTGGATTTAATGAGGAAGGATGAGACATCAGCTCCCTGGGGCTTGAGAAACCATAAATACTTCCCTAGAACATCTCACCTGGACAGTTTCCTGACGCCACACTCGTGCATCTTAGAGAGGAGAGTTAGGATGACTTCATGACAAGTTCCACCTCCCCGCCTTTCCCTGCTAGATTCTGTCTTCAGCATTCAACAGTAAGGGGAGGAAGACGTCATACCAGCATTTTTTTTTTCAAGAAATGTCAGTTGAGTGATTCACACTATCCTTGTTAGTACCGTGTGTGAAAAGGATTTAAAAAGTAGTGTGGGGAGGAACAGAGATGGAGGTAACAGGGTTGATAATGTCTCATGATTTTTAAAATGTCTCTAGAATTCTCTTACCTGGTTATATATGTCTTTTAAGGCATTGCAACTTTTGGGAGGCTAAGGCAGGCAGATCGCTTGAGGCCAGGAGTCTAAGACAAGCCTGGCCAACTTGGTGAAACTCCGTCTCATCTAAAAATACAAAAATTGCTGGGCATGGTGGCGGATGCCTGTAATCCCAGCTACTAGGGAGCCTGAGGCAGGAGAATGGCTTGAACCCGGGAGACAGAGGTTGCCATGAGCCAAGATCACGCCACTGCACTCCAGCCTGGGTGACAGAGTGAGTGAGACGCTGTCTCAAAAAAAAAAAAAAAAAAAAAAGATTCTATTGCAACTGTTTCTTTTCTGTCATCTCCACCTCTGATGGCCTTTCATTCTGGAAACTAGTGACTTTCTCAATGTCAGTAGGAACTGGCACTTCCTTGAGTGCATTGCTTTCAGTCTACCTGCTAACACCTTCCTTTTTCTTCTCTAGTATAATATAATAGTTCTCGGCCGGGTGCAGTGGCGCATGCCTATAATCCCAGAACTTTAGGAGGCCGAGGCGGGTGGATCACAAGGTCAAGAGATCGAGACCATCCTGGCCAACATGGTGAAACCCTGTCTCTACTAAAAATACAAAATTAGCCAGGCATGGTGGTGTGTACCTGTAGTCCCAGCCGTTTGGGAGGCTGAGGCAGGGGAATTTCTTGAACATGGGAGGCAGAGGTTGCAGTGAGCTGAGATTGCGCCATTGCACTTCAGCCTGGGCAACAAGAACAAAACTCCATCTAAAAAAAAAAAAATCAACAAAGCAAAGCAAAACAAAACAAGTATGTACTAAATGCTCACTCTGCACCAGATGTTACATATATTGTCATTGCAATTGTGAATGGACTTTTTTTCCTCTTATTTTTTCTCATGGCTGTTTGCAGTTACATAAGAAAGCTGATGACACTGATTAGTTGTAATTAATTGTGTTTAAGTTGACTTTTTTTTTTTTGAGACAGGGTCTTTCTGGGCTCAAGCAAACCTCCTGCCTCGGCCTCCCAAGTAGCTAACTTTTTTAAAATCTATTTTTATAGAGGCAAGTGTCTCATTTTGTTGTCTAGGCTGGTCTCAAACTCCTGGCCTCAAGAATTTCTCCTGCCTCAGCCTCTCAAAGTGCTGGAATTACAGGCAGGAGTCACAGCACCCAGGCTGTTACATTTTATTAAATGAATTTTAGCTTATGTTAAAACCATGGTTTCTTTTTCTGCATTGCTCTATTCATGCATATACTTTGTTATCTGACTTGCCGATATTAAATTTTTTTACACTCTTAGGATAAACATTCATTAGTAATGGAGTGTGTTATTTTATCCAAAAGATAACTTCATTTCACTCCCCTTTCAGGCTTTTGCATCTGTTGTCAACATGAGATTAATTTGCAGATTTCTTGTTTGTCTTATACGTGATTTTTTTTTTTTTACCTTCATTCAGCTTTCCATGATGAGTACAAAGCCTTGGGGAATATCTGGATAAAGTGAAATTTTCTAGAATGTGATCTGGACTTGCCACAAAGAAACTTCAGGTTCATCAGCCTTCATGGTGTATTTGTCTAAATATTTAAGTAAAAAATAATGCTGGCCGGGCACAGTGGTTCACGCCTGTACCAGCACTTTAGGAGGCTGAGGCGGGTGGATCACCTGAGGTCAGGAGTTTGAGACTAGCCTGGCCAACATAGTGAAACCCCATCTCTATTAAAAATACAAAAATTAGCCAGGTGTGGTGGCGAGCACCTGTAGTCATAGCTAGTCAGGAGGCTGAGGTGGGAGGATCGCTTAAGCCCAGGAAGTGGAGGTTGCAGTGAGCTATGATCATGCTACTGCACTTCAGCCTGGGCAACAGACCCAGACCCTGTCAAAAAAAAAAAATGTTTCACATAACTACAGTACAATGATCACAATCAGGAAATTGACATTAATACCATATTATATATAGTATTATAGATATATAATGCACTATTTGCTGTATACTATATTATTAATATAGTAATTAGTATATAGCATTAATATAATACTATAAAATTTAGAGCTCATTTATATTTTATTTTTTTATTTCTTCTCATTTATATTTTAATTATCCAAATAATGTCATCTATAGCAAAAGAAAGACTCAAGTCATCCATTACATTTGATTGACATGTCTTTTTTGCCTCCTTTAATCTGGAACATTTCCTAGACTTTTTTTTTTTTTTTTTTTTTTGAGATAGGGTCTTGCTCTGTCACCAAGGCTGGGTTGCAGTGGTGCAATCATAGCTCACTGCAGCCTCAACCTCCTGGGCTCAGGCAATTCTCCTGCCTCAGCCTTCCAAGTAGCTGGGACAACAGGCATGTGCCACCATGCCCAGCTAATTTTTGTATTTTTTGTAAAGAAGGGGTTTCACTATGTTTCCTAGGCTGGCCTCAAACTCCTAAACTCAAATGATACTCCCACAGCCTCACAAAGTGCTGGGATCCCAAGTGTAAGCCACCATGCCTGGCATTTCTTTGTATTTTATGGCACTGACATTTTTGAAGAGCACAAGTGAGATATTGTGCCCCTTAAGCTCAGTTTGTGTGATGTTCCCTACTCTTTAAAGTTCTGCATCTTTGGCAGGAATCTCACAGAAGTGATGTTTCGCTGTTTCCAGTGAATCCTATCAGAAAGCACATGTTTATTATGTCCTGTTAAGAATCTCCTTGACCATGTAATAGGGGTGCTATAAAATCAGTGTTAAGATAAATGGTTGGGATTAGAGAGTTCATTTTCTAGAATTCTATTTTGTTTGGGACGTTATAAAATGGATATTTAATATGGGTGGTTAACTATGAGATATTTCCTCACTCCTGTTAGAATTGTTTATTGTTATTATTCTTTTACCTATGAATTGGCATTTTTGTTTATTTATCAGTTTGTGAAAATGTCCTTAATTTGTTGAGGTAGCAAACAAATTTCAACTTTGATTGCTATGCAAAACCAGAAGATAATCTGCTTTGCAATGAACTTTATACATTCAATGAACATTACACAGTTCAGCTGCATATAGGCAACATCCTATATATGAAAAAATTACTAACTGAACTACAGGTATTAAATACTGAAAAGAGTTAACAGTTTATTATAATTTATTTTATTTAACAATCTAGGAAGTTTGCAGCCATCAGCAGTTCTAGTGCAATTTCAGGTGCAACTGGGAATTCGGGAATCTTGGTGGAGCTGTTAGTGTAGCGAACCTTGTACATAAAATACATGCATACTTTATTTATTTATTTATTTATCATCATCATTATTATTTTTTTGAGACGGAGTCTCGCTCTGTCGCCCAGGCTGGAGTACAGTGCGCGAGATCCCGGCTCACTGCAAGCTCCGCCTCCCAAGTTCACGCCATTCTCCCGCCTCAGCCTCCCGAGTAGCTGGGACTACAGGTGCCCGTCATAGCGCCTGGCTAATTTTTTTGTATTTTTAGTAGAGACGGGGTTTCACTGTGTTAGCCAGGATGGTCTCGATCTCCTGACCTGGTGATCCGCCCACCTCGGCCTCCCAAAGTGCTGGGATTACAGGCGTGAGCCATGGCGCCCGGCCACATGCATATACTTTTGATAGCACATGTGAAGGGATCTCTCTAAAATGGACCTCATCAGATTCGTTGTCAGCAAATTGACCTGGGCCACTCAACATGGCTTTTATCTTGCCTGATGTTAATGCATGTTGTTTTTTTACAATAAATTCATAGCCATCAGATGATATCAATTTGACATACACGGCATCAGGGCCTTCACAGCCACCGTAGGTTTTCTTCTCTCCATCCATTTTGTTCTTATGAAATTCTACTTTGCTTCCCCAGGAACTTCAGTAGTTTCTCGTCAGCCCCGCAGCCAGCGCGGCCGGGTGCCTGTGTACTGCCACAGCACCTATTCCAGGGCTGCCCGCACCCCGACCCGCCAACCCAGCTGCCTGCTCCCGTGGGTGGGTTCCGGGGCAGTGGAAAGAATTACTTCCGCTGGGTCAGAGCCGCTTTCTGCTACTTGCGGGAGATCCATGTTTTTTTGTTTGTTTGTTTGTTTGTTTTTAAGACGGGGTCTCGCCCTGTCACCTAGGCTCGAGTACGGTGGCAAAATCTCAGCTCACTGCAGCCTCGAACACTGTGGCTCAAAGCGATCCTCCCCGCCTCAGCCTCCTGGGTGGCTGGGACTACAGGCACATGCCACCATGCCCAGCTAATTTTGTTTATTTTTTTGTAGAGAGCAAGTCTTACTGTGTTGCCCGGGCTGGTCTTGAACTCCTGGCCTGAAGCAATCTTTTCATCTCAGCCTCCCAAAGTGCTGGTATTAGAGGCGTGAGCCACCATGCCTGACCTTAGAATTATTAACTATTACTAGCGGTTAGCTAACAATTGGCTCTATTATTAGCTAACTATTAACTAACTATTCACTATTATGAAAAAGACAAGAGTTGGCAAGGGTGTGAAGAAAAGGGAACCCCTCGTGCCCTGTTGGTGGTAATGTAGATTGGAGCAGCCATTATGGGAAATAGTGTGAGGGTTCCTAAAGGAATTAAAAATAGAGGCCGGGTGTGGTGGCTCACGCCTGTAATCCCAGCACTTTGGGAGGCCAAGGCGGGTGGATCACTTGAGGCCAGGAGTTCAAGACCAGCCTGGTCAACAAGGTGAAAACCTGTCTCTACTAAAAAAAAAAAAAAAAAAAAAAAAAATACAAAAATTAGCTAGGCGTAGTGGCACATACCTGTAATCCCAGCTACTCAAGAGGCTGAGGCACAAGAATCGCTTAAACTTGGGAGGTGGAGGTTGCAGTGAGCTGAGATCATGCCACTGCACTCCAGCCTGGGCGACAGAGAATCTGTCTCAAAAAATAAAAAGGAAAAAGAAATTAAAATTTTGAGACTCTTTCTCAAAAAATAAAAATAATAAAGAAATCAAAAAGAAGTAGAAATTTAAAATAAAATAAATTTAAAATAAAAAGAAATTAAATATGATCCAGCAATCCCTCTGCTGGACATGTATCCAAAGAAAATGAAATCGCCACTCGTAAAGATATCTGCATGCTCATGTTCATTGCAGCATTACTTGCAAAAGTCAAGATATGGAAACAACCTAAGTGTCTGCTGATGGAGAAATGGTTAAAGAAAATGTGATATATATGTACATATACATTTGTGTGTGTATATATATTTAATTGTGTATATATATTCCATTGTGTGTATATATACGTATGTGTGTGTATATATATGTGTATGTGTGTGTGTATATATATACACACATATTATATATATTTTTACACAATGGAATATTATTCCACTGATTGATAAAGTAGGAATAGATCCTTCCATTTGTCACAACATGGATGAATCTGGAGGCCGTTATGTTAAGTGGAATAAGTCAGACGCAGTAAGAAAAATATTGCATTTTTTCACTTCTATGTGGAATATTTTTTTTAAAGTCAAATATATAGAGAGAATAAAACAGTGGTTACCAGAGGAGGGGTGCGGCTGGGGGAGGAAATGAAGAAGATGTAGGATAATGGATACAAAGTAGCGGATATATAGGATAAACGAGTCTAGAGATCCAGTGTACCCGTGAGAATTATAGTCAATAACAGTGTGTAGTATTCGGGATTTATGCTACATCAGTAGATTGTAGCTGTTCTTGCTATAAAGAAAATGGGCAACTATGTGAGATGATGGATATGTTCATTTGTTTCACTTCAGTAACCATTTTACTATCTATATGTATCTCATAACATATATAGTGTATGTTGAATATACAGAATATAATTAATTTTTAAATAATTAAATATACGGGTGGTTGGGATGAGAGACTTCATTTTTTAGAATTCCATTTATGTATGAAAGATAGACAAAATGAGTCCATAAATCACAAGTAAATAGTATGGACAACATTTCTATTATATGAAGGATGCCCGCTGGATGTTAACTGATGTTTCTCTTACCGCTTCCTTTTAAATAAATAAATAAATATAATTTTAAATAAATATGTATATTTTAAAATAAATACATATATACATAGTTTTATTTTTATTTTATTTTTTATTTTTATTTTTTGAGACATTGCCCAGGCTGGAGTGCAGTGGTGCAAACATAGCTCCCTGCAGTTGCAAATTCCTGGGCTCAAGTGATCCTCCCCTCTCAGCCTCCCGAGTAGCTGGGACTACGGGTGTCCACCACCACAGCTGGCTAATGACCTCTTCTTTTGTAGATACATCAACTACATGGAAGCAGGAAACCAAACAGGATTTTTAGAGTTTATCCTTCTCGGACTCTCTGAGGATCCAGAACTGCAGCCGTTCATATTTGGGCTGTTCCTGTCCATGTACCTGGTCACGGTGCTGGGAAACCTACTCATCATCCTGGCCATCAGCTCTGACTCCCACCTCCACACCCCCATGTACTTCTTCCTCTCCAACCTGTCCTGGGTTGACATCTGTTTCAGCACTTGCATCGTCCCCAAGATGCTGGTGAACATCCAGACCGAGAACAAAGCCATCTCCTACATGGACTGCCTCACACAGGTCTATTTCTCCATGTTTTTTCCTATTCTGGACACGCTACTCCTGACCGTGATGGCCTATGACCGGTTTGTGGCCATCTGCCACCCTCTGCACTATATGATCATCATGAACCCCCGCCTCTGTGGCCTCCTGGTTTTTGTCACCTGGCTCATTGGTGTCATGACATCCCTCCTCCATATTTCTCTGATGATGCGTCTAACCTTCTGTAAAGATTTTGAAATTCCACATTTTTTCTGCGAACTGACACACATCCTCCAGCTGGCCTGCTCTGATACCTTCCTGAACAGCATGTTGATATACTTTATGACGGGTGTGCTGGGCGTTTTTCCCCTCCTTGGGATCATTTTCTCTTATTCACGAATTGCTTCATCCATAAGGAAGATGTCCTCATCTGGGGGAAAACAAAAAGCACTTTCCACCTGTGGGTCTCACCTCTCCGTCGTTTCTTTATTTTATGGGACAGGCATTGGGGTCCACTTCACTTGTGCGGTGACTCACTCTTCCCAGAAAATCTCTGTGGCCTCGGTGATGTACACTGTGGTCACCCCCATGTTGAACCCCTTCATCTACAGCCTGAGGAACAAGGATGTGAAGGGAGCCCTGGGGAGACTCCTCAGCAGGGCAACCTCTTGTTTGTGATGGATCCCTTGGCCCCAGGACTAAGATGTTTTGTGAGCACCAATGACAAAAATGTTTTATTTTGAAATTCTTACTCTTTAAAATTAAAAAAAATTTTTTTTATACTTTGAGAGTACAAATGCAGATTTCTTAACATGCATTTGCATAAGGGTGAAGTCTGAGCTTTTGGCCTACCAATTACCTGAATAGTGAACATAAGGCAAATTTTTTTTTTTTTTTTTTTTTTTGAGACAGAGTCTCGCTCTGTCTTCCAGGCTGGAGTGCAGTGGAGTGATCTCGGCTCACTGCAACCTCCGCCTCCCGGGTTCAAGCGATTCTTCTGCCTCAGCCTCCTGAGTAGCTGAGATTACAGGTGTGTGCCACCACATGCCTTTTAGTAGAGACAGGGTTTCACCATCTTGGCCAGGCTGGTCTCAAACTCCTGACCTTGTGATCCACCTGCCTTGGCCTCCCAAAGTGCTGGGATTACAGGCATGAGCCACCACGCCCAGCCAAGGCAGTTTTTAAACTCTCACGCCCCTCTCACCTTTTGCAGTCTCCAGTGTCCATTATTCTGTTATAATGCCCATGCGTATACATTGTTTAGCTCCCAATTATAAGTGAGATCATGCAGCATTTGACTTTGTTTCTATACTACCTTACTTAAGAGAATGGCTTCCAGTCCCATTGATGTTGCTGCAAAAGACATGATTTCATCCTTTTTTATGGCTGAGTAGTACTCCATTGTATATATCCTAGATATCTATATAGATATAAATATATATAGATACATACCATGTTTTCTTTTTTTAAAAAAATTATTTTTATGTCAGTAGTTTTTGGTGTACATGTGGTTTTTCATTACATGGATAAGTTCTTTAGTGGTAACTTCTGAGTTTTTGGGGTACCCGTCACCCAAGTGGTAGTAGTCTCTTCTTATTCCTCACCCCCCTCCCAACCTTTCTCCCTTCAAGTCCCCAAAGTTCATTATATTGTTCATATCCCTTAGTGTCCTCATAGCTTAGCTCCCACTTATAACTGAGAACATACGATATATTCATATGGATCTTATGTATGTTGGTTGAACACACAAACAAGCCCAGGTTTTTCATTCCTGAGTTACTTCACCTAGAGTAATGGCCTCCAGTTCCATCCAAGTTGCTACAAAAGACATTATTTGTGGAGAGGATGTGGAGAAATAGGAACACTTTTACACTGTTGGTGGGACTGTAAACTAGTTCAACCATTGTGGAAGTCAGTGTGGCGATTCCTCAGGGATCTAGAACTAGAAATACCATTTGACCCAGCCGTCCCATTACTGGGTATATACCCAAAGGACTATAAATCATGCTGCTATAAAGACACATGCACACGTATGTTTATTGCAGCACTATTCACAATAGCAAAGACTTGGAACCAACCCAAATGTCCAACAATGATAGACTGGATTAAGAAAATGTGGCACATATACACCATGGAATACTATGCAGCCATAAAAAATGATGAGTTCATGTCCTTTGTAGGGACATGGATGAAATTGGAAATCATCATTCTCAGTAAACTATCGCAAGGACAAAAAACCAAACACTGCATGTTCTCACTCATAGATGGGAATTGAACAATGAGAACACATGGACACAGGAAGGGGAATATCACACTCTGGGGACTGTTGTGGGGTGGGGGGAGGGGGGAGGGATAGCACTGGGAGATATACCTAATGCTAAATGGCGAGTTAATGGGTGCAGCACACCAGCATGGCACATGTATACATATGTAACTAACCTGCATATTGTGCACATGTACCCTAAAACTTAAAGTATAATAATAATAATAATAATAATAAAAAGACATTATTTGGTTCCTTTTTATGGATAAGTAGTATTCCATGGTGTATACATACCACAATCTTCATCCACTCATTGGTTGATGGGCACTTAGGTTGGTTCCATGCCTTTGTAATTGCTAATTATGTTGCTATAAACATGCAGGTGTGTGTGTCTTTTTCACATAATGACTTTGTTTCCTTTGGGTAGATAGCCAGTAGTGGAACTGCTGAACTGAAAGGTAGTTCTACTTTTAGTTCTTTTTTTTTTTTTTTTTAAGACAGAGTCTCATTCTGTTGCCCAGGCTGGAGTGCAGTGGCATGATCTCATCTCACTGCAACCTCTGCCTCCCAGGTTCAAGCGATTCTCCTGCCTCAACCTCCTGAGTAGCTGGGACTACAGGCACCTGGCACCACACCCAGCTAATTCTTGTATTTTTAGTAGAGACAGGGTTTCACCCTGTTGGCCAGGCTGGTCTTGAACTCCTGACCTCAGGTGATATGCCCACCTCAGCCCCCCAAAGTGCTGGGATTACAGGCATGAGCCACTGTGCCTGGTCTTCTAGTTCTTTAAGACCCCACTTTTAAAAAAATCCAGTCCTCCATTGATGGACACGTAGGTTGATTCCATGTCTTTGCTAATGTGAATAGTGCCATGATAAACACGGGGGCGTAAGTTAACAATCTCCAAGTAATTTCCTTGATGGCACGTCTGTCCTATGTGCTGTTCAAAAATTGTGTCCTTGGTCATCATTCTTAATTCTCCATTAGTGAGTTCTGAACATGGATTTGAAGCATTTGCTATAGCTTTGTTATCTCAAGTGGTGGCACAGAGTTCTTAAGCTATTGATTGTTCACTGACTTTATTTCTATGTGTTTGCATGTGGGTTTTTGTTGTTTGTGTGTTGGATCATGAACAGATCAACAGTGTTTATTTGTTTTCCTACTGGATGAAGTATGATTAAAAGACATATTTAAATATAGCTGGTTATATATCTCCAATGTCTCTTCTTCTTCTAAGAATGTCAGTCCTATTAGATCAGGGCCTGACCCTTATGATTTCATTAAACTTTAATTACCTCCATAAGGACCCTGTATCCAAAGACAGTCATCACATTGGGGGTGAGGACTTCACTATATTAACTTTGGGGGGTGCAATTTAGTCCATAAGAGATGTTTAGGCAGATCTGAGAAAGTTTCTGCCGACTCTATGGGGAGCTCTAAAGCTAGGGCTGCTCTTTGGAGAATTCTCACATTGTGTAGAAATAACCAGGCCCTATTACCCCAGGAAAAGTGGGGCCTTGAGGGTGCTAGGGACAGAGGGTGGAGAAATTCTAGGCAGAAAAGGGCAGTTCCCAGGCAAAACCCCACCCTCAAGCCAAAAAGCCTGAAACTGCAGCCCAAAGTAAGAACTTATATCCCTGTTTTCCTGCTTGAATATTACCTTTTCCTAAACCACCCCTGGCCCTGCCCCACCCCATGCTATGCCTATAAAAATCCCAGACTCAGCCAGTAGATGTAACTGTGGCTGGACATCAGAGAGAAGCAGCTTTGACCTCAGAAGGACAGCTTGATGGTATAACTTCAGAGAAGAATTCAGCAGGAGATGGCTGGACTTCATTACCTGCCTGCCCCATCCCCTTTTCAGCTTCCCTTACCTGAGAGCCACTTTGATCAGACATAAAATCCCTCCCGCATTTAACATCCTTCAATTCGTTCATGCAATCTCATTTTTCCTAGATGCTGGAAAAGTGCTCAGGAGCCACAAGTGTGGATACAAAAGCCTGTCATACTGGCCCTTTGCCCTCGCTGGTGGAGGGCAGCCACTTCATGCAAAAAGGCAAAGGGCCCACTGAGCTGTTAACACTTAACACCCCACCCTAATCTTTTATTATGCAGATGGATTCTCTGCCTGGCCGGTGCCATGTTGCCTGTGTCTTTACTGCACACGGGCTGACAAAGAAAAGGGAAGATAGACTCCATGTTGAACGTGTCTGGCCCTCAATTAGCCCTTTCCTATTGGCGCAGCTGCTAGGATTCACCCATGCAAGCTTGCAGTTGCTTATCTATGTCTGCAGCAGATTTTTCAGGCTTCTCTTTGTCAGAAAAGAAATGATTTGGGGGTTGCTTTTTGTTAGGGAAATTCCTCCAAGGACTCTTTTACCCTCACTCTCTGCCTAAATAATTTCTTTCTATCTCCTGTATCAATATGGCTGAGTCTGGGGCTTTTATGGGCTCAGAATGGGGGAGGGACAGACCATAGGTATTATTATTCAAAAAGGCAACATTCGATTGGCTAAAAGGCATTATTCAAAAAAAAAAATCTGTTGGGAAAGGGCAAGTAAACAAGAACAGAATTTCTCACTCTGGGTCGCAGGTTTCATCCGGGACCAGTAGTCCAGTCTTTCAGCCTATAGACTGTTTTTGGCTTGAAGGTGGGGTTTTACTGGGGACCCACCCCATCTGCCTGGGTATTTGGCTGTCTCCTGTCACTATCACAGAGATGACAAGAACACAACAAAGTAAAGAACCGCAACATTCAAATGGATAATTTTTGAGGAAGCCATGTCAGTGCATGACATGAAAATGATTTAAATGATGCTTTAGATATCTCAAGAACAGCTGAAAGTAAACTGATCAAAGACAGAAATTTGATGATCGTGTACAGAGAAGAAAAGTATAAAAGTAATTAATCACTGAAGGAGTTGTTGAATAGAAATATACAAAAACATTAAGCAATTTCATAGGTGCTTTAGGAATGGGAAACAGAGGCATGTCTTTTAGAGAGAGAAAAAAAGAGCCAGAATATTTAAATTCACTTTTGCCTTAGGTAGTTGTAATACCCAGGAAACAGGAGGATGTTCCATCTAACATCGCTCGGATTACAGGCGTGAGCCACCGCATCTAAGAAATATTATTAAACATATCACAGAGTGTACATGCAATGTGTACACTTACTGTGTTGTTAGCAGTAATAGCGAAGAGATATTATGAGTCATGTCACATGGTGTACATCCACTGTGATATTAACATTAATATTGAAGAGATATTATGAATCACATAACAGGGTGTACAACCATTGTTATATTAGCAGTAATATCAAAGAGATGTTATGAATCATATCACATGGTGTACACCCACTGTGATATTGGCAGTAAAATCGAAGAGATATTTTGAATCATATCACATGGTGTATACCCATTGTGATATTAGCAGTATTATCAAAGAGATATTATGAATCATATCCCAGGTGTACACCCACTGTGATATTAGCAGTAATTTCTAAAAGATATTATTAATTATATCACAGGGTGTACACCCATTCTGATATTTGCAGTAATATCAAAGAGATATTATTTGCAGTAATATCAAAGAGATATTATTAGCAGTAATATTGAAGAGATATTATGAATAATATCCCAGCATGTACACACAGGGTGTTTACAGATTAAGAACTGCAGCCCATCCTCTTTGGGCTGTTCTTGTCCATGTACCTGGTCATGATGCTGGGGAACCTTCTCATCATCCTGGCCATCAGCTCTGACTCCCACCTCCACACCCCCACGTACTTCTTCCTCTCCAATCTGTCCTTGGCTGACATCGGTTTCACCTCCACCACGGTCCCCAAGATGATTGTGGACATGCAAACTCACAGCAGAGTCATCTCCTATGCAGGCTGCCTGACTCAGATGTCTTTTTTTGTCCTTTTTGCATGTATGGATGACATGCTTCTGAGTGTGATGGCCTATGACCGGTTTGTGGCCATCTGTCACCCTCCGGATTACCCAGTTACCATGAACCCATGTTTCTGTGGCTTCCTAGTTTTGTTGTCTTTTTTTCTCAGTCTTTTAGACTCCCAGCTGCACAATTGGATTGCCTTACAAATTACCTGCTTCAAGGATGTGGAAATTCCCAATTTCTTCTGTGACCCTTCCCAACTCCCCCACCTTGCCTGTTGTGACACCTTCACCAATGACATAGTCATGTATTTCCTTGCTGCCATATTTGGTTTTCTTCCCATCTTGGGGATCCTTTTCTCTTACTATAAAATTGTTTCCTCCATTCTGAGGGTTTCATCATCAGGTGGGAGGTATAAAGCCTTCGCCACCTGTGGCTCTCACCTGTCAGTTGTTTGCTTATTTTATGGAACAGCCCTTGGAGGGTACCTCAGTTCAGACATGTCCTCTTATCCCAGAAAGGGTGCAGTGGCTTCAGTGATGTACACAGTGGTCACCCCCATGCTGAACCCGTTCATCTACAGCCTGAGAAACAGGGACATTGAAAGTGCCCTGCAGCGGCTGCATGGCAGAATAGTCTAATCTCATGATCTTATTATCTGTTCCATTCTTTAGCGTGGGTTGGAAAAGGCAGCAAGGTCAAATATCCAGACCTGCAAAGAATATTGCTTCCTTCGTTATGTCTCTAGTTGGAATTGCTGAGTATTCTGATATGTTTTGTTCTTAATAAACATCATGATTGAATTCAATATACTTAGACTCTTTTAGTTTCTGGGCAATGACCCTGGTATCCAGGTGAAATTACATTCTTCTTCTTTCTTCTTTCTTCTCTTCTCCTTCTTCTTCTCCTTCTCCTTCTCCTTCTTCTTCTTTTTTGAGATGGATTCTCGCTGTTTTGCCCAGGCTGGAGTGCAGTGGTGTGATCTCAGCTCACTACAACCTCTGCCTCCCGGGTTCAAGCAATTCTCCTGCCTCAGCCTCCTGAGTAGCTGGGACTACAGGCACCCACCACCACGTTCGGCTAATTTTTGCAGTTTTAGTAGAGACGGAGTTTCACCATGTTGGCTAGGCTGGTCTCGAACTCCTGACCTTGTGATCTGCCTGCCTCAGCCTCCCAAAGTGCTGGGATTACAGGCGTGAGCCACCACACCTGGCCACATCTCTCTTCTTATATACAGTTAAGTCCTCACGTAATGTTGATAGGTTCTTGGAAACTGTGACTTTAAGAAAATGAATTATAGGAGGTCCTCAAATAATGTCATTTCCTTTAACATTGTTCAGCTATAAAGTTGTTGAGAAAAAGAATCTGGTTTCATTATACATGATTTTTCTTATTGTTGCAGTTTCCAAAAATCTATTGAAGACCTTAAATGAGAATTTACTGTACTTCACATTTATATTGCTTTTCACGGTTCATTTGTAATTTATTTACACTTTGCATCTATAAAATCTATTTAGGCAGATTATATGTGAGGATCCATGTCACTGGTCCTCAAGTTTGAGTTAGATTGAATTTGCCCAGAGAGCTTACAAGTGCTGATGCCTGGGTCTCATTACCAGAGATTCTGATTTACTTAGACTTGTGTGGGTATGAGGATATTACAAAGCGTCAGAGAGAGTTCAGATGGTAAAGTTCCCAAAGGGATTAAACTCAAAAATGTAAGTTACAAAAGAGTTTCTTGTACCACCAGGCAATGTGATTTCTTCAAATGCATTGCCTTCAACACTGAACCGACTATCATTATGCTGGGTTATTTTCACCCCTTAGAATTTTTATTTATCTACTGCAACTGTAGATTTACATGCATATAGATTTTTATCATATTTCCTTCTTGTGCATACATAAAAAGAGAAATAGGAAATAATAACATGGTAACAATATCCCTAGACTTCCCGTTCAGAGACCGGTTCTTTAAAAATATGTGTTATTTTTACTTTCTAATAAAGAAAATGTGGTGTATGCGTATACAATGAGATATGATTCAGCTGTAAAACAAATGGCATCTTGTCATTTGCAACAACTTTGATGGGACTGTAGGTCATTACGTTAAGTGAAATAGGGAAGGCACAAAAATGCATGTTCTCATTCATATGTAGGAGCTGAAAAGTTAATCTCATGAAGGCAGACAGTAGAATATTGGCTACCAGATCATGGTAAAAATGGGGAGGGGGTTGAAGAGAAGTTGGTATATGGGTCCAAAAGTCCATGCAGAAGAATTAAGTTCGAGTATTTAATAGTACAGTAGAGAAATTTTAGTTAACAATAATGTGGAATATTTCAAGATAGCAAGGAGATAAGATTTGTATTGTTCTTATTATGTTGGTCTTTAACCTATAGTATTTCTGTTCTGATCTCATTCTTCTGTACTCATCTTTTGCCAGGTTGGGACTCTCGAAACCCTGTTCTATTTCTCATGTGGGTTTTTTGTTTTTGTTGTTGTTTGTTTTTGAGACGGAGTCTCACTGTGTTGCCCAGGTTGGAGTGCAGTGGCATGATCTCAGCTCACTGCAACCTCTGTTGCCCGAGTTTAAGTGATTCTCCTGCCTCAGCCTCCCAAGTAGCTGGGATAACAGGTACAGGCTGCCACGCCCAGCTAATTTTTGTATTTTTGTAGAAATGGGTTTAACCATGTTGGCCAGGCTGATCTCAAACTCCTGATCTCAAGGCAACCACCCACTATGGCCTCCCAAAGTGTTGGGATTGCAGGTGTGAGCCGCCGTACCTGGCCCATGTATTTTTCTTATGTAATTCCACTCCTGGTCACTAAGGCTCATCACACTGAAAGTTCAATGTACTTCACTAATACCTTCACTCCCGGAAGCCTCAGAGTTTAGAGGCTACCTTCAGTTACTGTTTCTGTTACTATATTGTTTCCTTTTGCCTTTGTCCTGCAGTAACAATTGAACCAACTCCCTATATTCAATTCTCTTCATTAAAATAACTAGATTGACTTCTATTCCTGAACTTTGATTTGGGAACAAAGGTATGTTGTAGTTCTCTACAATTGGAATATTTTTAAATGTGCTCAAGAAATAAAGCTGGTTATAAAACATATGTCTTTGTGAAGGGCATCTAACTGAGGTTTAAATTCTGGTTTTCTATTTCCATTTGCTGTGTGGCTCTACTGATGTCTGAGGATGATTGAGCCACCAATTTCATCATAAATAATTTAATCATGTTCTTCTATAACTTTATCCTAAGATATTGAATGTATATGTCACCAATAAAAGTGAACTCTTCATTTGTCACCTAATAGTCAACGAACATGATAAGTGGCACATTAATATTGCCTGTTGAAATCACATTGTAGACGCTCCCCATAGGTGATGCTCTGTCCTTTGCTCTTTATGTCAAGATTTAGAAGAGTGCTATGATGAACTAATACCTTACATGGCAGAAGTTTGGATGCTTCAGAATAGCCATCTAAAATTAGTATGACAATCTTTGATTTGGATGGAAATTACAGATAATAGAAAAAAAATGTCAGATTTGTAGCTACTTCATCAACCATATATTGGCTCTTGAATTTGGGACCTTTGGCAGCTCATAGCTCTTTTCTGAACCTCAGATTCCTCAGTAGCAAATTAAGTACAATCATTTTTTTCTTCCAAGATCATGCAATGATCATATATAATGGTATCATGAACCAGTAAAGGTAGTTTTCCATCAAATAGTATTATTTTTAGTATATATTATTAGTATATATTATTACATAAAAGAAGTCAATTTTATGAAAATTTCCAGAATTATAAGCAAATTGTTATTGCAGAATTCATAAGCAAACTGTTATTGCAGAATTCATAAGCAAACTGTTATTGCAAACTGTGTTACCTTGTATGCAATACAAAACATATTTCTATTACACTAGTTCATCTAATGTTGTGGTAATGATCTATCTGAGAGGCTGGCTGGGGAGATATAATGAAATATATCTCTAATTAGATAACTATTTAATAGGTAGTAATGGAACAATAAGGCCAAACTGTCATAATCAATGTATTATTGATTAGTGTATTGTTCAACATATGTGGTTTTTTTTATTTTATTTTTGAGACAGAGTCTAGCTCTGTTGCCCAGGCTGGAGTGCAGTGGCACGATCTTGGCTCACTGCAAGCTCCGCCTCCCAGGTTCATGCCATTCTCCTGCCTCAGCCTCCCGAGTAGCTGGGACTACAGGCGCCTGCCACCGCACCTGGCTAATTTTTTGTATTTTTAGTAGAGACAGGGTTTCACCGTGTTAGCCAGGATGGTCTCGATCTCCTGACCTTGTGATCCGCCTGCCTCGGCCTTCCAAAGCGCTGGGATTACAGGCATGAGCCACTGCACCTGGCCCAACATATGGGTTTTAAGGGTTGAAGTTTGATTTTCAACATTAGCTCATCTAAGTCATTTGCTGACTGGACCAGAACATATTTATTAACTCCACATCCTCTAATTCATCATTTTTAATGATGTTCAGCTTGAGGAACTCTAGGATTAAACAGATAATGTATTTACCCGATAAGAAATTAGTAAATGTAGATATCATTGTCATCATCTACACTTAGATCAATGCATTTCAAGTAAATTATTTGAACTCTTGTTGTGCATTATCCTGGATGGCTGATGGACTGTCTCTTTTTTATATTTACAAAAGGGCAGAGAATGAATATCATTATCTATATACTGACAACCTTGCACAGTGAGGACAGCTCTCCTTCATGTAACAATGAAGTAATTGTACACTGACTTATGAGAGTGAAGGCAATTGGACATCTGTATATACCATATTTTCTTTCCTCACTGAAGCCCTATTCCTCTTATACAGAGAACTCCTTGGAAACAAAACGTATGGTTTATTAGAGTTTGATCAGAACCATTGAATGGGATCTAGATTTCTTAAACAGTATTTACAGATAAAGAATCACATAAGACTTGGAACCAACCCAGATGTCCATCAATGATAGACTGGATTAAGAAAATGTGGCATATATACACCATGGTACTATGCAGCCATAAAAAAGGATGAGTTCATGTCCTTTGTAGGGACATGGATGAAGCTGGAAACCATCATTCTCAGCAAACTATCGCAAGAACAAAAAACCAAACGCCGCATGTTCTCACTCATAAGTGGGAATTGAACAATGAGAATACTTGGATACAGGAAGGGAACATCACACACTGGGGCCTGTTGCGGGGTGGGGGGAGAGGGGAGGGATAGCATTAGGAGATATACCTAATGTAAATGACGAGTTAACGGGTCCAGCACACCAACATGGCACATGTATACATATGTAACAAACCTGCACGTTGTGTACATGTTCCCTAGAACTTAAAGTATAAAAAAAAAATCACATAAGAAAGGAAAGGTTTTGAAAGGTTCTGCAAATAAACATTAAAAAGTGATGGTAGACCTTTTTCAGTTGCACATTAAAAAAAAAAACTCAGAAAATAGTATTCTCCTGTTTCCGTTAAGTGGACTCTTCGTGTGAGGGGAAATTAGGAAAAGCTGAAAGAAAACGATTCATTCTACTGCACAAACATAACTCGTTTTTTTTTTTTTTTTTTAAGATGGAGTCTCACTCTGTTACCTAGGCTGGAGTGCACTGGCGCAATCTTGGCTCACTGCAACCTCTGCCTCCCAGGTTCAAGAGATTCTCCTGCCTAAGCCTCCTGAGTAGCTGGGACTACAGGTGCGCACCACCACGCCCGGCTAATTTGTGTATTTTTAGTAGAGACAGGGTTTCACCATATTGGCCAGGCTGGTCTCGAACTCCTGACCTCGTGATCTGCCCACCTCAGCCTTCCAAAGTGCTGGGATTACAGGCCTGAGCCACTGCACCCAGCCAACTCTTTGGTTTTTATACAAAAGTATATACCTTGAAGACATTATCATCAGTGAAGTAAATAAATCACAGAAGGATAAACACAACTGGGCTCAGTGGCTCACACCTGTAATCCCAGCACTTTGGGAGGCTGAGGCAGGCGGATCACTTGAGGTCAGGAGTTTGAGACCAGCCTGGCCAACATGGCGAAAGCTCGTCTCTACTGAAAATACAAAAATTAGCCAGATATGGTGGCACATGCCTGTAATCCCAGCTACTTGGGAGAATGAGACGGGAGAATGAGACAGGAGAATCGCTTGAACTCGGGAGGCAGAGGTTGCAGTGAGCCGAGATCACGCCACTGCACTCCAGCCTGAGTGACAGAATGAGACTCTGTCTCAAAAAAAGATAAATACAGTATGATTCCACTGCTATCAAATATCTAGAGTAGTTAAACTCGTAGAGTTGGAAAACAGAATGATGGCCCCAAGGGGTGGGCGAGAGAGAGGAACGGAGAGTTTGTTGAATGGGCACAGTTTCCATTTTGAAAGATAAAAATGTTCTGGAGATGATGGTGGTGATGGTTGCTAAACAATACAAATGTATTTAATGTCATTAAACTGTAAACTTAAAAATAGTGGAAATTGTAAATGTTTATATTGACCCTTCTATATGAAATAATATATATTTATACTTTTTATATTTATACATGGTATATTTTACCACAATAAAAGATGAAAATTGAAGCATTTGGATCTTTAAAAAGAAAAGAAAAAAGCGAATAATACACACGAGCTTTCTCCTGATTAGAGGAAGAGCCCAAAAGCTTCTATGGACACTCATTTTTCTCTTCTTCTTCCTGCATTATTATGAGGAAGTCCTTAGAGATTGGGGGACTTGGGCCAATTTGGCTAATGAGGAGCTCTGTGCCTTGAGCCCCCAAGGCCATAGCATAGTGAATACTCAGCCTGTGCCTCCAGCCCTGCAGTGTGAGCTTCCAGTCCAGTGGGCTCCACACCTGTCATCTGCACCAGAAGGCTCATGTCTGACCCTGTCTTCCTGCCAGTCCTGAGGACGTAGCCTGAGCCTCCATCGTGCACCACGCAGGGAGGACAGCGGACCTGCTCTCCATGGTCATGGCCCAGCAGAGGGGAAGCGTGGCTCAGTGAGTGCTGAGGGACGGTTGGGAGCCTTGTTTCCTCATCCTCAGGGCAAACAGGACAGTGGAGTGGCAGATGGGAGGACACCAATGTGCATAATGTCAGCTCAGACAACTGTGGAGTTTATGTTCTTGATTGTGGTGGGGACTCCGAAATCTCATTCAAAGTTTTACTTTCTCCCTCCGCTGGTTCTACTTGCTATAGACATCTCACTGAAACTAGGAAAAAATAGGTCTCTCTAAGGTGTTCCATAAACACTGTAAAAGGATTATGAAGGTGATGATGAGGATGAGGAGGAAGACGACAGTCACCATGACATCATGAACTTTTCCTGAGGGCTTCCTGAATGCCAGGCGACCAGTTCTGTGTTCTATGTGGTTTGTTTCATTTTATCTGCATAGCCTTCTGCAATCCATAAGTGTACACATTATTATTATTTTGCACGAGGAAAGGAGCTGTGCATTTTTATATAACTTGTAGTATTTCATGAAGTAGAGAGGAGTAAAGCCATGTTTGAATCAGGCCATCTAAATCCTTGCACATGGCATTTGGCCAGGCCTCTTCCTGCATCCAACCTGCCCTCTCGAATCCCTGTCACTCTGGATCCATGCCCCTGATCACTGTGCCCTTCTCTTTGGGGGGTTCCTGGTAGACCACAGCTAGACCAGTGGGTGCTACGTTCACTATGTCAAGTATAGAAAGGGCAGCTGAGATCACATCAAAGATCCCAGAAAGAACTGGCACAGGATCCTTCAGGGCGCATCTCTCCCTTGCCCTGTTCCTGGCTTTCCTTGCAGCTCTCCACCTCCTGAAAGGAGAAATAAAATCAGAGTTTTGGCCTCATTCCTATTCAGGAATCTGGAAAATGCACCTCCGATGTGCCTGTGGTTAAGACCTTTTACCTCTGCTTACAACTTTCTGATAGCTGGGAAACATAAAAAAGGTTCGTGTCTGAGACTCAGAGACTGATCATTAATTAGGTTGGTGACAAAAGTAATGGCAAAAACCGCAATTACTTTTGCATCAACCTGTAATTTTTTTTAAAAATCCTGTTCATTCCACTTATCTGTGTGGCAGATGTTAGTGTTTCTGAGACTCAACATTGCCACTTGAGTTGCTTTCTAGTTGATACAGATACATTCTGTGTATTGATTAAGCAGTATGGATTAAGCAGATCATGGGATCTCCCTGTGGGATCTATGTGTGGTGGATGCATAAAGTAAAGGCAATGTGTATTCTAGAAATTGTTATGAATATTTAAGATTAATCTTTATATCACTCAACTGAAATACTCTGTGACCTGAAGTTACTGTTTCTCTACTTCCCACAGGACATTTTATTTTTGTCCTTATATAAGTAAGTACTGATTATTGTGACAGGAACAACTGAGTCTCTTTCATCTCTAATTCTCCAGAGTCTCTATCCTACTTGACACACAGGAGACATCAAAAATAAAAATCTCTTTTAAGAGAAATGCAGGCCAGGCACGTTGGCTCATGCCTGTAATCCCGGCACTTTGGGAGGCTGAGGTGGGTGGGTCACTTGAGGTCAGGAGTTTGACACCAGCCTGGCCAATATGGTGAAACCCCATCTCTACTAAAAATACAAAACTTAGCCGGGCAAGGTGGTGGGCACCTGTAATCCCAGCTACTCAGGAGGCTGAGGCAGGAGAATCACTTGAACCTGGGAGATGCAGGTTGCAGTGAACTGAGATGGTGCCGCTACACTCCAGCCTTGATGACAGAGCAAGACTCCATCTCAAAAAAAAAAAAAGAGAGAGAAATGCAAATCAAAACTACAAGGAGATATCATCTCACCCCATTTAGAATGGCTTTTATCAAAAAGTCAGGCAGTAGCAAATGCTCACAAGGATGTGGAGAAAGGGGAACAATTGTACACTGTTGGTGGGAATGCAAGTTAGTCCATCCATTATGGAGAACAAGTTGGAGTTTCCTCAAAATACGACCCATAGAGCTACCATAAGATGAGCAATTCCGGGCTGGGTACAGTGGCTCATGCCTGTATTCCCAGCACTTTGGGAGGCCGAGGCGGGTGGATCACGAGGTCAGCAGATCGAGACCATCCTGGCCAACGTGGTGAAACCCCGTCTCTACTAAAAATACAAAAAATTAGCCCGGCGTGGTGGTGGGCACCTATAGTCCCAGCTACTCAGGAGGCTGAGGCAGGAGAATGGCGTGAACCCGGGAGGCGGAGCTTGCAGTGAGCAGAGATCCCACCACTGCACTCCAGCCTGGGCAATAGAACAAGAATCTGTCTCAAAAAAAAAAAAAAAAAAATAGCTAACAGTAATTGGATTGTTTGGCACAAGGAAAGGATAAATGCTTGAGGTGATGGATGCCCCATTTACCCTGATGTGCTTACTATGCCTTGTATGCCTGTGTCAAAATATCTCATGTCCTTCATAAATATATACACCTTCTATGTACCCATAATATGTTTTAAAAGGAAAATGATGTATAATTATGTGTGTAAATGTGGATATAACTACAGAAATGCTGCATGAAAAAGCAAGCTACAGAGTAATACCTACTCTATACTTTCGTTGACATAAAATTTAAGGAAGCAAAATTAAATAATTCATTACTTAGGGATATATATATATATATATATATATATATATATATGAGTAGAGTATAAAGAAAGAAGGGATTAACTCAAATTTCACATTGGAGGTTACCTGTGCCATAGGGTTGGGGTGCCTGGAACCATAGAAGGATGCACGGCTTCGAAGATTGTGTTTTTTTCCTCTTGTTTGTTTGTTTTGTTTTGTTTTTGTTTGTTTGTTTTTTGAAACTGAGTCTTGCTCTGTCACCCAGGCTGGAGTGCAGTGGTGCAATCTCGGCTCACTCCAACCTCTGTCTCCTGAGTTCAAATGATTCTCATACCTCACCCTCCCGAGTAGCTGATATTACAGATGTGTGCCACCACGCCTGGCTAATCTTTGTATTTTTAGTAGAGGCGGGGTTTCACCATGTTAGCCAGGCTGGTCTCGAACTCCTGACCCCAACTGATCAGCCCACCTCGGCCTCCCAAAATGCTGGGATTACAGGCATAAGCCACTGAGCCTGGCCCAAAGATTTTTTTTTTTTTTTGAGATGGAGTCTCGCTGTGTCACCCAGGCTGGAGTGACACGATCTTGGCTCACTGCAGCCTCCGCCTCCCAGGTTCAAGTGATTCTCTTGCCTCAGCCTCCCGGGTAGCTGGCATTACAGGCAGGCACTACCACGCCTGGCTAGTTTTTGTATTAGAGACGAAGTTTCACCATGTTTGTCAGGCTGGACTCAAACTCCTGACCTCAAGTGATCCTGTGCCTCAGCCTCCCAAAGTCCTTGGATTACAGGCATGAGCCACCACGCCCAGCCCAAAGATTGGTTTTATTGCATTTGTTAAACTGTGGGATAGGTACTTGGGTATTTCATTATTGTTCTTTTTTTTAAAAAGTACATATATGTTATGTACGTTCCATTGATTTCTTGGAACATTTCACAAAAAAAGTTATATACACAGAATAAAATAAATATTTAAAGCCAAAAATCTCTGTAAATACTGAGGAAAAAAAAGAGAGAAAGAGACAGAAAGAAGAGGGGAAGGTAAACATTATTGCTTAGACACAAACACATTTTAGACTTTCACATCTTTCTAGCCTCACAGAAAGTAATGCAAAAGTGTTCTTAAAATTTCATTACTCATGCCTGTAATCCCAGCATTTTGGGAGGCCAAGGCAGGCAGATCATGAGGTCAGGAGTTCGAGATCAGCCTGACCAACATGAAACCCCGTCTCTACTAAAAACACAAAAAATTAGCCGGGCATGGTGGCACCCGCCTGTAATCCCAACTACTCAGGAGGCTGAGGCAAGAGAATCTCTTGAATCTAGGAGGCGGAGTTTGCAGTGAACCAAGATTATGCCACTGCACTCTAGCCTGGGCGACAGAGCAAGACTCTATCTCAAGAAAAAAAAATTTTATTAATGCTCAAACATCCACAGGTGCCTTGTGCACTACAGACAACTTGTGGTCACTGATGGCTTTGATTATGCGCATTTAACTAAACCTTACTTATCAAAACTCTGAGCCCACCTAAGCAAGGACAGGAGTTGAATATTAAATGAATTTCAAAAGAAAACCCACATATTTGAGGGAGCCTTTGCTTCCATAGGAAAGTGAAGTCAGAAAACATGAAGACAATGAAAACACTAGAACAGAAATGGAATGTGAAAATGTTGCCTGCTTATGAACTGTCAACTTTAATTTACCTTTGAAATAACCTGGTCCTAGGTCTTACAGAATATTTCTAAATGTTGTAAATCAAAGGAATTTGTAGCATTGAATTAGAATGAAATAAGGTATATTTGAATGTCTCTTGGTTTCTTTTAAGTACAAAGATTTCTTTTCTTAAATGGGGAAGGATATTTCTTTACTTTTTTTGTGTGTGTATAAGACAAGGTCTCACTCTGTCATCCAGGCTGGAGTGCAATGGTGCGAACTTGGTTCACTGTAAACTCCACCTCTGGGCTCAAGTGATCCTCCCACCTCAGCCTCCCAAGTAGTTGAGACCACAGACACATGCCACCACGCCTGCTAATTTTTGTATTTTTAGTAGAGACAGGGTTTTGCCATGTTGTCCAGGCTGGTCTCAAACTCCTCAGCTTAAGTGATCCGCCCGCCTTGGCTTCCCAAAGTGCTGGGATGACAGGCATGAGCCACTGTGCCTAGCCAATATTTCTTATTTTAGATTTTTAATTAAAAGAGTACGCTGTATTTTAATGTAATCATGAATTTTCTCAAATGTTCTTGCTCTTCTCACTTTGTTCAGTCAAGGGTCTCTAACGTAAGTGTCTACAGAATCAGGTGACTAACACACCAATCAACTATAAAAGGATTTGTAGAAAATTGGGTTTTATGGACACAAAGATGGGAAAAACAGTGGGGACTGCTTGATGGGGGAGGGTGGAGGTGTATGGGGTGGAAGGCTATCTATTCAGTACTAAGCCCACTACCTTGGTGTTAGGATCATTGCTGCACCAAGCGTTTACCGACACACTATTTACTCATGTAACAAACCTGCATATGTATTCTGTGAGTCTAAAATAAAATAAAGAAAATTAGGGTTTTCGAAACTGAGAAATATGGCTGAAGGTGTATGATCCTCAAATGTGAAAACATTAATTGTAAATTGCTTGTATCCAAAATATAGACACAGTGCTGGGTGCTGATTTTGTTCTTTCCTTTTTTCCAATTCTCTTCTTCTCAATTGTGTCCAAAATACACAGAGCCAGAGAATCTAACAGGTGTCTTAGAATTCCTGCTCCTGGGACTCCCAGATGATCCAGAACTGCAGCCTGTCCTCTTTGGGCTGTTCCTGTCCATGTACCTGGACACGGTGCTGGGGAACCTGCTCATTATCCTGGCCGTCAGCTCTGACTCCCACCTCCACACCCCCATGTACTTCTTCCTCTCCAACTTGTCCTTGGCTGACATCAGTTTTGCCTCTACCACGGTCCCCAAGATGATTGTGGACATCCAGGCTCACAGCAGACTCATCTCTTATGTGGGCTGCCTGACTCAGATGTCTTTTTTGATCCTTTTCGCATGTATGGAAAGTCTGCTCCTGACTGTGATGGCCTATGACCGGTTTGAGGCCATCTGTCACCCCCTGCACTCCCAAGTCATCACGAGCCCACGACTCTGTGGCCTCTTAGTTTTGGTGTCTTTTTTTCTTAGCCTTTTGGACTCTCAGCTGCACAATTTGATTGTGTTACAACTTACCTGCTTCAATGATGTGGAAATCTCTAATTTTTTCCTGTGACCCTTCTCAACTTCTCAGCCTGGCCTGTTCTGACACCTCCATTAATAACATGGTCGTATATTTTATTGGTGCCATATTTGGTTTTCTCCCTCTCTTAGGGATCCTTTTCTCTTACTATAAAATTATTTCTTCCATTCTGCGAGTTCGCTCTTCAGGTGGGAAGTATAAAGCCTTCTCCACCTGCAGCTCTCACCTGTCAGTTGTTTGCTTATTTTATGGAACAGCCCTTGGAGGGTACCTCAGTTCAGCTGTGTCCCTTTCCTCCAGGAAGGGTGCAGTGGCCTCAGTGATGTACCTGGTGGTCACCCCCATGCTGAACCCCTTCATCTACAGCCTGAGAAACAGGGACATTCAAAGTGCCCTGCAGAGGCTGCACGGCAGAATAATGTAATCTCCTTATCTGTTGCATCTTTTTTGTAGTATTGGTTGGAAAAGGCAGAGCTTTGATACAAAACATCAAGACCTTTAAATCCTTCCCCTTGGTTACATTATATTTGTTGCTTGATAGGTTCAATTCCTCTCCATGTTTCATATGTGAATGTGGGTGGCAAGCCACCAGGTGCCGAGGCAAGAGACCGAGGGCACGAGCTGTTCCAGCATAATAAAGAAAATATATAAAATAAGAATAGTTATACTAGATATAGATCATAGATATGATTATATATGAAAATCATTAATCATTAATTTGTAGCAATTACTCTTTAGTCCAATATTAATCTTCACTCTACAATCATAACCTAGGAAAAACCAGGCCATACAGAGATAGGAGCTGAAGGGACATGGTGAGAAGTGACCAGAAGGCAAGTGTGTGAGCCTTCTGTTATGCCTGGACAGGGCCACTAGAGGGCTCCATGGTCTAGCGGTAACGCCAGTGCCTGGGAAGGAGCCCGTTATCTTGCGGACCTTGGTCTAGCAGCAGGGTCAGTGCCTAGAGAAAGCACCCCTTACTTAGCTGACCGGGAAAAGGAGTCTCTCTTTCCCCAGGGGAGTTTAGAGAAGACTCTACTCCTCCACCTCTTGTGGAGGGTCTGACATCAGTCAGGCCTGCCCGCAGTTATGCGGAGGCCTGTTTCCCTGTGATGCTGTGCTTCAGCGGTCACGCTCCTGTTTCACTTTTATGTTCCACCCTGTACACCTGGCTCTGCCTTCTAGATAGCAGTAGCAGAATTAGTGAAAGTACTAAAAGTCTCTGAAATGCAGAAATAATGGCGTAAGCTGTCCTCTCTCTCTCCGAATCAGCTGCCAAACAGGGAAGGGCCCCCTGTCCAGTGGACACGTGACTCGCGTGACCTTACCTATCATTGGAGATGACTCACACTCCTTACCCTGCCCCCTTGTCTTGTATCCAATAAATAACAGTGCAGCCAGGCATTTGGGCCACTACCGGTCTCCACGCCTTGGTGGTAGTGGTCCCCCAGCCCAGCTGTCTTTTCTTCTATCTCTTTGTCTTGTGTCTTTATTTCTACGATCTCTTGTCTCCACACACGGGGAGAAAAACCCACAGACCCTGCAGGGCTGGTCCCTACGTGTGAATATTGTTTCCATTGTTTTGTCTTTAATTGGAATGTGAAGGTATTCTGAAATTCTTTGTTTATTGCAAAAATTCATGGCTGAATCCAGTATACCTGGACGGCCTCCTTTAGTTTCTGAGCAATGACCCTGGTATCTAGGTGAAATCACAACCCTGTTTTTATATATAAGGAGTCCTTGCTTAAAGTCAATAGCATCTTGGAAACTGCAACCTTAAGGAAATTATGTATAGCAGGTCCTCATGTAAAATTGTTTTGTTCAAAGTCCATTAGTTATACTGTTGATAAGGAAAAAACATGGTTTCATTATAAATCATTTCACTTAAATTCAGTTTCCAAAAACATTGAGGGTGTTAATTGAGGACTTACTGTATTTCAAATTTAAGTTAATTTTCACAGTTCGTGTGGAAATTATTTACTTATTGCATCTGTAAAATCACTTTAAGCAGGCTACGTGTGATGAACTTGATCACGAGTCCTCAATCTTGGCTTTTATTGACCTCACCTGGGGAGCTTACAAATGCTGATGGCTGGGCTCTCTTACCCAGAGATTTTGATTTACTTGAACCTGTGTGGGTCTGAGAGGTTTTAAAAGCACCAGTGATAGTTCAGACGATGAAGTTCCTCAAGGGATCAAGCTCAAATGGGTAAGGTACTAAAGAGCTGATTGCAGCACTAGACAATGTAATTTTCTTCAACTATCTTTTTCAAATTCATTATCCTTCAGCAATATACAGATTGTCATTATGCTGGGAATTTTTAGTAAGCACTTGGAATTTGTTGAAAATGTTGATTTATACACATATAGATTTTCTTCGGATTTCACTCTTGTGTGTACTGAAAGGGAAAATAGAAAAGGATAACATGGTAACAACATCCCTAAAACTTCACATGCTATAACTGATTTTTTAAAATTTGTTTATTTTTCTTTCTTTTTTAATGAAGTATGGGGTAGATACAGAAATTTATACTATTCAGCCTTTAAGAAATGAAAGTGAGTCTTTGTAGCAACATGGATTTAAGTGAAATAAGCTAGGCATGAAAAGACAAATATGGCATGTTCCCACTCATACCTACGAGCTAAAAAAGTGAATCTCGTGAAGGTACAAAGTAGAATGGTAATTACTAGAGGCTGGTAAGGGAAGGAAGGAGTGGAGCATGAAAAGATGTTTACAGGGTACAAAAATGCAGTTAGAGAGAAGAAATAAGTTCCAGGGTTTCCTAATACAGTAGGGGAATTCTAGTTAGCGGTAATTGATTGCATATTTCAAAGTAGCTAGGAGAGAAGATTTGTATTGTTCTCATTATTCTGGTTTCTAAGCCATTGTCTTTCTGTTCCCTTCCCACCTTTCTCTACTCAGCTCTTTCATGCTAGGTTGGGGCTCTTGAAGTTATTGCTCTGTTTTCCATCTGGTGTTCTTGTTACAGACTTTCATGAACACTAAATTTCACTACACTGAAAGTTCGGTATACTTCACAACCCCATGCCTGCCTCAGTGTTTAGAGGCTGCTGCCTTCGGTTACTGTCTCTGTTACCACATTGTGTCCTTTTGCCTTTGTCCTGCAGTAACAATCGAGCCAACTCCCTCTGTTCAATTCTCTTCATAATAAGCAGATTAGTTATTCAAAATAACTAGATTAGTTTCTTTTTTTTTTCTTTTTTCTTTTTTTTTTTGAGATGGAGTCTCCCTTTGTCATCCAGGCTGGAGTGCAATGGTGTGATCCCGACTCACTGCAACCTCCACCTCTCAGGTTCAAGCAATTCTCCTGACTCAGCCTCCCACGTAGCTAGGATTACAAGGACCGCCCACCACGCCTAGCTAATTTTTGTAATTTTAGTAGAGACGGGATTTCGCCATGTTGGCAAGGCTCATCTGGAACTTCCGACCTCAGGTGATCCACCTGCCTCAGCCTCCCAAAGTGCTGGGATTACAGGCGTGAGCCACGTTCCCAGCCCTGGTTTCTATTCCTGACCTAACCTTGACTGAGGAACAAAATTATGTTGGAGTTGTCTGCAAGGGGAATATTTTAAAAATGTGCTGATGAATAAAGCTGCTTTTAAAACACATGTCTTTGTGAAGAGTGTCCAACTGAAGTTTAAGTGGCAGTGCCCTATTTCCAGTTGCTATGTGACTCTAATGATGTCTAGGGATTGTTAAATCACCAATTTCATCATAAATAATTTCAGGGTTTTCTTCTTTTACTTTATACTGAGCTACCAAAAGTCCATGTCACCAGCAAACATGAACTCTCTTTTATTTCACATAAATGATAGTCAAAGAATTTGATAAGTGGGACATTAATGTTCCTTTTTTTTTGAGACAGAGTCTTGCTCTGTTGCCCAGGTTGGAATGCAATGGCATGATCTTGGTTCACTGCAACCTCCGCCTCCTGGGCTCAAGCGATTCTCCTGCCTCAGCCTCCCAAGTAGCTGGGACTACAGGCACACACCACCATGCTCAGCTAATTTTTGTATTTTTAGTAGAGATGGGGTTTTGCCATGTTGTCCAGGCTGGTCTCGAACTCCCGACCTCAGGTGAGCCACCCACCTTGGCCTCCCAAAGTGCTAGGACTACAGGCATGAGCCACCGTGCCTGGCCTAATGCTGCTTTTTGATGTCACATGGTGGACTCTTCCCACTGATAATGCTTTGTTGTTGGCACTTTAATTTTAATATTTAGAAGAGTGCTACAATGGATTCATACCTTGTGATGGGAAATGTTTGGATGGTTCACAGTAGCCAACCAAAAGTGATGTGACAAACTTCAATTGGGATAGAATATACGGATGATAGAAAAAATGTGGGATTTATGGACCCTTCATCACTCATAGATTGGGCTCTTAAATGTGGGACTTTTGATAACTCAGAGGTCCCTTCTGAATCCCACGTTCCTCAGCAGCAAATTAATTGCAGTAGTCTTTTCTTCCAAGGCCATGCAATGATTTTATATCATGGTGCCATTAACCAGTCAAATGTTAGTTTCTCTTGAAATGATAGCCCCTATTATTACATTGAGGAAGTTAATTTTAGGGCCTGGCATGGTGGCTCATGCCTGTAATCCCAGCACTTTGGGAGGCTGATTTGGTAGGAAAGTTTAAGGCAGGTGTTTGAGACCAGCCTTGGCTACATAGTGAGACCCTGTCACTACATTTTTAAAAAAATTTAAAAGAAGTTAATTTTAAATGGGTATTCTCAGAATATACAAGTAACTGGATATTACAAACTGTGACCTTGAGTATAAAACAAAACATTTCTTTTTTTTTTTTTTTTTTTTTTTTAAGACAGAGTCTCACTCTGTTGCCCAGGCTGGAGTGCAGTGACACTATCTCATCTCACTGCAACCTCTACCTCCCGGGTTCAAGGAATTCTCCTGCCTCAGCCTCTCGAGTAGCTGGGACTACAGGTGTGTGCCACCATGCCTAGCTAATTTTTGCATTTTTATTAGAGACAGGGTTTCACCATATTGGTCAGGCTGATCTCGAACTCTTGACCCTGTGATCCGCCTGCCTCAGTCTCCCAAAGTGCTGGGATTACAGGCATAAGCCACTGTGCCCAGCTAAAACAAAACATATTTCTATTGAACAAGTTCATCTGTAGAGATGTGATAACAACTTAACCAAGATTCTGTTTGAGAAGACATATCAAATGCACTGATTAGAACACTATTTTTGCTACTACCCAAACATTTTGAAAGCTCCCAACTCCCAGCATCTTCCGATCCAATCTACCTCTACATTCCTGTCATTTGATCATTTGTGCCCTCATATTTACCTCAGTATTTATTGATACACTGATAAATAGCATCCTTTCTTCCACATTCAACTTGTTGGAATATATATTTACATTTATTACATCAGTCAATGACAAATATTGTTGAGTTCCTTACCCAGATACCTCTGAACCATAGGTGGAATGTGAAGGTTTATAAAGAACCATAATATCTGGCTGGGCATGGTGGCTAATACCTGTAATCCCACCACTCTGGGAGGCTGAAGCAGGAAGGTCACTTGAGACCAGAAGTTCAAGACCAGCCTGGGCAACACAGCAAGACTCCATCTCTACAAAAAAATTTTAAAAAATTACCTGGACATGGTAGCGCAGGAGGATTACTTGAGCCCAAGAATTCAAGGCTGCAGTGAGCTATGACTGTGCCGCTTCACTGCAGCTTGGGCAACAGAGCAAGACATCTCAAAACAAAACGAAACAAAAACTCTATAACTTCCATAAAACCTATTTTATCTGCTTGAATAAAGACAGGCCAAAAGAAAGTACATTTCATTAAAGAATTCACTAGGTGATCTCACACACACACAACACACACACACAACACACACACACACACAACACAGAGTCTACACTAGGGGGTTCTCCGCCTGAAGTGAGATGAGCACTTTCTTGATGAGCAACAATCAGAAGCTGCTGGGAACACTTGCTGAATTTAGGTGCAGAATTGCAGCAGCTTATTGTGGTGCTGGTCTGAGAGCTTGTGGCGAAGGAGAACCAGGTGGCTTATTTTGTCTGAAGGTCCAGGAGAACATTGTTAAGTCTGTAGAAATATCCAGTGCAGAGGAGAGGACGACATGTCCATGTGCCAGTTCTACAGCATGGAATTTTTCTGACAGTACAATGTCTTGAATGGTGAGGAACTCTACCGGAAGGCAGAGGGAAATCTCCAGGGTCTTGGGTGCTTAGAGACACACGTCCTGGTAGAAGGATAGGCCCGGCCTCTGTTGCTGTGTCCTCTGCTTCCCTGCACTGACAGAACTCAGCTGGCATACGTGAGCTGCCCCATGAGAGTCCCTTGTGGCAACAAACTGAGGGGCCTTAGGCCATCGTCCTGCAAGAACCTAAACCCTACAAACAGCCCTGTGAGTGAGCTTCACAGCAGATCCTCTCCAGTCAGCCCACGAGATAACTGCAACCCTGGCTGACATCTGATTGCAGTCTTGTTAGACATGGGGAAATGCTTAAGCAATATATAAAGTTACCAAGTTAGGCTGCAAAGATCAGCAGTTTCTAACACGCCAACATAGATCAATCAGGCAGAAAGAATTAGGGTCTTATCCAACTTAGCAAAAACATAAATTACCAATGCATAAAATCTCAAATCACAGGCAAGGAGTATAGAAAGTAAAATAGAAAGTCCTCCTTAGAAACATAAATCTGAACTTCAAGAATGAAAGTAGTGGCCGGGTGTGGTGGGTCATGCCTGTAATCCCAGCACTTTGGGAGGCCGAGGCGGGTGGATCACAAGGTCAGGAGTTTGAGACCAGCCTGGCCAGCCTGGCCAGCATGGTGAAACCCCATCTCTACTAAAAATACAAAAGATTAGCCGGGCATGGTGGCGCACGCCTGTAATCCCAGCTACTTGGGAGGCTGAGGCCGGAGAATTGCTTGAACCCAGCAGATGGAGGTTGCAGGGAGCCGAGATTGTGCCACTGTGCTCTAGCCTGGGCGACAGAGCAAGACTCCATCTCAAAAAAAAAAAAAAATAGCAACATATTCTTCTCATGGAAGGCCTGCTTCTTCTTTATTTACATGGTTTATTCAATGGATTTGCAGATATGACTCCCAATTTCATTTTAAAATTTTAAAAAAATCTGATGTGGTTTGTCACTGTCTCTGAAACTTGGTGGTGGGAACTCAGAGGACAGAAGAGGTTTTAACGAGAAGAGGAAGCCCTGTTCCTTCAATGGTCATTCACTTTTCTCCTCTTCTACTTTTATTTTTCTTTAAAAATGTTTTTAAAACATTTTTAATTTTTGTGCGAAGATAGTAGCTGTATATATTTATGGGGTAGATGAAATGTTTTGATACAGGAATGCAATGTGAAATAACCACATCGTGGAGAATGAGGTATTCATCCCTCAACTATTTATCTTTAGAGTTACAAACAATGCAATTATACTTTCTAAGTTATTTTATTTTATTTTATTTTTTAGACAGAGTCTTGCTCTGTCGCCCAGGCTGGAGTGCAGTGGCACAATCTCAGCTCACTGCAACCTCTGCCACCTGAGTTTGATTTCAAAGACAAATATTTATTGCAGGTATTTGAATAAACAGAAAATACTGGCTACCAAATTTGCAGGATGCAAATTAGGATTAGCATGCATTCCAAATCAGTGAAAAATGATAATATCTTTTGATACTATCAAAATGATAATATCTTTATGACATAGAATACAACGGCCCAGAAATCAAGAGTTGGAACAAGATTGGCCCTGCCTAACATCACCTGTAGTGAGACACCTAAGGGGTTTGTGCTCCCAGACTCCACGGCTCTGATTTCTGTGGGCTTATAGGGCTTGTATTTCAAAGGGATAACATGTCAGAGTCATTCTGGGCAGTATATGACTATGAACCATTTGACCCAACCAGCTTTCAAATGTAGAGTCATAATTTGAGGTTGAAAATCACATCATCATTCTTTGCTTTTGTGTTTGTTTTTGTTTTGAGACAGGGTCTTGCTCTGTCACACAGGCAGGGTTGCAGTGCCACGATCACAGCTCACTACAGCCTCAAACTCCTAGGCTCAAGTGATTCTCCTGCCTCAGCCCTCCAAGTAGCTGGGAAGACAGGTGTGAGCCACTGTGCCCCGATAATTTTATATCACTGTTTTTATGGAAAGTAGGATGGCAAAGTTAGAAGTGTGGGCAAAGTGTCAGATTGTTAGGATATACTCTACCTCCACCTCAGTCTCCTCCTTTGAGAAATGCAGTGAATGAGACAAAATTTCTCACGAAATGTTTTCAGAATTGAATAACATCATACATGTAAAGCAACAAGCACTGTCCTGATATTGTAAACATTTTATACGACTACTCTATGATTTTCATTTTATTTCCTATCCAGAGGACAAGAAAAAACTATGCTAAGATGAGGAACGTCAACATTCAAAAGGATAATTTTTGAGGAAACCAGGTCAGCACTTGATATTGGGAATGCTATACACATCAAATTAGAAGTCTCACAAAGGGTGGTAAGAAAACTGATCAAAGATAGAACTTTATGGGAAGCATCTAGGGAAGAAAAGTCAAAAAGTGCTTACAGAGGGAGTTTTTAGGCGAAACTAACACAAAAACGAAAGCAAAATCATAGTTGTTTTTGATTTAAAAAAAAAAAGAGAAGAAAGAAACACATCGGCCAGGCATGGTGGCTCACGCCTGTAATTCTAGCACTTTGGGAGGCTGAGGTGGGCAGATCATAAGGTCAGGAGTTCAAGAATAACCTGAACAATATGGTGAAACCCCGTCTCTACTAAGAATACAAAAATTAGCTCGGTGTGGTGGCACACACCTGTAATCTCAGCTACTCGAGAGGCTGAGGCAGGAGAATCACTTCAACCTGGGAGGTGGAGGTTGCAGTGAGCTGAGATTGCACCACTGCACTCTAGCCTGGGCGACAGAGCGAGACTCTGTCTCAAAAACAATAACAACAACAACAACAACAAACAAAGCAATAACAACCAAAAAAACCCACATCAAGCACATCTTTTAAAAGAGAAAAAGAGCCGGATATTTAAACCCACAATATTTGCCTTAGGGGTACGCAGTGTGTCCTCTTAGTTCTGAGGCCCTGATTTGTCATGGACAAGAGTCTGCCCTGCTGAGGAGTCTTTCCAGGGCCCCCTTCACGTCCTTGTTCCTCAGGCTGTAGATGAAGGGGTTCAGCATGGGGGTGACCATGGCATATATCACTGAGGCCGTGGAGCTGCTCTGGGAAGAACGGGTCACAGCAGAACTGAGATAGACCCCTAGTCCTGTTCCATTGAACAAGGAGACCACACAGAGGTGAGATCCACAGGTGGAAAAGGCTTTGTACTTGCCCTCGGTGGAGGACATTCTCATTAAGGAGGAGACGATCCGAGAGTAGGAGAAGAGGATCCCAGCTACAGGAAACACACCCAGCAGTGCCGTGGCCACATACAAGACAATGTTATTGAGGAGGGTGTTAGAGCGGGCCACCTTGAGGACCCGAGCCGGTACACAGAAGAAATGCGGAATCTCAGTGCCTGTGGAGAAGGTCAACCTCTTCATCAGTAGAATATGAACCAGGGAGAACCAGAAAATGACGAACCAAGATGCCAGAACCAGGAGGCCACAGAGGCAGGGGTTCATGATGACCGTGTACTGAAGGGGGTGGCAGATGGCCACAAACCGGTCATAAGCCATCACAGCCAGTAGGAAAGTATCCATTCCAGCAAACATCATTAAAAAATACACCTGAGTGAGGCACCCCATGTAGGAGATGTCTTTGCTCCGTGCCTGGATGTTCACTAGCATCTTGGGGACTGTGGTGGAGATGAAACAGATGTCGACAAAGGACAGGTTGGAGAGGAAGAAGTACATGGCGGTGTGGAGGTGGGAGTCAGAGCTGACGGCCAGAATGATGAGCAGGTTCCCCAGCACCGTGACCAGGTACATGGACAGGAACAGCCCAAAGAGGACAGGCTGCAGTTCAGGATCATCTGAGAGTCCCAGGAGGAGAAATTTTGATAATTCTGTAAGGTTGTCTGCTTCCATGTAGCTGTTGTGTCTGCTGGGGAAGGAGGAAAAAGCAACGTTTAATGAACAGCAAGTGGCAGCTCAGCTTATCATCACTTTACAATATCACCTTTTGATGGACATTTGTCACCCTTCCTGGAGTCCTTCCGAAGACAATGAATCTCTCAGGAAGTGGTATCTATTTTTATTCTATTTCTGTAGAGTTATCCAGCCATTCTTTAATTTTTAGAAACCTCTCTCTTTGGCCGGGCACGGTGGCTCACGCCTGTAATCCCAACACTTTGGGAGGATAAGGGTGGGCAGATCACCAGGTCAAGAGATCGAGACCATCCTGGCCAATATGGTGAAACCCTGTCTCTACTAAAAATACAAAAATCAGCTGGGCATTGTGGCGTGCGCCTGTAATCCCAGCTACTAAGGAGGCTGAGGCAGGAGAATCACTTGAACCCGGGAGGCGGAGATTGCAGTGAGCCAAGATCGTGGCACTGCACTCCAGCCTGGTGACAAAGTGAGACTCCATCTCAAAAAAAAAAAAAACTCTTTTTTTCATTTACTCACCAGTTTTAATTTCCCCATTTATATCTATGAACTTAAACCAATTTCTTCTTTGGGGTGAATCTTCCAAAATAATTAAAGGTATGTCATGTCTTTTCCTTGATAATCCCCATGCATCCTTCATTCTAATAGATGTACAATAGTTATTAAGTTGTGGATTTTCAACCCAAACAGCCTTTATTCTGTGACCCAGTGCTTGGAAGTGATGTGACAGTTAATTCTCAGTGCTTTCTTCCTTCCTTAAAATTAAATTATTGATATTACTTTCTTATTGAGGTTTAAAAATGCCATATGCACAGTAGGAATATCAACAAATGATAGCTATCATTACTGCTACTACTACTATTAATCTTATTAATCTTTTCCTTTTATGATAATTACTTAGATATATAACTCTTCCAAGGTACAGCATAGAGCTGTGATTTGGAAAATATTTTCTGAAATCAGACTTTTTAGAATAAAATTTTGATCCATGCATTAGTCTGTTTTCACTCTGCTGATAAAGACATACCTGAGACTGGGCAATTTACAACAGAAAGATGTTTAATGGACTTACAGTTCCACGTGGCTGGGGAAGCCTCATAATCATGGTGGAAGGCAAGGAGGAGCAAGTCATATCTTACATGGATGGTGGCAGGTAAAGAGAGAGAGCTTGCGCAAGGAAACTGCCCCTTATAGAACCATAAGATCTCATGAGACTTACTCACTATCACAGGAACAGCATGGGAAAGACCTGTCTCCATGATTCATTTTCCTCCCACTGGGTCCCTCCCATTACACAAGGGCATTCAAGATGAGATCTGCCACCCCCTGTACCCCAAAGTCATCATAAACTCCTGCCTCTGTGGCCTCCTGGTTCTGGCATCTTGATTTATCATTTTCTGGGTCTCCCTGATTCACGTTCTTCTGATGAAGAGGTTGGCCTTCTCTATAGGCACTGAAATTCCACATTTCTTCTGTGACCTGGCTCTGGTTCACTGTGTAGGGACACAGCCAAACTGTATGAATCCACCAACTTACTACTGTATACCATTGAGAAAGTTATTTGAACTGTCTTAGCTGCAGCTACCTCACCTCCATAGTACGAGTAGTAAATATTCCCTATGTGGGAATACTGAAGAGTGAAATTAAATGAGCTTATCCATGTCATTTGTCTACTATGACTTCTGTGTCATACAATGGATATTTCATACATATGAACTTTTGTTCTTTTGCTTTTTTTTTGAAACAGAGTCTCACTCTGTTGACCAGGCTGGAGTGCAGTGGTGCAATGTTGGCTCACTGCAACCTCTGCCTCCTGGGTTCAAGTGATTCTTGTGCCTCAGCCTCCCAAGTAGCTGGGCCCACAGGCATGCACCACCATGCCCAACTAATTTTTCTATTTTTAGTAGAGATGGGGTTTCACCATGTTGGCCAGGTTGGTTTCGAACTCGTGGGCTCAAGTGATCCACCCACCTTGGCGTCCCAATGTGCTGAGATTACAGGCGTGAGCCACTGTGCCCGGCCTGAACTTTTGTTTTTAACATTACAATAAATCTGTCTTTCATGGCTATCATTTATCAGTATCCCCCTTACATGGGGCAGCCATCAAGGATGGAATTCTGATCACTATGAATACAAGTCTGTTACGTCTTGTGACCACCACACAGGACTCTCAACTCATGAAGATCCCTATGCTTCCCTGCTTCAAAGAATGTCTGCCCAGTGAATTCCTTCAAGAAGAAACAAAAGCCTGTGGACTACATACACAAGACGAGAAAAGAAAGGGACACAGCCATTAGAATCAAAGACAAGGCCCGCGAGAATGTGTGCTTGTGTACACATGCAGTTGAGTGGGAATGTTGGATTAATATCAGGGCAATGAATTGCCAAGAAATCTGACTGATAAGTTTGATATAAAAATTTAAAAATTTCTATAAATCAAATCATCCTAAAAAACTAAAGGGCAACATTGAGGTTTGAAAAAAAAGTTTGCATTTTTCATGATGGAAAAAAGGTTACTATTTATGCCTAGAGAATGTTGATTAATTAAAGATGGAAAAATAATCACTGAAGACCAACTTTAGTCCTGGAAAGTGGATAGAAGAGGCTTCTCTGAGATAGGAAAATTTGGGCTGAGAGAGGAAGAATGGATCATTGGTTTGTTTGTTCGTTTGTTTGTTTGTTTTGAGACGGAGTCTCCATCTGTTGCCCAGGCTGGAGTATAGTGGTGCTATCTCTGTTCACTGCAACCTCTGCCTCCCAGGTTCAAGCGATTCTTCTGTGTCAGTCTCCTGAGTAGCTGGGATTACAGGTGTGTGCCACCACGCTCAGCTAATTTTTGTATTTTTAGTAGAGACAGGGTTTCACCTTGTTGGCCAGGCTGGTCTCGAACTACTGACCTCAAGTGATCTGCCCACCTCGGCCTCCCAAAATGCTGGGATTACAAACATGAGCTACTGGACTTGGCCGGATCATTGTTAATTAGGAGAAGTAAGGAAAGGAAAGGTTAAATCTTCTAGGCTGACAGAAGATAATTTGAGATTATCCCGTGGGTCATTGAGCTTGTAAAGGAAGGGATTTGAGAGGCCAGTGAGAGGGGGAGCAGGGAATGAAAGTGGGATACGTATTTGATGACTAGAAATAGAACATCCTATATTCTTCCTCCTTGTCCCTTTCACATTGTCAACTTATATTTAGTTTTAGACAGTGGTTGCGATTGTTTTGTCTCATCATTTGTTTAACAAGGATTTACATGGTGCCCAACACATTACTGATTCTGAGCAAGTACAAATTGAAATGTTCTATAAAGACTGAGGCCAAAGCATCAACTATAACACAAAATAGAAATCTTCAAGTTTAAGACATGTTTGAATACAGACATAAATTTAATAGTACAGTAAATAACATACATTCATATCTCTTTTAAAATAATGATAAATGAAGTAGTAATACCAGCTCTAACAACGTAAGCAGGTTTAATGTGAGAATGTCTGCATCATTCATCACAAAAACAGGTCAGTAAAGAGAAATCATAAACAAAATCACAATAGAAAAAATGCATTTGAAAAAGGTTATCAACCAGGGCAGATCCTCTCAATAAAGGAAGAAACCAAGGACAATTGCTTAACCCGATAAACAATGGTTGTTTTAATATCACAGGCAACAAGATATGCTATGTTAAAACAGTAATGGGTTTAAATTCCTGGACACACCAAAGGTCATCTACTACAATTTCAATCTTTTGATATTTTGGTGAACATGCAAAGGGATTTTTTTTTTTTTTTTTAGGACATGGTCTGACTTTGTCCCCTGGGCTGGAGTGCGGGATGCAGTCTCAGCTCACTGCAACCTCTGCCTCCTGGGTTCAAGCAATTATCCCATCTCAGTTTCCTCAGTAACTGGGATTGCAGGTGTAAGCTAAGGTGTGAGGCTTTTTTTTTTTGTTATTGTTTAGTAGAGACAGGGTTTTGCCATGTTAGCCAGGCTAGTCTCAAAGTCCTGGCCTCAAGTGATCCCCCCGCCTCGGCCTCCCAAAGTGCTGGGATTATAGACGTGCGCCACTACGTTCAGCCAAGGGATTTTTAATATGAGAAAAAAAATTGGACTGCATGTTGAACGTCAGAAATAATTGTATTATTTGTATATGATATCATGGATACTAAGTTGAAATAGCAACAACATAACAGCTAGTAAGTGCTGTAAATAAGTCACCATCTCCATCACATCAACCCTACCCCCAATCCCCAGACCACTCTGGGTCTGGTAACCAATAATCTGCCAGGAAAAATATAGAATATAATAGAAAAATCCAATCACATTAGGAACACATAGACAATACCTTGAGCATAGTAGATCTTCCGTGAGTAGTTAATGAATAAGTAACTGGATGTACGAAATTCAACAGGAGACTAAAGTTTATAGGAAAGAGTGCAGGAGAGTTAGAGACTGTTTGGAAAATAACTTATTAAAGACGGGCCCTGGATTCCAAGGGGTGAGAACAGAAGGTGGGAGACACTGGTTTCTGTGAAAACTAAAGTACCATCAAAGTACAGGGACTTCACCTTCATAGACTCAATAAGCATGGGAGTTTCCAGGCTCATTACTGTGAAGGCTAGTACTCATTCTCTCTGCTCTTTTCCTTCTTACCCCACCAGCCCTCACTGGGTCACACTAACTCTGATGGTTATCACTGAAGTTTTCTCTTCTACACTATCTGTTCCTAGGAAGCCATACTGGGTTCTTCCAAAGGCTGGGAGCAGAGAATTACAGGTGAGGATGTTTAAACAGGGGCATGTTTAAAGTTTCCAGTGTCTCAAGAGTTGAATTCTCAGAGCATCTTATTAAATAAATTGTTCTATTTTCTTTCCACTCTCCAAAGAGTTCAGCTCCCTTTGAGTAGTAAGAAGATGACAGAATGGAAAATTTTCAGTTAATTTTGTGTTGAAATAGGCATTGGTAGGGCATGATGGATTTATTTCCCCCAAGAAGAAAGTCTTTCTTTGGTTTAATTTGAAAGTCACAAGTTTTCCCCTAAGGAAAGGTTAATTTCTGCAAGGAACTAAACTCAGGAATCATCTCCATGTGATGTGACTCCCTTTAAGAGTCTTTGGAGATTTTATGGATCCCTCGGTGTTGAAAATTTATGGGAACAAAAATGTCTTTTCTTTTTAAATATTTTTTCTCAAATTATTTATATATATTTTTAAATTGTAGAATTATATGTATGTATCATGTGCAACTTGATATTTGGAAATATATATACATTGTGGACATTCAATGTATCTAATTAACATATGCATTATCTCACAGAGTTGTTATCCTGGTGAGAACACTTAATATCCACTCTCTTAGCATTTTCAAAGAATACCATATATCATCATTAACTAAAGTCATCCTGCTGTACAATAGATCTCTTGAACTTACTTCTCTTACATAACTGTAATTTTGTATTTTTTAACTAACATCTCCACGACACCAACACTACTCCTCATCCCCAAAGCACTCTGGGTCTGGTAACCAATATTCTACTTCTTTGGAATCTATATTCTATTTCTTTGAGATCACCTTCGTTAGATTCCACATATGAGTGAGATCATGTGATATTTGTCTTTCTGTGCCTTGCTTATTTCACTTAACACAATGTTCTCTGAGTTCATCCATGTTGCAAATGACAGGATTTCCTTGTGTTTTATGGATGAATCATATTCCATTGTGTATATATACCACATTTTCTTTATCCATTCATTTATTTACAGGCAACTAGGTTGATTCTGTGTCTTGGCTGCTGTGAATAATGCTCCAGTAAACATGGGAGTGCAGATATCCCTTCCACACACTGACTTCGTTTCTTATTTATATATACCCAGTAGTGGACTGCTGGATCATATGGTAGTTCTATTTTTAAGTTTTTGAGGAACCTCCATACTCTTTTCCATAATGGCTGTACTAATTTACATTCCCACTAACAGTGTAGAAGGGTTTCCATTTCTTCATATCCTGGCCAGCACTTACTATCGTCTTTTTAGTAATAGCCATTTGAGATGAAGTGAGGTGATATCTCATTGTGGTTTTGATTTGCATTTCCCTGATGATTAGTGATGTTAAGCCTTTTAAAAATGTATGTTGGGTCGGGCGCAGTGGCTCATGTCTGTAATCCCAGCACTTCGGAAGGCCTAGACGGGCGGATCACAGAGTCAGGCGATCGAGACCATCCTGGCTAACGGTGAAACCCCGTCTCTACTAAAAATACCAAAAATTAGCCGGGCGTGGTGGCGGGCGCCTGTAGTCCCAGCTACTCGGGAGGCTGAGGCAGGAGAATGGCGTGAACCCGGGAGGTGGAGCTTGCAGTGAACCAAGATCGCGCCACTGCACTCCAGCCTGGGTGACAGACCGAGACTCATCTCAAAAAAAAAAAAAAAAAAAAAAAATGTATGTTGTCCCTTTGTGTGTCTTCTTTTGACAAATGTCTTTCAGGTTTTTTGCCCTTGTTTTTTTTTTTTTTTTTTTTTTTTTTTGAGACATTGTCTCGCTCTGTCGCCCAGGTTGGAGTGCAGTGGCTCGATCTCGGTTCACTGCAAGCTCCGTCTCCCGGGTTCACGCCATTCTCCTGCCTCAGCCTCCCGAGTAGCTGGGACTACAGGCCTCCGCCACCACGCCCGGCTAATTTTTTGTATTTTTAGTAGAGACGGGGTTTCACCGTGTTAGCCAGGATAGTCTCGATCCCCTGACCCCGTAATCTGCTCGCCTCCGCCTCTCTTAAGTGCTGGGGTTAGAGGCGTGAGCCACCGCGCCAGGCTGTCTTTTGCCCATTTTAAAATTGGGTCGTTTTCTTCCTGTTGAGTTGTTTGAGCTTCTTACTTATTTTGGATATTAGCCCCATATCAGATGTCTAGTTTGCAAATATTTTCTTGCATTCTGCAGTTTGTCTCTTCACTCTCTTGTTTCCTTTGCTGTGTGGAGATTTTTAGTTTAATGTAATTCCATTTGTCTATTGCTTTTGTTGTCTGTGATTCAGAGGTCATATCCAAAAAATCACTGCTCAGACCAATGTCATGAGGTTTTCCTCTTTTGTTATTTTCTAGCTTTTCTATTTTAGGTTTTACATTTAAGACTTTAATCCATTTTGAATGGATTTTTGTATATAGTGTGAAGTAAGTAACTAATTTCATTCTTCTCTGCGTGGATATCCAGTTTTCCCAACACCATTTATTAAAGAGACTGTCCTTTCCCCCTTGTGAGTCTTTGGCACCTTTGTTGAAAATCAGTTGGCTATAAATACATGGATTTATTTCTGTGGTTCATATTTTGTTCAGTTGGTCTATGTATCTATTTTTATGCCAGCACCATGCTGTTTTGGATATTACAGCTTTGTCAAATAGTTTTAAGTCAGGTAGTGTGATGCCTCCAGCTTTGTTATTTTGGCTCACATTGCTTTAGCTATTTGGTGTCTTTAGTGATTCCACACAAATTGTAGAATTTTTCTTCTATTTCTGTGAAAAATGTTTTTACAATATTGACAGGGTTTGCATTGAATCTGTAGATTGCTTTGGATAGTATGGACATTTTAATAGTAGCAATTCTTCCAGTTCATGAACATGGAATATCTTTCCATTTATTTGTATCTTCTTTAATTTCTTTGAACAATGTTTTATAGTTCTGGGTGTAAAAATTTTTCACCTCCTCAGTTAAATTTATTCCTAAGCATTCTATATTTTGGGGTACCAATTATAAATAGGATTATTTTGTTGATTTCTTTTTTGAGTAGTTTGCTGTTAGTATACAGAACACTATTGATTTTTATGTGTTGATTATGTATCCTCCAACTTTACTGAGTCTTTTTTGTTAGTTCTAACAGTTTTTGGCTGTCTTCAGAGTTTTCTATATATAAGGTCATGTCATCTGCAAACAGGGATAACTTAACTTCTTACTTTCCAGTTTGGATGTCTTTTATTTTTTTCTTTTACCTAATTGATTTAGCTAGAACTTCCAGTACTATATTGAGTAGAAGTGGTGAGAACAGGCATTCTTGTCTTGTTCTGGATCCTAGATAAAAAGTTTTCAATTGTTCCCCATTGAGTGTGATGTTAGCTGTGGGTTTCTCGTGTGTGGTTTTTACTATGTTGAGGTATATTCCTTCTATATCTAATTCATCAAGAGTCTTTATCATTAAAGGATGTTAATTTTTGTCAAATGCTTTTTTCTGCATCTATAGAAATGGTCATATGGCTTTTGTTCTCCATTCTGTGAGTTTGATGTTTCTTGTTGTTTAATTTGCATAATTTGCATCATCCTTGTGAGGATAAACTGCTGGTCTTTTCAAGATAGAAGGAGCCCCATGTGGTCAACCTGCTCCCCTGGCTGGCTGGTCTCCTCAAGAAAGAAGGCCCTCTGGGTGTTCTGCTATTGTCTCTTGCTGACCATTTGGACATTCCGAAGCAGCACCAGCTCGATGGATCTTTGCAAATGGGAGGCTCGGCCATTGTGGCCACTTACCATCAGGCCATCATACCATCAGGTGGCCAATGATAAAGGCTGGAAAATGTTACGTGGCAAAATGAATGCCTATCTGCCTCCTATGTGACATACAACACAAATATTTTCATATATCATATCCAGTCCTCTATGTCCATCTACATACCTGTCTACACTGTTTCATCATTTCCTTCCAAAGCCCATGACCACGTGGTCCCACCACCTCAAATGACTTTTTCTTCCAGACAACATGGATGACCAGATGTGCCGCTTGCAGTTTCACCCTTTGCAGAGATTTTTTTGTACACACTCCTTTTGCAGGGTGTCCCTTAACTTGACTATAATGAAGCCATGGCTCATTTTTTATTGTACTCACATACCAAGCCAATCTATCTGTAAAGCAAACTCGCATTTTTCTCTTCTTTTTTTTTTTTTTTAAATAGTACAGGACATCTCCTGCTCCCCAATGGACCCTAGGTACAAGCTAAAGGCGTGGTGTTGGTGCGATAATGGTGAATGCCATTGGGATCTGAGCTGCCTGCTGGAGTCTTGGCTTTTTTTTTTTTTTTTTGAGATTGAGTCTCACTCTGTGGCATAGACTGGAGTGCAGTGGCACAATCTCCGCTCACTGCAACCTCCGCCTCCTGGGTTCAAGCAATTATCGTGCCTCCGCCTCCCGATTAGCTGGGATAACAGGTGTGTGCCACCACACCCAGCTAATTTTTTGTATTTTTAATAGAGACGGGGTTTCACCATGTTAGCCAGGATGGTCTCGATCTCCTGACCTCGCGATCCACCTGCCTCGGCCTCCCAAAGTGCTGGGATTACAGGTGTGAGTCACTGCACCCAGCCGGGGTCTCGGCTTTCTACACGTGCAGCTTTCTCATGCCTCTGGTCCTGTTTGGGTTCAATCTCAGATGTGCCATTTCCACCACGGATTGGGGCTGGGCCTGTCTAATGTTACGACTTAGTAGGGCCCACAGAATCAGGCTTATTATAGTGGGAAATTTCATATATGTGGTCATTGGTACCCTGTCGTCAAGCATCCCATATCTACAGGACTTGGTAACAAGCCAGGAACTATTTCTCAAAGACATATAAATATTTCCAGTGGATGGCATAGCCTCATTCTAGAATCTTCAAAACCTGATTGTGATTTTCCCACTAAGAGATTCCATATGGCCAGGCATGGTGGCTCACACCTGTAATCCCAGCACTTTGGGAGGCGGAGGCAGGTGGATCACTTGAGCCCAGGAGTTCAAGACCAGCCTGGCCAACATGGTGAAACCCCGTCTCTACTAAAAAATACAAAAAATTAACTGAGCATGGTGGTGCAAGCCTGTAATCCCAGCTACTTGGGAGGCTGAGGCAACAGAATCACTTGAACTGGGGAGGTGGAGGTTGCAGTGAGCTGGAATCGTGCCACCATGCTTCAGCCTAGGCAACGGAGTGAGACTTGGTCTCAAAAAAAAAAAAGAGAGATTCCATAGATGCATTCTGAATTTTGTTCACCAATGACTTTCAACACCATAGATCTGGCAGATAATATGGCCCAAGCATAGGGGTGTATGATGTGAGAAGAGGAGATTATGTTGGTATGTGGGTAATCCATCTAAACACTTCTCAGTAGACTTTCTCTCAATTTTCACAATCAACGGTCAAATGCAACAGACATGACCTAAAAAAGAAATGACAACCAGGACTCGGAATGCTTAGGGATGAGGGTCAAGGTCACCCCTCCACCTGAATCAGCCACCAGCAGAAGTGCTACACAAGGAGAGGGGAGGTCGGGCGTGGTGGCCCATGCCTAATCCCAGCACTTTGGGAGACCGAGGTGGGTGGATCATCTGAGGTCAGGAGTTCGAGACCAGCAACCAACATGGGGAAACTCCATCTCTACTAAAAATATAAAATTAGCCAGGTGTGATGGCACATGCTTGTAATCCCAGCTACTCGGGAGACTGAGGCAGGAGAATTGCTTGAACCTGGGAGGCAAATGTTACAGTGAGCCGAGATCACACCATTGTACCCCAGCCTGCGCAACAAGAGCGAAACTCGGAAGGAAGGAAGGAAGGAAAATAAATAAAACAACAACAAAAAACAAGAAGAGGGGAATTTAGAATGGTGACAAGGGGGGTGGGGACACTACCTATATCAGTGGGACCTTGAGCTGACCGGCAGCAGCAGAGGCTGCTGTTTGAACCACTGACTCTCCTCTTGTAAGTAGTTCATCCCATTGGCCTCTCTTCCCTAAAACAACACAAAGGAAACCATGGGGAGTGCCACTCCTTGATTGTACACATAAAGTTTATCCAAGTGGCTGAAGGAGTGGATGGTCATGGATGCTGTGTTGCATTCCTTACTTATCCATTTCAGAATGAAGGTCCTATTCTTTCCGGCATAAGGAGTGTAGCCATATGGCAGCCCACAGCCTCAATCCCCCTCAATCTTAGCTGAAGGAGGCTTCTTTACTCATGGTGGAAACACTCATCTCTCTTGCTGGGAGAGCACAACTGACCCACAGCCATCTATGTTCACTACCGTTTGTGCCAAGCTTGCTCCTGGGCTGCTCCCATCATGGCTGGAACACAGCAGGGCACCTGTGCATGCTCCTTCCTGTGTCCACAATGACGTTGATGAACTGGGTCAATTACTCCTGCCAGGTGGGAGCTTCTCTCCTTGGCATGAGAGCCCTGAAGTGCCAGGCAGCAGCATGGCTTGAAGTTCTTAGAGACTTCTGCCCTTTCTCTAGAAAGTCTAAGCCTTGTCTGAAATGCTTGTTCCCTGGTGCCGTAAAGAAATAGCACTTGAATATAAATTTAATTTCTTCAGCAAGGCCATTTTTATACTTTCTGCAGAAAGGGTACACTCGCCAGCAGTTTCGCCATGAGCGTACACCTAACAAAGGAGACAAGGTCATTTATAACCTGACTTGTCCACCCTACTGCTGGGTCCGGTTTCCACTGGCTGGAACGGGACCGCACATTCTGTATTTGTCCTAATTGGCTAGCAACTTAGAACTTTTTAAAAGAGGCAAAGGCAGAGAAGAACAAAGGAAGGAGGAAGTAACTTGTGGAATGTTGAGAAAGTTAAAAGCACCTTCAAATAAGGAAGAGGAACAGGCTATGACCTAATGCTTTCTTGGACCAGTATAAGCATGCCAGGGCAAATATTTAGGCTACATTGTGAGAGCTAAGAACATAAAGTGCATTGATTTCTTTATTACAGCTAGCAGATATTTAAGAATGTTAGCACAGGTCTTTGAATAAATTTTGCTTCTAAGAGAAGTTACTATTTATTCCCAATTAGACGGGGAGGAAAGTCTTTGAAGAGGAACCTCTACTTACTTTTACAGCCTTTAGGAGCCAAGACCTCTAAATCTGCGGAAGTCAGACTTCAGAACAGAAGCACAAAGTCCCCAAGTGGCTCCCTGAGAGGAACGTCAGGCAGGGACCCCCTTCTACTTTCCACCCTTGATTTTTTTTTAACTTTATCTTAAGTTCAGGGGTACAAGTGCAGGTTTGTCACATAGGTAAACTGTGTCATGGGGGTTTGTTGTACAGATTATTTCATCACCTGGCTATTAAGCCTAGTACCCATTAGTTATTTTCCTGATCCTCTTACTCCTCCCACTCTCCATCCTCTGAAAGGCCCCAGTGTGTGTAGTTCCCCTCTCTGTGTCCAAGTGTTCTCATCATTTAGCTTTCACCTATAAGTGAGAACGTGCGGTATTTGCTTTTCTGTTCCTGCATTACTTTGCTAAGGATAATGGCCTCCAGCTCCATCCATGTCCCTACGAAGGACATTGATCTCATTCCTTTTTTTGTTTGTTTGTTTTCCGGAGTCCTGTTCTGTCACCAGGCAGGAGTGCAGTGGCACGATCTCAGCTCACTGCAACCTCCGCCTCCTGGGTTCAAGCTATTCTCCTGCCTCAGCCTCCAGAGAAACTGGGACTACAGGCGTGAGCCACCAAGCCCAGCTAATTTTTGTATTTTTAGTAGAGACGGGGTTTCGCCACGTTGGCCAGGCTGGTCTTGATTTCTTGACCTCGTGATCCACCCGCCTTGGGCTCCCAAAGTGCTGGGATTACAGACGTGAGCCGCCACGCCTGCCTGATATCATTCTTTTTTATGGCTGCATAGTATTCCATGGTGTATATGTACCACATTTTCTTTATCCAGTCTATCACTGATGGACATTTAGGTTGGTTCTATACCTTTGCCATTGTAAATATTGCTGCAGTGAACATATACATCTGTGTGTCTTTATATACTAATGATATATATTCCTCTGGGTATATACCCAGTAATGGGATTGCTGAGTAGAATGGTATTTCTGTCTTTAGGTCTGTGAGGAATCGTCACACTGTCTTCCATAATGAATGAACTAATTTATACCTCCACTGACAGTGTATAAACATTCCTTTTTCTCTACAACCTCACCAGCATCTGTTATTTTTTGACTTTTTAATAATAGCCATTCTCGCTGTCCACCCTTGAGTTTTGGACCCATGGATTTTATATATTGGGGATGTAGTACATTATGATTTTTCTTTGTCTTATGGTGTATATTACATCCTGCCAATTTTGTAGTCAGTATCTGTGTATTCAAATACCTGCATTAATTATTTTCATTCTCTTTGAAATTAAACACATTCCCCTATTGTCCAATTAAAAACATTTTTCAAAATACTCTCCCATAATCCATGACCCCTTCAGGCTACACTTTCTCTCTTCTCTCCCCTTCCCTAAAAAACTTCATAGTTGGTGTACATTTGCCACCTATATTTCCTCTAGACACACTCTTCACCTACTCCATATGGGCTATTACTGTCCTACCCTTCTATTTAGAGGTAATAAATGAAGCCCTTCCTAAAATCAACAAAGGCTTCCATGTCACCAGAAAATGTCAAAAACTATTGTTCAGTCCTCCTTTTGTTGGTTCTTTCACCAGGACAAAACCTGCTCACCAATTTGCTTTCCTTCAGGAAGGACCACTTTGGAGTAGATGATGAATGCCAGGGACTGAAAAGGGGAGAAAATGGGGAGATGCTGCTTAAACCACAAAGGGTTCTAGTGATGCAAGATTAGTAAGTTGTGGATATGTCCTATACAATACAGTGCTTGTAAATAGCAATAATATATTGTATAGAAAAATGTGCTTAAAGGCAGATCTTATGTTATGTGTGGTTATCACACATTAAAATATTAAAGGCAGTTGAAACTTTAAGAGGTGATGGATATGTCCCTAGCCATAATGGTGATGATGGTTTCAAGGATGTATGCCTGTTTCAAAACTCATCATGTGTATACATTAAATGTCTACAGCTTTTACATTTTAATAATACTTCAATAAAGTGGTTAAAACATGAGGAAAATAAATTTTTAAAAAAGACCCCTTTGCCTCTATAACCTTGTGGACACCAAGGGATCCATAAAATCTCCAAAGTTTCTTCAAGGGAGGCACATCCCAGAGAGAAGATTGCTGAGTTTTGGTTCCTTATAGAAATTAAACTTTCCTGCCAGGGATGGTGGCTCATGCCTGTAATTCTAGCACTTTGCGAGGCTGAGGTGGGTGGATCACCAGAGGTCAGGAGTTCGAGGCCAGCCTGGCCAATATGGTGAAACCCCATCTCTACTAAAAAAAACTACAAAAATTAGCCGGGCGTGGTGGCAGGTGCCTGTAATCCCAGCTACTCAAGAGACTGAGGCAGGAGAATCGCTTGAACCTGGGAGGCAGAGGTTGCAGTGAGCCAAGATCACACCACTGCACTCCAGCCTGGGCGACAGAGCAAGATTCTCAAAAAAAAAAAAGAAAAAAGAAAGAAAAGAAAAAATAAATTAAACTTTCCTTAGAGAATACCTTGTGACTTTTAAATCCAACTAAAGAAAGAAGAGTTTCTCCTTGGAGAAAATAAATTCATCTCCCACTACCGCTGCAAAATTGCCTGAACATTTTCCATTCTGCTATCTTCTTTGTATCCTAAGGGAGCTGAATTATTTGGAGGGTGGAAAAACAATAGAACAATTTATTTAATGAGGCTCTCTGAGAGTTCAACCCTTGAGGCAATGGAAACTTCGAACTGGGCCCTTCCGCCCCTCAAGTGTAATTCTCTGATCCCAGCCTTGGAAAAAACAAAATTGGGTTTAACAGGGACACACCATGGAGAAGAGAAAGCATCAGTGACAATCAGAGTCAGTGTGACCCAACAAGAGCTGCTGGGGTGAGAAGGGTAAGAGGAGAGAGAGTGGGTACTGGGTTGTACCTTTAGAGTAATGAGCCTGGACAGTCCCATATTTATTTAGTCTATGAAGTTGAAGTTCCTATATATTTTTTTTTTTTGAGACAGAGTTTTGCTCTTGTCACCCAAGCTGGAGTGCAATGGCGCGATCTCGGCAACCTCCGCCTCTCAGGTTCAAGCGATTCTCCTGCCTCGGCCTCCTGAGTAGCTGGGATTACAGGTATGTGCCATCATGCCTGGCTAGTTTTTGTGTTTTTAGTAGAGACGCGGTTTCTCCACGTTGCTCAGGCTGGTCTCGAACTCCCGACCTCAGGTGATCCCCCCCGCCTCGGCCTCCCAAAGTGCTGGGATTACAGGTGTGAGCCACCGTGCCCAGCCTTGAAGTTCCTGTATTTTAAAGGTACTTTAGTTTTCACCAATACCAGTCTTTTGCAGCCCTCATTCTGTTCCTTTTCTTTTCTTCTGGAAGCTGAAGCCTCTTTCCGGGAACAGTTAGGAATACCCAGGCCTTGAATGTATGATTTTCTGACAGTCTCCAGATCCTCTCCACTCTCTGCCATAAACTGTAGGTTCCTGGTAGGTTTCCTGAATCCAGTCACCTCTTCCTGAATGACTCACTGAAGATCTGTCCTGCACAAGGTATTGTCTATTTTGTTTCTAATACGATTGGATTTTCTTTTATAATTTTACTGTGTTGCTGGCAGATCTGACTTCAAATATTACTAAAGAATTCTATATCATTGTTGTTGTCATTATTATTTTTTCACTTCAGTGTCCACAGTGCCATGTAAAAAATAATATTATTTTTGACATTTGAAACTCAGGCCAATTTCCTTTATTTCATTTTACCCACGTCTTTAAATGTTCAGGAGAATCTCAAACGATTGATGCTGAGTAGATTGCCTTGGCCTATTCATGAATTTAAGAGGAATGCTGTAGTGTTTATTTACTATTGATTGATTGAGATGGAGTCTTGCTCTGTGGCCCAGGCTGGAGTGCAATGACATGATTTCTGCTCACTGCAAACCTCCACCTCCACCTTCAAGTGATTCCCTTGTCTCAGCCTCCCAGGTAACTGGGATTACAGGCTTGCACCATCACGACCAGCTAATTTTTGTATTTTTAGTAGAGATGGGGTTTCACCACCTTGGCCAGGCTAGTCTCAAACTCCTGAACTCAAGTGATCCGCCCACCTCGGCCTCCCAAAGTGCTGGGATTACAGGTGTCAGCCACCGCACCCAGCCTGAGAAATGCTGTAGTGTTTTAATATAGACTATGCTGTTGGTTGTGGTTTCCTTTACTGTGTTAATTTGTCCTTGGTGGCCGGGCATGATAGCTCAGGCCTGTAATCCCAGCACTTTGGGAGGCCAAGGCGGGCGGATCACAAGGTCAAGAGATTGAGACCATCCTGGCCAACATGGTGAAACCCCGTCTCTACTAAAAATACAAAAATTAGCTGGGTGTGGTGGCACGTGCCTGTAGTCCCAGCTACTTGGGAGGCTGCGGCAGGAGAATCGCTTGAACCTGGGAGGTGGAGGTTGCAGTGAGCCGAGATTGCACCGCTGCACTCCAGCCTGGGCAACAGAGCAAGACTCTGTCTCAAAAACAAAAACAACAACAACAAAAATTGTCCTTGGTTTCCTTGTGTCCTGAGAGTCTCTGTACTGGCTGCTGTTTAATTTTCTGAAATATATTATTTTGCATTGTGTTTGTGGTTAACGTTTTCTTTTTTTTTTCATTGACCTATTTTTGTGATGAACTATGTAAACAAACATCCTAATATTAAACCTGTTTCCTATTAATAGGAGTCTTACATGTTCACGGTGTGTGATTCTTTTAAAATAAACAGAAACGTATTTTATTTAACCTTACTGTTCAATTTAGTGTCTATATTCAGGCATGAAATGAATAAAAATTTCTGTTTTGTGTTATGGATGTCAGTTTTGATCTCAATCTTTATTACACATCCAAAGCTGTGTTTCTTGAACACCTACTAATGATACAGGAGCTAAAAATAAATTATTTAGGCAGCTAGTGAGGGTAAGAGAGTCCTTGGTTAGGGTTTCCCTTTTAACAAAAAGCATCCCCCAAAATCATTTCTTTTCTAACAAAGAGCAGCCTGAAAAGTCAAGCTGCAGACATAGAAAAGCAAGCTGCAAGCTTGCACGGGTAAATGCCGGCAGCTGTGCCAATGGGAAAACGCTACCTGGGGGCCAGGCGTGTTCAACATGAAGGCTCCATCTTCCTTTTCTTTGTCAACCATGTGTGCATTAAAAAGCAGGCAATATGGCCGGGCTCGGTGGCTCACGCCTTTAAGCCCAGCACTTTGGGAGGCCGAGGTGGATGGATCACGAGGTCAGGAGATAGAGACCACCCTGGCCAACATGGTGAAAACCCGTGGCTACTAAAAATACAAAAATTAGCGGGCGTGGTGGTGTGCGCCTGTAGTCCCAGCTACTCAGGAGGGTGAGGCAGGAGAATCGCTTGAACCTGGGAGGTGGAGGTTGCAGTGAGCCAAGATCGCGCCACTGCGCTCCAGCCTGGGCAACAAGAGCCAAACTCCAACTCAAAAAAAAAAAAAAATTTTATTCGTGTACTTTGTAAACGGCACACCTGGTCCAACCAGTCCGTTGCGCCCTATGTAAATCAGACACCACCTCCTCAAGCTTATCTATAAAATCCCATGTATTTCACTATGGAACTGGAAGACCCACTCGGCAGCCCCTCTCTCTCTGCAGGAGAGAGCTTTTCTCTTTCTCTCATCTATGAAACCTCCGTTGTTAAACTCACTCCTTGTTTGTCTGTGTCCTTGATTTTCTTGGCGTGAGGCAGCGAACCTCAGGTATTATCCCAAACGAATGACACTGCTTCACTAAGTGACAGGTACCATGTACACCTCTGGAAAGAAAAATGATGAGAGAAAACACAACCTCAGATCCACCAATAAACGTAAAATTACCTACATGAGATGCATATCAGGAAAGAGCACAGGATGGTCTCTTGTGGGGCTCACACTCTGACCCCCCTAACCCTCACTCTCCACTCTCCATCTCACTGGTCTCTCAAGTCGCAATTACTAAGCTCTCTGAGCCACGTGCAACCAGGCATTTCATCCTCCCAGCCTACACTGTCTATTCTTTCCTTACTTCCCCTTTTGAATCATGACCCAATCTTCCTCTCTTAGCTCCAGGATTCCTATTTCAGAACCCAACTTCCGAGACTAAATTGGTCTTCTACGATGTTTTTCTGGTCTTTGATTAGTTAAATATCTCTAGGCATCAGTATCACTGCCCTTTTTCTACCATGGTAAATGTAATCATTTATGTTCAAATATTAAATTTGCCTTTTCTTTTTCTAGGATGACATGATTTATGTAAGTTTTGAATATTTTGAACCAAATCCATGAATTATATATGTTGATGATCGACTCTACTGACCTTAGTACGCTGCATCCCCACTGGAAAGCACGTACACACGAGAACAGACTCACACGTGACTTGTGTTTTATTTTAATGGCTGTGTGCTTTTGTTTCCTCCCTTATATATGTAGTCCACATGCTTTTTTCTCTTGGAAGAATCACCTGGCAGGCATTCTGAAGGAAGGAGCCACAGGAATCTTCATTAATTAGAAGCATTGCATGGCAGTCAAAAGAGGTAACAGTTCTATTCATCCTGACCAGAATTCCATCCTTGATGGTCAGCACAGTTTAAGACGGGTATTAAGAAATGACACTCGTGCAAGGCAGATTATTGTGATGTTAAGAGCAGAAGCTCACATTTGTGATATGGCTGTTGTATGCTACAGAAACCAGAGCAGAAAAATGACATGCATCATCTCATTTAATTTCACTCTTCAATCCTTCCATGCAGAAAATATTTACTACTCTTATTTAGAGGTGAATTATCTGCAGCTAAGAGGGTTTACATGTCTTTCTTTTTTTGTTTTTTGTTTTTTTTTTGATATAGAGTCTCACTCTGTCACCCAGGCTGGAGTGCAGTGGCACAATATCAGCTCCCTGCAACCTCCGCCTCCCAGGTTCAAGCAATTCTCCTGCCTCAGCCTCCCAAGTAGCTGGGACTACAGGTGCACACCACCACGCCCGGCAATTTTTTGTATATTTAGTAGAGACGGGGTTTCACCATGTTGACCAGGCTGGTCTCGAACTCCTGACCTCGTGATCCGCCCACCTCGGCCTCCCAAAGTGGTGGGATTACAGGCGTGAGCCACTGTGCCTGGCCACATGTCTTTCTTAAGGTCACACAATAGTAAGTTGGTGGACCAAAATTCTATTCCAGAAAATCTCCCTCAAGATTCCATTTCCTAAATTACACCTGTGTATTGTACCTTGGAAGAGTGATATATCCAAAATAACTATCTTATAAGAAGGAGTTTAATAATATCGACAACTATCATTTACTAAGACTCTTATTGTACACAAAGCCATTTTTAAAACCTCACAAAGTGATACTGACAATCACATTTTTAGAAAGAAAATAATAAACGTACACTTAGATAAAAGGTATGTGTTCTTTTGATCAAGAGCCAAGTAGTGTTACTATAGTTAACAACATTGTATCGCATATTTCAAAGTATCTAGAAAAGAGGACGTGAATTGTTCCCAACACATAGAAAGGATAAATACTGAAGGTGGTAGGCACCTCAGGTACCCTGATGTGATAATTACGTATTCTATGCATGTAACAAAATATCACGTGTCCCCCATAAATGAGTAAAACATGAGGTATCAATGAAAACTAAGGAACTGAGAATTAACTGTCACATCACCAGTGTCAGGTCACAGAAAAAAAGATTGCCTGAGTTGAAAATGCATATCTTAATCATGATTATACACCTATTAGCATGAAGGAACTATGGAGATGTATCAAGAAAAGACATGGCGAGTCTTCAGTTATTTAGAGGGATCCTATCAAAGAAGAGGTTACTGTCCATAGGTTTGAATCAAATAATTAAAACTCATGAGTATATGGTAAAGGAGAAAGATTACTGCTAAATTAAAGGTAGTTTGAGAAACTCCACACGTTTCAAATGGAATTAGGCTACCAAATGGCTGAGTGAATCAGGATCTTTGGAAGGACTCCATAGAGGTTGCATCCAAGGGTGATATTGAAGAGTGATTGAATGTTGCTTTTTCCTCCTTCCCCAGTAGACACACCAGCTACATGGAAGCAGACAACCTTACAGAATTATCAGAATTCCTCCTCTTAGGACTCTCAGATGATCCTGAACTGCAGCCTGTCCTCTTTGGGCTGTTCCTGTCCATGTACCTGGTCACGGTGCTGCGGAACCTGCTCATCATTCTGGCCATCAGCTCTGACTCCTACCTCCACACCCCCATGTACTTCTTCCTCTCCAACCTGTCCTTTGTGGACACCTGTTTCATCTCCACCACAGTCCCCAAGATGCTAGTGAACATCCAGGCACGGAGCAAAGAAATCTCCTACATGGGGTGCCTCACTCAGGTGTATTTTTTAATGATGTTTGCTGGAATGGATACTTTCCTACTGGCTGTGATGGCTTATGACCGGTTTGTGGCCATCTGCCACCCCCTTCAGTACACGGTCATCATGAACCCCCATCTCTGTGGCCTGCTGGTTCTGGCATCTTGGTTCATCATTTTCTGGGTCTCCCTGGTTCATATTCTACTGATGAAGAGGCTGACCTTCTCCACAGGCACTGAGATTCCGCATTTCTTCTGTGAACTGGCTCAGGTCCTCAAGGTGGCCCGCTCTGATACCCTCCTCAATAACATTGTCTTGTATGTGGCCACGGCACTGCTGGGTGTGTTTCCTGTAGCTGGGATCCTCTTCTCCTACTCTCAGATCGTCTCCTCCTTAATGAGAATGTCCTCCACCGAGGGCAAGTACAAAGCCTTTTCCACCTGTGGATCTCACCTCTGTGTGGTCTCCTTGTTCAATGGAACAGGACTTGGGGTCTATCTCAGTTCTGCTGTGACCCATTCTTCCCAGAGCAGCTCCATGGCCTCAGTGATGTATGCCATGGTCACCCCCATGCTGAACCCCTTCATCTACAGCCTGAGGAACAAAGATGTGAAGGGGGTCCTGGAGAGACTCCTCAACAGGGCAGCCTCTTGTCTCTTATGGGGCACAACCTCAGAACTAAGAGGATGCTATTGGTCCATTAAGCAAATGTGAATGCACATATCCTGGATCTTGCTCTCCCCTAAAAGATATGTTGCAGTTTCCTATTTTCAAAGCACCTACGACTTTGCTTAAAATGTTTTTGTATGGCCGGGCACGGTGGCTCACGCCTGTAATCGCAGCACTTTGGGAGGCAGAGGCGGGCGAATCATGAGGTCAAGAGATCGAGACCATCCTGGCCAACAGGTGAAACCGTGTCTCTACCAAAAATACAAAAATTAGCTGGGCGTGGTGGCACACACCTGTAGTCCCAGCTACTTTGGAGGCTGAGGCAGGAGAATCACTTGAACCCAGAAGGCAGAGGTTGCAGTGAGCCGAGATAGCACCACTGCACTCCAGTCTGGGTGATAGAGTGATACTCTGTCTGAAAAAAAAAGGAAAAAAAGTTTTTGTATTAGGTTGGTGAAAAGTCATTGCAGTTTTGCCATTGAAAGTAATGGCCAAAACTGCAATGACTTTTGCACCCACCTAATATATTTCTGCTGAAGAGCTCTCTCAGTAATTCCTTTTAAAGTTTTCTTCTCTGCACATAGTCCTTAAAGTTCCATGTTTGATCCATTTTTTTAGTGCCATTCCTGAGATTTCTAACTTGACATTATAAAACTCTTCGTGTCAAATGCTGACATGGGTCCTCGAAAATGATCCATTTGAATGTTACTGTTCTTCATCTTAATTTGATTTTGCTCTTGTTATCCCTGGAAGAAATAAAATGAAATTCATAAAATATTCAAAGCAAAGTACTTACCATATCAAAACTCTGCTTACTAGTTTACATCTATAAACTATTTCATCCTAAAAACCTTTCTTTGAGTTATTTTCTCTCATTCACTCTATTTCTCAGAGGAAGAGATTGAGTTGAGGTCGGCTATATCAGGCAGTGTGACACTGCAGCCCCACTACTAACTTTGCTGACCCAAATTTCATAAAAATACTCAGGAGCTTTTCAAGTTGAAAGCTGGAATCTAGATTCACAGGCTGGTTCATTCATAAAATTCATAGAGATTGGTGCTTCGGAGTACCCTGAGCTATTGCTTCATTCCTTGCGATTCTTGCTTTTGTCCTTCTTTCCTTCTCTCTTCCCTTCTATCCTTCCTCCTTTCTCCCTTCTTTCTCTTATTCTCTCCCTCCTTCCTTTCCTTGTTCCTCTAGGTTTTTTTTAAATTAATTAATTAATTTATTTATTTATTTTTTGAGACGGAGTCTCGCTCTGTCCCCCAGGCTGGAGTGCAGTGGCACAATCTTGGCTCACTGCAAGCTCCGCCTCCCAGGTTCATGCCATTCTCCTGCCTCAGCCTCCTGAGTAGCTAGGACTACAGGCGCCCCCCACCACGCCTGGCTAATTTTTTGTATTTTTTTTTTAGTAGAGACGGGGTTTCACCATGTTAGCCAGGATGGTCTTGATCTCCTGACCTCGTGATCCATCCACCTTGGCCTCCCAAAGTGCTGGGATTACAGGCTGAGCCACTGCACCTGGCCAACCGTTCAACTTCTTGATAACAGCATTCTAACAGGTACAAAGTGATATGTCATTGAGGTTTGAATTTGCATTCCTGAAGATTTGTGAAGCTGAGTGTTTTTTCATATACCTGTTAATTTGCATGCCTTCTTTTTAGTAATGTCTATTCAGATCCTTTGCCTATTTTCCAATCAGGTTGTTTTCTCACAATTGAGTTGAATTTCATACAGTTTTAATGTTCTTTCTTTTTTTTCTTTTTTTTTTGAGTTGGAGTCTCGCTCTGTTGCCCAGGCTGGAGTGCAGAGGTGCAATCTTGGCTCACTGCAACCTCCGCCTCCCAGCTTCAAGCAATTCTCCTGTCTCAGCCTCCTGAGTAGCTGGGATTACAGGCACATGCCACAATGCCTGGCAAATTTTTGTATTTTTAGTAGAGATGGGGTTTCACCATATTGGTCAGGCTGGTCTTGTACTGACCTCAAGTGATCCACCCGCTTTGGCCTCCCAAAGTGCTGGGATTACAGGCATGAGCCACTGTGCCTGGCCTGAATATTCTCTCTTAAATAGGTCGTTTTTTCTTTTTTAAAATTTAGTTGAGATGGGGTCTCCCTAGGTTGCCCAGTCTGGTCTCGAACTCCTGGGCTCAAGTCATCCTCCTGCCTTGGCCTCCCCAAAGTGCTGGGTTTACAGGCATGAGCCACCACACCCGGCCCCCTCTTTAATTTTGCAATTGTATTCTCCCATTCCGTAGGATGTCTCTTCACTCTATAGATTGTTTCTTTTGCTGTGTGGGAGCTTTTTAGCCTGATGCAATCTCATTTGTCTGTTTTTGCCTTTGTTGCTTGTGTTTTGGGTTCTTATCCAAAAAATCATTGCCCAGTGTAATTTCATGGAGCATTATTCCTATGTTTTCTTTTAGTGGTTTTGCATTTTCAGGTTTACTGAGACCTGAGATGAGGAGCTAATTTCATTCCTCTGCATGTGGTTTTCCAGTTTTCCCAGCACCATTTATGGAAGAGACTGTCCTTTCCCCACTGTGTGTTCTCGGCATCTTTGTCAAAAAATGATTTGCCACAAATTCATTGATTCATTTCTGCACCACCTCTTCTGTTCCATTGTCCTTTGTATCTGTGTTCCTATTGGTACCATGCTCCATTTTCTTAACAGAATGTTTTGATAGAGAAAAGTTTTAAAATTTGATGAAGTTCAATATATCTATTTTTTTGTTTTGTTGCTCATGATTTCACTGTTGTATCTAACAATCTGCTTCCAAATAAAGTGTAATCAAGATATTCCTCTTTTTTCTAAGAGTTTTATGATTTTAGCTATATTATATTTAAGCTATTGACTTTTTATTTATTTATTTATTTATTTTGAGACACAGTCTCTCTCTGTCACCCAGGCTGGAGTGCAGAGGTGCTATCTCAGCTCTCTGCAAACTTTGTCTCCCGGGTTCAAGTGATTCTCCTGCCTCAGCCTCCTGGGTAGCTGGGATTATAGGCACCTGCCACCATGCCTGGCTAATTTTTGTATTTTTGGTAGAGATAGGGTTTCACATGTTGGTCAGGCTGGTCTTGAACTCCTGACCTCAAGTGATCCATCCGCCTCGGCCACCCAAAGTGCTGGGATTACAGGCGTGAGCCACTGCACCAGGCCTGTTGATCTGTTTTTGATTTGATTTGATTTTTGTACATGGCAGAAAGTAGGGTTCAATCTACTTTCCTTTGCATCGAGTTTGTTCTTAAAAGGGTTTAGTTTGATGTGCTGTGAAACACTCTATTAATAACATCCACTTGGCAGTAGGATGTGTTAGCCTAGGGTTCAATTTGTCTAAGTCGTGGTTGTCAGAGAGAGCATTGGGTTTATCAAAATGTCACAAAAGCAAGATTATGTTTGACTGAGCCCTGCTCATGAACGTTCAGTTCCTCAGCAGGCCAGCCTCTTGTCCATGACAGATCAAGGTCTCAGAACTAAGTGGATGTTGTAGGTCCATTAGGCAAGTGTGAATTTAAATATCCTGGCTCGACCAGGCGCGGTGGCTCATGCGTGTAATCCCAGCACTTTGGGAGGCTGAGGTGGGTGGATCACTTGAGGTCACGAATTCAAGACCAGCCTGGCCAATGTGGTGAAACCCCATCTCTACTAAAAATACAAAATTAGCTGGGCGTGGTGGTGGGTGCCTGTAATCACAGCTACTTGGGAGACTGAGGCAGGAGAATTGCTTGAACCTGGGAGGCGGAGGTTGCAGTGAGCTGAGATCGCACCATTGCATTCCAGCCTGGGCGACAGAGTGAGACTTTGTCTCAAAAACAACAACTACAAAACTAAAAGAAAGCAAGAAATAAATATTCTGGCTCTTTTTCTCCTGAAAATCACATGCTTCATTTTTACTCTTCCCAAAGCACTTGTGATTTGGCTTTTGCTACATGTTTTTACTTTAGGTTCTCTCAAAGTTTCTTTCTAACTTTTCCTTTTTATATACAGTCTTTAAAGTTCCATCCTTGGTCCATTTTCTTAGAGCTGCTCTTGAGAGTTCTCATGTGTTGTTTGAAACACTTATCATATCGAGTGCTGATATGATGACATGCTTTCCTCAAAAATTACCCATTTGCATGTTAGCACCCTTCACCTAAACTTGGTTGTGTTCTTGTTTCCTCTGGAAGAAATTGAATGAAAATCATATAATAGTCAAGGCAATGTGTTTACCCTTTTAGGATTGTGCTTGTTGCTTTACATGTATGGCTTTATTTAATCCTGAAAACATTTCTTTCTTTTTGTTGTTGTTTTGTTTTGAGACACAATTTCACCCTGTCACCCAGGCTGGAGTGCCGTGGCGCTATCTCAGCTCACGGCAAACTCCACCTCCCGGGTTCAAGCAATTCTCATGTCTCAGCCTCCCAAGTAGCTGGAATTATAGGTGTGCGCCACCACACCCAGCTAATTTTTTAGTATTTTTAGTAGAGGTGGGGTTTTGCCTTGTTGGCCAGGCTGATCTCAAACTCCTGACCTCAAGTGATCCACCCGCCTCGGCCTCCCAAAGTGTTGGGATTACAGGCATGAGCCACCACACTTGGCCCTGAAAACATTTGTTTGACATGTCTTTTTCTCATTCACCCTGTTCCACAAAGGAAGAAGCAGATAGAGGTGAACTATATCCTGGCAATTAGACATAGAGACCACACTCCTAACTTTGCTATTCATTATTTCATAAGAATAGTGATGTGATTTTTTACATCAAATTAGGAATGTAGATTTGTAAGCTTGTTTGTTCTGATGATTCATAGCAATAAACTGCCTAGAATAACTGAGATGTTGCTTCCTTCTTTGTGATTATTCCTTTCTTTCTTCCCTCCCTCCCTCCTTTTTTACTTTCTTCCTTTCCTCTTCTTTCTTCCCTCATTCCCTCCTTCCTTCTTGTCTTTCTTCCTTTCCTTCTTTATTTGACCTTTATTTCCCATAATTGCAGTTTTATGATCTAACCCCAGATTGTAGAACATGTAATAATTATACGATAGAAAAGATTTGTTCTCTCATATAGTTTAATTTTCTTCTGAGACTTTCTGGAGATGTCTTCAGGAATGGAAGCCACAGAATGTGGATTGTGTTTGGGATGCAGTTCACTCTTTGGTGAGAACTGGTAGAACTGGGTCTGCAGTGAAGGATGGGGTAGTAGATGGCAGGGTTCATCCCACATCCTTAAGACCCTCCTGCCATCTCCACACACACCATCCTGTCTGCCAATGGTCAGTGTCAGCTGGGGGATCCACTTTTCCCAATGCATGGTGGCAGAAAGGTAATGAATGCTTACAATTTTATGTTGCTCTGGCATTTTTTTTTTTTGAGCCAGTGTCTCACAGTATTGTGCAGGCTGGAGTACAGTGGCTCACTGAAACCTTGAACTCCTGGGCTCAGGTGATCCTCCTCAGCCTCCCAAGTAGCTGGGACTACAGGTGTGCATCATCACACCCAGTTAGGGGGTCTCTCTATGTGACTCAGGCTTGTCTTGAAATCCTGGCCTCAAACCAGGATTGGCCACCTTGGCTTCCTGAAGCACTGGGATTATAGATGTGAACCACTGTGCCTGGCAGGCATCTATTTTGAATACAGGCTTAGCTTTCTGATGCTAGAGGCAGGGTTCCATTGCCTTTGACACAGTTTCCAATTCCACACCACCCTCAAATGGCTCAAGCTGGTGGAATTGTTGCTCCTTGCATCATCCTTTGAAAGTGCAAGTTGTAAAAGTTTATAGATTCTCCTCAGAGGGTTTATCTGAGAAGCTGCCTCAAGCAGTTAGAAGATACAGCTTCCTGATGTAACTTCAGCTGCAGAGACCAGGGAAGGAGGGGAGGCTTTAGAGGCCTGAGACTTCTGCTGGCATCCTTCCCACCAGGCTGCCTTCTCCCGGGAGAGTCCCTCCTTCAGCCCCAGTCCCTGTGCAGGAGCCTGCTTTCTGGAAAAGGCCCCACAGCCTGGTGGCCACAGACCCAATTCCAGTATCAGACCCACCAGTGACCACTGTGTCAGGATTCAACAACCTCTCCAGACTGTGATTCTCACTGGCAAAACCAAAAACCTATCTGTCTTTATTTGATCAGGAGTACTAAGGCTCCAATGAGACAGTATATTTGAAAAACCCTGGGAATCCACTCTCCAAAGCCTAGCAGGTTTTGTTACTATTATCCAACTCAATGTACAATTCTAAGGTAAATTGAAAAAATGTAGATATCCATTAAAAAGAAAAGTTGAAGTTCTCACATTTCCTGGTTTCCAAATAAGCTACAAAGATCCAGGAATTAAACAGTGTGGTACTATAATACATGAGGACACACATACAGAAAAATGGAAGAGTAAAGAGAGCCCAGGAAGAAACCCTCACTTATATGGTCACATAATTTTCCACATGGATGCCAAGAACATTCATTGGGAAAAAGACAGCCTTTTCAACAAACGGTGTAGGAAAGACTTGATTTCAAAATGCAGAAGAATGAAGGTGGGTTCTTACCTTACACCATATGCAAAAGTTAACACAAAATGGATCAAAGGCCTAAACCTAAGTTCTAACCTATAAAATTCTTAGAAGAAAACATTGATCAATACCTTCATGACATTGGATTTGGTAATGATTTGATCAATACCTTCATGACACTGGATTTCTTAGTGATTTCTTGAATATGTCACCAAAAGCACAGACAACCATATATAGATAACTTGGACTACAACAAAATTAAAAAACCTTTATGACTCAAAGGACACTATCATCAGAGTGAAAAGTTAACCCAGGGAATAGGAAAATATATCTGTAAATCATGTATATGTTTAGAGGCTAACAACCAAACAATATCAAGAACCCCTACAACTCAACAACCAAACAAATGCCCCATTAAAAATGGGCAGAAGGCCAGGCGTGGTGGCTCACACATATAATCCTAGCACTCTGGGAGACCAAGGCGGGCAGATCACCCAAGGTCAGGAGTTCGAGACCAGCCTGGCCAACATGGTGTAAGTCCGTCTCTACTAAAAATACAAAAAATACAAAAAAAATTAGCGGGCTGATGGCCTGCACCTATAGTCCCAGCTACTCAGGAGGCTGAGGCACGAGAATCACTTGAACCTGGGTGGGGGAGGTTGCAGTGAGCCAAGATCATGCCACTGCACTCCACCCTGGGTGACAGAGCAAGACTCCGTCTCAATAAAGAAAAAAAAATGGTCAGAGGACTTGAATAGACATTTCTCTAAAGAACATATGCAAATGGCCAATGAGCATACAAAATTATACCCAGCATCACTCATCAACAGGGGCGTGCATAAAAAACACAATGAGATACCACCCAATAGGATGGCTATTAAGAACAAACAAGCAAAAAACCTTGGTGAAACTGTAGGGAAGGAGGAATGCTTACACAGGGCTATGGAAATGTAAAATGGTGCAGCAGTATGAAAATCCATATGATGGTTCCTCATAAAATGAAAAATGGGACTACCATAGGATGCTGCAAGTTCACTTCTGGGTGCATACTTAAAAGAATCGAAAACAGGGATTTGAACAGATATTTGTATACCCATGTGTGGAGGAAAAGTTAAATTTGAACTCAATTGAACATGGACACAAACAATGGTCAGCAAGTCCTGGAATGGGTCGTGTGAGCCCCTTGAGGCATTCATCCAGCACTGTTTCGGAGAAATCTCTATTTCAATCTATTCCTATACATTAGTTATTGAAAAACAATAGACAATCATGAAAACGAGTTGACCTTTTTGCGTTCCTTGGGCCCAGTCGTGAAGGGACCTCGTGACTGGGCCTCATGCCAAACAACTCATTACAAAAAGAGTTAGGGTCCCAGACTGCGCCAAAGCTTCATGAGACCTCTCCTTGTCTGTGCACGGACTGGTGGCTGACTCTGGAGCCCAGACTGTTGCTGGTGAATCCTTCATAGTCTGGTGAGTGTGTATATATATATATTTTTTCCCTTCTCCCCTTCCCATTGCAATTTGCTTATTATATCTTTTTTTTTTTTTTTTTAGATGGAGTCTTGCTCTGTCTCCCAGGCTGGAGTGCAGTGGTGCGATCTCAGCTCACTGCAACCTCCACCTCCCAGGTTCAAGCGATTCTTCCGCTTCAGTCTCCCAAGTAGCTGGGATTACAGGCACAGGCCACCACACCCGTCTAATTTTTGTATTTTTAGTAGAGACAGGGTTTCACCGTGTTAGCCAGAATGGTCTCGATCTCCTGACCTCGTGATCTGCCCGCCTCGGCCTCCCAAAGTGCTGGGATTACAGGCGTGAGCCACCGCGCCCGGCCTCAATTTGCTTATTATAGTAATTTGCTTATTATATCATTTGCTTATTATATCTACATTACCATTTACGTGGGATAAAGCTTGTTTACCCTTAAAGGTATTGTGTGTGTGTGTGTGTGTGTGTGTGTGTGTGTGTGTGTTTTCTTCTCCCCTTGTGCATTTCCTGCACAGAACACCATGTTTATAGCAGCATTATTCACAATAGCTAAATATATGGAAGCAGCACAAGTGTCCACCAACAGATGACTGGAGAAGCACAATGAGATCCATCCATACAATGGAATATTATTCATCTTTAAACAGGAAGGGACTTCTGACACATGATACAACAGGGATGAATCTTAACAACATTATGCTCAGTGAAAGAAACCAATCACAAAAGGGCAAATACAGACTGGTTCTATTTATGTCAAGTATTTTGTGCAGTTAGATTTGTAGAGATAGTAATCAGAATGGTGGCTCTAGCAGTTAGTGAGTTGAAGGAAGGGATTTTGCTTAATGGTTGCTGAGGTTTTGTTTTGTAGGATAAAAGAGTTCTGGAGATGGATGTGGGGATGGTTGCACAACATTGTGAATCTACTTCATGCTACTGAGCTATATACTTCAAAATGATGAAAATGATAAAATGTTGTATTTACCATTTTATATAAAAGCCATTTATATGTATAATTTTAACATTTATATGCAATATCTTTTATATAATAAAAAGGAAAATAAAAAGTAGACGGATCTTAATAAAAAATAAATGAAAGAAGTGAATAGTACACTCAGAATTCCTCCTGAGTGGAGAAAGAGCCCAAAAGCTTCTGTGGACATTCATTTCCTCTTCTTCTTCCTCTATTAATATGAGGCAGTCCTTAGAGACTGGGGAACATGGACCAGTTTGGCTAATGAGGATCTCTGTGCCTTGAGCCCCCAAGGCCATAGCATAGTGAATACTGAGCCTGTGCCTCCAGTCCTGCAGCGTGAGCTTCCATTCCAGTGGGCTCCACACCTGTCATCTGCATCAGGAGGCTCATGTCTGACCCTGTCTTCCTGCCAGTCCTGAGGACGGAGCCTGAGCCTCCATCGTGCACCATGCAGGGAGGACAGCAGAACTGCTCTCCGTGGTAACGGCCCAGCAGAGGGGAAGCGCAGCTCAGTGAGTGCTGAGGGACAGTCAGGAGCCTTGTTTCCTCCTCATCAGGACAAACAGGACAGTGGGGTGGCAGATGGGAGGACACCAATGTGCAAAATGTCAGCTCAGACGACTGTGGAGTTTATGTTCGGGGTTTATGTTCAAGGTTTATGTTCGGGGTTGTGTGTGTTGTCCTTCATTTCATATTGCTGCACTATTTTACATTTCCATAGCCCTGTACAAGCATTCCTGCTTCTCTATGGTTTCACCAAAACTTGACAGGCTGTTTTGTTCATTTGCTCTTAATAGCTATCCTATTGGGTGGTATCTCATTGTGTTTTTTATTTGCATGTCCCTGCCGATGAGTGATGTTGAATATCATTTTGTATGCTCATTGGCTGTTTGTATATGTTCTTTAGAGCAATGATTATTGAAGCCCTCTGCCCACTTTTAATGGGGTATTTGTTTTGTTGTTGAGTTGTAGGAGTTCTTGGTGTAGTTTGTTTGTTAGCCTCTTAGCATATACATGATGTGCAAATATATTTTCCTATTCCCTGGGTTAACTTTTGACTCTGATGAAATTTTACATTCCTCCCATGCTGATTGAACTTCCCATAGACATCTCACCCAGGATAGCAAAAAGTGGGTCTCTCTAAACTGTGCCCTAAACACAACAAAAAGTTTATAAAGGTGATGTTGAGGATGAGGAGGAAGATGCCAGTCACCATGACATCATGAATTCTTACTGAGGGCTTCCTAAACGCATGGATCTCAGCTCTGTGTTTTGTATAGCTTGTTTCATTTCATCTTCATAATTTTTCCTGAGTTATAGCTGCACACATTATTATTATTGAACAGAGGAGGAAAGGAGCAATGCATTTTTATATAGTTCGTACCAGATCATGAGGTAGAAAGAGGTGATGCCACATTTGCACCAGGCAGTCTAAGTCCAGACACATGGCATTTGGCCAGGCCTCTCTCTGCATCCAATCTTCCCCCCCTCGAATCCCTGTCACACCCAGCAGGTGCCCCGCTAACTGTGCCCTTCCCTTTGGGGCTTCCTGGTAGACCACAGCTAGACCAGTGGGTGCCACGCTCACTCTGTCAAGTATAGAAAGGGCAGCTGAGATCACATCAAAGATCCCAGAAAGAACTGGCACAGGATCACTCAGGGCGCATCTCTCCCTTGCTCCTGTTTCTGGCTTTCCTTGCAGCTCTCTACTTCCTCAAAGGAGAAATAAAATCAGGGTCTTGGGATCCATTTCTATTCAGGAAACCGGAAATAGTTTCAAAATGTGCTTCAGATGCACCTGTGCTTAAGACCTCTGGCCATTGCTTAAAACTTTCTGAGAGCTGGGAAACAATGAAGAAGTTTAGTGCCAGAGACTCAAAGACCAACCATTTAGTTCCAAATCCTGCCCATGCCCCTAATCTGTGTGACAAGGGGCGAGATGTCCATGTCTCTGAGGCTCAGCACTATCATCTGAGTTGATTTCTGGTAGATCCCACTGCAGTGAGCAATGATTAAACAGACCGTGGGTGCTCCTGTGTGATCCCTATGTGATGGATGCATAAAGTGAAGTATATTCTACATGTTTTCTATTAATATTTCAAGGTTAATCTCCATATCATTGAACTGAAATATCCAGGAACCTAGCTATGGTTCCCAATGTCTCTGACAGGACATTTAATTTTTGCCCTTATATAAGTAAGTACTGAGGATTGTGAGAGGAATATTTGAGTTTCTTTCAACTCTGATTTCCCAGAGCCTGTATCTTGCTTGGTACAGAGGAGACACCAAAAATTAGAATCTCTGTTACATATTGAATAGACCCTTCCTTAGTTCACAAAATTGGCTGTGATCAGTGTGACTTCAACACACTCACTGCTTTCCTATCTGTACTTTCATTCCTTCCAGAATGTGTCACAAACCAGGCAGAATGTAAAGCAGCACTTTTTTGTGTCTATATTATGGACACATAATAACAGCATCTACAACATTTAATTACTTAAAGACCATGGCAGAGATTTTTTACAGGCATAAAAAAAGAGAAAAGGATGCAGAAGGAAGTGGGGGCAGGTAAACCTTATTGTTTAGATCAAGATAAGTTTTAGAGTTTCACATGATTCCAGCCACAATGAAAGTAATGCCAAAGTATTTTAACATTACCTTGGCCAGGCACAGTGGCTCACACCTGTAATCCTAGCACGTTGAAAGGCAGACGTGGGCAGATTACTTGAGGTCAGAAGTTTGAGACCAGCCTGGCCAACATGGTGAAACTCCATCTCTACTAAAAATACAAAAATTAGCTGTGCATGGTGGGGCATGCGCCTGTAGTCCCAGCTACTCGGGAAGCTGAGGCATAAGAATCGCTTGAACCCAGGAGGCGGAGGCTGCAGCCAGCTGAGATGACGCCACTCCATTCCAGCCTGGTGACAGGCTCAAAACTTCGAGACTCAGGTCCCAAAAAAAAAAATTAAAAGCACTTTAACATTATATTAATGTTCTATCATCCACAGGTGTGTTGCACACTATCAACATCTTTGCTATCAGTGATGTCCTGGTAATTATGTGCATTTAACTAAACCTTCCTTTTAATTATTAGTCAGGGTCTCACTCTGCCACTCTGCCTAGAGTGCGGTGGTATGATATGGTTCAGTGCAGCCTTGAACTCCAGGGCTCAAGCGATTCTCCTGACTCAGCCTCCTGAGTAGCTGGGACTACAGGGCGGCACCACCATGCCTGTCTAATTTTTTAGTTTTTTGTAAAGATGGGGTTTTGCTGTGTTTTCCAGGCCAGTCTTAAACTCATATCCTCAAGCAATCCTCCTGCCTTGGCCTCCCAAAGTGCTAGGATTCCAGGTGTGAGCCACCACCCTGGGCTACTTTCTTATCAAAACTCCAAGTCCACCTAAGGCAAGGACAGGAGTTATAATTAAGTGAATTTTAAAAGAAAGCCCACATATTTGAGTGAGTACTTACTTCCATGAAGAATGAAAGTCAGAAAACATAAGAATGATGGAAACCGTAGAATATAACTGGTATGTAAAGATGTTTTCTGGCTATGAACTATGAACTTTCATTGAGTTTTTGAGACAACATGATCCTAGATCTTATTGAGTGTTGATAAATATCCTCAATCAATGGAATTTGTAGAATTGTATTAGAATAAAACAAGACATAGCTGACTCCTTCTTAGTATCCTTTCAATGGCTTTAGTCTTTTTCTTAAAGGGGCAAGAATATTTTTATTGTATATTTTTTCCTGGTAAATTAGGCTATATTTTACAGTGATCATGGATTTCTAAAATCTCTAACGTTTTTGCTCTCCTAACATTCTTCAATAGACTGTCTCTAAGGTAAGTGTATACAGAAAGAGGTGAATAACACAAAATCAATTATGAAGTAGCTCTGAGGAAATTGGGTTTGTCACAACTGAGAACTATTTCTGAGGGTGTATAATCCTATGTGAAAACTTAATTTCTGAATTGCTTCTATCCAAAATATAGACACAGTGCTAGATGCTGGTTTACTTACGTCCTATTTTCCAATTCTCTTTTTTTTTCCTCAAAAGGTGTCCGAGCTACACAGAGCCACAGAATCTCACAGGTGTCTCAGAATTCCTTCTCCTGGGACTCTCAGAGGATCCAGAATTGCAGCTGGTCCTCGCTGGGCTGTTTCTGTCCATGTACCTGGTCACGGTGCTGGGGAACCTGCTCATCATCCTGGCCGTCAGCTCTCACTCCCACCTCCACACCCCCATGTACTTCTTCCTCTCCAACCTGTCCTTGGCTGACATCGGTTTCACCTCCACCACGGTCCCCAAGATGATTGTGGACATGCAAACTCACAGCAGAGTCATCTCCTATGCAGGCTGCCTGACTCAGATGTCTTTTTTTGTCCTTTTTGCATGTATGGATGACATGCTTCTGAGTGTGATGGCCTATGACCGGTTTGTGGCCATCTGTCACCCCCTGCATTACCGAGTCATCATGAACCCATGCCTCTGTGGCTTCTTAATCTTGTTGTCTTTTTTTATTAGTCTTTTGGACTCCCAGCTGCACAATTTGATTGTGTTACAGCTCACCTGCTTCAATGATGTGGGCATTTCTAATTTCTTCTGTGACCCTTCTCAACTCCTCCACCTTAGGTGTTCTGACACCTTCATCAATGAAATGGTCATATATTTCATGGGTGCCATATTTGGCTGTCTCCCTATCTCAGGGATCCTTTTCTCTTACTATAAAATTGTTTCCTCCATTCTGAGAGTTCCAACATCAGATGGGAAGTATAAAACCTTCTCCACCTGTGGCTCTCACCTGGCAGTTGTTTGCTTATTTTATGGAACAGGTCTTGTAGGGTACCTGAGTTCAGCTGTGTCACCATCCCCCAGGAAGAGTATGGTGGCTTCAGTGATGTACACTGCGGTCACCCCCATGCTGAACCCCTTCATCTACAGCCTGAGGAACAAGGACATTCAAAATGCCCTGTGCAGGCTGCGCAGCAGAATCATCAAATCTCATCATCTCCATCCTTTTTGTTACATGGGATAGAAATGGCAGCAAAATTTAACACCTAGGCCTGCAAATTCTGCCTCCTTGGTCACATTATTTTTGTTGCTTGATGGCTTTCATTCCTTTCTGGGTTTCGTATGTGAATATTGCTTGCTTTGTTTTGTCTTTAATTGCAATGGGTGAGTATTCTGGTATCCTTTGTTCATCATACACATCATGAATGATTCCAATATATGCGCGTAGACAGCCTCCTTTAGTATCTGTGCAATGATCTTGATATCCAGGTGCAATCACAAATCTTTTCTTATAGACTTGAAATCCTCACTTAACATTGTCAAGAGGTTTTTGGAAACTGCAACTTTAAAAAAACAAAGTGCAGCAGGTCCTGAAATAAGTTCATTTTGTTCAATGTTGTTTAGTTTTAATTTTGGTGAGAAATGAATAAATTGGTTTCATGATTCATCGTTTTGCTTGAATTGTGGTTTCTAATTTTCTGTGGAGGATGTTAAGTGAGGACTTATGATACTTCGTATTTACCTCCCTTTTTACAGTTTTTGTGTAATTTCTGTCCAAATCGCATCTAGGAAATCACTTTAGGCAGCTTATGTATGATGATGTCTATCAATGGTCCTCACATTTGGTTTTATTGAAATCACCTGGGGACCTCATAAATACTGAGGCCTGGGTGTCATTACCAAAATTTACTTGGACCTGTGTGGGTTGAGGAATTTTAAAAGCACCAGAAATAGTTCAGGTGATGACGTTTCTAAAGGGACGGAGCTATAATGGGTAAGTTACAAAAGAGTTTAATGTAGCACCAGGCAACATGATTCATTCAAATATCTTCTTAAAATGCATTGTTGTTCAGCACTGTAGAAATTTACATTATGGCCGGGCGCGGTGGCTCACACCTGTAATTCCAATACTTTGGGAGGCTGAGGTGGGCAGATTGCCTGAGGTCAGGAGTTGGAGTCCAGCCTGGACAACATGGTGAAACCCCATCTTTACTAAAAATACAAAAATTAGCCAGGCATGGTGGTGCGTGCCTATAATCCCAGCTCCTCAGGAGGCTGAGGCAGGAGAATCACTTGAATCCAGGAGTCAGAGGTTGCAGTGGGCCGAGATAGTGCCATTGCACCAGCCTGGGCTAAAGAGGGAGACTCCATCTCAAAAAAAAAAAAAAAAAAAAAGGAAAAAAGGAAAAGAAAAAGAAAGAAAGAAATTAACTTTATGTTGTTTTTTTACCACTATAATTTTTATTGTACATTTATTCAGCATAGATTTATACACATACAATTTTTTCTCCTCTTTCACTCTTGTGCATACATAGAAAGGGAAATAGAAAAGAATAACATGGTAACAGTATCACTGTAGCTTCACATTCAGAGACTAATTTTTTTTGAAATTTGCTACAGTTTTAGTTTTTATAAAGAAAATGCGATATATATATATACACAATGGAATATAATTCAACCATAAAATGCGTCACATCCTGTCATTTGCAGCAGCAAAAATGGAAAGTGAAATAAGCCAGGCACAGAACGATAAATATTGCATATTCTCACTCACGTGTAAGAGCTAGCATGTGAGTCCCATGGCATTAGAGAGAAGAGTGGTGGTTACCAGAGGCTGAGAAGGGTGTGTGAGTGGGTGTGGGGGATGAAGAGAGTTTGGTTAATGGACACCAACATACAGTGAGATAGAAGGAATAAGTTCTAATATTTGGTAGCACAGTAGGGTAAGTATAATTAAAAATAATTTATTATATACTTCTTTTTTTTTTTTTTGAGTCTCACTTAGTCACTCAGGCTGGAGTGCAGGGGCATGATCTCAGCTCACTGCAACCTCCACCTCCCGGGTTCAACCGATTCTCCTGCCTCAGCCTCCTGAGTAGCTGGGATTACAGGTGCCAGCCTCCACGCCCAGCTAATTTTTGTATTTTTAGTAGAGAGGACGTTTCACCCTGTTGGCCAGGCTGGTCTCAAACTCCTGACCTCAAGTGACTCATCCGTCTTGGCCTCCCGAAGTGCTGAGATTACAGGTATGAGCCACCTGGCCCATTTATTATATATTTCAAAATAGCCAGAAGAGATTTGAAATATTTCCAAGAAAAAGAAATGATACATGTTTGGAGTGATAGATATTCTAAATATCCATAATTACACATTGCATGCTTATATCAAAATACCACGTGTACTCTATAAATATATGCAATTATTACATATCAATAAAAAATTTGATGGCTATTTTAAATGGAACTTTTGAAAATTAAATTATAACTTATTGTATAGAAATAGAGGTTTTTTTTGGCATAAAGAACTTCATGGCTGGGCATGGTGATCATGAGGTCAAGAGATTGAGACCGTCCTGGCCAACATGGTGAATCCCCGTCTCTACTAAAAATACAAAAAAAAATTAGCCGGATGTGGTGGTGGGTACCTGTAATCCCAGCTACTCAGGAGGCTGAGGCAGGGGAATCACTTGAACTCAGGAGATGGAGTTTGCAGTGAGCCGAGATGACACCCACTGCACTCCAGCCTGGGGGACGAAAAGAGAATCTGTCTCGAAAAAAGAATAAAAAATAAAACAAAAAAAACACACCCTCTGTTAAATTTAATTTGTCTAAGGCTTTTCTTGTAACACAACAAAACTGCACATGTACTTTCTGAATCTAAAATAAAATAAAATGGCCGGGCATGGTGGCTCACACCTGTAATGCCAGCACTTTGGAAGGCTGAGGCAGGCGGATCACTTGAGGTCAGGAGTTTGAGACCAGCCTGGTCAACATGGTGAAACCCCGTCTCTACCAAAAATACAAAAAAAAATTAGCCGGGTGTGGTGGCAGGTGCCTGTAATCCCAGCTACTCAGGAGGCTGAGGCAGGAGAATTGCTTGAACCCGGAGGCGGAGGTTGCAGTGAGCCAGGATTGCACCATTGCACTCCAGCCTGGGGGACAAGGGTGAGACTTCCTCTCAAAAATAAATAAATAAATAACATAACATAAAATAACTCATGCAAGCACCCTCATGTGCTCTATTATTAAACCTAGTGATATTTCTATGATTTATTTCATGTTTCCTATGTCATGAAGCATATTGCCTGAGAATAGCGACAATTTCATCTTTTCCAGTCCTTGTACTTTATTTAGTCATCTCCTGCCTACCTGTCTCAGACTCCAGCACAATACCCAGAGGCAAGGTTGGTGAGGATCCTGGTTTGTTACTGTTGAATCTAAAATAAAGGCTTCAGGCTGGGCGCAGTGGCCCAGGCCTGTAATCCCAGCACTTTGGAAGGCCAAGGCAGGTGGATCACTTGAGTTCAGGAGTTCGAGACCAGCCTGGCCAACATGGTGAAACCTCGTCTCCATTAAAAATATCAAAATTTTGCCGGGCGTGGTGGTGGGCGTCTGTAATCCCAGCTACTCAGAAGGCTGAGGCAGGAGAATCACTTGGACCTGGAAGGCGGAGGTTGCAGTGAGCTGAGATCATGCCACTGCATTCCATCTGGGCGACAGAGTGAGACTCTGTCAAAAAAAAAAAAAAAAAAAGTAAAGACTTCTCATCTTCTTCTGTTAAGTGGTATTTACAGAAGGGTTTGGGTTCATCTCCTTTATCAGGTTTAAGGCATTTTACTTCTAATCCTAATAGGCTCTGATATTTTGAATTTTACTTTTGGATGTTGAAATGTATCACAGTTTGTATCTAATGAAATAATATATAATCTCTCTTGTTTAATGTGTCAAAGCAGTGAAATACCCTTACAGTTCTCCTGATATTATATATAATATATATGTTAGAGACAAGGTCTCACTCTGAACTCCAGATTGGAGTGCAGGAGCACTGTCATAGCTCACTGCCGCCTTGAGTTCCTGGGCTCCAGCAATCCTCCCACCTCAACTTCTTTAGTAGCTAGGACTGCAGGCACATGCCACTACGTCCAGTTTATTTTTAAAAATTTTTTAAATTATATCTTAAGTTCTGGGATACATGTGCAGAACGTGCAGGTTTGTTTCATAGGTATACATGTGCCATGGTGGTTTGCTGCACCCATCAACCCATCATCTATATTAGGTATTTCTTCTAATGGTATCCCTCCCGTAACTCCTACCCACCGACAGGTCCCAGTGTGTGATATTCCCCTCCATGTGTCCATGTGTTCTCATTGTTCAACTCCCAATTATGAGTAAGAACATGCAGTGTTTAGTTTTCTGTTCCTGTGTTAGTTTGCTGAGAATGATGGTTTCCAGCTTCATCCATGTCCCTGCAAAGGACATGAATTCATCCTTTTTTATGGCTGCATAGTATTCCATGGTGTATATGTGCCACATTTTCTTTATCCAGTCTATCATTGATGGGCATTTGGGTTGGTTCCAAGTCTTTGCTATTGTGAATAGTGCTGCAATAAACATATGTGTGCATGTGTCTTTATAGTAGAATGATTTCTAATCCTTTGGGTATATACCCAGTAATGGGATTGCTGGGTCAAATGGTATTTCTGGTTTTAGATCCTTAAGGAATCGCCACACTGTCTTCCACAATGGTTGAACAAATTTTAACTCCCACCAACAGTGTAAAAGCATTCCTATTTCTCTACATCCTCTCCAGCATCTGCTGTTTCCTGACTTTTTAATGATCATCATTCTAAGTGGCATGAGATGATATCTCATTGTGGTTTTGATTTGCATTTCTCTAATCATCAGTGATGATGAGCTTTTTTTCATATGTTGGCCGCATAAATGTCTTCTTTTGAGAAGTGTCTATTCATATCCTTCACCCACTTATTGATGGGGTTGTTTTTTTCTTATAAATTTAAGTTCCTAGTAGATTCTGGATATTAGACCTTTGTCAGATGGACAGATTGCAAATATTGTCTCCCATTCTGTGGGTTGCCTGTTCACTCTGATGATAGTTTCTTTTGCTGTGCAGAAGCTCTTTAGTTTAATTAGATCCCATTCGTCGATTTTGGCTTTTGTTGCCATTGCTTTTGGTATTTTAGTCATGAAGTCTTTGCCCATGCCTATGTCCTGAATGGTATTGCCTAGGTTTTCTTCTAGGGTTTTTATGGTTTTAGGTCTTACTTTTAAGGAAAGACAACCTTTTCAACACATTGTGTTAGAAAACAGGATTTTCACATGCAGATGAGTGATGGTGGATCTTTACCTTACAACTTTTGCAAAAATTAACACAAACTGGGTGAAAGACCTAAACTTAACAACTAAAAGAATACAAATTTTACAGAAAATATTGGGAGACACTTTCATTATATTAGGTAAGGTACAATTATTTGTATAAGACACAAAATGCACAGGGAACAAAAGAGAACATAGATAACTTGGGCTGGGTGCTGTGGCTCATGCCTGTAATCCCAGCACTTTGGGAGGCTGAGGAGGGTGAATCACTTGAGCACAGGAGTTTGAGACCAGCCTGGCCAACATGACGAAACCTCATCTCTACTACAAATACAAAAATTAGCTCCACTTATAACAAAGTATCTCTCAGATCACAGTGCAATCAAGCTAGAACTCAGGATTAAGAATCTCACTCAAAACCGCTCAACTACATGGAAACTGAACAACCTGCTCCTGAATGACTACTGGGTACATAACGAAATGAAGGCAGAAATAAAGATGTTCTTTGAAACCAACGAGAACCAAGACACAACATACCAGAATCTCTGGGATGCATTCAAAGCAGTGTGTAGAGAGAAATTTATAGCACTAAATGCCCACAAGAGAAAGCAGAAAAGATCCAAAATTGACACCCTAACATCACAATTAAAAGAACTAGAAAAGCAAGAGCAAACACATTCAAAAGCTAGCAGAAGGCAAGAAATAACTGAAATCAGAGCAGAACTGAAGGAAATAGAGACACAAAAAACCCTTCAAAAAATTAATGAATCCAGGAGCTGGTTTTTTGAAAGGATCAACAAAATTGATAGACCGCTAGCAAGACTAATAAAGAAAAAAAGAGAGAAGAATCAAATAGATGCAATAAAAAATGATAAAGGGGATATCACCACCGATCCCACAGAAATACAAACTACCATCAGAGAATACTACAAACACCTCTACACAAATAAACTAGAAAATCTAGAAGAAATGGATAAATTCCTCGACACATACACTCTCCCAAGACTAAACCAGGAAGAAGTTGAATCTCTGAATAGACCAATAACAGGAGCTGAAATTGTGGCAATAATCAATAGCTTAGCAACCAAAAAGAGTCCAGGACCAGATGGATTCACAGCCAAATTCTACAAGAGGTACAAGGAGGAACTGGTACCATTCCTTTTGAAACTATTCCAATCAATAGAAAAAGAGGGAATCCTCCCTAACTCATTTTATGAGGCCAGCATCATCCTCATACCAAAGCTGGGCAAAGACACAACCAAAAAAGAGAATTTTAGACCAATATCCTTGATGAACATTGATGCAAAAATCCTCAAAAAAATACTGGCAAACCGAATCCAGCAGCACATCAAAAAGCTTATCCACCATGATCAAGTGGGCTTCATCCCTGGGATGCAAGGCTGGTTCAATATACGCAAATCAATAAATGTAATCCAGCATATAAACAGAACCAAAGACAAAAACCACATGATTATCTCAATAGATGCAGAAAAGGCCTTTGACAAAATTCAACAACACTTCATGCTAAAAACTCTCAATAAATTAGGTATTGATGGGACGTATCTCAAAATAATAAGAGCTATCTATGACAAACCCACAGCCAATATCATACTGAATGGGCAAAAACTGGAAGCATTCCCTTTGAAAACTGGCACAAAACAGGGATGCCCTCTCTCACCACTCCTATTCAACATAGTGTTGGAAGTTCTGGCCAGGGCAATTAGGCAGGAGAAGGAAATAAAGGGTATTCAATTAGGAAAAGAGGAAGTCAAATTGTCCCTGTTTGCAGACGACACAATTGTATATCTAGAAAACCCCATTGTCTCAGCCCAAAATCTCCTTAAGCTGATAAGCAACTTCAGCAAAGTCTCAGGATACAAAATCAATGTACAAAAATCATGAGCATTCTTATACACCAACAACAGACAAACAGAGAGCCAAATCATGAGTGAACTCCCATTCACAATTGCTTCAAAGAGAATAAAATACCTAGGAATCCAACTTACAAGGGACTTGAAGGACCTCTTCAAGGAGAACTACAAACCACTGCTCAAGGAAATAAAAGAGGATACAAACAAATGGAAGAACATTCCATGCTCATGGGTAGGAAGAATCAATATCGTGAAAATGGCCATACTGCCCAAGGTAATTTACAGATTCAATGCCATCCCCATCAAGCTACCAATGACTTTCCTCACAGAATTGGAAAAAACTACTTTAAAGTTCATATGGAACCAAAAAAGAGCCCGCATCACCAAGTCAATCCTGAGCCAAAAGAACAAAGCTGGAGGCATCACATTACCTGACTTCAAACTATACTACAAGGCTACAGTAACCAAAACAGTATGGTGTTGGTACCAAAACAGAGATATAGATCAATGGAACAGAACAGAGCCCTCAGAAATAACGCCGCATATCTACAACTATCTGATCTTTGACAAACCTGACAAAAACAAGCAATGGGGAAAGGATTCCCTATTTAATAAATGGTGCTGGGAAAACTGGCTAGCCATACGTAGAAAGCTGAAACTGGATCCCTTCCTTACACCTTATCCAAAAATGAATTCAAGATGGATTAAAGACTTAAACGTTAGACCTAAAACCATAAAAACCCTAGAAGAAAACCTAGGCATTACCATTCAGGACATAGGCATGGGCAAGGACTTCATGTCTAAAACACCAAAAGCAATGGCAACAAAAGCCAAAATTGACAAATGGGATCTAATTAAACTCAAGAGCTTCTGCACAGTGAAAGAAACTACCGTCAGAGTGAACAGGCAACCTACAAAATGGGAGAAAATTTTTGCAATCTACTCATCTGACAAAGGGCTAATATCCAGAATCTACAATGAACTCAAACAAACTTACAAGAAAAAAACAAACAACCCCATCAAAAAGTGGGCAAAGGACATGAACAGACACTTCTCAAAAGAAGACATTTATGCAGCCAAAAAACACATGAAAAAATGCTCACCATCACTGGCCATCAGAGAAATGCAAATCAAAACCACAATGAGATACCATCTCACACCAGTTAGAATGGCGATCATTAAAAAGTCAGGAAACAGCAGGTGCTGGAGAGGATGTGGAGAAATAGGAACACTTTTACACTGTTGGTGGGACTGTAAACTAGTTCAACCATTGTGGAAGTCAGTGTGGCGATTCTTCAGGGATCTAGAACTAGAAATTCCATTTGACCCAGCCATCCCATTACTGGGTATATACCCAAAGGACTATAAATCATGCTGCTATAAAGACACATGCACACGTATGTTTATTACAGCATTATTCACCATTGGAACCAACCCAAATGTCCAACAATGATAGACTGGATTAAGTAAATGTGGCACATATACACCATGGAATACTATGCAGCCATAAAAAATGATGAGTTCATGTCCTTTGTAGGGACATGGATGAAATTGGAAATCATCATTCTCAGTAAACTATCACAAGAACAAAAAACCAAAAACCGCATATTCTCACTCATAGGTGGGAATTGAACAATGAGAACACATGGACACGGGAAGGGGAACATCACACTCTGGGGACTGTTGTGGGGTGGGGGGAGGGGGGAGGGATAGCATTGGGAGATATACCTAATGCTAAATGGCGAGTTAATGGGTGCAGCACACCAGCATGGCACATGTATACATATGTAACTAACCTGCACATTGCGCACATGTACCCTAAATCCTATAGTATAATAATAATAAATAAATAAATAAATAAATTTATTTAAAAAAAAATTAGCTCCATGTAGTGGTGCATGCTTGTAATCCCAGGTACTCAGGTAGCCGATGTGGAAGAATTGTTTGAACCTGGGAGGTGGAGACTGCAGTGAGCTGAGATTGCTGCACCATGCACTCCAGCCTGGGTGACAGAGTGAGACCATGTCTCAAAAAAAATAAAATAAAATAAAATAACTTGGCTACATAAAAACTTTAAAATACTTTTGTGTGTCTAAACACACTATCAAGAAAGTGAAAAGATAACCCATACAACTGGAAAAAGAATTTGCAAATTCTATATCTGATCAGAGTCTAATATCCAGAATATAAGAACTCCCATAACTCAGTAATAAAAAAAATCCCCATTAAAATGAGTGTAAGAGATGAATAGACATTTCTCTAAAGAAGGTATACAAATAGCCAATAGGCATAAAAAATGATGTTCAACATCTCAGATCATCAGAGAATGGCAAATAAAAACCACAATAAGATACCACTCATTAGAATGGCTATTATAAACAAACAAATAAATAAAAATGACAAGCATGGGAGGGACTGTAGAGAAGTAGAAATGCGTGTACATAGCTGGAGGGAATGTAAATAGTGTTGCACTATGAAAAACACTATGACGGTTCCTCAAAAAATTAAAATACATTTACCAGATGATGCTGCAATTCCACTTCTGGATATATATTGAAAAATAACTGAGGCTGGGCACGGTGGCTCATGCCTGTAATCCCAGCACTTTGGGAGGCCGAGGCTGGCAGATCACTTGAGGTCAGGAGTTTGAGGCCAGCCTGGCCAACATGGTAAAACCCTGTCTCTACTAAAAATATAGAAATTAGCTGGGTTTGGAAGCATGCACCTGTAATGTCAGCTACTCAGGAGGCTGAGGCAGGAGAATTACTTGAACCTGGGAGGCAGAGATTGCAGTGAGCCAAGATCACACCACTGCACTCCAGCCTGAGCAACAGAGCAAGACTCCATCTCAAAAAAAAAAAAAAAAACAAAACTGAAAACAGGAACTAAAACAGATATTTGTACATGCACATTCATAGCAGCATTATTCACAATAGCCAAAAGAGAGGAAGCAATCCAAGTGTCAATTGACAGATGAATGGATAAACACAATGTGGACCATTCATACAGTGGAATATTACTCAGCCTTGAAAAGGAAGAGAATTCCAACACATGCTACGACATGGATGAACCATGAAGATGTGATGCTAAGTGATATAACTTGCCAGGGGTTGGTGAGATGAAGGAATGAATAAAGTTCAAAGGGGACTGAGTTTCTGGTTTGCAAGATAAAAAAGTTCTGGAGACGGATGGTGGTGATGACTACACACCAAAGTCAATGTACTTAATGCCATTGAACTATATACTAAAAAAATAGTTAAACTTCTAAAATTTTTATATTTGACACTTTATATAAAATCATTTATATTTCTAATTTTTATATTTATTTGCAGTATATTTACCATAATAAAAAATGAAAATAAAAAGCAGATAGATCTTTTTAAAAACGAAGTAATACAGATTAGCTTTCTTCAAACAAGAGAAAAGGTCTAAAACCTTCCAAGGTTTTTTTAAATATTTTTTTGCAGTATATATTTTTTATTTTTGTATTTATTTGCAGTATATTTACCATAATAAAAAATGAAAATAAAAAGCAGATAGATCTTTTAAAAAAGGAAGTAATACAGATTAGCTTTCTCCGAACAAGAGAAAAGGTCTAAAACCTTCCAAGGACACTCATTTTCTCATCTTGTATTAATATGAGGCAGTCCTTAGAGATTGGGGAACATGGACCAATTTGGCTAATGAGGAGCTCTGTGCCTTGAGCCCCCAAGGCCATAGCATAGTGAATACTCAGCCTGTGCCTCCAGCCCTGCAGCGTGAGCTTCCAGTCCAGTGGGCTCCACACCTGTCATCTGCATCAGGAGGCTCATGTCTGACCCTGTCTTCCTGCCAGTCCTGAGGACGGAGCCTGAGCCTCCATCGTGCACCACGCAGGGAGGACAGCAGACCTGCTCTCCGTGGTCATGGCCCAGCAGAGGCGAAGCACAGCTCAGTGAGTGCGGAGGGATGGTCAGGAGCCTTGTTTCCTCATCCTCAGGACAAACAGGACAGTGGGGTGGGCAGATGGGAGGACACCAATGTGCAAGATGTCAGCTCAGAGGACTGTGGAGTTTATGTTCTTGGTTGTGGTGGGGTCTCAGAAATCTCATTCAAAATTTTACTTTCCTCCCTGATTCAATGTTCCATGGAGATCTCACTTGTGACAGCCTAAAGTAGGTTCCTTTTAGGTGTTCCCTAAACACTCCAAGAGGATTGTGAATGTGATGATGAGGATGAAGAGGAAGATGGCAGTCACCGTGACATCATGACCCTTACTGAGGGCTTCCTAAATGCCAGGCTTGGAGCTCTGTGTTCAATGCAGCCTATTTCATTTCATCTGCATCGTCTTCTGCAAGTTACAAATGCACACATTATTATTATTTTGCAGAAGAGGAAAGATGCAAAGCATTTTTATATAACTTGTACCAGCTCAAGTGGTAGGAAGGGGTGAAGCCACGTTTGCACCAGGGAGTCTAACAACTTGCCCTGTGTCCAAGCAAGATTAAACAGATCACAGATGCTCCCTGGGTGATCTATATGCGATGGACGCATAAAGTAGAGGCACAGTAAATTTGATATATTGTTGTTAATATTTTAAAGCTAGTCATATCCGTACCATTCAACTTAAATATCCTGTTACCTGAAGATATGGCTTTCCTACATCTCTGATAAGACATATTATTTTTTTCCTAATATAAGTACACACTGAGTTCTGAACGGAATGACTGAGTTTCTTTCATTTCTAATTCTTCAGGCCTTTATTTTTTTTTTATGTTTTATTGAGACCAAGTCTCACTCTGTCGCCCAGACTGGAGTGCAGTGGTGCGATCTCAGCTCATGCAACCTCTGTCTCCTGGGTTCAAGAGATTCTTGTGCCTCGGCCTCCCAAGTAGCTGAGATTGCAGGTGCCTGCCACCATGCCTGGCTAATTTTTGTATTTTTAGTACAGACGGGTTTCACCATTTTGGCCAGGTTGGTCTCGAACTCCTGACTTCAAGTGATCCTCCCACCTCAGCCTCCTGAAATGCTGGAATTACAAGCATGAGCCACCGCGAACAGTCAAGAATCTTCTTAAAATTTTATTATTGATTAATCATGGAGAGCTGCACTGCACACTATGGACATCTTTGTGGTCAGTGATGGGCTGTGAATATGTGCATTTAACTAATTTTGTTTTTATACAGAGTCACACTTTATTGCCCAGGCTGGGCAGTGGCACAGTCTTGGCTCACTGCAACCTCCACCTCTCAGGTTCAAACGATTCTCCCACCTTAGCCTCCCAAGTAGCTAGGATTACAGGTGAGCACCACTATGTTTTGCTAACTTTTTTTTTTTTTTTTTTTGATAGAGAAGGGGTTTCACCATGTTGACCAGGCTGGTGTCAAAACTCCTGACCTCAAGTGATTCACCTGCCTCAGCCTCCCAAAGGGCTGGGATTACAGATGTGAGCCACCGCACCCAGCCCATTGAACTAATTTTACTTATCAAAACTGGAAGTCCATGTAATCCTAAAATGAAGTTAAATATTAAATGAATTTTAATTTTAGTAGATTAATTAACTTTTGTTTTTTGAGGCAGAGTCTCGCTCTGTGCCCAGGCTGGAGTGTAGTGGTGCAGTCATCACTCACTTCAGCCTCCAACACCTGGGCTCAAGCAATACTCTCATTTCAGCCTCTCCAGTGGCTGAGACTGCAGGCATGCACCACCATGCCTCACTCATTTTTTAATTTTTCTGCAGTGATGGGGTCTCGCTTTGTTGCCCGGGCTGTTCTTAAACTCTTGACCTCAAGCAATCTTCCCTTCTTGGCCTCCAAAAGTGAGATTACAGGTGTGAGCCACTGCACCTGGCCTTAAATGAATTTTTAAAAGATGGCTCATATATTTGAAGGTCATATCTGTGAAGAGATGAACTTAGAAATCATAATGATAAAAATCCAGAAGGTAACTGGCAAATAAAAATGTTTTCTAATTAAGAACTACTATGTTCTCACTCATAGGTGGAAATTGAACAATGAGAACACCTGGACACAGGAAGGGGAACATCACACACCGGGGTCTGTTGTGGGGTGGGGGGAGGGGGAGGGATAGCACTAGGAGATATACCTAATGTTAAATGACGAGTTAATGGGTGCAGCACACCAACATGGCACATGTATACATATGTAACAAACCTGCATGTTGTGCACATGTACCCTAAAACTTAAAGTATAAAAAAAAAAGAACTACTAACTTTCATTTAGTTTTGAGATAATGTAGTCCTACCACTCGTAGAGCATTTATAAATGTTATAAATCAAGGGAATTTGTAACATTGTATTCAACAAAATGAGGTTTGTTTGTCTGCCTTTAGTTTCCACTAATTAGAATCATTTTTATTGTCTTAAATGTGGAAGCATATTACTTACTCTTTACTTTTTTTTTTTTTTTTGAGACAGAGTGTAGCGGCACAATCTCAGCTCACTGCAACCTCCGCCTCCTGGGTTCAAGCAATTCTCCCTGCCTCAGCCTCCCAAGTAGCTGGGACTACAGGTGCCTGCCACCACACCCAGCTAATTTTTAATATTTTTTAGTAGAGACGGGGTTTCGCCATGTTGGCCATGCTGGTCTTGAACTCCTGACCTCAGGTGATCTGCCCACCTCAGCGTCCCAAAGTGCTGGGATTACAGGTGTGAGCCACTGTGCCTGGCCCTACTCTACTTTTTTTCTAAAAAAGTAGGCTGTATTTTACTGTGATGATATATTTGTTATCTCTAATGTTCTTGCTCTTTTTACATTTTTAGTCAAGTGTCTCTAAGTTAGATGTGCAGAGAAATAGGTGACTAACAGAAAAATCAATCATGAAAGAATTCTTAGAAAATTGGGTTTGTCACAACTGAGAAATACTGCTGAGTGGGTATGGTTCTCAAATGTGAAAGCTTTACTTGTGAATTGCTTCTATTCAAAGTATAGACACAGTGCTGGGTGCTGGTTTACTTGTTTCACATTTTCTAATCCTCTTTTCTTTTCAAAAGGTGTCCTTGCTACACAGAACCACAAAATCTAACAGGTGTCTCAGAATTCCTCCTGATGGGGCTCTAAGATGATCCAGAACAGCAGCCCCTCCTCTATGGGCTATTCCTGTCCATGTACCTGGTCACGGTACTGGGGAACCTGCTCATCATCCTGGCCATCAGCTCTGACTCCCACCTGCGCACCCCCATGTACTTCTTCCTCTCCAACCTGTCCTTGGCTGACATCGGTTTCATCTCCACCACAGTCCCCAAGATGATTGTGGACATCCAAACTCACAGCAGAGTCATCTCCTATGCAGGCTGCCTGACTCAGATGTCTTTTTCAATCCTTTTTGCATGTATGGATGACATGCTCCTGACTGTGATGGCCTATGACCGGTTTGTGGCCATCTGTCACCCCCTGCAATACCCAGTCATCATGAACCCACGACTCTGTGGCTTCTTAGTTTTGGTGTCTGTTTTTCTTAGCTTTTTAGTATCCCAGGTGCACAATTTGATTGCCTTACAGTTTACTTGCTTCAAAGACACAAAGATTTCTCATTTCTTCTGTGACCCTTCTCAAATTCTCACCATTGCTTGTTCTGACACTTCTGTTAATAACATCGTCATATATTTCTTTGCTGCCATATTTGGTTTTCTTCCCATCTCAGGGATCTTTTTCTCTTACTATAAAATTGTTTCCTCCATTCTGAGAATTCCATCATCAGGTGGGAGGTATAAAGCCTTGTCCACCTGTAGCTCTCACCTGGCAGTTGTTTGCTTATTTTATGGAATAATCTTTGGAGTGCACCTCAGTTCAGCTGTGTCCTCTTCCCCCAGAAAGGGTGTGGTGGCCTCAGTGATGTACACAGTGGTCACCCCCATGCTGAACCCCTTCATCTACAGCCTGAGAAACAGGGACATTAAAAGTGCCCTGTGGAGGTTGCACAGCAGAATAGTCAAATATCTTTGTTGGATTCATCCTTTCTGTTATGTGGGCTAGAAAAGGCAGCAAAATCAAATATCACGGACTGCAAATCCTGCTTCCTTGGCCACGTTATTTTTGCCTCTTTAAGGTTTTCCTTCTTGTTCATGTTTCCTATGTGAATATTGCTTCCTTTGTTATGTCTTGAATAGAGCAATGTCTATTCAAGTCCTCTGCCCAATTTCAACGCGCCTTCAGGCCTGGAGGACTGCAGCACTAGCCAGCACGTTGACTGCTACATTTGCAGAGCTCCTTGAAGCATTTAATGAGTATCAGTTACCAAATAACTATGCAATAGTCAAATATTCAAATTAGTAGAAAAATTAATTAGAATGTGTAGGTATTCCAGTATCCTTTGTTCATCATAAACATCATGACGGAATCCAATATACCTAGACAGCCTCCTTCAGCTTCTGAATGATGACTGATATTCAGGTGAACTCAACTCTCTTCTTTTTTTTTTTGAGATGGAGTCTCACTCTGTCGCCCAGGCTGGAGTGCAGTGGCGCGATCTCGGCTCATTGCAAGCTCCGCCTCCCATGTTCATGCCATTCTCCTGCTTCAGCCGCCCGAGTAGCTGGGACTACAGGCGCCTGCCACTACGCCCGGCTAATTTTTTGTATTTTTAGTAGAGACAGGGTTTCACCATGTTAGCCAGGATGGTCTCGATCTCCTGACCTCATGATCTGCCCACCTTGGCCTCCCAAAGTGCTGGGATTACAGGCGTGAGCCACCATGCCCGGCCTCAACTGTCTTTTTATGAACCGGTAATCATCCCTTATCACATAACATGATTAATGGATTCTTGGAAACTGTGACATTAAGGGAAGGAGATATGGCAGGTCCGTGAATAATGTTGTTTAATTGCAATGTTGATGAGCAAAAAACTTGGTTTCATTTATTATACATCATTTCACTTGAAGTTATAGTTTACAAGAACCTATTGAGGATGTTAAGTAGGGACCTGCCCTACTTCAAATTTACACCCCTTCCCACAGTTCATGTGTAATTTCTGTACAAATTGCGTTTATGAAATCTATTTAGGTAGACTCTGTGTGAGGATTCATATCACTGGTTCTCAAGCTTGGTTTTGGCTGAAATCTCCTGGGAAACACTGATGACTGGCTCTCATAACTAGATATTTGGATATGGCAAGAAACAGGGGGGCTCCTCTGGCCATCATCCTGCAAGAGCCTGAATTCTACCAATAGCCACATGAGTTAGCTTCACAGCAGATCCTCTCCAGTTCAAGTCATGGGATGACTACAACCCTAGCAGGCACCTGACGGTTGTCTTGATAGATACCCTGAAATATTTGAGGGGCATGGAAAGTCACCAAATGACAAAGATCAGTAGTTTCTAACATGCTAACAGATATCAATTTGACAGAAAAATTTGAATTAGGCTTTTATTCAAATTAGTAGAAAAAGCACAGATCACCAATGCATACAATCCTAAACCACAGGCAAGCCTTTAAGGAAAATAAGAAGTTCTCCTCCGAGACATAAAACTGAACTGCAAAAATGGAACTAATATCAGATTCTTGTTATTGAAGACCCAATTCTTTACTTCCATGATTCACTCTATGGATTTGCAGATGTAAGAGCCACTATTAAGTCTTTGGATGTTTTGGTTTTTTATTTTGTTTTGTTTTTTGAAATGAGTCTTGCTCTGTCACCCAGGCTGGAGTGCAGTGGCACGATCTCACCTCACTGCAACCTCTGCCTTCTGAGTTCAAGTGATTCTCACGCCTCATCCTCCCAAGTTCTTGGAATTACAGGCACACGCCACCACACCTGGCTAATTTTTGTATTTTTAGTAGAGATGGGGTTTCACCACGTTGCCCAGGCTGGTTTCAAACTCCTGAGCTCAGGCAACCCGCCTGCCTTGGCCTCCCAAAGTGCTGGTATTACAGGCGTGAGCCACCGCGTGAGACAATATTAAGTTTTAAAAATAATTTAATATTAAGCTTTAAAAATAATTTTAAAATCTAACATATATTACCATCTCAGAATTGTCAGGGATGAATTCTATGGCCTTGGGGGCTCAAGGCACAGAGCTCCTCATCAGCCAAATTGGTCCATGTTCTCCCAGGCTCTAAGGGCTGCCTCATTAATGCAAGATAAAGCAGAAAAAATGAACGTCCCCAGGAACTTTTGGGCTCTTCCTCTAATCAGAAGAAAGCTTGTGTTCATCGTTCACTTCTTTCATTTCTTTTTCTTTTTCAAGGATGCATCTTTTTTAAGTTTTCATATTTTTATCATGGCAAAATATACCACATTTAATATAAAAATTATAAATTTAGGTTTATACAAAATGGTAAGTAACATTTTACCATTTATCCTGTTCAAAATGGTAACCAATACCATTTTAACCACTTTTCAGTGTACAGTTTGCTGGCATTAAGTACATCCACAGTGTTGCGTAACCACCACCATCATGCATCTGCTAAATATTTTTGTCTTTCAGAACAGAAACTCCTGGTTGCAAGCAATCCACCCGGCTTGGTCTCCCAAAGTGCTAGCATTATAGGCATGAGCCACTGCACCCGGCCATTTTGTATGCTCATTGTCTATTTGTTTATCTTCTTTAAAGAAATGTCTATTCTAGCCCTCTTGATGGAGCAGTTAACTCCCATTAATATCAAGCAATGGATTGTTCAATACTTTTATTACGCAAAAATAAATAATAGGTTTTTCTTATTTTAAAACATCAAGCAACAGGGCCACAGAGTAGCAGTTAAAAAAAAAGCTACTGTTGTTTCAACCTTCAATCAGAACACAGAGATCCCCATATTCTCGTTATCAGAAGCTACTCACGGAGTCCAGCCCACACTCAAGGAGAGGGGATGACACTTGGGCATGAAAACTAGGAGGCAGGGACCCTTGGAAGGGTCTTAGGAGCCACCCGCAGGCTTCATCCTCTATCAGAGTTTTGTACTCTAAGCACAGTAACACTCTGCAGATGTCCAGCATGATCCCCAATTCATCACACCACTATCATCACAATCAAAAAATTCCAAAACATGTCTGGAAGGAAAAACTGGCACTTGGGCAGAACTTCTTCTACATTGAGTACCCACCTGGCCATGCAGTGCACAGATGCCTCCCTGGATTCTCTTACCCCTGTAGAGTCCTGCCATTGACGTCAGGCCAACCCGCAGCCACTCTATGCCTGAGAACAACAAATCTCCCCTGCAGCTTCCGATTCCCACTCAGTTATCAAGGGATCATCTTGCTGATCCAAAATGTGTCGTCATTGTTTTTCTTTGTGTTTACAGCTTGGGAACTGCCCTTCCCATTACTGCATTTCCCTGACATTGCCCAAGATATTATGGGTATTTCAAGTTTCAAGATTTCAGTAATGCACCGCATAAGGATGTTTCAATGACCAGACTACATACACAGTGGTGGTTCCGTAAGATTTTAAGGGAGCTGAAAAATCCCTATTGCCTAGTGATGTCATAGCCATTGTGACATCATAATGATAGCAGTGGTTGCTGCCATCAGGCCAGCTGCAGCAGACAAGGGGCAGCTGGGGCTGCAAACTCCATGGAGCCAGAGGGAGCCCCGCCCACCCCTTATCAGCTGGGGCTAGAGCTCCCCAGGTGCTGTTGCAGCCGCCCAATCCATGGATGCAGACCCAGGCCTCCGGCTCCACAGAGCAGGTAGGAGCTCGTGCTCTCCTGGGTGGGGCTACAGCCGCCCAATCTGGCTGTGGTTATGAACCTCCCTGTGCTCTTGGAGGCGGGCAGGAGCAGGCAGGATCTGCTCTCCCAGGTGCAGCTGTAGCCGACTGACCCACGGCTGCAGACCTGGGACTCCCACTCCATAGAGCAGGAAGGAGCCAGGGACAAGTGGGAGCCCCACCCCTCCCGAGTTGGCATGGCAGGAGCTCCCGGGGTGTAGCTGCCACTGCCCTCCCAGGCACAGGACCCAGGCATATCTGCAGCCTCCACCCTTGGGGGCCTGGGAAGGACCCTCCAATCCCTGCACGCTTGGCGGTGTCTACTCCCACTGCCTGGCCTCTTTCCCTTCTGGGTGCCTCCTCCAATCTCGGAGAGGGGTTGGGACCAGCTCTGGGGCCATAAATGGCAGTGGGATGCAGAGTCCTGGATAAAAGGGAACAGGTCTCCAGTAAGGCCCTACCTTCAGGCCATGGAAGGCCTGAAAGCTAGACACCACGATGCCAGTCTCACAGATGGAGCGGGAACTTGTAGTGCCTCCTCTGGCCCACCCATGGCTGCCCGTGGACCGATCAGTGTGTGCTTCCTCCCCTCTGAGGTCCATAAAAGCCCTGGGCTCAGCCAGAGCAGGGCAGAGGATGGAGAGATGACCAGACGACCTGTTAGCAGGGAGGAGCCACCCTCTCCAGGGCCCTGTCTTAGCTGAGAGCTGAACACTCCACCAGACGACCTGCCTACAGAGAGTGGCTACCCACTGTGGGTCTCCTCTAAGCTGTTGTAACACTCAATAAAGCTCTTCATCTTGTTCACCCTCCACTTACCTGCGTACCTCATTCTTCCTGGAGGCAAGACAAGAATTCAGGCAAAGGCACCACTGGCCACAGAGCTTTCCAGACAGAAAAGTGAAACCCTAAAAATCCCATAACAATAACACAATGTATTCCCCACATGTTTGTGATGATGCTTGTGTAAATGAACCTACTGCACTGCCAGTTACATAATCTGTAGCACATATAATTCTAGGTAGTATGTAATGCTTGACAGTGATCATAAATGACCATGTTAGTGATTTATGTATTTACTATTAATCATTATTTTAGAGTGTTGTCCTTCTATTTTTTTATTGTTTTTTAATTAATTTTTTATTATACTTTAAGTTTTAGGGTACATGTGCACAATGTGCAGGTTTGTTACATATATATACATGTGCCATGTTGGTGTGCTGCAACCATTAACTCATCATTTACTTTAGGTATATCTCCTAATGCTATTCCTCCCCCCTCCCCCATCCCATGACAGGCCCCAGTGTGTGCTGTTCCCCATCTTGTGTCCAAGTGTTCTCATTGTTCAATTTCCACCTATGAGTGAGAACATGCGGTGTTTGGTTTTCCGTCCTTGCAATAGTTTGCTCAGAATGATGGTTTCCAGCTTCATCCATGTCCCTACAAAGGACATGAACTCATCCTTTTTTATGGCTGCACAGTATTTCATGGTGTATATGTGCCACATTTTCTTAATCCAGTCTATCATTGATGTCGTCCTTCTATTTTTATATTTTAAAAAATTAACTGGAAACAGCCTCAGGCAGGTCCTTTAGGAGGTATTTTGGAAGAAAGCATTGTTATGATAGATGACAGCTCCATGAATGGCATTGAGACCTTCCAGTGGGACAAGATGTGGAGGTGGGAGATGTATTCATGATCCTGACCCTGTGTATGCCTGGGCTAACGTGTGTTCGTGTCTTCATTTTTTGGTGCTTTTTTATTTATTTATTTATTTTTTGTAGGGACTGTGTCTCACTGTGTGGACCAGGCAGGTCTCAAACTCCTGGCCAGAAGTAAATCTCTTCCTCGTTCTCCAAAAGTACTGGGATTACAGGCGTGAACCACAGCTCCTGGCTATGTGTCATAGTTTTTAACAGAAGAAAAATTTTAACTAAAAAAAAATCTTAATAGAAAAAAGTTATAGAATAGGATAGAAAGAAAGAAAATAACTTTTGTAACAGCTGTACAATCTGTGTTTTAAGCTAAGTGTTATCACAAAACAGTCAAAAGCCTTTTTTAAAAAGTGAAAATGTTACAGTAAGCAAGGTTAATTGACCCTTGAAAACAGAAAAATATTTTTTATAAATTTAGTGTAGCCTAAGTGTACAGTGTTTCTAAAGTCTTATAATGATGTACAGTAATGTCCTAGGCCTTCACATTCATCCCCTACTCAACGACTCACCCAGATCAACTTCCAGTCCTGCAAGCTCCATTCATGGTAAGTACCCTAAACAGGTGGACCTTCTTTTGTCTTTTAGACTGTACCTTCAAACTATATTTTAACTGTACCTTTTCTATGTTTAGATAACAAATACCATTGCACTCCTATTGCCTAGAGTATTCAGCACAGTGACACGCTGTGTGGGTTTGTAGCCTAGGAGCAGTAGGTCATAGCGTACAACCTAGGTGTGTAGTGGGCTCTACTATCAAGTTAGTCTTGATTCCTCTTTCTTTTTTATTTTTATTTTTGTGTTTTGTTTTGTTTTGTTTGTTTTGTTTTGCTTTTGAGACGGAGTCTTGCTTTGTCACCAGGCTTGTAGTGCAGCGGCGCCATCTCGGCTCACTGCAACCTCCACCTCCCAAGTTCAAGTGATTCTCCTGCCTCAGCCCCCCAAGTAGCTGGGATTACAGGTGTCCGCCACCACACTTGGGTAATTTTTTTGTATTTTTAGTAGAGATAGGGTTTCAACATATTGGCCAGCATGATCTCAATCTCTTGACCTCATGATCTGCCCACCTCGGCCTCCCAAAGTCCTGGGATTACAGGCGTGAGCCACTGCTCCGGGCCTGATTCCTTTCAATATCGTTACCTTCTCTGTGATCTCACGTGTTTTGAGTACTATAAAGGAAAGTCTTTGTAGCAATCGGACTCAGCTATTCTCTTCCAAATTAAACATATGCAAGTCATCAAGACAGTGAGCTTTGTTCTCTTTGCAGTCCAAAGTCCTTTGCAGAATGTCGTGTTATTGATTTCAACTAGCAAGACATTGGGTAATTACATCGCCAAAACCATGTATCAGTTGATAGAAATTTGCTATTAAGTGTGCAAAGTCATTGATCATGTCAAAGGAAAATTACATCACATGGGGTCAGGCTGGCAAGGAAGACTTTATTCAAGACAATTGCAATAAGGGTCAAGACTATTGCCTTAGGGAGGCCAGGCGATGTGGCTCACACCTGTAATCCCAGCACTTTGGGAGGCCGAGGCAGATGGATCACGAGGTCAAGAGATCGAGACCATTCTGGCCAACATGGTGAAACCCCGTCTCTACTAAAAATACAAAAATTAGCTGGGCATGGTGGCAGATGCCTGTAGTCCCAGCTACTCAGGAGGCCAAGGCAGGAGAATCACTTGAACCCATGAGGCAGAGGTTGCAGTGAGCCAAGATTGCGCCACTGCACTCTAGCTCAGCAACAGAGGGATATTCCATCTCAAAAAAAAAAAAAGACTATTGCATTAAGGAAAAGAGATTGAACTCAACTCCACTGAAACAAAAATGAGAGGATTTTCAAATGCTGGAGTGAGCTAATGGAAAAGTCCAGGAAGTCATTAGGGAGGAGGTTGTCCAGTGTGATTTGGCCATGTGTGTTCACTAAGAAGGCTCCTACCCTCCCGAAGAAGCTGAAAGATAGGGATGTTGTTTTTATTAATAATTACATTTCAAAGGGATGGCACCCAGGTCCTTGAGAAAGGCATTCCTGGGTTATAAAACTGGGATGTGGCAGGGCATGATGGCTCACACCTGTAACCCCAGTACTTTGGGAGGCCAAAGTGGGATGATCATTTGAGCCAAGGAATTCAAGACCAGCCTGGGCAATGTAGCAAGACCCCATCTCTACCAGGAAAAAAAAAATTAGCCAGGCATGGTGGCCTGTATGCCTGTAATCCCAGCTGCTTGGGAGTCTGAGGCAAGAGGATCACTTGAGCCTAGGAGTTCGAGGCTGCAATGAGCTATGATCACACCACTGCACTCCAGCCTAGGTGACAGAGTGAGAGACAGTCTCATAAAAAAAAAAAGGCATGAGACTTAAAAATGATTTATCTCCCTTTCAAGGGAGCAGATAATTTGCAATCACAAGTTTTTTAAAGTAAATGCTCTAAAAAAAAGGTCAGGGCTCTGTAGTCAGGAAGAAACCTAGCTCGTTTTACAAAGCTGAGGAAAACATTAAAGCCATCTTAGTCCATTGAAAATCAGAATTTTCAAAACTGTTGTTCCAACTCTTGGATATTTAAACATAGCACTGTTAACTCTCATAGTAAAACAGAGGTGTTCTTGTTGTTGTCATTGTCGTTGTTGTTGTTGTTTTGAGATGAAGTCTCACTCTGTTGTCCAGGCTGGGGTGCAGTGGCGCAATCTCACTGCATTGGATGATGATTTGCAGCATCATCCAAAGACACATATCCGATTTCTTCTTGGGACATCCCTGCATAATCTCTCCTTACACCAAGGTATTCACTGCAACCCCCGCCTCCCAGGTTCAAGCAATTCTCCTGCCTCAGCCTCCCGAGCAGCTGGAACTATAGGTGCAAGCTACCACACCCAGCTAACTTTTGTATTTTTAGTAGAGATGGGGTTTCACCATATTGACCAGCCTAGTCTTGAACTCCTGACTTCAAGTGATCTGCCTGCCTCAGCCTCCCAAAGTGCTGGGATTATAGGCGTGAGCCACCGCGCCCAGCCTAAAACTGAGGTTTTATATTGTTTTTTACTTGTATCTTGAGTTCCAAGCTCAAATGGCAACATTAAAAGTGAGGGGCAAGGTAGGCTATCAGGCAGCAAGTCTAAAATGGTAAATAGGGTCCATGACCCACAGGGATTTGTGATGATGGCAACAGATTGTAGGTGAGCAGACATCAAATGTATTGTTTGACCTACATATGCAAAAATATCATGATCAAATCAGCAGAAGTCAGATGTCAGCTGCCACCGTTGAAAATCATGATTCTTCTACTAGGTTTTCTTGTTTTTTAATGACCACTGCACACTTAATCTTTAAATATGTACATTAGGCCAGGCGCGGTGGCTTATGCCTGTAATCCCAGCACTTTGGGAGGCCGAGGCGGGCAGATCATGACGTCAAAAGATGGAGACCATCCTGGCCAACATGGTGAAACCCCGTCTCTACTAAAAATACAAAAATTAGCTGGGCGTGGTGGTGGGCACCTGTAGTCCCAGCTACTCGGGGGGCTGAGGCAGGAAAATAACTTGAACCCAGGAGGCAGAAGTTGCAGTGAGCCAAGATCACGCCACTGCACTCCAGCCTGGCGACAGAGTAAGATTCCATCTCAAAAAAAGAGAAAAATGTACATTAAATATCACATTTGGGTTTTATTTAAAAACTTCATTTTTGTGCCTTGCCTCATAATACATATTTATAGTTTAAGTGTGGTTTCTATTGTAAAATGACATAACTTTCTTAAGGACCACATGGTGTAATAGCAAATTGAACTTGACTTCTACCAGTTTTCATACTCAAGCCTGTTTTCAGATTTAAGGCATAGAAATTGAAGAGGTGCTGGGCTCATCTTTGGATGTCAATATGTGGCCTCTAAATAGGCATATTCCTCGAGGACCACATGGTGGCAAGTTGATTACATCAGACACCTTCCACCCTAGGGTAGGCAGTGATTCATCTTTACTGAGATGAATATTTATTTATGTACTTATGTTTGCCTTTCGTGCCCACAGTGCCTTGGCAAACAGCATCATCCAAAGACATATTATCCAATTTCTTGTTGGAATATCCCTCCATAATCTCACCTTACACCAAGGTACTTGTTTTATGGTGGAGGAGATATTAAAATGAACATTTAGGAAGAGATCCAGTAGTCCTAATGGATTTGCAGCATCTGAAGCTGCTCAGCACTTCATACCTAGATTCTGGCAACTCTGTGATTCAGTTCTTACTCTCCTGAATCATAAGCCAGTGCTCACTGCTGGCACCATATTTGAAGATGTGTCTACATTCAGCCAGGTGCTGTTACTGTCTAAACTCCTGTTTTGGGCCTCTGTGAATTCACCTGCAAAATTAGGCAACTAGACAAAACACAGCACGATCAGACCTAAAATTCTGGGCAGATGCTTTGTCTGTTTCTGGTGATACATTTTCCTTTTTCTTTCTTTTTTTTTTTTTGAGATGGTGTTTTGTTCTTGTAGCCCAGGCTGGTATGCAGTGGTGCGATCTCAGCTCACCACAACCTCTGCCTCCCAGGTTCAAGCGATTCTCCTGCCTCAGCCTCCTGAGTAGCTGAGATTACAGGTGCGGGCCACCACGCCCAGCTAATTTTGTATTTTCAGTAGAGACGGGGTTTCGCCATGTTGGTCAGGCTGGTCTCAAACTCCTAACCTCAGGTGATCCACCCGCCTTGGCCTCCCAAATTGCTGGGATTACAGGTGGGAGCCACCGCACCCAGCCTTTTTTTTTTTTTTTAGCAGAGTCTCTTTCTGTCTCTGAGGCTAGAGTGCAATGGTGTGATCACGGCTCACTATAGGCTCAAACTCTTGGGCTCAAGCGATCTTCCTGCCTCAGCCTCCCAAGTGTCTGGGACTATAGGTGAACACTACAATAGCTGGCTTTTTTTTTTTTTTTTTTTTTTGAGACTCCTGACCTCAGGTGATCCACTCACCTCGACCTCCCAAATTGCTGGGATTACAGGTGTGAGCCACCAAGCCCGGCTTATTTTATTTATTTATTTATTTTGTAAAGAAAGGGTCTCCCTATTTTCTTTATTTTAGAGGCTATCAAAGCTTATTTTAGAAATGTACCAAACAAACATATGGAGAAATGTTCAACCTCACTAATAAGGAAATAAATTATTTATCCATCAGTCTATTTTAAGTTTGAACATATAACATGATCTGATAACATTCTAAGATTGCAGATTTAACTCTATGGGGCAAGAATTTATTTTCACTTCTGTATCCCAGGCACCTAGAACAGCCTGGCACACTATAAAGTCCAATAAATACTGTCAAACGGTCATTGAGAAAGGTTTAAAAAAAGATTGTCGAATGAACTTGATAAGAGCTAGCAATGGTTAATGGCAAAATGAACTATTTCATAACTTTTATCCAACAATGTCTGAGTTGAGTACTTGAACTTGTTGTATTAACCCTCAGGAATCAACAGAAACAAATCTACAAACACCAAGCTGAGGTGCAGTCGTGGAAAATGTAAAAGGAGGAGATGAAAGGGTAGAACTGAAGGATAACAGAGAAGTCTCTTTGTATAAGACTCATACAAAGTACTCACAGTACTCACAAATTAATGTTGACCAAAGACAGAGAAACACAGAAACAAATTCCATGAGATTAAGAGGCAGAATTTCTTTTTTTGAGACATTTTACTATCTTTGTTGCCCAGACTGGTCTTGAACTTCTGGTCTCAAGTGATCTTCCTGTCTCAGCCTCCCAAAGCACTGGGAATACAGGTGTGAGCCACTGCGCCTACAGGTGTGAGCCACTGCGCCTGGCCTACAGGCAGAATTTCTTTAGTTGCTGTTGTTTTTGAGACAGAGTCTGGCTCTATTGCCCAGGCTAGAGTGCAGTGGCATGATCTCGACTCACTGAAGCCTCAGCCTCCTGGACTCAAGAGATCCTCCCACCTCAGCCTCCTGAGTAGCTGGGACCACAGGTACACACCACCATGCCTGGCTAATTTTTATATTTTTTTTGTAGAGACAGGGTCTTGCTATGTTGCCCAGGCTGGTCCAGAATTTCTTTAGCTCACTGCTGCTACCTCTGCCAACTCAGAAGCCCAGGACCAATGTCCCCGTCATTGAGCATGCAGCATTCTCCGAAGCAGTGTCTCTAGGGTCCTCTTGATGTCCCTGTTCCGCAAGCAATAGATGAAGGGGTTCAGCATGGGGGTGACCACAGTGTACATGACCAAGGCCACCATGCCCCGCCAGGAAGAGGATGATGCATTGGAACTAAGATACACACCAAGACCTATCCCATAGAATAAAGAAACCACAGACAGATGAGATCCACAGGTAGAAAAGGCTTTGTGTTTCCCATCTGTGGATGAGATTCTCAGGATGGAGGAGACAATTTGGGTGTAGGAGAAAAGGATCCCTGAGAAGGGTACAAAGCCCAGAAGGCCGGTCACCACATACAGCAGGATGTAATTGACATGTGTGTCTGAGCAGGCAAGCATGAGGACCTGAGCAAGCTCACAGTAAAAGTGCTGAGTGACCCAACTGGTGCAGAAGGACACCCGCAGCATCAACAGACTCTGGATCAGGGAGTATGACAAGCTGAGGAACCAGGACACAAGAACCAGCAGGCCACAGAGACAGGGGTTCATGATGACATGGTAGTACAGGGGGTGACAGATGGCCACATACCGGTCGTAGGCCATCACGGTGAGGAGAAATGTGTCCATGACTCCAAAAACCATGAAAAAATACATCTGGGCGATGCAGCCTGCATAGCTGATGGCATTGCTCTGCGCCTGGATGTTCACCAGCATCTTGGGGACTGTGGTGGAGGTGAAACCGATGTCAGCCAAGGACAGATTGGAGAGGAAGAAGTACATGGGGGTGTGGAGGTGGGAGTGAGAGCTGACGGCCAGGATGATGAGCAGGTTCCCCAGCACGGTGACCAGGTTCATGGACAGAAACAGTGCAAAGAGCATCTGTTGATCCTCTAGGTGTTGGGAAAATGCCAGGAGTAAAAATTCTGAAACTCTTGTTTGATTTCCCAAGTCCATGTTGCTGACACACCAGCTAGACAGTTAAGGAAGGGAAGAAACATGAAATAGATGCTGAACAGTCTCCAAAATTTCTCTGCTTTTTTATTTCTTGAGGTGAATAATTGGATACAAAAGCTTTAAAATTGCAAAACTTAGGAATCCTACATTCTGTCATCTGTTATAGGCAACATTTCATGATGTTGACTAACCCCTGTTCATTGGCCTCTCAGAGGCTCACCCATTCCCTTTTTCTCTGCTTTAGAATCATCAAATTTACCAAGAGCAACTTTAGACCTTAAAGATAAAATGGTCCACACCTGCTTTAACACACATAAAGCCCAGTGAACCTAAGAAAAGGTCAGGGTCATCTTCCTTGTCTAAGATACAACTAAGACTGAAGAAGGTCAGGCAATTATGTCTGAGCAGTGAGAAAATATGAAAGCAGAGATAATAGCTAGGCAAAATATTGCAAGATGAGTAGATTTAGGTTTTCAAGGAAGGAAAGAGGGAGGAAGGGAGGGAGGGAAGGAGGGATGAAGGAAGGAAGGAAGGGTTACTCTTTGCCTTAAGCCCCACTTGGAGTTATGGTGGCAGCCAAATTCTGATTCAAATAGGTCATGACATTACCAGTAATAACATTCATCTTAAGAAACTGACCACACATTAAAAACTTTCTACCTTAGAACCAGGGTTTCAAAATTAGAGACCAGAAAGATAGTCATTTGACACTTATACAATTCTCTTTTTCCATCCACATAATAACTATGTCCTAATCTGTTTCTAGTGTCTAGTGTTGGTGCACAATTTTTTTGTTGTTGTTGGGTTTCTTTGTTTGTTTTGTTTTCTTTTGAGACAGAGTCTTGCCCTGTCACCCAGGGTGGACTGCAGTGGCACACTCTCAGTTCACTGTAACCTCCGCATCCCGGGTTCAAGCAATTCTCTTGCCTCAGCCTCTTGAGTAGCTGGGATTACAGGTGCACACCACCACAGCCAGCTAGTTTTTGTAAAAATACAAAACAAACTAGCTAGTTTTTTACAAAAACTGGCTAGTTTCACCATGTTGGCTGGCTGGTCTTGAACTCCCAACCGCAGGTGATCTGCCCACCTCAGCCTCCCAAAGTGCTGGGATTACAGGCGTGAGCCACAGCGCGTGGCCTGGTGCACAATTTTTGTTGAGCCGTGCTGCGAAGTACAGAAGAATTGAACTAGGCTGACAACTAGGTTGTCAGTCACTGAAAAAGTGCTAAGAGCCATTCTGCAAGAGGGTCTTCTTTGGGCCATGCTAAGTGTTAGCTGTTGGGGATACAAAGATTAATGATGTGGTCTTTTTTTTCTTATGGTTCCAGAAGATGGATTCATAAACAGATCATTGTAACACAGTGAATTAAGTGCTAAAATAAAACGATGTGCAGAGTGGAGTACAGAGAGGAACCCTCAATCCAGCCTGGAGTAATGCATTCACGGAAGGAGTCCTGGAGGAAGGAATACCTGTGCAAGGAGTTACCCAGGTGAAGGGTTGCACAGAGGCATTTCTGGCAGAGATATAAGCAAAGGAATAAGTCTAGAAGCAAGAAGCAGCACGGGACAGAGTTCTCTTAGCCCTTTGCTGCTACTTAAGCACGAGGTGTTAGATAGAAATGATGAGGATGATGTTGGAGAGGTAGGCAGGGATGACATGTCTAAGAACTTTGAAAGTATAATTCATAAAGGATGGGGCTGGGAAGGAACCACAATCAAAGGAGTAATGTGATAGGAATTGCAATTCTCCCTGGGGCCTGGAGAGAAAGATGGATTTAGGGCAGGCAAAACTAAGGACAAGGGAACAGGGTTGGGGATTCCTCATATCATTAGCATTGAGGGGAACAACTCAGGAATATTTTTGCAGAAGAAAAACAAAGGTCAGGAAAGGTAAAGGAATGAGGTCGAAGTCTTGCTAACAATCTCAGCTTAAAGATGAGACGACCTTCAAGTGAAATGAAGGGAATTATGTAAAAGAATCCTCCAGGTTTCAATGCTTCCCTTGTGTTCCCCAGAGGATACGATGTCAAGAGGAGACTGGATGTTGGGCTTGCCTGAGCCCTTCACTTTCCCTCACTCACCCACCCTACCCTAGTTGTTATACACCATGGCCTTCGATTCCAGGGAACACAGACACTTGTCTCTTGAAGGTGTCTACTTAGAACCATGGATAAGGGTAAAGAAAGATGGGGAAGGGTAAGTCTTTCTGGAGAGGCAGGAGATGTTTCCAAGCAAGTGAGGGTCATAGAGAAGAATTCAGAGAGGCTTGATCTAGGCTGAGGGCCTCTGAAGTTCTTGGGTCAGGCAGTAGGTGAAAACAACTAGAAGTGACCAGGAGTTCACTGCAAGGCACCTACAGCTCCATCAGTACCTTGGGGCATCCATTTGTACAATGCAGATTGGTCACTGTAAGACCACATAGAGTGATCCAGGGCAGCGCTATGATATCAAACAGTGCCCCAGGCCAACAAACAGTAGCCCTTCCTATAACCTCCATCAGTCATCCACCCAAGTAATATACAGGCAAAGTTAAAGCTCGCTATCCAATGGCTACTTAAGCAAGTAGTCTAGCCATTCTCCCTTCCAAGAAATCAGCCTCAAGAGCTCCTTCTCTGTGGACATCACAGGGTTTCTCCCGCCCTATGATTAACAAATCAATGCCTCTCCCCTCAATCATCTCTTTTCCCTATTTCCCTCAACACTTACTGGGCTATGCAGGTTTGGCATGTGGACCCACCACAGGAGCCACCTTGTGTCCGGAATTGGTAGGTTCTTGGTCTCACTGACTTCAAGAATGAAGCCGCAGACCCTTGCGGTGAGTGTTACAGCTCTTAAGTGGCGCGTCTGGAGTTTGTTCCTTCTGATGTTCGGATGTGTTCGGAGTTTCTTCCTTCTGGTGGGTTCGTGGTCTCGCTGGCTCAAGAGTGAAGCTGCAGACCTTCATTGTGAGTGTTACAGCTCTTAAAGCGGTGCGTTTGGAGTTGTTCGTTCCTCCCAGTGGTCTGGTGGTCTGGCTGGCTTCAGGAGTGAAGCTGCAGACCGTCGTGGTGAGTGTTACAGCTCATAAAAGCAGCGTGGACCCAAAGAGTGAGCCGTAGCAAGATTTATTGCAAAGAACGAAAGAACAAAGCTTCCACAGCGTGGAAAGGGACCCGAGTGGGTTGCCACTGCTGGCTTGGACAGCCTGTTTTTATTCTCTTATCTGGCCCCACCCATATCCTGCTGATTGGTAGAGCCCAGTGGTCTGTTTTGACAGGGCGCTGATTGGTGCGTTTACAATCCCTGAGCTAGACACAAAGGTGCTCCACCTCCCCACTAGATTAACTGGATACAGAGTGTCCACACAAAGGTTCTCCAAGGTCCCACCAGAGTAGCCAGATACAGAGTGTTGATTGGTGCATTCACAAACCCTGAGCTAGACACAGGGTGCTGATTGGTGTGTTTACAAACCTTGAGCTAGATACAGAGGGCCGATTGGTGTATTTACAATCCCTGAGCTAGACATAAAGGTTCTCCAAGGCCCCACCAGAGTAGCTAGATAGAGTGTCTATTGGTGCAGTCACAGACCCTGAGCTAGACACAGGGTGCTGATTGGTGTATTTACAATCCCTGAGCTAGACATAAAGGTTCTCCAAGGCCCCACCAGAGTAGCTAGATAGAGTGTCTATTGGTGCAGTCACAGACCCTGAGTTAGACACAGGGTGCTGATTGGTGTATTTACAATCCCTGAGCTAGACATAAAGGTTCTCCACGTCTCCACCAGACTCAGGAGCCCAGCTAGCTTCACCCAGTGGATCCCGCACTGGGGCTGCAGGTGGAGCTGCCTGCCAGTCCCAGTGCCGTGCGCCTCAGCCCTTGGGTGGTCGATGGGACTGGGTGCCGTGGAGCAGGGGGTGGCGCTCGTCGAGGAGGCTCCGGCCGCACAGGAGCCCATGGAGGGGATGGGAGGCTCAGGCATGGCGGACTGCAGGTCCTGAGCCCTGCCCCGCGGGAAGGCAGCTAAGGCCCTGTGAGAAATCGAGCGCAGCGGCGGCGGGCTGGCACTGCTAGGGGGACCCAGTACACCCTCCGCAGCCGCTGGCCTGGGTGCTAAGCCCCTCATTGCCCGGGGCCGGCAGGGCGGGCCGGCTGCTTCTAGTGCGGGGCCCGCCAAGTCCACGCCCACGCGGAACTCCAGCTGGCCCGCAAGCGCCGCGCGCAGCCCCAGTTCCCACTCGCGCCTCTCCCTCCACACCTCCCTGCAAGCTGAGGGAGCTGGCTCCGGCCTTGACCAGCCCAGAAAGGGGCTCCCGTAGTGCAGCGGTGGGCTGAAGGGCTCCTCAAGTGCCCCCAAAGTGGGAGCCCGGGCAGAGGATTCGTCGAGAGTGAGCGAGGGCTGTGAGGACTGCCAGCACGCTGTCACCTCTCAATCTCCTCTGAATCTTGTTGTCTCGTGGAAGTAGGTGATGAAGACAGAAGCTCTGCCCCCCAAAACAGCAGGGAGACAGAGCCCGGCAGGTGGTACGGGGTCTGGATGATTTCTCCTGGAGAACGCATGAGTGTCTTGGACCTTGCGCCTGGGGGCCTGGGTGACTGTAAGTAGATGAGTTGCATGTTGGGCCCTGGGGTGGTCTATCCCCTCTGAAGCTTGTTAGACAAATTGGTCAATGGCGTATTCATTCCCTGATCAGTTTGGTTCCTCATGGGCAGGGACTACACGGGAAGAGGTCTCTGAACTGCTAATTCCTTATTCCTGGGAGACTATCAATGGGGCCAGCTGTGATTCCCGTCTCCTGTACCTCTCCTGTGGGAAGAATCACTCTAGTCTACTTTGAATCACCTTTGGTGACAACTGTCAGCAATTTTTTTTTTTTTTTTTTGAGACAGAATCTCGCTCTGTCACCCAGCCTGAAGTGCAGTGGTGAAATCTAGGCTCATTGCAATGTCTACCTCCCGGGTTAAGCGATTCCCCTGCCTCAGCCTCCCAAGTGACTAGGATTACAGGCGCCTGCCACCATGCCTGGCTAACTTTTGTATTCTTAGTAGAGATGGGGTTTCACCGTGCTGGCAGTCTGGTCTTGAACTCCTGCCCTCAAGTGATCTTCCCACCTCAGCCTCCCAAAGTGCTGGAATTACAGTCGTGACCCACCACACCTGGCCAGCATTTTCTGACTTGAGGTTTCCTAATCAGGCAGATAGTTGGGTAGCAAAGGGTCCCAGGATTCACAAAAAGGTAGTGGTTCTCAAAAGGGAGCCCGCACCAGGATGACCTCAAGGACTTGTTTAAACACAGATTGCTAGAACCCACTTTCAAGTTTCTGTCTCAGTAGGTCTAAGTTTGAGTCATAATTTGCATTTGGGACACATTCTAGATGTGATGGTCCCCAGGACAATCTTTTTGGGAACCAGTGTCCTGAGGCAGTGTTTCACAAATTTAGATTTATCAAAGGTATAAAGGGGATCTTGTGAACAGATAGCTTCCTACCCTATCCCAGACTTACCTTGCCAAGATCTCCAAAGGAAGACCTAAGAGTCTACTTAAAAAAAAAAAAAACACTATAGTTTTTTGTTTTTGTTTTTGAGACAGGGTCTTGCTGTGTCACCCACGCTAGAGTGCAGTGGCATGATCACAGCTCACTGCAGCTTCAACCTCCTGGGGTCAAGCAATCCTCCCACAACAGCCTCCTGAGTAGCTGGGACTACAGGAGTGCACCAACATGCCCAGCTAATTTTTACTTTTTTTCTTTTTTTTTTTTTTTTTAGAGACAGGGTTTCACCATGCTACCCTGGGGGATCTTGTTAATATATAGCTTCCCACTCTATCCCAGACTTACCTTGTCAATATCTCCAAGGGAGGACCTAAGAATCTACTTTTTAAAAAAAATTATAACAGTTGGCCAGGCACGGAGGCTCACGCCTGTAATCCCAGCACTTTGGGAGGCCAAGGCTGGCGAATCATGAGGTCAGGAGTTTGAGATCAGCCTGGCCAATATGGTGAAACCCCGTCTCTACTAAAAATACAAAAATTAGCCAGGCATGGTGGCGCACGCCTGTAATCCTAGCTACTCAGGAAGTTGAGGAAACAGAATTGCCTGAACCTGGGAGGCGGAGGTTGCAATGAGCTGAGATCGCACCACTGCTCTCCGCCTGAGGGACAGAGCAAGACTCTGTCTCAGAAAAAAAAAAAAAAAATTACAACAGTTTTATTTATTAAAGTTTTTATTAATCTAAAATAAATAAAGTTTTTATTAATTTTTTTTTCTTTTTGAGACAAGGTCTCACTCTTGTCAAGGCTGGAGTGCAGTGGCGTGATCTCAGCTCACTGCAGCCTCAAATTCCCCAGCTTAACTTATCCTCTCACCTCAGCCTTCCAAGTAGCTGGGAGTACAGGCTGTGCCCCCATGCCCCACTAATTTTTTTAATTTTTTTGTAGAGACAGGACATCATTATGTTGCCCAGACTGTCTAGAATTTGTGGCCTCACGTAATTCTTCTGTCTCAGCCTCCCAAAGTGCTGGAATTACAGGCATGAGCTACCACACCTGGCCTTTATTAATATTTTTATTGTGGTAAAATATGTATAACAAAATTGACCATTTTAAGTGTAAGACTCAGCAGCACATTGCTGGGCACAATGGCTCATGCCTGTAATCCCAGTACTTTGGGAGGCTGAGGTGGGTAGATCACCTGAGTTTGGGAGTTTGAGACCAGCCTAACCAACATGGTGAAACCATGTTTCTACTAAAAAAAAAAGTATACAAAAATTAGCCAGGTGTGGTGGTGTGCACCTGTAATCCTAGCTACTAGGGAGGCTGAGGCAGGAGAATCGCTTAAATCCGGGAGGCGGAGGTTGTAGTGAGCCGAGATCACGCCACTGCACTCCAGCCTGGGCGACAGAGTGAGACTCCATCTCAAAAAAAAAAAAAAAAAAAAAAAAAAAGAGACTCAGTGGCACTATGTACATTCACAATGGTGTGCACCATTACTACTATCCATCTTCCATTCTTTTTCATCATTTCTGAATGGAAACCCTATACGCATGAAATAATACCTCCCATTCTCCTCTGCTTCCAGGCCCTGGCAACCTCTATTGCTCCTTCTGTGTCTATGAATTCTCTGTTCATGTTTCCTCATATAAGTGGAATCATACAATATTTGTCATTTTGCGTCTGGTTTATTTCACTTAGCATAATGTTCTCAAGGTTCAACCATATTGCTTTTATTTATTTATTTACTTTTAATAGCAATGTGGGTCTTACTATGTTGCCCAGGTTGGTCTCAAACTCCTGGCCTCATGCAATCCTCCTGCCTTGGCCTCCCAAAGTGCTGGGATTACAAGTGTGAGCTATCATGCCCAGCTCCATGTTGCTTTTGGGATCAAATGCAAACAATCATTACTGAGGCCAATGTCAAGGAGCTTTTTCCCTATATATATATTTTTGAGAAGGTTTATGGCTTCATGTCTTATATTTAAATTTTTCATGCATTTTTAATTGATTTTTGTATATGAGTCAAATTTCTTTTTTTTTTTCTTTTTTGCATATGGATATCCAGTTTTCATGCCACCATTTACTGAAAAGACTATCCTTTCCCCATTGGGTATTCTTAGTGTCTTTGTTGAAAAATAGTTGAGTGCACATACATGGAGTTATTTCTGGGCTCTCTATTGTGTTCCATTGGTCTATGTGTCTGCTATTATGGCACTAACATACTGTTTTGATTCAGTAGTTTTGTAATATAGCAATGAAATCATGACGTGTGATGCCTCCACTTTTGTTCCTCTTTTTAAAATTTTTAATCAACAAATAATTATATATATTTAAGGGGTACTATGTGTTGTGTTATATGTATACATTATAGAATGATGAAATAAAGCTAATTAACATACCCATCACCTCACATACTAGACAGGAACAGAAAGATAAATACTGTATGATCAGGAGCTAAGCTATGAGTACATGAAAACATAAGAATGATACATTGGACTCTGAGGACTCGGGGGAAAGTGTGGGAGGGGTGAGAGATAAAAGACTACACATTGGGTAACAGTGTACACTGCTCGGGTGATGGGTGCACCAAAATCTCAGAAATCACCGCTAAAGAACTTATTCATGTAACCAAACACCACTTGTTCCCGAAAAACCTATTGAAATAAAAATGATAATAAATACTGCATGATCTCACTGATATGTGGAATCAAAAAAGTCAAACTCTTGGCAGCAGAGAGTAAAATGGTGGATACCACGGGCTGAAGGATGGGGTGGAGAAATGGGAAGATGTTGGTCAAAGGGTGCAAAATTTCAGTTAGGAAGAAAATTTCTGGACTTTGATTGTACTGTATGGTGACTATAGTTAATAATAATGTCTTGTACACTTGAAAATTCCTTAGCCATGGTGGCTCACATCATGCCTATGATCCCAGCACTTTGGGAGGCTGAGGTGGAAGGATCACTTGAATCCAGGTCTTCCAGCCTGGACAACATAGCAAGACCCCATCTCTACAAAAAAAAAAAGTAAAAAATTAGTCAGTTATGGTGGTGTGTGCCTGTAGTCCTAGCCACTTGGGAGGATCACTTAAGCCCAGAAGTTCCAGGCTGCAGTGAGCTATAATCACACCACTGCATTCCAGCCTGGGCGACAGAGTGAGACCCTGTCTCAAAATAATAATAAATACTAATTTTCAAATATGCACCATAATCCCATCAACAATTGTATTTCCATATCCTCACAATCTAACTATAGCCCGTTAGGACTCCATTACCAGGTCTTGGAACCAGAGTACATGAGGCTCCCATGTCAAGGGGTCCCAGAAAAGTCTTTTCTCTACCTCCTGACCATTTTATGCACTTGTGTGAATATAGCCTTGTGTTACCAGCCACGTTTCTACTAAAGAAAGTATACAAAATTTAGCTAGGTGTGGTGTGCACCTGTAATCCCAGCTACTCAGGAGGCTGAAGCAGGAGAATCACTTGAACCCAGAAGGCAGAGGTTGTAGTGAGCTGAGATCTTGCCACTGCACTCCAGCCTGGGTGACGGAGCAAGACTCCATCTCAAAAATAATAATAATAGTAATAATAATAACTCTTTGGGAGGCCGAGACGGGTGGATCACAAGGTTAGGAGATCGAGACCATCCTGGCCAACATGGTGAAACCCTGTCTCTACTAAAAATACAAAAATTAACTGGGTGTGGTGGCATGCGCCTGTAATCCCAGCTACTCGGGAGGCTGAGACAGGAGAAACCCTTGAACCTGGGAGGTGGAGGTTGCAGTGAGCCGAGCTCACGCGACTGCACTCCAGCCTGGAGACAGAGTGAGACTCCATCTCAAAAAAAAAATTAATTAAATAAAATAAGAACTTAGGATAGTGGAAGAAGTGTTTCTGATCCCACAGAAAGGATATAGTCCCTGCTTCCACCCCAGCCATGCTAGTATCACTTCCTATATGCATTTCTGGTGATACTGAGTGGCTTTAATTTATAGCCAATGTTGATAATCTATCTGCCCAAGGCTAAACATAGACTGGTTCTTATTCCTTATTTTTTTAACACCTTTCAGATTTTTACATATTAGCCAAAAATTTTATGATTGAGGAAGATAACAGAAACACAATTAATTGAGAAGCTTCTCTGGGTACTTTGGGCCTCTTAGAGTAGGGTGCTGGGTTTAGAAGTTTTATCGTATTTCAAAAGACTTAGTGTGGGTAGTGAATTTGAAGACAGATCTGACCAGAATACTGTGTCCTATATATCCTAGTAGCAGAACATTTAGATAACTGTACTCATTCATTTTACAAATGTTTGAGTCACTATGAGGTGTCTGTCACCATAAAGGAAAGGAAGCAATCCAGGACTAGTCATAAATTTGAGTTGGAAGTACAGTGTCATTTATAAGGGTGGAACAGGTATGATAAGGGTAACTTGCTAAAGAAAAGTTCTATTTGGGGCATGTTATTTTGAAGATGATTATCGGCCATGCAAATATATGTTTGGAGCTCAGAGGAGGAGTCTGAGCCATGATTTGAATTTGGGAGTTGTTAGCCGATGCGTGTATCAGTTAGCTATTGCTCCAATGTGCTGCCTAACAAATGATCACAAAAATCCCAGAGGCAAAAACATCAAGTATGTTATTTAGCTCACAAATCTGGGAGTTGGTCTGCATTGGGCTCCACTGAACCATTTAGCTACTCTTGTGTCTGTAGCAGTGCCAGAAGTGCTAAAGTTAGCAAACCCAACTACATAAGCATGTTTAAAGCCTCTGTTCATATTTTACTGGTTAACGTTCCATTGCCCAAAACAAGTCACATAGCAAAGGGCATGAATATACAAGGAGTGAGGAAATGGGGGCATTAATTTTCTAGAATGTGGTAGTGAAAGTCAAGGTACTTGGACCATGGGATGAAACTACCTTCTGAAGGAGAAAGAAAAAAAGGATCTATTGAAAGAAAGGTCACAACCAGGCATGGTGGCTTACATCTGTAAACCTAGTATTTTGAGAGGCCAAGGTGGGCAGATCACTTGAGCCTAGGAGCTCAAGACTAGCCTGGGCAACATGGTGAAACCCCATCTCTACAAAAAAAAAAAAAAAAAAAGCTGGGTATGGTGGTGTGTGCCTGTAGTCACAGCTATTCAGGAGGCTGAGGCAAGAGAGTCACTTGAGTCCAGGAGGTCGAGGCTGCAGTGAGCTGTGATTTTATACTGCCTTTCAGAATAGTTTTCAACTTTTATGAGACAATATAAACCTGATACAAAACAGACAAGTATATTATGATAAAAGAAATCACAGGACAACCTTCTCATTAACATAGACACAGAAATACTTTTTTTAAAGTAACATTGAATCTAGCAAAAATGAAAAGGCTAATAAACCATATCCAAGTGTGGTTTATTCCAGTAATAGATGTTGTTTTACCATATGAAAATCAAGGAATATATAATTCACCTTATTAACAGATTTAAGAATTTTTTTTTCCAGATCTCTCAGGATTGACAAGGATTTCTTAAAGACTCTGATACATGCAGAGAAGGCACTAGATAAAATCTAATGTCCATTCATGATTTTTACAAAACAATCTTGACAATCCAAGAATAAAACAGAATTCCCTTAATTTGATAAGGGTTATTTATAAAAAACTTCTAGGTAGTATCATACTCAATGGTGAAATATTAAAAACATTTCCCTAAGTTCAGAAACAAGGCAAAGATATTCACTTTCATCATTTCTATTCATTACTCTAAAGAAATAAGGCAAGAAAAATAAGCAAAAAATAAAGTTTAGACCTTAGGTAAGACTTTCTTTTATTGGTATCAACAGGATTATATATATATAGAAAATCCAAAATCCACAAAGTATTGGAATAAATAATTGAATTTATAAATGTCACCAGCTATAAAGTCAATATACAAAAAGATATTGCAATTCTACGTACTAGCCAAAAACATTGAAAAACAAATAAAAAATACAAAGCAAAATATACTAGAAATAAATTAAATGAATCAAGATTTTTACAATGAAAACTATAAAACACTCTTGAGAAAAGTTAAAGACAACCTTGGTAAATGGACAATTATACCATATTCATCAACTGGAAAACTCGATATTGTAAAGATGTCAATTATCCTCAGGTTATTTGATAAAATCAATGTAATTACAGGCATAGTACCAAAAATTCATTTGTGAACATTAATCCTGAGATTCCAAAATTAATTTAGAAAACATGGGGAACAGAGAAGGCAAGACCATCTTAAAGAATAAAAAAGTTGGAAGGCTTTCACTACTAGATTTCCAAAAATATTACAAAGCAACATAAATTAAGATAGTATGGTATTGATGCAAGAAAAGACAAATGAACCAAGAGGCAGAGATTGGCTCGGCCGAGAGGAAACCACGGTCTCTTTGATAAATCTATATACACACACCTTGATCCTACCTCACGCGCTACAAAAAATTAGTCAAAGTAGATCACAGACCTACATAAAAAAACAATAAAGAATCTAGAAGGAAACATAGGAGAAAAGATTCATTTTCTTGGTCCAGGCAAATAATTCTTAAACAGGTGTCAGATCTCAAGTTGATCTTTATGCTCATTAAAGATTAAGCAGTAATCTTTTTTTTTTTTTTTTTTTGACACGGAGTCTCACTCTGTTGCCCAGGCTGGAGTGCACTGGCACAATCTTGGCTACCGGCAACCTCCACCTCCCAGGTTCAAGTGATTCTCCTGCCCCAGCCTCCTGAGTAGCTGAGATTATAGGCACAGGCCACCACGCCTGGCTAATTTTTTTAGTAGAGACAGGGTTTCACCATGTTGGCCAGGCTGGTCTTAAACTCCTGACCTCAGGTGATCCGCCTGCCTCGGCCTCCCAAAATGCTGGGATTACAGGCGTTGAGCCACTGTGCCCGGCCAAGCAGCAATCTTTAGCAATCTAAACACATGTTAACGGATGACACCTGACCTTTCTAAAATGCTATCTAGGAACTACCTAACCCTGGCTGAGTTCCCAGACTTCACAGTTCCCACTTGCTGCTAAGACCAACATAACAGCTAACAATATTACCACTGCTTTTAGATCCTACCTGCCCACTCCTGCCTCCTCCCCTCTGCATATGCCCCAAAACTTCCAGGACTCTATGATTCAGTCAGTGCAGACTCTAATCCAGTTTCTGGATAAGCGCGGGCACTAACCCTAAGCAAATGAGAGTATTACATTCCCCAGGCCAGTGACCAGAGTACAGTGGGCAAGTGAGCCAGTCAGAGCCAACTAGATTGAATTCTGATCATCATATTGGAACTGTTCAAAAAGACAATCACTCTTTTCTCCCTGAGACTTTAAGTTGGGAAGAAAGTAGCCAGAGTTTCTGGGGCCATCTATGAAGAGACAATCTGCTTGGAAGAAATGCTAATGCAGGAGGATGCACAGCCAAGACAGGGAGACAGAATTCAACTGATAACACTTTTTTAGCCCCAGGATTTAGCCATGTCTGAAGCTCGTTATACTCGAGGTCTTTTTAGTAATAAATTATTTAAACCAACAAATTTCCTTTAAAGAGTGAAAAGACAAGACAGAGATTAGGAAATGTTTATCTGTAATGTATGTATATATAATATACATATTTTATGTATATATGTAATATATGATACATGGTTTATACATATCTATGCATGTGTACCTAGATATAGATATACATACATACAATAAAGGACAAGTAACCAGAAGGAAATCTTTCAATTTTTTTTTTAAAAGGAACCATAAGTCTGGGTGTGGTGGCTCACACCTATAATCCCAGCACTTTGGGAGGCCAAGGTGGGCGGATCACCTGAGGTCAGGAGCTCAAGACCAACCTGGCCAACATGGTGAAACCCCATCTCTACTAAAAAATACAAAAATTAGCCAGGTGTGGTGGCACACGCCTGTAATCCCAGCTACTCAGGAGGCTGAGACAGGAGAGTCACTTGAACCCAGAAAGCAGAGATTGCAGTGAGCAAGATTACACCACTGCACTCCAACCTGGGCACAAGAGTCCGTCTCAAAAAAAAAAAAAGAAAAAAAAGAAAAGAAATCATAGATGGGTGAAATGTTTCAACAGGTGCCCCCACAAAAAAAAATCCCAATAGCCAATAAGCACATCGAAAAGTACTCAAAATCATTACACATCAGGTAAATGCACACTCTCTGCTGGATGACTATAATCAGAAAGTGCTGGACAGGTGTGTGAAACAACTGGAACTTTCATGCATTGTTTTGGGGATTATTAGTGGAATCAATATTTTTTGAAAACTGCAATACCTACCAAAACTAAACTTAAAGTCTACCCTATGATTCAGTAAATTCATTCCTGCACATATAGCACATACCAAGGTAAATAAGCCCATACATCTATCAAAAGAACAATTAAAAGTCAAACTACACATTATGTTGAGCAAAAGAAGTCAAAACACATAACTGTACATATTGTATTTTAACATTTGGATGAAAATCAAGAACAAGCACACCAAGTCAATTATAGTAAGAGTCAAAATTGTGGTTGCCCTGTGGAGTAATTAATCACTGAGAAAGAGGATGAAGGAACTTCCTAAAGTCTTGGAAATGTTCTCTGTTTACCAGGACATATACATACATGAAATTTCATTAAGCTGTACATTGAAGATGAGCACACTTCATGCATGTTAGCGTATGTATAATATAATAAAATAAAAAGTGATTAAGGGGAAATAGTAGAGTTGTACTTTTAAAGGGAAAATATAATAGGAGGGAAATATCATAGTAGTAGATTATACTTTTAAAGGGAAAATATAATACTGTAGCTAAAGGTACCTGAAGCAATTCATCTTCTTACATTAAAAAAAAAAAGCAGTAAAATATTTTCTGTTTAAAGGTGTCAAGTATAAAGTATAAATCTTTCTCCATTAAAACAGGATGACACCCTGTGGATGCTTACCTCAATTACCAAGGGTAACTTCCCTCACTCTCCACAGCTCTTGCTTTTGAGACTTGCAAAAATATCTTTCCCCGTGAATAGCGTGACATGATGCGATTGGACTGTGTAAGAAAGACTGCAACGTAAGCAAAATGGCAATGCCAGAGCTTGCTAGAAAATCCAAGAAGCTGTATATGGTGATAGCCGTAGAGATGCTGCCTTGGAGGACACTGAAGTCAAGCAAGCATTTAATGTTTGGTTTTTTATTTCGTTTTGTTTTGTTTTTGAGAAAGGGTCTCACTCTGTCACTCAGGCTGGAGTGCAGTGGCATGATCATTGTTCACTGCAGCCTCAAACTCCTGAGTAGCTGGGACCACAGGTATGCACCATCACACCCAGCTACAACATTCAGTTTTGAGCAAATATTGATCAATGAGTCCAACAGTCAGAAAAATGAGCTGAAAACTAGAGGTTACCAGGCCTTTATACGTCTGTCTCTCTGTCTGATGGCCCCACTAAACATAGCATAACAGCTTTTTCTTCCCTTATGCCTTCCAAATCTCATACAAACTCTTATTTTAGACAAGTCTAACCTAGAACTGGAGAAAAAAGTGATTCTGGGAAATGTAGTTAATGTAACACAATTTTTACACCCAAAACACTGGATCCAATTCCCAGCCATGAGCAAGGACAAAGAACAAAATATAAAAATAGTATATTAAGTTAATTTCTGATGAAATTACTCACTAGACAATAAAAGCTTTTAATAGTAAAAATTGATCATCTCAGAAACTCTAACGTCTCTTAGCAAAAAAGAATAGGAAGAAAAATATTGAGTGGGCAAGTTCCATTATCTGCCACGTAGACTAAAAACAAAACATCAACAAAAACCAAAGTGTCAATATTATAATGACTACCCATTTAAAGAACAATGAACATTAATTAGAAACCACTTTTTTAAAAAAGACCACTCCTGCCTATACAGAAAAAATATTTCATGTCCTCCATGATCCAAAAGATTTTGTAATGGAAATCATATTTACATCAGAACCAAAATTAAAGCACCTCATACTAAAAAGTATGTGGCTAGAGCTGAAAAGGTAAATTTATCACCTTCAATGTTCCTATCAGAAAACACTGGTAATCAACAAGCCAGCAGTCTATTTTAAGGATGAGGCACTGATCTTCATTTCTAGTACAAATTTTCTTATACATAATAAGCAATGTTCATAAAGGCTTTAGCACATGATTTACATACACAGGGTTTCTCTAAAGTGTCCTCAAATCTTCAAAACAATGAGCAATTATTTCCTACTTTCTTACATTCATAGGGTGTCTCCACAGTATGAGATCTCACATGTTGCCTACGATCTGAAGCTTTGCAGACATTCCCATATTCCTTACATTTATGTGTTTTCTCTAGTGTGAGTTTTCACATGCCTTCGAAAGTAGGCAGGACAAACAAAGGCTTTCCCACATTCCTTACATTCATAGGGTTTCTCTCCAGTGTGGCTTCTCACATGCCTTCGAAAGGACGAGGGACAACTGAAGGCTTTTCCACATTCCAGACATTCAAAGGGTTTCTCTCCAGTGTGCATTCTTGCATGTACAGTAAGGTATGAAGAATGACGAAATGCTTTCCCACATTCCTTACATTCATAGGGTTTTTCCCCAGTGTGCGTTCTCATGTGGATCCTAAGGGCTGAGGGATAAATAAAGGCTTTCCCACATTTCTTACATTCATAGGGTTTCTCTCCAGTGTGAGTTCTGATGTGTACTGTAAGGTGGGAGGAACTAATAAAGGCTTTCCCACATTCTTTACATTCATACGGCTTCTCTCCGCTGTGAGTTCTTAGGTGTTCGGTGAGGGATGAGGAACGACTAAACATCTTCCCACACTCCTTACATTCATACTGTATCTTTCCAGTGTGATCTCTCACATGTGCTCTAAAGGATGAGGGACAACTAAAGGCCTTCCCACATTCCTTACATTCATAGGGTTTCTCTCGACTTTGATTTTTCACATGTGTATTAAGGGAAGTGGGAAGGTAGAAGGCCTTTCCACATTCCAGACATTCATATGGTTTTTCTCCAGTGTGTTTTCTCATGTGGATACTTAAGGAGGAGGGACAATTGTAGGCCTTCCCACATTCCTTACATTTATAGGGTTTCTCTCCAGTATGTGTCCTCACATGTACAGTGAGTTTTGAGGACTCGCTGAAGGCCTTCCCACACTCTTTACATTCATAAGGCTTCTCTCCAGTGTGAATTCTTATATGTATTATAAGGTGAGAGGAAGAGCTAAAGGCCTTCCCACATTCCTTACATTCATATGGCTTATCTCCACTGTGAATTCTTTTGTGTTTGGAGAGTGAGGAGGAACAACTGAAGGCCTTCCCACATTCCTTACATTCATAAGGCTTATCTCCACTATGAATTCTTTTGTGTTCTGTGAGTGATGAGGAACAACTAAAACCTTTCCCACATTCTTTACATTCATAATTTGTCTTTCCGACGTGAATCTTCATATGTGCTCTAAAGAATGAGGAACAGCTGAAGGCTCTGGTACATTCCTTACATTCATAGGGCTTCTCTTCAGTGGGGGTTTTCATATGCTTCTTGAAACAAGCAAGAAAATGGAAGGCCTTCCCACATTCCTTGCACTGATAGGGTTTGCTTCCAGTATGAGACCTGATGTGACTCTTAAGGGATGAATGATCCACAAAGGCCTTTCCACACTCATGGCATTCATAGGATTTTACTTCAGTATTTCTCTTGAGTGAATCAAGATTTGGAATTTGGCTGAAAGTCTGTCCATCTTGATTTTCTTCACAACATTCATAGATGTTGTCTACCATATGATTTCTTTTAAAAATAAAAGACACATTATTAGTAATAAATTTCTACCAATTTCAGTGAATGTGTGTGTTTTCTGCCCTTCTGTCAAGTTATAAGCTGAAAGTTTTCACAGAGGGCTCTACCATAGCTAATACTGTCACTGAGTTATTGACTCATGGGATTTTTCTGATAATTGTTTACAACTGAAGTATGTGTCAAACATTCAAAATCTCAGTCTCATTTGTGGAAAAAATTAACTCATGAAAATTCTTTCTCAAACCACAATCTTTGATCTAGGCTTATTTATATATACATATTTCTTAGATTTCATGACTTTAAGATTCTCTCCTGAGGCACTTTCTCTTTCTCACAAATGGCACTCACCTCAAATGTCTCTCATGGCTTTTGTTCTGATAATCAATACCACAGGACTCCTGGTTTTCATGTAAACTGGAGAACCAGGAATCATTCCTTTTGAATCTTACTATTTTCTGTTCATTGGATATTTTTTCTCCACAGATATCTTGTGGAGCAACTGATTCATTAGTTTTAAGTTGAGTCTCAAAACCTGAAACAAAAAAAGTGAAAGCTTCTTTGAGCAAAGGACTTTTAGCAGAGTGGCTATTTCAGGACTTTGGTATTAATAGGCACAAGGGTCAAAATGGTAAGCAATTAACTAAGAAATAATTCTATGAAGATTGAAACTAACATAACTAAGATAGTATTAGGAGAACAAAACAGAAATTGGATAAAATGCACATGACCAAATGCTAACTTACAAATAGGAAACATGGAAGGTCTTTGCCGAGAACAAGGAAAATGTGAGAGGACTGATAAAAAGTCAAAATAGTCATCTGAGATGTCTGTGGAAGATGAGCTTCCTCATATAAAACAAAGTTTGTTTTTGTTTTTTACTTTAAGTTGATTTTTTCCCCCAACCAAAGCAGTTTCTCCCAAGGGTTCTTGCCTTCCTGGTGCTCTCCCATAAAGATACCCTGGATAAGTTCTCTCTTCACTGTCTGCAGGTCCTCCTCTTGTTCCCACTGGGAGATCAGATGGGGTGTGTGTAGTGGATACCCTGCACAAGCAGAAAGGCATATCATGAGGGAAAATTATGAAGAATCACTAACATTTCCATGAAACAGAAACAAAACTTTAGTCTTCTGATATTCCAAAAATGGACAACTGTGAGTTTAACTGCAACAAAATGTCAAATTTATTTTTATTTCTTTTAAAAAAGGAGAGGTGGCAGGTTGGGCGCAGTGGCTCACACCTGTAATCCCAGCACTTTGGGAGGCCGAAGCAGGTGGATCACGAGGTCAGGGGTTCGAGACCAGCCTGGCCAACATGGTGAAACCCTGTCTCTACTAAAAATACAAAAATTAGCAGGGTGTGGTGGAGCACACCTGTAATCCAAGCTACTCAGGAGTCTGAGGCAAGAGAATTGCTTGAACCCGGGAGGCAGAAGTTGCAGTGAGCCGAGATGGTGCCACTGCACTCCAGCCTGGGTGACAGAGCGAGACTCTATCTCAAAAAAAAAGGAGAGGTGGCAGGAGGAAGCAACCTCTGACAGAATTGATCTAATGTTCACACCTAAACCACAATATCATTACAAGCTGGTCAGACAGTCACAACTGGGACATTTTGTTCTCCTATTGAATATAAATAATCTCACAAAATACTAATCTTGGATAAAGTTACTCTGAAATCATGATAAAATGAAACAAAACAAGGTTACCTCATAATTTTGTCTAAAGACTTTATGCCACTCACAACATACTCAATAATAGAGTATTACTGAATAATACTGTCAGCAACCAGCAATACTATCCACTTTCTGTCAGCAACCAATCTAAAATGACTGCCTGTGTCACTAGGCTGAACAATGTCCCCTCAAAATTTATGTTCAAATGGATCAATGGAAAAGCACAGTGGGTTCAGAAACAGAGCCACACTGATACAGTCAGCTGACCTGGACAAAATAGCAAAGGCAATACAATGGAGAAAAGATAGTCTTTCCCACAAGTGGTACTGGAACAACTGGACATCCACAAGCAAAAAAATAAATCTAGACACAGGCCTTAGACCCTACACAAAAGTTAACTCAAAATGGGTCACAGACCTCACTGTAAAATGCAAAGCTAGAAAACTCCTAGAAGATAACAGGAGAAAAATCTAAATGACCTTCTGTTTGGCAATGACATTTTTATTTATTTATTTTTTTTCTGAGATGGAGTCTTGCTCTGTCGCCCAGGCTGGAGTGCAGTGGCGCAAACTCAGCTCACTGCAAGCTCCGCCTCCCGGGTTCACGCCATTCTCCTGCCTCAGCCTCCTGAGTAGCTGGGACCACAGATGCCTGCCACCACGCCTGGCTAATTTTTTGTATTTTTAGTAGAGATGGGGTTTCACCGTGTTAGCCAGGATGGTCTCGATCTCCTGACCTCGTGATCTGCCTGCCTCAGCCTCCCAAAGTGCTGGGATTACAGGCATGAGCCACCACGCCTGGCCTGACATTTTTAATATTTTTTTTTTAAGAGACAGGATCTCACTTTATTACCCAGGCTGTAGTAGTGGTGTGATCATAGCTCACTGCAGCCTCAAACTCCTGGACACAAGTGATCCTCAAGCCTCCATCTCCCAAGCAACTGGGACTACCAGCGTGTGCTCCCACACCCTGGCAATGATATTCTAGGTAATAATGCTAAAGCATGATCCATAAAACAAAGAATCAATAATTGAACTTCATTAACATTAAAAATTTCTGCCCTCTGAAAGACAATGTCAAGAGAATGGAAAGATAAGCCACAGCCTGGGAGAAAATATTTGCAAAAAACATATCTGAGAAGGAACTGTTATCAAAAATATACAAAGACTGTAGCAGATATCATACAGAAAAAAACAAACAAAATATTCACAGAACTCTTAAAACTCAACAATGTTTAAAAAAAAAAAGACAAAAAAATGAGCCAAAGACCTTTACAGACACCTCACCAAAGAACACACACAGATGGCAAATAAGCATATGAAAAGATGCTCAACATCATAAGTCATCAGGGAAATGCAAATTAAAACAAGGCACCACTACACACCTATTAGAACGGCCAAAATCCTGAACATTCACAACAACAAATGCTGGTGAGGATGAGGAGCAACAGGAACTCTGATTCATTGCTGGCTGGAATGCAAGATGGTATAGCCACTTTGGAAGACAGTTTGGCAGTTTCTTTTTTTTTTTTTTTTTTTTCAGATGGAGTCTCGCTCTGTTGCCCAGGCTGGAGTGCAGTCGTGCAATCTTGGCTCACTGCAAGCTTTGCCTCCCGGGTTCATGCCATTCTCCTGCCTCAGCCTCCCGAGTAGCCTGGGACTACAGGCACCCGCCAACACACCCGGCTAATTTTTTGTATTTTTAGTACAGACGGAGTCTCACCGTGTTAGCCAGGATGGTCTCCATCTCCTGACCTCATGATCCGCCCGCCTTGGCCTCCCTAAGTGCTGGGATTACAGGTGTGAGCCACCACACCCAGCTGACAGTTTCTTATAAAATTAAACATCCTCTTACCATAAAACCCAGCAACTGAATTGCACTCCTTTTACCCAAAGGAGTTGAAAATGTATGCCCACATAAAAACCTGCACACCAATGTTCATAGTAGCTATATTTATAACTGCCAAAATGTGTAAGCGACCAAGAAGTCCTTCAGTAGGTGAATGGATAAACTGTGGTACATCCAGACAATAGACTATTAGTCAGAGGTACAAAGAAATGAGCTCTCAAGCCATGAAAAGACATGGAGGAATCTTAAATGTATATTCTAAGTGAAAGAAGCCAATCTGAAAAGGCTACATACTGCATGATTCCAACTATATGACATTTTGCAGAAGGCAACATCGTTTTGGAGACAGTAAGAAGATCAGTGGTTGCCAAGATTTAAGAGGCAGGGAAGGAGGGATGAATTGATAGAGCACACAGGATTTTTATAGCAGTGAAACTATTCTGTATGATATAATAGTGGATACATGTCATTATATATTCTTCCAAACCCATAGAATGTACAATACCAAGAGTGAACCCTAATGTAAATGATGGCCTCTGGGCAATGATGATGTGTCAGTGTAGCTTCATCAGTTATAACAAATTTACCACTCTGGTGGGGGATGTTGTTATTAGAGGAGGCTATGCATGTGGGAGCCAGAGGTTATATGGGAAACCTCTGTACCTTCCACTTAATTCAGCTGTGAACCTAAAATTGCTCTAAAAATAATAACAAAGCCTACACAAAAAAAAAAGAGAGAGAGAGAGAGAAGTCCACCCAGAACCTCAGAATGTTACCTTATTTAGAAATAGGGTCTTTACAGATATAATCAAGACAAGGTTATACTGGATTAGGATGGGCCCTAAATCCAATGACTGGTGTCTTTGTAAGGAGAAAGAGACTTAGACACACAGGCAAGAAGACGAAGGCAGAGAATGGAATGATACATCTGTAAGTCAAGGAATGCCAATGATTGCCAGCAATCATCAGAAGCCAGGAAGAGAAAAGGGAGTCTTTCCCCCAGAGCCTTCAGAGAGAACATGGCCCTGCTGATCCCTTGATTTCAGATACCCAGCCTCCAGAAATGCTGTGAAGGAAAAAATTTCTATTGTTTTTAGCCACCAGTGTGTGCTACTCTGTTACAGAAGGTCTAGGAAACGAATACAGTCTACTTCCATAGATCCATCCCCAAATCACTCAACTGAGGCACAAATCCTGTAATAGGTCTTTTCTAACACCCTCTTACTAGGACATGTAAGAGGCATGTATTCTTGCTTGCTGCACTGCAAAATAAACCCAACTTGTTTAACCATAGGTGTGTTCTGGTAGTCTTTGGGTAAAGGACATAGATAGCAGTAAAATCTTCAAAATGTCCAAACTACAAACCTCCTCCCTGTGTCCTATAGTGATTGCTGAGGTTTATACCCACACTTTCAATACTTAATAAACCTCAAGGCTTTCAACCATGAAAAAAAGCATCAGTTCAATATACAGATGTTTATTTTCTTTCTTTTTTTTTTTTTTTGAGACGGAGTTTCACTCTTGTTGCCCAGGCTGGAGTGCAATGGAGCAATCGTGGCTCACCATAACCTCCACCTCCTGGGTTCAAGTGATTCTCCTGCCTCAGCCTCCCAAGTAGCTGGGATTACAGGCATGCGCCACTATGCCTGGCTAATTTTGTATTTTTAGTAGAGACGGGGTTTCTCCATGTTGGTCAGGCTGATCTTGAACTCCCGACCTCAGGTGATCCACCCACCTTAGCCTCCCAAAATGCTGAGATTACAAGCATGAGCACTGCGCCCGGCCCAGGTGTTTATTTTCATAGCAAAGCCACTAGACAGTAAGTTCCTTGGGGTTGGTGACCATATCTGTCTTATTTACCAATGTCTTCCCATTCCTCAGCCCAAATCCTAGAATAAAGTCAATTTAGTAAGATAAAATAACTTTCTAAACAACTATATGAAAGAATCTTGCCATTCTTACCTAGTGAGGCCAGGTTCTGGAAGTTTTCCAGCATCACATCTCTGTAGAGGTTCCTCTGAGCAAGATCCAGCAAAGCCCATTCCTCCTGGGTGAAGTCCACAGCCACATCCTCAAAGACTACTGAGTCCTAAAACATACCACAAATTCTGTTCAGAAAGGTACAATTCCTCCAATGTGTACAAGAGGACAGATGAGGCTGACAACATCGAGGAAATGAGAGTCAATTCATAGGAAGTTCAGAAGATCCCAGCATCTACTCTAGGGTTCAGTCAACAAATCTCTCTCTCTTTCTATCCACACATAATTCATCACTGATCAAATCCTGGCTTATAGATTTAATACTTCTAAAACACTAAATTGCCAGGCAAACTGGGTCAAGCCTGTAATCCCAGCACTTTGGGGGGCCAAAGCAGGAGGACTACTTGAGCCCAGGAGTTCAAGACCAGCCTAGGCAACAGAACATAGTGGTTTAAAAAAACCAAAATTTTTTTAAAAATAGCTAGGCGTGGTGGCATGTGCCTATGGTGGCAGCTACTCCGGAGGCTGAGGTGGGTGGGAGGATTGCTTGAGCCACAAGGTTGAGGCTGCAGTGAGCACGACCATGCCACTGCACTCTAGCCTGGACAAAAAAAAAAAAAAACACATTAAATTTATCTCCCTACAATCTGATGCCAATGAGCTAGGAAAAAACAAAGTGTTTTTCCTACCCTCTGACATAGTCACTTAATACTGTACAGAACACTTCTGACACCAGATATGTGGGGGATATTTTCCACAAACACCAAGCAACTCCCCAGTGGACACCAGCTGGGTATCCTACAATTTGCTTCTGATGCTATCTACTTGGAGATTCCACAGATGGGAGATTCCACAGGAGGCCCCACTAAACTGCCTCCCACTTCAGACGCCAATCCCAAGTTAAAAGGCTGTCAATTATACTTCTGACTGGCTAAAATCAGGGCTCCTACTACCCTCTCCTTGAGTTTGATTAATTTGCTGGAACAACTCACAGAACTCAGGGAAACATGTTTATTGGTTTATCACCAAGGTCATTACAAAGTACACAGATAAAACAGCCAGATGAAGAGATGGACAGGCCAAGGTATGCTGGGAAGGGGAGCAGAGATTCCATGCCCTCTCCTGGCATACCACCCTCCAGGAACCACCACACGTCCAGCTATCCACGAGCTCCTCAAGCCAGTCCTTTGGGTTTTTAAGGAGGCTCTATCACAGGCATGGCTGATTTAAGTCCCAATCTTCTGATCTTGCCTGGGTCTTTCTGAACCAGCCCCCATGCTGAGTGAGGCTCTCTAGGGGCTTCCAGACACCAACCATCTCATGCGCACACAAAAGACCCTCTTATTGCTCCAGAGATTACAAGGGTTTTTAGGAACTCTGTGCTAGGAAATAGGATGAAAACAAAATTGTTTTCTTTTTTTTTTTTTTTTTGAGATGGAGTCTCGCTCTGTCTCTCAGGCTGGAGTGCAGTGGCGCAATCTCGGCTTATTGCAACCTCCACCTTCCTGGTTCAAGCAATTCCCCTGCCTCAGCCTCCTGAGTAGCTGGGATTACAGGCACGTGCTACCATGCCCAGCTACTTTTTTTTGTATTTTTAGTAGAGACAGCGTTTCACCATGTTGGCCAGACTGGTCTCGAACTCCTGACCTCAGGCAATCTGCCCACCTCAGCCTCCCAAAGTGCTGGGATTGCAGGCGTGAGCCACCGTGCCCAGGCCCAAATATGTATTTCACAATATCATAGATGGTGACCAATGCTAGTCTTATGATGGCCTAGAAAAGTCCAGAACATATTGAAGAAATGAGAGAAATGCTCTGGAAATGAAATAATTTCCACATTGACATTATCGATTCCTTATTACAGAAATAACTTCGCCTGTTACTTTATTCCCACCATAGCAATCACTACAACATTAAACACAGGGTCAAATCTAGATGGGATTTTAATGAATAAAAATACACTGAAAGAAAAGAAGCCTTTCATTTTTTTCCCCCCTCACAAAACTGAGAGGCCCAGGAGACTGCATAAGCACAATTTTGAAGCCAGGCCCACAGCTGGTCATACTTCCTTGTATTCTAGGCCAGTGGTCAGCAAACTATGGCACATGGACTATATCCAAGCTGCCACTTGAATGCATAAATACAGTTTTATTGGAACACAATAAAATGTGTTTATGTACTGTCTATGGCTGCTTTTGCACCAAAATGGCAGAGCTGAATTGCAATAGAAACACTACGGCCGGCTGGGTGCGGTGGCTCACGCCTGTAATCTCAGCACTTTGGGAGGCCAAGGCGGGCAGATCACGAGGTCAGGAGATCGAGACCATCCTGGCCAACATGGTGAAACCCCATCTCTACTCAAAATACAAAGTTAGCCGAGAGTGGTGGTGCATGCCTGTAGTCCCAGCCACTCGGGAGGCTGAGGCAGGAGAATCGGTTGAACCAGGGAGTCGAAGGCTACAGTGAGCCAAGATGGTGCCACTGCACTCCAGCCTGGTGACAGAGCAAGACTGTGTCTCGAAAAAAAAAAACTACAGCCTTCAGTGCCTAAAATACTATGTGGTCCAATACAGAAAGAGATTGCTGGCTTGTGCCCTAAAACACTGAGGGAGACCTGGTGCAATGGAAATATTCTTTTGGACAATTATTACCTTTTACTTACCTGTATCCTATTTTTCTGTAACTCAGCAGTTTTTCTTTCTTCCTCCATGTCCCCTTCATGAAGAAAAGCAGGATATTGAGAAGTTAGAATTAAAAAAGGTGACATGAGAATCCAGACCTCCCCAAAATTCCCACACTCATGAGCCTGGATGTTGCAGCCCATCAATAATAAGTAACAACTCCCCTCAAAACACACACACACACACCCAAGACATCCAAGCAAATATACCCTGCTCTTGTGGGAAAGTGGAACAACCTTATGTCCCCCTAGAGATACAAAACAGTGCTCTGGTCCTTGTTGATCATAAAAAAGAGGTTGAGAGTGCTATTTTGTAAGTTAACTGAAGACTAGAAAAGTCTGGCTGTCAATCTGCCCATGATAACAAAAAGTATAAAATGTATCAGGGAGTATCTTCCACAACATGAATAAACACTCCCCATCTCAAATTCAAGAAAGCACTGATTTATATGCCAGGCTTCTGGGAGTTCCACTCCCGATATTTCTTACTTCTGCACCCCTTAGCTGGCTAACAGGCTTTGCTGCTCAGCCCTAGACCACTGCCCCTGCCCCCATGAGCTGCAGGGTTCCCCAAAACCTGAGAAAGAGCATCAGCCTATTTTTTTTTTTTTTTTTTTTGAGACGGAGTCTTGCTCTGTCACCCAGGCTGGAGTGCAGTGGTGTGATCTCAGCTCACTGCAACCTCCACCTCCCGGGTTCATGCCATTCTCCTTCCTCAGCCTCCCCAGTAGCTGGGATTACAGGTGCACACCACCATGCCTGGTTAATTTTTTTGTTTTTAGTAGAGACGGGGTTTCACCGTGTTAGCCAGGATGGTATCGATCTCCTGACCTCGTGATCCACCTGCCTCGGCCTCCCAAAATGCTGGGATTACAGGCGTGAGCCACCGTGCCTGGCCAAGCATCAGCCTATTGAATTCCATATGCTGGAGGCAGAGAAGGCCGCTACGCTGTGATACACATGTTAAATTTGCCTGCATAGTACAGTAGTAGCAGAATAAGAATACTTGGCCAAGCACGGTGGCTCACGCCTGTAATCCCAGCGCTTTCGGAGGCCGAGGTGGGTGGATCATGAGGTCAGGAGTTCAAAAGCAGCCTAACCAATATGGTGAAACCCCTCCTTTACTAAAAATACAAAAAGTAGCCAGGCATGGTGGCCCACGCCTGTAATCCCAGCTACTCAGGAGGCTGAGGCAGAAGAATGGCTTGAACCCGGGAGGCGGAGGTTGCAGCAAGCCGAGATCGCGCCACTGTACTCCAGCCTGGGAGACAGAGTGAGACTCCATCTCAAAAAAAAAAAAAAACAAAACTTGACCTGTGTCAGCCCTGATGTGGTATCTGCAGTGCTTCACAAATTTCAAACAAGGACATGTTAACAGTTACTTCCACTGCAATGGAACAAGTAGCATTTTCAAAAGCCAATAAAAAACTGTAACATTCTTCGCTGTATTAGTAACAATATATGCCATCTGGACAACCCTGATGTGAGAATGACTTTGCAAAGAAATGGCCACATTTTAGAATATTTCTCACAGAAGCTCTGCAAATCCAATATTATTACAACCAGTTTAGAATTATCTTAGAATGAGTCAATTAACCACATGTTCAATATTACCCAATTAGCTGCTGAGGCAGGGTCTGAATGCAGGCCTATTTGTCTTCAAAACCCAAACACCCAGTGAGTACATTTTTGAACACATACCTTAAATTTTAATTGTTTTTAAGCCCCTTATTCCCTAGTTTTACCAGGATTTAGCCTAGAACCCTATTGGGCACTACAGAGAGTGGACAAATGAAGCATTCTAATCAAATATGCTGAGCATGGTAGCTCATGCTTGTAATCCCAGCACTTTGGGAGACCAAGGTCGGAGGATCACATGAGGTCAGGAGTTCAAGACCAGCCTGGCCAAAATGGCGAAACCCTGTCTCTACTAAAACTACAAAAATTAGCCACGCATGGTGGCGCACAGCTGTAGTCCCAGCTACTCAGGAGGCTGAGGCAGGAGAATTGTGTGAACTCAGGAGGCGGAGGTTGCAGTAAGCCGAAATCACACCACTGCACTCCAGCCTGGGTGACAGAGCCAGACTCTGTCTCAAAATAAATAAAATAAATAAATAATCAAATATGCTATCTTTGAGCTCCTTCTCCTAAGGCCTATGTCTTGGGCAATGATGCTTCCCTTATAGCCCTTACCTCCTTCATTTCATATTTATTTAGGTGACATTTATCCTGACCCTACTACATGAAGTCACAAGGAATAAGGCATAGAAAAATAAAAAAGAAAAATCCTGAAGCAAATGAATGTTATAATATTTTGGGGTAAGACACTAAGTAAACAAAATACATCAGGTAGAGATACATGCTATATAAAAAATGTAGCACATTATAGGGATAAGGAGACATGTAACATATTTATCTTTAGCAAGTCAGGACAGGTAATGTGGCAGGGTAGAAGCAGAAAATTAAAATAACTTTCAGATCATGTTGGAATTTCAGAGGGTTTAGTATATCTATTATATATTTATAAGCATTATCAACTCCCAGAGGAAAAAAAATCAGTACTGGCCAGGCACGGTGGCTCACACCTGTAATCCCAGCACTTTGGGAGGCCAACGTGGGTGGATCACAAGGTCAGGAGTTCAAGACCAGCCTGGCCAAGATGGTGAAACCCATCTCTACTGAAAATACAAAAAAATTAGCTGGGCATGGTGGCAGGTGCCTGTAATCCCCACTACTTGGGAGGCTGAGGCAGAGAATTGTTTGAACCCAGGAGGCAGAGGTTGCAGTGAGCCGAGATCGTGCCACTGCACTCCAGCCTGGGAGACACAGCGAGACTCTGTCTCAAAAAAAAAAAAAAAAAAAAAAAAAAATCGGTATGAATAGGCTAGACTATTGGTATATAAAGTTGAATAAAGACCAGCATGAAAGTTCAGAAAGAAAATAGAAAATAATATTTTTTAAAACATAGTAAACAGAATCAGAAAAGCTAAAAAAGCATCCTTTGCAAAAAGAAAAACTAATGAAACTGACAAACTCAGCTTTTTAAAAAATTTTTTTATTTAATTTATTGTTTAAGACAGACTCTTCATGTTCCCAGGTTGACCTCATTTCCTAGGCTCAAGCGATCCATCTGCCTTAGCTTCCCACCAGCTGGGACTACAGATGTGCACCACCGCAGCCGGCAACAAACTCAGCAATTTTAAGAGCAACAGGGCATAAACAACAACAACAACAAAAATTATGAACAAGAATGAATCATAATTACAGATATCATAAGGAGAATATAGAAAAAAATTTAAGTAATAAATATGAAGATGCACAGGTAATTAATGAATTTCTAGGAAGTAGTACAACTTTCCAGCAATGATCTAAAACCTGATTACACCCAGTAATCAAAGAAAAAAGAAATCAGCGGTTTAAAACACGGTCAGGCCGGGTGCAGTGGCTCATGCCTGTAATTCCAGCACTTTGGGAGGCAGAGAGCCCATGAGTTCGAGACCTGCCCAGGCAACAAAGCGAGACTCCTATTTTCTAAAAAGAAATAGAAATAAAGAAAGGGAAAAAACCTACAAACACCTACAGCAAACATCCTGTTTAATGGTGAAATGATAGAATAATTCCCTCTGGAATCAGAAACAAGACAAGGATGTAAATTACATGCTATTCTGTCGGACATTGTACTGGAGGTCCTGGCAAGTGCAGTAAAGAAATGAAAAGAAATGGAAACTGCAAGGAATAAAAAGGGAAAAGATTGAAACTGACAGATGACCAAATTTTCTGTGCGAAATTTAACCAATCTATAGATAAATGATTCAAATGCATCATTAATGACAAAATGCATCAGTTCACTTTCACTTGAATATAATGTATCAAACTGATGTCCATAGGCAGAGTATAATATCCAGAGACCAAACACTATCTTTTTGTTTTTTTGAGACAGGGTGTCGCTCTGTTGCCCAGGCTGGAGTGCAGTGATGCGATCTCAGCTCACTGCAACCTCTGCCTCCCGAGTAGCTGGGAACACAGGAGCGCACCTTTTATTTTACTTTTTTTTTTGTAGAGACGGGATCTTGCTATGTTGCCCAGGCTGGCCTCAAACTCCTGGGCTCAAGCGATCCGCCCGCCTCGGCCGCCCAAAGTGCTGGGATTACAGGCGTGAACCACCGCGCTTGGCCCAAACACTACCTAACGCATAAACAGTGCACAGGAGGGGACCGAACCGAGGCAAATGTCACTCCGTGCTCACCCGACACGCAGCGATCCACAGATCAGCTCACAGAGAACGAAGCTGAGGCGCCTGTCCTTGAGACCCGAATGGCAGAGATGCTCTTCCTTTCTGGAAAGAGAGCAAAGGATGCTTTCGGAGGCTGATGAACTACGACATTGGTTCTCCAACTCTCGCCTGCATCAGAATCACCCCGATTTCTGTACCCAGACCAGAGTTCCCGATTCGGTGAGTTTGGGACCAGCCGCGGCCGCAGGGGCAGCTGACCAGGGCTATCTGAGGAAGCGCCCCTGCGGCGGGAGGCCCCGGGCGCGGGGTCCGGGCAGGGAGTGGCGGGGAGGCACCCTTAGACCGCCGATCCCCAAACCGAGGCCTCTGTCTCCCGCGGACCCGACCCGGGGCAGGCGGGGCGGGGCGCGGCAGGGCAGGACAGGCAGCGGATGGAGGCAAAAATGTTCCTCAGATGCGGGCGGAGGCGTACGGTGACATGGCTGTCGACTCGCGCATGCGCAGAAGCACACTTCTGATTCCTTTTTCGGCGCTGCAAACGGCGTATGGGGCGGGGCCTGGGAAGTGGACTTGAGGTGAAGGGGGTGGAGCGGGGAGGAGCGGGATGCGAAGGAGCGCCAAGGCTGGTTCCAGGGCAAGTGGATGAGAAATCCTAATTTCTTCATGATTTGGAGTAAACAGGGAAGAAACAGAACCCTGGACTGGACTTGCATGACTCGGCCTGAGCGGCGGAACTGGGACTAGACCGGACCTAGGGGCGTGGCCTTTTAAATACTCAAAGGGGCGGGGCTAAAGGTGGAACCAGATTGGGAGCGAGGCTTGGTTGAAATTCCTAGGGGGCGGAGACGAGGGCTAGGGGAGGGGCTTAAGTGACTAGGCCTGGGGTGGGGCTAAGGCTAGGGCTTCCCATCCAGGTTCTCAGCCACCACGGATACAGGATGCTCATCGATCGGGTTTATACCCATCCTCCACGTTGCTACAGCCCTGTACACAGGACACATATATTTGCAGCTCTAATAGGAAACAGACTCTCCTTTCCACTCACTCAGTCCTTTTGGGCCTTTCAGTTTTCCCTTTCGTTGTTGTATTGATAACTTCTCCTGTAGAGGGAAGCCATTGATAACTATTTAAATAGAACCTTTTTCCTGGAAACTTGCTGAATTCTGATAGCTGTCAGTTTATTATTTGGAACATCAAATATAAATATTTTCTATGCATATTTTCATTGTTTTAATGTGTATAACTCATTTCTTTTTCTTTTTGTGAGGCAATGTCTCACTCTATCGCCTAGGCTGGAGTGCAGTGGCGCGACCATGGCTCATTGCAGCCTTGACTTCCCCAGCTCAAGTGATTGTCCCATCTCAGCCCCCCAAGTAGCGAGAATACAGACGCGTACCACCCCACCCAGCTATTTTTTTTATTTTTTGTAGAGATGGGATCGCACTATGTTGCTGAAGCTGGTCTCAAACTCCTGAGCTCAAGCTATCCTCTCACCTCAGCCTCCCAGACTGCTAGGAGTACAGGTGTAAGCCACCACACCCAGAGTCATTTCTTTTTCTTATTGTTTGTTTAGAGCTTCCTCAACTGTAAGTCGGAAAGAAATTAAGCATTCTTGTCTTGGTCGGTAATGATTACCAAAGTTCCTCAGTAAGCTGTTTACAACAGGTTGCACCTCTTATCAAGTTAATCTTTTTAAACCAGGTTTATGAAGATATTTTATCAACAATTTTTTATGAACACTATCAAATGTTTATGCAACAATTGGGTTGATAACATAATTTTGCTCCTCTGACCTAGTTTATAATATCATATCCATATAAAATATTTAATTTTAGGCAAGGCGCAGTGGCTCATGCCTGTAATCCCAGCACTTTGGGAGGCCGAGGCCGGTGGATTACCTGAGGTCACGTGTTCAAGACCAGCCTGGCTACCATGGTGAAACCCCATCTCTACTAAAAATACAAAAAATTAGCTGGGCATGGTGGCAGGTGCCTGTAATCCCAGCTACTCAGGAGGCTGAAGCAAGGAGAATCGCTTGAACCCAGGAGGCAGAGGTTGCAGTGAGCTGAGATGGCGCCATTGCACTCCAGCCTGGGCGACAATAGCAAGACTCCATCTCAAAAATATATATATTCAATTTTATATATCCCCCAATGAATCTATACTTTTAGTAAAATGGTTTCTGAGTTTCCTAGTTTGCTTTTCAATGTCTCCCCAAACTCTAAAATATAAAAATACTTTCCTAATTTACTTCCAAATTGTATTGCTTTTTAAAACGTATAATTCTTTATTCCTCAGGGAATGTATTTTGGTATAATATGAGGTGGAGATGTGTTATATAAATGAAGCACAGGTGGCCTTTCTGTATTGGTCCCTAGGTTGTTCATTACTTCTTCACTGCGGTTTGAAGGCACCTTCCCAATGCCTGTCCCTCGTGCCCTAGCCAGCTCCCTTTCATCATATATGTTTTTTAAGTGTAAATCTTTTTCTATTATGAAGCATTATGTTCTCATTGTAGAAGCTTTTTTATCTTAAAGGAAAAGTATAAGGAAAAAACCAACAACATTCAGAATCCCAGCAGTTTTTGCATTTTCTGTATTTCCTTTCTGCCTTCTTTGTATGTGTGGGCGGCAAGCCACCCAGGTGCAAAGGCAAGAGACCGAGGACACAAGCTGTTCCAGTATAATAAAAAAATATATAGAATAAGAATAGTTATACTAGAAAGAGATTATAGATATGATTGTATATGAATATCATTAATCATTTGTAGCATTACTCTTTATTCCAATATTATAATAATCTTTGTTCTACAATTATAAGCTAGGAAAAACCAGGCCATACAGAGATAGGAGCTGAAGGGACATGGTGAGAAGTGACCAGAAGACAAGGGTGAGCCCTCTGTTATGCCCGGACAGAGCCACTAGAGGGCTCCCTGGTCTAGCGGTAATGCCAGCCCCTGGGAAGGAGCCCCTTACCTAGCGGACCTTGGTCTAGCGGTAGCGTCAGTGCCTGGGGAAAACACCCATTACTTAGCAGACAGGGAAACGGAGTCTCCCTTTCCCCTGGGGAGTTAGAGAAGACTCTGTTCACTACCTCTTGTGGCCTGACATCAGTCAGGCCCGCCCACAGCCATCCAGAGGCCTGAACGTCTGCCTGTGATGCTGTGCTTCAGTGGTCACACTCCTGGTCCACTTTCATGTTCCACCCTGTACACCTGGTTCCACCTTCTAATTAGCAGTAGCAGAATTAGTGAAAGTACTAAAGTCTTTGAAATGCATAGAAGAAATAATGGCGTAAGCTGTCCTCTCTCTCTCTCTCTCCACCTAGGCTGGTGGACACGTGACTCACATGACCTTACCTATCATTGGAGATGGCTCACACTCCTTACCCTCCTCCCTTGTCTTGTATCCAATAAATAACAGCACAGCCAGGCATTTGGGGCCACTACCGGTCTCTGTACCTTGGTGGTAGTGGTCCCCTGGGCCCAGCTGTCTTTTTTGTCTATCTCTTTGTCTTGTGTCTTTATTTCTATGATCTCTCGTCTCCGCACACGAAGAGAAAAACCCACAGACCCAGTAGGGCTGGTCCCTACAGTATGCATAGCAGTGGGTTTTTTTATTGTTTGTTTGTTTGTTTTTGACTCAGTCTTGCTCTGTCACCCAGGCCGGAGTGCAGTGGCACAATCAATCCTCCTGCCTCAGCCTCCCGAGTAACTGGGATTACAGGCATTTGCCACAACGCCCGGCTAATTCTGTATTTTTAGTAGAGACGGAGTTTCTGCATGTTGGTCAGGCTGGTCTCGAACTCCCGACCTCAGGTGATCCACCCTTTTCGGCCTCCCAAAGTGCTGGGATTACAGGTGTGAGCCACTGCACCCGGCCCATAGCAGTGTTTTTAACATCACACAACCACTACCATGATGAAAGTAAACAGTTATTCTCATTCCTTCAAAAAACTCTCTAGTGCTGGCTCTTTTTAGTCAAACTTTTCCCTCATCATGAATTCCTGCAATTTTTCCTACAGTTTATTTTTTCCAACAGTTTATTTTTTCCAAAAATGTCTTATGCAGTATGTAGCATTCTGCTTTTCACAGAGCACAATGCATTTCATATTATTCATGTCATATTCTTGATTCACAGTGAAGAATGTCTATTGTTTGTTCCTTTCTGCTGCTGCATAGTATTCCATGGCTTACACTTACTACCAGTTGTAGGACATTTGGGTTGTTTCCACTTTTTGTGAATAAAAATGCTATATGAGGGGGGCTTTGGTGGCAAAATATGTATAACATAAATGACACCATTTTAACTCTTTTTTTTTCTTTTTTTTTGAGGCAGAGTCTCGCTCTGTCACCCAGACTGGAATGCAATGGCATGATCTCGGCTCACTGCAACCTCTGCCACCCGGGCTCAAGTGATTCTTCTGCCTCATCCTCCTGAGTAGCTGGGATTACAGGCGCCCACCACCATGCCCAGCTAATGTTTGTATTTTTAGTAGAGATGGGGTTTCACCAGGTTGGCCAGGCTGGTCTCAAACTCCTGACCTCAGGTGATCCACCCGCCTCAGCCTCCCAAAGTGCTGGGATTACAGGTGCTAGCCACCGCGCCCAGCCTTTTTCTTTTTTTTTTTTTTTGAGATAGAGTCTCACTGTCGCCCAGCCTGGAGTGCAATGGCGCGATCTCAGCTCACTGCAACCTCCGCCTCCTGGGTTCAAGTGATTCTCCAGCCTCAGCCTCCCAAGTAGCTGGGACTACAGGCACATGCCACCACACCCAGCTAATTTTTGTATTTTTAGTAGAGACAAGGTTTCACCATGTTGGCCAGGCTGGTCTCAAACTCCTGACCTCAAGCGATCCACCTGCCTTGATCTCCCAAAGTGCTGGGATTATAGGCGTGAGCCACTGTGCCCGGCCAATCAGAAGTAATTTCAATTTTTCATCTGCCATGCAAAAAAGGTGAAGGATTGCAAAGGCAATAGCCTCTGGTCCTTTTGTTACTTGGGCATGGAAAGTGGGGTTTCCTTTTGATCTAGTTCTAGAAAGTCAGCGTGAATTGGCCTTAGGTTCCCTGCCTCTAGACCCTATTCTACCTCAACACTGAAACTTGGAAAGGAAGCTTCTTCCTCCTTCCTTGTCTTCCAGCACCCTACACAGGTAACAGGTAAAAGAGAAATATTTATAAGGCACATCTCCATTATCACAAAGCAGAAACAAAGGACAAATTTGTAGCAGAAGTAATAAATCTATAACTAGGACAGCGGTCAAAGCATGTTTTGCCTTGGTTTTCCTTTAGTGACAGACCAGGTCCTAGCACACCAAAGATTGTTTCATGGTATCCAGACTGCTTTTCCTCCCAATTTGTGGCAGGTCAATTCTCCCTGACAATCACTCAGACAGGCCTGCATGACAGTCACACAGACAAACCTGCATAGCACTTCAGTTACACAGACAAATTTCCACAAAACTGCCTTAACATTGAGCAAATAGTTAAATCTAGGGAAATCAGTGCCCAGACATCAAAGCTAGAAATGAAACATATGGTCAGTTGAAGTTGCACAGGCTTCTCCCTAACCTGGAGCAATCCAAAATAATAGAGAAAGTCTTACATTCCTAGTACCAGGACATGTCTCAGGTGGACGAAATCTGAGATGAGTCAAGATAACAGAAGCAGCTGTTTGAATAGATTCATTGGACAGTCTAAGGCAGCTCTCTGGACCCAAGCTGTAAAGGAGATAATGTGTCCAGAGTTGGTTCCTGCGAGTGGGTTTGTGGTCTCACTGACTTCAAGAATGAAGCTGCAGACCTTTGCAGTGAGTGTTACAGCTCTTAAAGATGGCACAGACCCAAAGAGTGGGCAACGTTTATTGTGAAGAGCGAAAGGACAAAGCTTCCACAGTGTGGAAGGGGACCCTAGCAGGTTGCCTTGCTGGCTGGGGGGGTGGCCAGCTTTTATTCCCTTATCGGCCCCTCCCTTGTTCCGTTTCTGTCCTATCAGAGTGCCCTCTTTTCAATCCTCCCTGCGATGGGCTACTTTTAGAATCCTGCTGATTGGTGCATTTTACAGAGTGCTGATTGGTGCATTTTACAATCCTCTTGTAAGACAGGAAAGTTCCCCAAGTACCCACTCAACTCAGGAAGTCCAGCTGGCCTCACCTCTCAATTATCCCTCTAAACAGGTCACCCAATAGCTGTTGGGAACTGGGTGATGACCGCTCTGGACTACTTCCTGCTGGATGGGGTGAAGAAGGGGCCCTGCAGATGTAGTGTCCTCCAGAGGGGAACTCTCTAGGACAGTCACAGGGCCAGTGGGTCAGTCCAGGGGTCCTCAGTAGAAGTTTTGAGTTGACCTCATTTGGGGCTCCATTTGTAAGACCCTCTGTAGCTTGATGGCCTCGATCCTGGAGGAAATAAATTTGACAAGGATGTTAAAAATACAGGACCCGAAGGCAAATAATAGCAAGATGGCTGTCATGGGACCGAGAAAGGGGAGAAGCCATGTTGCCCAACTCCAGAGGTTGGTATAAGAGTTTGAAAGGCATTGTCTGATTTCAGAAGCCTTTTCCTGTAAATGCTGGGTGGCATCTCATACTATCCCTTACTGGTTAGTGTAAAAGCAACACTCTTCCCTTAAGAATGTACAGAGTCCTCCTTTCTCAGCAGTGAGGAGGTCTAGGCCTCAGTGATTTTGGACAGTCACTGCCACTAAAGAGTCTATTTGGGATTGTAGAGTAAGGATAGATTTTGTTATTTCTTGCAAACTGTTTGAAAAATCTTTTGAGAGTGTGTGGTAGTAGGATAACAAAGTAGATAAACTGGCTATTCCAGTTCCTGTAGCAGTGGCCATTCCTAACCCTATAAGTAGGAGTACTAGTTGTATGGCCCTGCACTGACAAACTTGAGCTTTGAAGGGCACTGATAGTGTCTGATTTCCTGGGGGAATGTCAATGTTGGGACATACGAAGACTAAGGTGCAGGTGCCTCTCCAGTTGGTGGGAAGGCAGATATAGGTTGAAGTTCCACATGAGAAGAATATGCCTTGGCTGGGTACACAGAAATGGTTGTGTATGTTAAAAAGGTGTGTGAGTTTGTTCTTTTCATTTTCCCATACTCCTGGAGTACTTGTCAAGGTAGCTCCAGTGAGCAGCTGGAAAGGGGTATTGGGAGCAAACTGAGTGGCTCCCTGTGTTCTATTTTCCCATTAGAGAAAAAACTGTTTTGTATCTACTAGGAACCATTCAAGAGAGTGATTGAAAGAGGGGATGAAAAGGCACTCATTAGTGATGGGGACGCTGCTGCAGGGGTTCCAGGGGTGAATGGTCATGCAGGGAGGATGTTTGCCATTACAAACTGTTTAAGCAGGGAGGAGGTGATGATTTTGGGGGGCCCTGAGAAGCAGACAAGCCATCTGAATGGAGCTGTTTGGGTGACCAGAAGTTACTATGATCATTTGGGGCTTGAAGTTGTAGGGTATAATTACACTGATAGGATAGCAGGTGTCTCAGGGGCAGGCCTGATAACAGGTTCCATTGGTTGCATAAAGGGGCTTGGAAAGTTAAGACGGTATTCATGGTTACAGAGCCATGTATGGGTTTTTCATTGCTCGTGTAATAGATGAAGTTGGAAATGTAAGAGCATAAAAGCTGGATTGCTCATCCTGTTAGGGTATTTTTGGTCCTATCGGAGATGGGGAAGTTGGCTAATGATTGCATATTTAGAAGTTGGAAAGGGTATTTTCCTTCATAACGAGGGTGTCCAAAGTTTAACTCGGGTGTGGTGAATCCAAGATTCCACTCCTGCCGCCTTAACTGTAGTGGGAGTAGAGAGGATTACAGAGTATGTTCCTTCCCACAAGCAATCCATAGATGGGGAGGTGGAGGAGAGGGACTTGACCAACACTAGATCTCCTGGTTGGAACAACTCTGTTCCCTTGTCTTTGTAACATCCTTTGGGTAGGTTTTTAAGATTTTATTGATATTTTGCCAAAGAAGTTATATCTTTGACCAAACTGGCTGTTTCCTGATCAAGTAGGAGGTCATTAGTGAGAAAAGGTCATCCATACAGCATCTCATATGGACTGAGCCCCATTTTGTGAGGAGAATTTTGGATTCTCAACAAGGCCATGGGCAAAAGAGTAGGCCATGGGAAATGAGTTTCTTGTGTTAGTTTCCTTAGGTGCCTCTTGAGTGTTTCATTTGCCTTCTAGACCTTCCCTGAGGATTGTGGCCTCCAGGTGCATTGAAGGTGATATTTTATCCCTGGCACCCTGGAAATTCCCTGAGTTACCGTGGCTTTAAAAGCCGGACCATTGTCACTTTGTAAGCTTTGGGGAAGCCCAAATCTAGGAATTATTTCATGAATTAGGACTTTAACCACTTCCTGAACCTTCTCTGTCTTGCAGGGGAAGGCTTCTATCCAATTTGTAAAAGCATCAACATGGACCAACAAGTATTGAAATCCACTTGACTTAGGCATATGGGTGAAGTCTAATTGCCAGTCCTCTCCGGGATAGTGCTTTATTCTTTGTTCCCCAAGAGGGGCCTTACAATGGACCAAGGGATTATTCCTTTGGCACACCTCACAGGCTTTGACTACTTGTTGGATGGTTTGGAGGAGATTTGACCCTGTAAATAGGGATTTAGCTATTTGATGAGTGCTCTCAATACCCATATGAAAAGTTTGGTGGAGGGTCTTAAGTATTTTCCACTGGCTGGCTTTGGGTATGAGTACGTTTCCCTCTTCTGTCGTTAACTACACCAAGGGGAGGAAACTAGGCCCCCATGAAAGTCCTCATTCTGTTTCAGTTGGAGAATACTGGGGCTTAATCTTCTGGAGAGGGTTGTTCCATAACAGGGGTCCTTACATAGGTATTTCTAATGGGAAGTTCTGCCTGGCAGCAATTTTAGCCTCAGCGTCTGCCTGACAGTCTCCTTCTGCCTTTTCTCCTTCACCTTTTTGATGGCTTCAGCAGTGTAAGACTGCCACCTCCTTGGGTTTTTGCACGGCATGCAAGAACTCCATGATTTTCTTGTGGTATTTAATGGGGGTTCCCCCAGAGGTTAGGAACTCCCTTTCTTTCCATATTGCAGCATGGCCATGTAAAATTAGATAAACATACTTGTTATCTGTGTACATGTTTATTCTTTTTTCCTTTCCCAGTTCTAAGGCTCAGGTAAGCGCCACTAGTTCTGCTAACTGGGCACTTGTCCCTGGGGGAAGAGGCTTACTTTCAAGTACTGTCACATCACCAGCTATGGCATAACCTGCCTTTCATATCCCATTCTCCACAAATGAACTTCCATTGGTATATAGGTTAAGGTCAGGATTAACTAAGGGGACTTCTAAGAGATCGTCTTGGACAGCATAAATCTGGGCTACAATTTGTTGGCAGTCATGCTCGATTGTTTCCCCATCCTCTGGGAGAAAAGTAACAGGGTTGAGGGCAGCACATGTGTGTACATGAAGCACCAGACCCTGAAGGAGTAGTGCCTGGTATCTAAGCAGATAGTTGTCTGATAGCTATAAATTTCCTTTGGCAACTAGTATGCCATTTACATCATGAGCAGTCCAGATGGTGAGATCCTTTCCTTGTATTATTTTGATAGCCTCTGATACTAAGATGGCCACTGCCACAACTACCCATAAACAGTGAGGCCAGCCTTTTGCTACTACATCAATTTCCTTACTTAGGTATGCCACTGGTTGTGGGGTTGTTCCATGAGTCTGAGTAAGGAATCCAAGAGCTATTCCCAATGTATAAAGAGAAGTTTTGTCCTGTGAGAAGGCTTAAGACTGGAGCTTGTACTACAGCCTGCTTTAAGGTTTTGAAGGCTGTTTCTGCCTCTGGTTCCCATTCTACTAGATGAATATTTGCCCTCTGGATGTCCTTGATTAGAGTATAGAGTGGTCTGGCCAACTCGCCATATCTGGGGATCCATAGTTGGCAAAAGCCGATGATCCCAAGGAACGCCCACAACTGTTTTAATGTCTTTGGGCAAGGAAAAGCCAGTATAGGCTGTATTTGTTCTTTGCTGAGGGCCCTGGTTCCTCTGGCTAAGATTAGGCCTACATATTTGACATGCTGTAGGCAGAGCTGGGTCTTTGATTTAGATGCCTTGTACCCTTGATTAGCTAGAAAGTTCAAGAGATCTAGAGTAGCCTGCTGGCATGAGGCTTCTGAACTGGTAGCCAAAAGTAAATCATCCACATACTGAAGGACCAGAGTGCCTGGACTTGACAAGTGGCCTAGATCTTGGGCCAATGCCTGACCAAAGAGATGAGGACTATCCCTAAACCCTTGAGGCAAGACCATACCATCCACGTGGGTTGGGAAGTGTGGTCTGTGGGATTCTCAAAGGCAAAGAGAAACTGGGAGTCAGAGTGCAGGAGAATGCAGAAGGTGGCATCTTTGAGGTCCAGAAAAGTGAACAATTCTGCTTCCTCTGGTATTTGAGACAGCAGGGTATATGGGTTGGGTACAGCTGGATATAGAGGAATTACTGCCTCATTGATGAGTCTAAGTCCTTGCACTAGTCTCCACTGACCATTTGGATTTTGTACTCCCAGAATTGGGGTGTTGCAGGGACTGCTGCATTTTCTTACTAAGCCTTGAACTTTTAAATGTCTAACAATATCCTGTAATCCTTTATGAGCTTCAGGTCTTAAGGGATATTGCCTTTGATAAGGAAAAGTAGTGGGGTCTTTTAACCTGATTTGGACTGGGTGGGCATTTTTTGCCCTTCCAAATTGTCCTTCCAGTGCCCAGACTTCAGAGTTGATTCCCTCTTCAAGCAGGGGATAACAAATGGGTAACTTGTTCCCCATATTCATGTAAATAATAGCTCCAGCTTTGGCTAATATATCTCTCCCTAATAAGGGTGTGGGACTTTCAGGCATAACAAGAAAGGCATGTGAAAAGAGCAGTCTCCCAATTACAAATAAGGAGGTGGGAGAAATACCTGGTTACAGTCTGTCCCAAGATTCCTTGGATGGTAACAGACCTTGAGGACAGCCATCCAGGGCAGGAGCTTAACACTGAGAAAGCTGTGCCAGTGTCCAGGAGGAAGTCAATTTCCTGGCCCTCAATGGTTAAACTTACCTGGGGCTCAATAAGGGTGATGACTTGAGCTGGCACTTGCCCCGGGCACCCTCAGTCCTGTTGTTGGATCATCTGGTTGGGGGCTTCTGGCCTAGAGAAACTTTGTCCTCTGGGGCAGTGTGCCTTCCAGTGATTGCCTTGGCATAGTGGACATGGGTGAGGGGGCGGCTTGTTTCTCATTGGACAATCTTTTTCAAAGTGTCCTTGCAGACAAAAAACCAAACACCACATGTTCTCACTCATAGGTGGGAATTGAACAATGAGAACACATGGACACAGGAAGGGGAACATAACACACTGGGACCTGTTGTGGGGTGGGGGGAGGGGGAGGGATAGCATTAGGAGATATACCTAATGTTAAATGATGAGTTAATGGGTGCAGCACACCAACATTGCACATGTATACATATGTAACAAACCTGCACGTTGTGCACATGTACCCTAAAACTTAAAGTATAATTTTAAAAAAAGTGTCCTTGCAAACCACACTGATAACAAGCCCTACCAGGTGATTGGCCTGCTCCATTTTCTGTCCTCTCTGAACCACCAAGGTTTGTTTGTCTGAGGGCCATGACTAAGGCTGCGGCCTTTCTCTGATCTCGCTTTCCCTTTTTGGCCTATTCCTCTTGGTCCCTATTATAGAACACCAAGGTTGCCAGGTTTAATAATGCCTCCAAATTTTGTTCAGGGCCCAGGGCTAGCTTTTGGAGCCTTCTCCTGATATCTGCAGCTGATTTGGTAATAAACTTATCTTTGAGGATCAATTGACCCTCGAGAGAGTCAGGTGACAGGAGAGTATATTTTCTTAAGGTCTCCCATAGTCGCTCAAGGAAGGTGGTAGGATTTTCTTCCTTTCCCTGAGTTATGGTGGACTTCACTGAATAACTCATGGGCTTTTTTTCTAATTCTCCATAGTCCTTCTAGAAGACAGGTCAACAGATGTTTGCAACTCCAATCCCCATGATCTGAGTCGAGGTCCCAGTGGGGATCCATACTGGGGATGGCTTGCTGACCCGTAGGGAATTTGTCCCTTTCTTCAGCTGTCACTCTATCATTTACTTGACTAAGATACCAGGTATCTGCAAACTCTCAGGCTGCAGCTAAAGCCGCATTCTTTTCATTAAAGGCCAGGGTTTGATCTAACAATAGCATGACATCTCTCCAAGTGAGGTTGAAGGTTTGCCCTAGACCCTGTAGGACATCTATATACCTATAAGGATCATCTGAAAACTTCCCCAGGTCTACCTTGATCTGCTTTAAATCAGAGAGGGAGAAGGGGACATGTACCCGGGTTGGGCCAAATTCCCCTCTCCCTACAGCTTGAAGGGGACATAACCTATAGCCAGTGGGGGGGTGGGGGTTGTGGTCCCTTGGAGATTTCTTTGCTTGTTTCTTTCTGGGTGGGGGAGATTAGAGGAGGCTTATCAGTTTCCATTGGCTGGAACAGGACCTCACATTCTGTATTGTCCTGATTGGCTAGCAACTTAGGCTCTTTAAAAGGGGCAAAGGCAGAGGAGAACAAAGGATGGAGGAAGTAACTTGTGGGATGCTGAGAAAGGTGAAAACACCTTCAGATAAGGAAGAGGAACAGACTATGACCTAATGCTTGCTTGGACCAGTATAAGCATGCCAGGGCAAATATTTAGGCTAAATTGTGGGAGCTAAGAACATAAAGTACATTGATTTCTTTATTATGGCTAGCAGATATTTAAGAATGTTAGTAAGAGGTGACAGCGTGCTGGCAGTCCTCACAGCCCTCACTCATTCTCGGCACCTCCTCTTCCTGGGCTCCCACTTTGGTGGCAGTTGAGGAGCCCTTTAGCCCACTATGGGAGCCCCTTTCTGGGCTGGCCAAGGCCAGAGTCGGCTCCCCCAGCTTGCAGGGAGGTGTGGAGGGAGAGGCACGAGCGGGAACCGGGGCTGTGCACAGTGCTTGCGGGCCAGCTGGAGTTCTGGGTGGGCGTGGGCTTGGCAGGCCCGCACTCGGAGCAGCCCGGCCCCAGGCAATGAGGGGCTTAGCATCTGGGCCAGCGGCTGCAGAAGGTGTGCTGGGTCCCCCAGCAGTGCCGGCCCACCAGTGCTGCGCTCAATTTCTCACCAGGCCTTAGCTTCCTTCCTGTGGGGCAGGGCTCAGGACCTGCAGCCCGCCATGCCTGAGCCTCCCCCCACCTCACTGGGCTCCTGTGCAGACCGAGCCTCCCCGACAAGTGCCACCCCCTGCTCCACAGTGCCCAGCCCCATCAACCACCCAAGGGCTGAGGAGTGTGGGCACACTGCGCGGGACTGGCAGGCAGCTCCACCTGCAGTGCCAGTGCAAGATCCACTGGGTGAAGCCAGCTGGGCTCCTGAGTCTAGTGGGAACTTGGAGAAATCTTTATGTCTAGCTAAAGGATTGTAAATACACCAATTGGCATTTTGTATCTAGCTCAAGGTTTGTAAACACACCAATCAGCACCCTGTGTCTAGCTCAGGGTTTCTGAATGCACCAATCCACACTCTGTATCTAGCTACTCTGGTGGGGACTTGGAGAACTTTTGTGTGGACACTTTGTATCTAGCTAATCTAGTGGGGACGTGGAGAACCTTTGTGTCTAGCTCAGGGATTGTAAACGCACCAATCAGCGCCCTGTCAAAACAGACCACTTGGCTCTACCAATCAGCAGGATGTGGGTGGGGCCAGATAAGAGAATAAAAGCAGGCTGTCCGAACCGGCAGTGGCAACCCGCTTGGGTTCCCTTCCGCACTGTGGAAGCTTTGTTCTTTTGCTCTTTGGGTCCACACTGCTTTTATGAGCTGTAACACCACCACAAAGGTCTGCAGTTTCACTCCTGAAAACAGCGAGACCATGAGCCCACCGGGAGGAACGAACAACTCCAGATGCGCCGCCTTAAGAGCTGTAACACTCACTGCGAAGGTCTGCAGCTTCACTCCTTTTTTTTTTTTTGAGATGGAGTCTCGCTCTGTCGCCCAGGCTGGAGTGCAGTGGCACGATCTCGGCTCACCGCAACCGCCGCCTCCTGGGTTCATGCTATTCTCCTGCCTCAGCCTCCCAAGTAGCTGGGACTACAAGTGCCTGCCACCACACAGGGCTAATTTTTTGTATTTTTAGTAGAGACGGGGTTTCACCGTGTTAGCCAGGATGGTCTCAATCTCCTTACCTCGTGATCTGCTCACCTCGGCCTCCCAGAGTGCTGGGATTACAAGCGTGAGCCACCGCGCCCGGCCACAGCTTCACTCCTGAGCCAGTGAGACCACGAACCCAGCAGAAGGAAGAAACTCCGAACACATCCGAACATCAGAAGGAACAAACTCCAGACACGCCACCTTAAGAGCTGTAACACTCACCGCGAGGGTCCGCAGCTTCATTCTTGAAATCAGTGAGACCAAGAACCCACCAATTCCAGACACATTAGCACAGGTCTTTGAATACATTTTGCTTTTAAGAGAAGTTACTATTTATCCCTAATTAGATGGGCAGGAAAGTCTTTGAAGAGGAACCTCTACTTTACTTTTTACAGTAGAGAGAGTAGTCTTTGATCTTGGGGAGATGGGTTTTTTCCTTTCGGTTTAGCTTCAGAAAGTTCGTGTTAATTGGCCTTAGGTTCCCTTCCCCCAGCCCCACGTGTTTTTCCTTTGATTTAACTTTAGGAAATTATCACGAATTGGCCTTAGATTCCCCGACCCCAGATCTTGGTGTTTTCACTTTTAGGAAGTCCGCATGAATCTTATCTATGCTCTTATCTACGTCCTAATTTTTGTGTTTTTTGTCTTTTTTATAGGAATAGGGTTTTGCCATGTTGCCCAGGCTGGTCTCCAACTCCTGATCTCAAGTGGTTTGCCTGCCTCAGCCTCCCAAAGTGCTGGGATCACTGGCGTGAGCCCTCAGGCCCAGCCTCTATGTGCTAATTTTTGAACAAATTCCAATAGGAGCATTCTAGTCTCTGGGTGTGAGATGACCAAAAATCAAGTCCTTGTGAGGCTGAATAGAGTCTGGAGGCAGGGAACTTAAGGCTGTTTCATGCCCACTTCTAGAACTAAATTGAAAACCCTCACTTTCCTCGCCTAAGTAACAAAAGGACCAGAGGCTACTCCCTTTGACCTTTTCTGCAGGCAGATAGGAAATTGGCTGTCTGCAACAAATCAGACTGATGGCCGGTTGAGTCTTCATTTGCATAGAAGTGTAATTTTGTAACTTCACCCTAGCCTTTGATTGGTTGCTTTTTGCAACCAATCAGATGTTTGCACAGGAGTGTGACCTTTGTAACTTCACTTCAGCCTCTGGTTGGCTGCTTTCTGCAACCAATCAGACTGAACGCGGGCTACCGCTTCATTTACAGGAGGTGAGCATGAAGTGGCCAATGAGAAACTTCTAGGAGGTATTTGGACTCATGAAGATTCTGTATCAGAGCCCTTGAGCTGCTGCTTGGCCAGTTCCCACACTGTGGAGTACGCTTTCATTTTCAACAAATCCCAGCTCTTGTTCTTTTGTTGCTTCATTCTTTCTTTGCCTTGCTGGGCATTTTGTCGAATTCTTTGTTCAAAACGCCAGTAACCTGGACAGCTTGCAGTCAAGATCCCCTACCTGTGATCCTTGCGCTCTCCGGGGAGGTAAACAGCATTTCCTCTCAGCTCTGGGTTGGAAAAAGCACCAGCAGCTGATGGGCCGGGAACCCGAGGCCCCGCCGACTATGTAGTCCTAGCCTCTGCGCCTGCGCGGCCTGTCTGCTTGTGCGCATGCGCATAACGGCCGCCATCTTAACCGCGCGTTTCGGAGGCGTTTGAGGTAGGTTTTCGTTTCTGGGCGGCGTCGGGTCCCCTGGTGCGGCCACGCGGGGGTCGAAAGGGGAGGCTACCAGTGAAATGGAGCCTGTCCCGTGCACTGTTGGGCAGTTCCAGCATCTTGTGGGCGCTCCCAAGTCGCGGCCCCTCCTCTGAGAGCCACAGTCAGGTCTGTCCTCAGGGGTCGAGGCGGCTGCACTGGGGCCTCGGCCTGGGAGGAGGCGGGGGGCACGGCCTTTCCATTCTCCCTGCTTCCCTCTGCAGAAGCCTCATAGGGCCGGGCACGGCGGCTCACGCCTGCAATCCCCAGCGCTTTGGCCGGCTGAGGTAGGAGGATTACTTGAGGCCAGGAGTTCAAGACCAGGCAGGGCAACATAGGGAGACCCCCCCCCCATCTCTAATGGAGAAAAAAAAAAGCCTCCACATCCAGTGTTGTGCCTTTTCTCCAGAAGGAACAGCATTTCTGCCTTCCTGTTCACGGTGACTTTCGCTTGGCGTCCTCCTGGCCTCACCAACCTGACAATTCTGTCGTGTCCTGGTGAGCACTTCATGCATTTAGAACAGTTCTGGCTGTGGGTGTCGGGTCTTGAAGTTTAAGTTGTATCGAGGTGGAAAGAAACCTCTTCGGGTTGTTCGGGAGCACATGGATCTGATACCATCGAATGCATTAGTGGATGAATGCACATAAATGTAAAATTTACCACCGAGGAAAAACACAGGACTGCTCAACTGTGGTTCCAGGCCATCCCCTAGATCTCACCCTAGCGCCCTGTAGATTCCCCCAGAGCCTCAAAACAGGAGAGCATCCCTAGGAACACGGTGTAGGCTGATTTACTAGCAGGAGGGATTGAATTGATAATGAATGCGAAGATAACTTTTGACAGGTGGGTTTTCTCCCAGTTGCTCATTTGACAGTCTTACCGAGGGCGGGGCAAGGTGGCTCACACCTGTAATCCCAGCGTTTTGGGAGGCTGAGGCTGGAGGATCGCTTGAGCCCAGGAATTTGATGCCAACCTGGAAAAAATAGGGCAAGCCTCTGTCTCTACTAAAAATAAAAATTTAGCCGGGCATGGTGGTGTCTGTGGTCCCAGCCACTTAGGAGGCTGAGATGCGAGGATCACTTGAGCATGGGAGGTCGAGGCTTCTGTGAGCCGTTATTGTGTCACTGCATTCCAGCTGAGGCGACAGAGTGAGACCCTGTTTCAAAAAGAAAAAAAAAAAATGATCTAGAGAACATCTGTAACTCGAGTAAAACAAATGTCTTTAGTCCGGGCGTGGTGGCTCACGCCTGTAATCCCAGCATGTTTGGAGGCTGAGGCTGGCGGATCACGAGGTCAGGAGTTTGAGACGAGCCTGGCCAACATAGTGAAACCCCGTCTTTACTCAAAATACAAAAAATTAGCCGGGCGTGGGCGCCTGTAATCCCAGCTACTCAGGGGCCTGAGGTATGAGAATCGCTTGAATCCGGGAGGCAGAGGTTGCAGTGAGCCGAGATTGCGCCCTTGCACTCCAGCCTGGGCGACAGTGCGAGACTCCGTCTCAAAAAGAAAAAAAAGTCTTTAACCCTTAACTACATTCACTGGTTGTTAGGATTTGTTTCATTTTTTTGTATATATACTTTTTGATGAGCCATTTAAATTGGAAGTGAATGAACTTTCCCCTTTTATCTTAAGCGTGTATCTCAAATGCCTCCTAAAAGTGAAGACAAGCTTAAAACAAGACCTCGTTGTCCATCCCCACCCCCAAATCAAATCAAATTTCCCCAGCTGTCCAAAAGTCACCATTGTAGTTGCCAGGTTGTTTGCGTGTTTTTAGATCTGTTAAATCTGTTTTTGACTAGACTATTCACCTGATTTTTTTTTTTTTTGAGACGGAGTCTCTGTCTGTCCCAGGCTGGAGTGCAGTGGTGTGATCTCAGCTCACTGCAACCTCAGCCTCCCGCGTTCAAGCGATTCTCTTGCCTCAGCCTCCCAAGTAGCTGGGATTACAGGCATGTGCCACCACGCCCAGCTAATTGTAATTTTAGTAGAGACAGGCTTTCACCATGTTGGCCAGGCTGGTCTCGAACTCCTGACCTCGTGATCTGCCGGCCTCGGCCTCCCAAAGTACTGCGTGAACCACCGTGCCCCGCCATTCACCTGAATTTTTAAAAATAAAATTTTGGCCTTTGAAGATTTCGGGAACATTATCTTGTAAAATGCTGGCGTTCTCATGCAATGATGTTTTCCTGTGATTTTATTTGATTTACCTATGTCTTATATTTCTTGTAAAGTGGATGTTGGGATTAGAGTGGTACTGTCTAATACAAATATAATGCAAGGCACAGGTGTAATTTTTAAAAATTTTAGTAGCCAAATTAGAAAATGTTAAATGTATGTGTGAAATCATTTTTAATATATTAAAAATGCAGCATATCCAGTTATCAATATAAGTTTATGAAATTAGTGACTAATGTAGTCAATATAAAACTGAGACATTTCACGCTTCTTTTGTACTAAGTCTTTGGAATCCTGCACGTATTTTACACTTACAGCTAATTTTCGTTGGAAATTCTTGATCTGTATTTAGAGTTTATAAAATTTACTATTGAAAAAGTAGATTAACAAACCCAGGTTGTTCCAAACATACTTAAAAGATTTTCAGTAACAATTTTATTTTTAAAGTTGAATTAAAAGTAAATAAAATTAAGAATTCATTTCCTCAGTTGCACTGGCTACACGGGGCTAGTGGCTGTTGAGTTAGACTGGCCAGATCCAAGGCTTCCATTTTCTAGGCAATGTACTCGGCTTCATATTATATCCTATCAGTGGTCACATACTACAAATTTGTTAGTGATACTAAGCATTTGGTCAAGGTACTCATCTCTGTATAGTCACGTTTTTCTTATAGTAATCTATAAGTGATACTTTGGCCACAGGGGAATATTCTGTTCCCCAACAGCCTTTCACCCAGTGGTTTTTTTTGTTTTTGTTTTGTTTTTTTTTTGTTGTTGTTGTTTTTGTTTTTTGTTTTGTTTTGTTTTTTTTGGCGGAGTCTCACTCTGCCGCCCAGGCTGGAGTACGGTGGCATAATCTTGGCTCACTGCAACCTCCGCCTCCCCGGTTCAAGTGATTCTCATGTCTCAGCCTTCCAGGTAGCTGGGATTAGAGATGTGCGTCACCACACCTGGCTTATTTTTTTAATTTTAGTAGAGACGGGGTTTCACCATGTTGGTCAGGCTGGTCTCAAACTCTTGACCTCAGGTGATCCTCCCGCCTCGGCCTCCCAAAGTGCTGGAATTACAGGCATGAGCCACCGCACCTGGCCTCACCAGTGGCTTTAACATCACTCGTTTATCTTCTCCTGAACCTGTTTTTACATTGAGAGGTTAACAATTTTTTTTTCCTAGTTCTGTCATTCTTCCTCCATTCTTTAGCTGACAGTCTTAGGTGAAGAGGAGCTTTCTTTCACCACTTTCACTGCCCTCTATACTTTTTTTCTTTTTTGGAATGTCACAACTTATTCTAATTTTTTTTTTCTTTTCATTCACTGTATTATAATCAATTTCTGTCATTCGTATTGATGCTCAAACTGTCCCAAATTTGACCAACGGTAATCTTTTAAATTTGGCTCTGTGTCTTGTGACACAACTCTACTAATCTGAGTGCAAAATCAGACCCCAGTTCACTTTGTATTTTCCTCTTACAGACCTGGAATCAATGATTGCTCCAGAAAGTCATGTTCCTTTTAGACACTAAGGTCTGTGTGATAGGCCCATGGTGGACATCTATGGCCTTAAAATGGACATCTAGAACATGTATTTTCTTACATCATACATTTATACTCATATTCCTATTACAAACTTATGAGGTTTTTTGTTTTTCCTTATGTTTGTATCTCTTATCTCTTATAATAAAGACCTTGACTCCTAATGACACTCATATATTATTTGTTGTAGCAACATTATCGGATGACTAGTATTACTACCAACTGTTACTTTATTTAGTATTGAGTTTCTTTGTATTTCTTTTTGTTCTTACTAAGGATATAAAATTCAAACATTTGCTCAAACTCAGTTTTTTTCTCTGTGTGGTTATGTTATCAATTTGACATACTATTAGGCTTGTTTCTCTTTACACTTTAAGAGTTGCTTTTTTGAATTAACCGTTTTTTTTTGTTTTTTTTGTTTTTTTTTTGAGACGGAGTTTTTGCTCTTGTCCAGGCTGGAGTGCAGTGGTGCAATCTCGGCTCACTGCAACCTCCACCTCCCGGGTTCAAGTGATTCTCCTGCTTCAGCCTCCTGAGTAGGTGGGATTACAGGCTCCCGCCACCATGCCTCGCTAATTCTGTATTTTAGTAGAGACGAACTTTCACCATGTTGGCTAGGCTGGTCTCAACTCCTGACCTCAGGTGATCCACCTGCCTCGGCCTCCCAAAGTGCTGGGATTACAGGCATGAGCCACCACGCCCGGCCTAAATGCATCAGCATTTTGATAGTCTCAGCACAAAGTAGGGCTGTGTAAAGGGGTCAGCATCGTATCTGGGTGCAAACAACACAGGGTCTCATTTCCTTGGAAACAGTAAATTTGAGTAGATATGGAATGTTGTGTCAGAAATCTTTTATTTGAAACTCAGCACCTGGGTTGTAAATTGATACTACTTGGTGTCAAAAAATTACATAAGCCCTCCAGGTGAAAGTGGGATATTTCAGTCTGATATTTCTTACTGATACAATTTCAAACAGCAAATTTCTAATAATAACTGATTTTAGAGAACAAAGTTTCACAGTAAGTAAAAAGCAACAGTAACTCAAAAGTCATTAGAACTGCTTTGTTCCTTTTGTGGTGACTACAGCTGTGTTTTTTTTTTTTTTTTTTGGGCTAGGGGTTTTAAGTTTTAAACTTTTCTTTTTTATTCCTGTGCTTACTCAATACAACTTTTTAAAAATCATAGTTTATTATTCCTGTTTCATAAATGGAATGGCCTTTAGCATATGTGGTGCCATATTTTTAAATTTTTTTATATTTATATACAATATGATTGATTTTTGTATTTAGTTTCAGAGTCTTTGTTTTTCAGGGTCACTATTTTCTTATTAATACTTTGTCTGGATGATCTAGTCATTGTTGAAAGTGGAGTATTGAAGTCCCCTACTGTTATCATATTGCTTTTTCTTCTTTCAGATCCATTAATATTTGCTTTATGTATAATGAGCTCCCTAAATATATTGGTGTATATGTACTTAAAACTTTTATATCCTTTTGATAAATTGGTCCCTTTATTATTATATAATGACCTTTGTCTCTTGTCACAATTTTTGTCTTAAAGTCTATTTTGTGTGATGTAAGAATAGGGGCTCCTGCTGTCTTTTGGTTATCATTTGCATGGAATATCTTTTTCTAACCCTTGACGTTTAGTCTGTGCCCTTTAAAATTAAAATGAGTCTAGTGTAGCCAGGAGATAGTTGGATCTTGTTTAGTTTGTTTTGAGATGGAGTCTCACTCTGTTGCCCAGGCTAGAGTGCAGTGGCGTGATCTCAGCCTACTGCAACCTCCGCCTCCCAGGTTCAAGCAATTCTTCTGTCTCAGCCTCCTGAGTAGCTGGGACTACAGGCACATGCCACCACGCCTGGCTAATTTTTGTATTTTTAGTAGAAACGGGTTTTCACCATATTGGCAAGGCTGATCTCGAACTCCTAACCTCCTCATCTCCCCGCCTCGGCCTCCCAAAGTGCTGAGATTACAGGTGTGAGCCACCGTGCCCCACCTGTTTGTTTGTTTTAACCATATTCAGCCATTCTGTGTCTTTTCATTGGGGAATTTAATCCATTTAAAGTAATTGTTAATAGATGATGACTTGTTATTACCATTTAGCTCATTGTTTTCTGGCTGTTTTGTAGTTTTTATTCCTGTCTTCTCTTGCGGTCTTCCTTTGTGATTGATGACTTTTTGAATATGCCATTCTCCTGGTTTGCAAGGTTTCTGCTGAGAAATCAATGGGTAGTATTATGGAGATTCCTTTGTAGTAGTAAGTCATTTTTCTCTTGCTGCTTTCAAAATTCTCTTTGTCTTTGACTTTTGACAAGTTCACTATAATGTGTCTCAGTTTAGATCTCTTTCAGTTGAACCTTTTTGGGGACTTTGAGATTCATGAATATGGGTGCCTCTGTCTCCCTAGATTTGGAAAGTTTATAGCTATTCTTTATATAGGCTTTGTACTCATTTCTCTCTCTGCTCCCTCTGTAACTTCTTTAATGTTTCTGTTCACTTGGCAGAGTTCCACAGGTTCTTTAGGCTTTCTTCACTCTTTTTCATTGTTTTTTCTTGTTCCTCTGACTGACTATAATCTATTTTTTATTTTGTTGATTCTTCTGTTTGATGATGTCTGCTCTTGGACCCCTCTAGTTAATATTTCAGTTCCGTTATTGTACTCTTCAGCTCCAGTATTTCTCTTTTGTTCTTTATCATTTCAATCTCTGGGTTGAATTTCTCACTTCATTCATGTATTATTTTCCTGACCTCCTATAGTTATGTATCTCTGCTGTCATTTAACTCACTGATCTTTAAGATGATTGTTATGACTTCCTTCTCAGGTTATTCACAGGTCTCCATTTCTTTTGGGTTGGCTACTGAATATTTGTTTTCTTTGTGTCATAGTTTCTTCTTGATTCTTCATGCTATTTGTAGGTTTGCTTTGCTGTCTGTGCATTGAAGTAGTAGGTATTTCTCTCAGTATTTATGGCTTAGTCTTGACTGGGAAAGACCTTCATCCATTAGCAGTGCTCCATATGAGACAAGATCAGGACTGACCCCTACAGAAGTAATAAGGTTGATGACAAGCACACCTTCTCTTCTCTCTCTCTACACAGAAAAGCCTCCGTTTGTGATTTTTCTCAGTCATACAGAGCAGATGTAAGAGGATGTCTGCCTTATTTCTTTCTCAGATGATCAGCACCTCAGTATATGAGGCAAGATGGCTACTGGCCCCTTGGAGAACCCTCTTGAGAGGTCAGGAGGTCAAGTAGCCAATCTCACTTCTTCCCATGAAGAAATAATGTGCCACCATGTCCAGCTAATTCTTTAGTTTTCTGTAGAGATGGGGTCTTGCTATGTTGCTCAGGTGGGACCCAAGTGATTCTCCTGCCTTGGCCTCCCTGAGTGCTGGGATTACAGGTGTGAGCCACTACGCCTAGCTTCCTTTGGAATTATTTTTAACTTCATTTTAATTTTAAGGGGCACAGACTGAATTTCAAGGGTTAGAAAAAGATATTCCATGCAAATGATAACCAAAGGACAGCAGGAGCCCCTATTCTTACATCACACAAAATAGACTTTAAGACAAAAATTGTGACAAGAGACAAAGTCATTATATAATAATAAAGGGACCAATTTATCAAAAGGATATAAAGTCAAGGCAACTGAGCTGAGCTGGTTTTGGGGAAGGGCTGATGAGGGTAAGTTGAAAATTGTTCTTACCCGTATAAATGCAACTGCTCTCAGTTTGTGCTCCTCTGGGGTTGCTTGCAATTATTAGCGTGATTATGGATTTCTCTTCAAGGTATTTTGGTTCCAGTATTGTTACTATGTATTTCCATGAGTGAACAGAGAGGTAGGGCTTCCTACTCTGCCATTTTACTGACATTTTCTATGATATATTACTTATTGAATCTTAAAATACAAATAAAGTAGTTCTGAATTGCTAATTCAGACCCCTGTGGAAAACAAATTTATTAACTGAGTTACTTTTGTGTCATTCTTTTATATTTAGGCTTAGATTATATGTTCAAAATACTGTTTTCCAAATTCACTTAGATGAGTTATTTTTATCTTTCAATATGGTTTTGTTATTCATTTGTAATACAGTTAAAAAGCAATCGTTTTTGTCACCTTAAAGTATAATGTTAGCTTTGGCGTTTTTGTAGATGCCCTTTATTAGGCTGAAAATTTTTCTTGGGCTTATTGAACTTCATTGAAAACAGTCATGGTTAATGAATTTTGTCAAATTCCTTTTCTGCATCTCATGAGATCATCTGATTTTCTGGCCTGCTAATATGTTGCATTAAATTAATTTACATTTGAATATCAATCTGGCATTTTTGGGATATGTTCTAATGATGTATTATCTCTTCATATATAGAGGTATACATATATGTATGTGTTTGTGTATATATATATATATATCACTGTATTCATTTTGCTAAAATTTTATTAAGGTTTTGTATTAACTCTCTGCTCTGCAACCAGCCTGTGATAGCCGAGGGCCCAGAGTGCTTTAAATGGGTTTATCTTCACCCCTTTGCCCTGCCACTTGCCTTGGGGGATGGTTGCCTTGGTCATCAGGGAGGCTACATGCACCTCAGTGATCCTGCCTTATCCCAGCCTTTGATATCCTATGGTCTAATATTAGGTGAAGACTTGTGAAAGTCTGTGGATGGATTCATCACTGTGAATTCTGTAACTGAGATGTCTCAGAATTCTAATGTGGTCAATCAGCCCACACTCTGCTGTCAAATTTTGGTAAGATTTAATGATGATTTCTTTATACCTTCATGTGTGGCAGATTCCTTCTCTCATCACTCATCCAAGATTGAGAAAAATCATGGGTATCTTCTTTCTTAGCAAAGCTTATTATTTAGGTGTATCTGCATTCTTGGCTCTCTGATGTATTTTTAAAAGGTATGATTTTGTAGTTACGTGGCTTGTGTTTTAAGAGAGAAGGATCAAACCTTGGAAGTTCTACATTCTAATATGAATGTATGAGAAAATGTATTTTGGTTTTTGTTTTGTTGCATTTTTGAGACAAGCTCTTACTCTGTTGTCCAGGCAGGAGTACAGTGGTGAGATCATGGTTCACTGCAGCATTGACCTCCCTAGGCTCAGGTGTTCCTCCCACTTCAGTCTCCTGAATAGCTTGGACTATAGGTGAGTGCTACCATACCTGGTGAATATTTGTATTTTTTGTAGAGACAGGGTTTCACCATGTGTTGCCCAGGCTGGGCTCAAGCAATCTACCTACCTCAGCATCCCAAAGTGCTAGGATTACAGTCATGAGCCACCATGCCCAGCCAGAAAATTTTAAAAATAGATATTTGTAGAGTTATACATCCAGGAGGATTTTTAGAAATGGGACTTCTAAGTCAAAGGGTAAATGCATATATAATTTAACTATATCCTGCCAAATTCCCTAGTGTTTTTTCTTTTAATGAAGTTAAAAATAATTCCAAAGGAAGCTAGGCATAGTGGCTCACACCTGTAATCCCAGCACTTGGGGAGGCCAAGGCAGGAGAATCACTTAAATCCCACCTGAGCAACATAGCAAGACCCCATCTCTACAGAAAACTAAAGAATTAGCTGGACATGGTGGCACATGGTTCTTCTCCTAGCTACTTGGGATGCTGAGGCAAGAGGATTGCTTGAGCCCAGGAGGTCAGGGCTGCAGTGAGCCAAGATTGTGCTACTGCACTTCAGCCTGGGCAACAGAACAGGGCCCTGTCCCCCACCCCCACCCAGAAACAAGCCTGAGAATAAGAGGAGATAATTCCTACGTATGTAACTGACATAAAAAAGGCTAATATCCAAAATATATTAAGAACTCTCTTACACGTTAATTCCAGAAATTCAAACAATCCAATAGAAAAATTAGAGGCTTGAGCAGGCTCTTCACGAAACTGACTGTACTATGGATAATAAACATGAAAAATTGAAGTTTTTATCCTCATCAATAATCAGGCAAATGGAAATTAAATCTGCCACTACACATATATCAGAATGGCTAAATCCAAAAAGAGTTACAATACCAAATGTTGAAGAGAATTTAGAGAAACTGGAGTTTGTGTATACTTCTAGTGTGTAAAGTAGAAATAAGTTTTGAAAAAGTTTGGCATTGTGTTCCAAATTTGAATGTAAGGATATACCCTTAAATGCAACCATATAACATCATTATTTGAAATAGCCCAGAATTAAGCAACTCAAATGTCTGTCTACAAGAATACGTGAATAAACCGTGCTATACTGGTTAAGTGTCAGAAATACTTGGGACCAGAAGTCATTTGGATTTCAGATTTCTTCAGATTTTGGAATATTTGCATTATACTTCAGAAATTTAAAATGTTCCAGTGAGCATTTCTTTTGAGTGTCATGTCTGTGTTCAAAAAGGTTTTTTTGGAGCATTTTGCATTTCAGATTTTCAGATTAGAGATATTCAACTTGTATTATGGAGTGCTTTTCAGTAAAAGGAAAAGAACTATAGCTATGTGCAACAGTATGGATGACTCTCATAAACATAATGTTGAATCAAAAAAGCTAGACATAAATGAATAGATTTCATTTATAAAGTTTAAAAACAGACAAAATTAATCTATACCGTTAGAAGTGCGAATAGTTTCCATTTGAGAGGAGGGGCAATGATTTAGATGTGTCATGTGTGCATCAAGGTGTAGAAATTAATGATGCATTATACCTTTGTAATTCTACACTTTTGTGAATATATATTTCAATTAAATGTTTAAAAAATTCAGATGTCATTTCCAAGTGTTTGAGATTAGCAAAATGAATATAAAGAAAACATAATAACACTAAAAGCAGTATTTAATGGGAAAAAAAGTAAAACTGATGAGTAAACCCAAGAGATAGGTTTTTTATAAGTATAAAATTGGCTGGTCATGGCCGGGCAGGGTGGCTCATGCCTGTAATCCTAGCACTTTGGGAGGCCGAGGCCGGCGGATCATGAGGTCAGGAGATCGAGACCATCCTGGCTAACATGGTGAAACCCCTTCTCTACTAAAAATACAAAACGAATTAGCCAGGCATGGTGGTGGGCGCCTGTAGTCCCAGCTACTCGGGAGGCTGAGGCAGGAGAATGGCGTGAACGCAGGAGGCAGGGCTTGCAGTGAGCCGAGATCACGCCACTGCACTCCAGCCTGGGTGACAGAACGAGACTCTGTCTCAAAAAAAAAAAAAAAATTTTGGCTGGTCATGGTGGCTCACACCAGTAATCCAGCAGATTGGGAGGTAAAGGCGGGAGGATCGCTTGAGCCCAGGAGCCCAGGAGTTCAAGATCAGCCATTCCAACATTGTGAGGAACCCCTTCTCCATTCCAGCCCCACCACCAATCTCTACCAAAAAAAATTTTTTTTTAATTGGCCAGGTGTGGTGGCTTTTGTCTGAAGTCCTAGCTACTCAGAAAGCTGGCGTAGGAAGATTGCTTGAGCCCAGGAGTTCAAGGCTGCTGTGAGCTTGATCCTACTGTTGCACTCCAGCCTTGGGAACAGAGTGCAGCCCTGTCTTCCCCATACCCCCAGAAAAGTATAAAATAGAGAAACTTTTGCACAATGTGTGATTCAGCATTTCATCCACCCCATGCATTTTCTTTTTTCTTTTTCAGTGAAACAAGGTCTGGCTCTATCACCCAGACTGGCATGCAGTGGCATGATCTCGGCTCACTGCAACCTTTGCCTCCCAGGCTCAAGCCACCTTCCCACGTAGCTGGTACTATAGACATGCACCACCACACCTGGTTAATTTTTGTGTTTTTTGTAGACGGGGTTTTACCATGTTGCCCAGGCTGGTCTCAAACTTGTAAGCTCAAGTGATCTGCCTGCTTTGGCCTCCCAGAGTGCTGGGATTACAGGCATGAGCCACACCCCAAACATTTTCTACCCTCTGCTAGGACCTATGGATATTAAAAGAAAAACTTTAGATAAATGTAATAGTTAAGCATTAAAGGATTCGTGAATTAGGCAGCAGTCAAAACCAGAAGAGGTTCAGGGGGCTGTGCTGTAGCAGCATGCACAGCTGGCTTTTGTAGACTGAATGTGGAAGCAAAGTAAAGAAATTACTTAATTGGCTACAGCTAGGCATTAGCCTTAGCAGTATTCTGAGTTTCTTTAGTGAACCATTATTATTACTCTATTGCTTTGGATAAAAAGTTGAGTGTCACTTTTTTAGGCAAGCCAGATGTCAGTTTTCAAGTGCCTTATGATCATTTTCTTATATTTTCTTGCCAGAACCAGTTTTGAGTCTGTAAATATACATTTATACGTGTGTGTGGTAGGAGGTGGAGGATGATATTACTTATCCATTCATCTATTTTTTTCCATAGCACTTGTCACCAATTGACATAATACATATTTATGGCCAGACACAGTGGCTCATGCTTATAATCCTAGCACTTTGGGAGGCCGAGGCAGGCGGATCACCTGAGGTCGGGAGTTTGAGACCAGCCTGACCAATTGCGCCACTGCACTCCAGCCTAGGTGACAGAGCAAGTATCCGTCTCAAAAAAAAAAAAAAAAAAAAAAAAATCCTTATTTATGTGTTTATTATTTGTTTAGCCCTTTAGAATGTGAGATACTTAAGGTCTAGGACATTTTTTATATAGTTGACTGCTCTATCCTAAGTGTCTAGTGTATTACCTCACAAAGATAAGGTCCTTCATAAATGTTTGCAGAGTGAATGAAAGCATAAGCCAGAGATAAGGACTTGAAGGGAAGCCACCTGGCCTACATGACTTTGCCAGCTGGAGGAGCTAAAGATGTCTAAATTCAATAAACCGTTTGTGTTGGGGGTCCTCAAGACCACCACCCTCATGCTCAGTCATGGAAGCACTCACAGGACTCAGAAGCTATTAAACCTACAGTTATGGTTTATTACAATAAAAGGGTACAGATTAGAATCTGCAAAAGGAAAACATGAATGGAATGAAGTCTGGAAGAAACCAGGCTTCTCTCCCATGTAGTCACATGGACAGTGCTTAATTCTCCTAGTAAAAGTGTGTAGTATTCGTGCAAACTGTTGCCAACTAGGGAAGCTCACCTGAGCTTTGGTGTCCAGGATTTTTACTGAGGGTTAGTCCTGTAGGCATACAGCACCTGAATGACTTATTTCATACACTTACGCCCAGCCCCTCAACAGTTCAAACTCATGCATTATTGCCAGAAGCCTCAGGCATACAAAAACAGGCCTCCAGCATAAATCATATTGTTAGCATACACAATCTGGCCACACTAGTATCGTTTGGCTCTATAGCTCAACCATAGAAAAATATACACTTACCAGGGAAGATATTCCATAAGCCAAAAGGTCATCTCTCACAAACTGAGCCAAGTGTCAGTCCTGAAGACAGATCTTTCTCAGGAGAGTGCAGGGTTTGGGCAACCCAGGCCTGTTGAGTTAACCTTTCTGCACATCATTTCATGATGATCTCATGGTCACGTTGGAGAATAAGAACCTCAAGAGTTTAGGTTTGTGAGTCAGAGTAACCTGTATTCATATCCTGGCTCACACTTTATAATTGGTGATGTTGGGTAAATTCGTGTCTGAGCTTAGGTTTCCTCAACTAATATGATAGTAACAAAAACTGCTTTGATAATTATATGAACTTATCCTACCACTGTTTCTGGCACATGGGTACTAGGTAAATGGCATTTGTTATTATTTATGTCCACGTGGCATAATACTCTAGTGGCATTCACATGAACAACTTCATCTTCTGCAGAGAGATGGCTAATGAATGGCGCTTGATGACAGATGAGTAATGCCTGTTGCTTAAAGATTGACGGTATGAGGCAAGACTCCCACTACTACTTAATCAAGAGGAATTGAGATTGACTTACCCATAAGTTCAGACAGTGTCTTGAAGAGACTTTGGGAACAAGATATTTAGGCACATTTCACTGTTAGACTCACAGGATGCTGGCCATTGATCTTTCCCTTTGTGGTAAGTCCGTGTTGATGGTCCTTCGAGACCCTGCTTTAACCAGTCTCTGAACAGCTTGTCTTGTGATTAGGGTTTAGGGTCTAAGTGGCCCTGCTTTTGAGATACCTAGAAGAGGCTAAAGTAGATATGAATATTCTGTGGTCTAAATCCTGGGATTTGGGAAGGAGGAGTAAGTATGCAGGCTTTTGTGGAAGAGGTTCTGATTAATCACATGATGAGTTTCATTTTTGGCAAATAAGGAAAATGTTAACTTCTCTGGACTTCATATTCCTTATAAAATGGGATTGTTAAACTCTCTCTCTCCTGGTCATCAAAACCTGAAGCATATTTTCTGGCTTCAGATGAGACAGGCTGCTCAGGCATTTTATTATAACAATGTGTGTGTGTCCACTTAGCATTAGTGTGAGGTGGCTTCTTGCCTTGTGAGTATGGAAGCTATCAGCAGCCTGGATTCTCAGGTTTTATTTCTTCTTCTCAAGATCATCTTTCTCAAGATGTTTTCTGTCTTCATGAGTCAAAATTTGAAGAGGAAAGGATGGTGGCTGGGTGGTTGACAAATTACTCTCAGGTAAGTAGGAAATTGCTTTTTCTGTAGAAGCATATGCTTCTTCCTACCATGTAGATGTGTTTTCTCCTGGTGGAACAGAGCCCATGCAAGCAAAGAGGGTCTGCTTAGGGACCACATCTCTCATCAAACTTCTTCGGACCACAGGGCCTCTCACATGGTTAACAGGTTTCACAGGGAAATGATCATACTACCCAGTGTTTACTAATTCAGTCTGTCATCCATGCTGATATGCTTTCATTTTGCTGTGACAGACAGGGAGAGAATGCACATGTGCTTCTCAGAATTTGTGCTGTCACTGGAGCATTTATTCGAGTGTCTATAATGTATTCAGGGTTGTGCTAAAACCTGTCAATAGAGAACAAGAAGTAGTCACAATCTAGTTGTGCTGAGATATATTCAGTTAGGTGAAAGAGGTGCTCTTCAAGCCATATGACTAGATGAGATCACCAGTGAATATCTACAGACAGGGGAGAAGAAAGTGAGGACCATCAAGTGATAGGAGACCAGAGAGTCTTGTCAAGGCATGCCAAGACAAAGTCCCTCATTCTCCAGTCAACGTAGTGGAGAATGTACTTGCCTGACGCCAGCATGTGTGTGATGGTTTAGGACTCAGTGACCTTTGAGGATGTGGCTGTGGACTTCACCCAGGAGGAGTGGACTTTGCTGGATCAAACTCAGAGAAACTTATACAGAGATGTGATGCTGGAGAACTATAAGAATCTAGTTGCAGTAGGTAAGGCTGGTACCATTCTTTTCATTTAGTTTTTTCCTGGAACAAATATGTCTTAAGTAACTATATTCTAGACTCTGCTTGTTAATGGGCTGCATTGGTAAACAGGTGAAACATTGTTTCCATCTCATAGACCTTACTGCCTTGTGATTTTTCTGATGAAATTGAAGATCTGTTCATTGTTCTGGCTTTGTTTTCTCCATGGATAAAAGACTTAGAGCTTCTTGAATATGTATACGAGCTTAAGCCTGGGTTTCATGGGAAGGATTGCTAGTCCTTTTGGTGCACAGTGAATGAGAAAAGAGTATTTGCGGTTTAGGTTCACTTGAAAGTTTTTGTCATGAACATTGTATTGTTTAAGTTATACCTGAGAGGGTTCAGAATGTCCAGACAGCAAAATCTTAGCCCTTAATTCACGGAAGCATTTGTTATCCCTTGCACATTCTTTACATTTTTTTTTTTTTTTTTTTTTTTAGACAGAGTCTCGCTCTGTCACCCAGGCTGGAGTGCAGTGGCATGATCTTGGCTCACTGCAAGCTCCGCCTCCCGGGTTCACACCATTCTCCTGCCTCAGCCTCCCGAGTAGCTGGGACTACAGGTGCCCACCACCACGCCTGGCTAATTTTTTTTTTTTTTTTTTTTTTTTTTTTTTTTTAGTAGGAACGGGGTTTCACCATGTTAGCCAGGATGGTCTCGATCTCCTGACCTTGTGATCCACCCACCTCGGCCTCCCAAAGTGCTGGGATTACAGGCGTGAGCCATCCCTTGCACATTCTAACATCATTCATCTTTCTCTGAGAGCAGGGTACTAGCTATGCAAACATAGTTTGACTTTTCAGGTGAAACAAGAAGAGTTAAAGACAGTGCAGAAAATTCTCCAAGATGAGAGAAAAGACAGATGTGATTATTCGTGAGAAACAGCCCTGATCTATGAGAGGTGCAGTCTGTTTATAAATATTAAGTAGGAAGGTTTTGAAAGTGTACTCTTTTGGGGAGAATATCAAGGCCACTTGGTTTCTGAGGTTCCTTGGATACCTTAACTTCTCTTTGTCTTTCACTTTATCCATCTTGGAAACTTTCTTTTGCCCTGACCTTAAGATCTGTCTCACTTCTCCTTTAAATTTATGATTTGCATTTAGCTCTGTATCCATTTCCTTTCAACTTTGTTTCCCTGGCTGTACCTCTTTGTTGTTCACTGTAAAGTCTCAGTGTTTAGAGAACCATTTCTTTTTTTTCTCTTCTTTCTTTTTTTTTTTCTTTTTTAGAAACAGAGTCTCGCTGTGTCACCAGGCTGGAGTGCAGTGGCATGATCTCAGCTCACTGCAACCTCTGCCTCCCAGATTCAAGCGATTCCCCTGCCTCAGCCTCCTGAGTAGCTGGGACTACAGGTGCATGCCACCTCACCCAGCTAATTTTTTTTTTTTTTTGTATTTTAGTAAAGATGGGGTTTCACTATGTTGGCCAGGATGGTCTCAATCCTCCTGACCTCGTGATCCACCTGTCTTGGCCTCCCAAAGTGCTGGGATTATAGGCATGAGCCACCATGCCCAGCCTAGAGAACCATTTCTTAGTGAATCACCTACCAACTTGACCTCAGTACCTTACTGTTGCTGCTAGACTCTTATTACATCCAAATTTCTCAATTTCTGTTTCCCGTTCTTTAAAAAAACAAACTAAATTTCAAGCCAGTGTTTGAAACTACAGTACACACTAGTCTTGCATTTTTAACACCCTTTTAAAAATCATTATTTCTCTAAGAACTTAAAATTTTTTTTCATCTTATTTCAGATTGGGAGAGTCATATTAATACCAAATGGTCAGCACCTCAGCAGAATTTTTTGCAGGGGAAAACATCCAGTGTGGTGGAAATGGTAAGATTCAGAAGGTATACTTTATTTGTCTTCCATGTTAGAGGAAGATTGGAAATTCCTTAAAATGGAAAAGCAGCACAATAACCTTGAGACATTTGAGACTAGTGTTTTTGACCCAAAAATAATGTGTCTCTTGGAGAGACTATGGATCATGAGTTTGACAAACACTCTAAACATCCCTCAGAATATATTTGTTTACATATTTCCTTCAACATTCTCATATAGGTATCTCAGATGTTTTTGATAAATAATTCACTCTTGGGCAGTTATCAGCTAAGCTCTATTTAGAAGCCCTGTGAAGGTAAAGAATATAACAGAACTTCCTGCAGTCACTTTGTTCCACTTGAAAACACTCAGGTCTGAACCACGCATTGCAATGAAAATGGCAGGAACAAACAGTTTCAATTATACTAACTTATTTTCCATGCGTAACAGAATTCAGAGTAAAAGGGAGAATCTGAATGAAATAAATTTGGAAAACTTGTATGAATCATCATTAATTTTCACCAACAGGAGAGAAACCATTTTGGAGAGGAACTGTTTGACTTTAACCAATGTGAAAAAGCCTTGAGTGAACACTCATGCCTTAAGATTCACAGGAGAACTTATTTTAGAAAGAAAACCTGTGAGCGCAATCAATGTGAAAAAGCCTTCACAAAACCCTCTACCTTTACTTTACACAAGAAAACTGATATCGGAGAGGAACTTCCTAACTGTAATCAATGTGAAACAGCCTTCAGCCAACATCTACATCTTGTTTGCAAGAAAACTGGCCAAAATCTACATCTTGTTTGCAAGAAAACTCACACTCAAGAGAAACCATATAAATGCAGTGACTGTGAAAAAGGCTTACCTTCCTCCTCACACCTCAGAGAATGTGTAAGAATTTATGGTGGAGAGAGACCATATACTCATAAGGAGTATGTCAAAACCTTTTCTCATTCTACAGGCCTTTTTGTACACATGCAAACTCAAGATGGAGAAAAATTCTATGAATGTAAAGCATGTGGGAAACCCTTCACTCAGTCTTCATATCTTACTCAACATTTAAGAACTCATAGTAGAGTGTTACCTATAGAACATAAGAAATTTGGCAAAGTCTTTGCTTATTCCCCAGATCTTGCTAAACATATAAGACTTAGAACTAGAGGAAAACACTATGTTTGTAATGAATGTGGCAAAGAATTTACTTGTTTCTCAAAACTCAACATTCACATAAGGGTTCACACTGGAGAAAAACCATATGAGTGCAACAAATGTGGGAAAACCTTCACTGATTCATCAGGTCTTATAAAACACAGGCGAACTCACACTGGAGAAAAGCCTTATGAATGTAAGGAATGTGGGAAAGCTTTCGCTAACTCTTCACATCTTACTGTACATATGAGAACTCACACTGGTGAGAAGCCTTATCAATGTAAGGAATGTGGGAAAGCCTTTATTAATTCCTCTTGCTTTAAAAGTCACATGCAGACTCATCCTGGTGTAAAACCCTATGACTGTCAACAGTGTGGGAAAGCCTTCATTCGATCCTCATTTCTTATTCGACATTTAAGAAGTCACAGTGCAGAAAGGCCTTTTGAATGTGAGGAATGTGGGAAAGCCTTTAGATACTCCTCGCACCTTAGTCAACATAAAAGAACACATACAGGGGAGAGGCCATATAAATGTCAAAAGTGTGGGCGAGCCTTCAGTATCTCATCAGGCCTTACAGTACACATGAGAACTCACACTGGTGAACGGCCCTTTGAATGTCAGGAATGTGGGAAAGCCTTTACTCGGTCCACATATCTTATTCGACATCTAAGAAGTCATAGTGTGGAGAAACCATATAAGGAATGTGGGCAAACCTTTAGTAATTCCTCATGCCTTACTGAATGTGTGTGAATTGGGGCTGATACTTGGAAAGAATGTGGTAAAGCCACTACTTCCTCACACTTACTGAACATGTACTCATTCATAGTGGCAAGGTACACAGTCAAGGAATGTGGGAAGCCTTCCTTGGTGTCTCAGATCTTAACAATTCCAATAGAAGAGAAGACATGAATGTAAGGAATGTGGGAAAGTCTTGGCTCCTTCCATAGGCCTTACTTACTATTCATGTGTCTGTGCATCCTAGGAAACAAACTGAACGTAGGAAATCAGTCATTGCTTACATCTTACTGAGTCTGTTTGAACTCATGCTGGAGAGAAATGCTATGAATGTGGGGAAGGTGGAAAAGCTTTCATTATTTTCCTCGGGCCTTACTGAGCTTGTGAGCACATTGGATGTAAATGCACATCCTCTGGATATAAGGAATGTGTTGAAACCTTTTGCTCTGCCTTATACCTTAATATTCAGCTGTGATCTCACAAGTGTGAAAAATCTTATGAACGTAAGATGTGTGGAGATTCTTCTTTGTTTTTAGCTTCCACTTTGAGAACATGTCAAAGCACACATTGAGAAGTCTCATGAGTGAAAGAGATGTCGGAAAGCCCTTGAACTTGGTCATTAGGAAACATCCACACTGAAGAGGAACCTGACTATGGAAGGTCAAAAAGGCTGTATTAATTTACACGCAAAAAGTCACACTAGAGGAATGCCATATCAGAATGCTTTTGGTAAATATACATGTTTTAAAGAGGTTATATATTATTAATAAAAATATCTAGCTGGTCTGAAGATCCTGAGTTATCTCAATTGTTCACAGTTACAGATGGAACTCTTTATTATTTAGGAGTTCCACTCTTTCCCCCATTTGTCACTACTACACTTCACTAGTCTTTAAAACAATTTTAGGCTGGGTGCAGTGGCTCATTCCTATAATCCCAGCACTTTGAAAGGCTGAAGTGAGTGGATCATTTGAGGTCAGGAGTTTGAGACCAGCCTGGCCAACATGGTGAAACCCCATCTCTACTAAAAATACAAAAATTAGCCAGGCATGGTGGTACGTGCCTGTAATCCCAGCTACTCAAGAGGTTGAGGCAGGAGAATTGCTTGAACCTGGGAGGTGGAAGTTGCAGTGAGCTCAGATCATGCCACTACACTCCAGCCTGGGTGATATGGTAAGACGGTCTCAAAAAAAGAAAAAAAAATTAAAATATCCTCAGAGGGTTTTTTAATGAAAAACTTAGTTATAAGAATAAGGAATTGAGGAACATTTAGGGGTACAAGTTTTCACTTATTGCATACAAGAAAATTGGTACTGGCCAGGCATGTTGGCTCACACCCTAATTCCAGCAATTTGGGAGGCCAAGGCAGAAGGATCACTTGAGCCCAGGAGTTCAAGACCAGCCTGGGCAATATAGTGAAACCTCATCTTGACAAAGTATAAATAAGATTAACTGGGTGTAGTGGTTTGTGCCTGTAGTCCCAGCTGTTTAGGAGGCTGGGGTGAGAGGATTGCTTGGGCCTGGTCAGGGAGGCAGAGGTTGCAGTGAGCCTTGATCGTGCCACTACACTCTAGCCTGGGTAACAGGATGAGACCCTGTCTCAAAAAAAAGAAAATTGACGCCAGCAAAGAAAACCAAATAAATTATTTAAGTTTGCCTTTCTATGTGTCTTTAAAGACTAATGATGTTGAACATCACTTTCATATGCTTATGAGTCTTTGGTGAAGTGTACATTTAATGATCTTTTTTCACTGTTGCTGAGAATCTTTGGTTTGAATTATTGAGGCAGGTTCTTTCAGTAAGTTTGAGGTATAATTGCCATGTAATAAACTGCACATGTTTTTAGCATACACTTTATGTTTGGACACATACACATATGTGTACATATACACCATCAAGATAATGAACATACCTATCAAACCAGATGGTTTCCTCGTGCCCTTTTATAATTTCTTCTCACCCTTCCCTGCCTGTCATTCTCCTGATCCACTGATTTGCTTTCTCTTAGAATAGACGACTTTATATTATGTACAGTTTTTATATAAATGGAATCATATAGTCTGGCATCTTTCAGGATAATTTCTAGATCCGTTTATGTTGTAGAGTCCATTTCACTGCTGAATAGTATTCCATTGCAAGGCATACCACAAGCTATTTATCCATGTGTTATTTCTACCTTTTGGCTATTGCAATTAAAACTGCCTTGAACCACCCATATGCAGATTATTTTTTTAACATGTGCTTGTGTTTCTTTAAGTAAATAGTTAAGAGTGGAATGATCAGATCATATGTTAGTGTACGTTTAAGTTTTTAAGAGACTGCTAAACCTTTCTCAAGTAGTTATGCCATTTGACATTTCCATGAGCAGTGTATAAGAGTTGCAATTCCTCCGCATCCTTGCCAATTATTGGTATGGTCAGTCTTTTTTATTTTGACCATTTTAATAGGTGTGCAGTAGTATCTCGTGGTTTTAATTTGCATTTCCCTAGTGACTAATGATGTTTTACATGGTTTCACGTGCTTACTGGCCTTCTTTAAGCCTTTGGAGAAGAGTCTGTTCAAATCTTTTGCCTGTTTATATTGGCTTTATTTTTTATTTATTTATTTATTTATTTATTTTAAATAGAGACAGGTTTTACGGTGTCTCCCAGGCTGAAGTGCAGTGGCACGATCATGTGGTTTTGCAATTTTTATTGAATTTCAAGAGTTTAAAATTTCTAATATATTTAATATTAAACCTATTAGTGTATTTGATATTAATACTTTATATTTGATATAATGTACATTTAAATATATAATAAAACATTTCATTTTAACAGAGGTAACATAAATACACTTCCAAATTTATGGAATTTGACTTAGTATTGTTTTTAATTTACAATGGTGCAAACATATTATGCATTCAATACATTTCTCAATTTATGATGGGGTTACAAATTGTCAACTTATGATAGTTTCAACTTACAATAGGTTTATCAGGACATAGCCCTGTCATAAGTTGAGGAGTATCTGTATTACAGTATATTTAATATGTTGTATTTGTGGTACAAGTACATGATGCACTTTGAGTAAAAATCTTTACATGGCACAAAGATTGGATCAGAATTTTGGGTTTTTTTTTTTTCTTTGTATCTAGTTGTTCCAGCATCATTTGTTGAAAGGACTATCCTTTTTCCACTTAATTGCCTTTGCTTCCTGAAAATTGGTTGGCTTTATACGTGTGTCTGCTTCTCAACTGTTCTGTTCCATATAGCTACTTATCTTTTATTCCAAGACTACCCTCTCTTGACAACTTGATAACTTTTGAAGTCCGATAGAGTTAGTCCTCCAGCTTTTTCTTTTCAGAGTTGTCTTGACTATTTTAGGCCAGAGGTTGGCAAAGTTTTTTGTAAAAGACCAGATTGTAGAGATTTTAAGCTTTACATGCTATATATAGTTTCTGTTGCATATTATTTTTTCTATTACAGACCTTTTAAAATATAAAAATAGTTCTCACGTTCCATTCAACCTGTACAGTTATAGGCTGTGAGCCACATTTGGTCTTGATGTGGCTGTACTTCGTTGACTTACTTCTGTTCTAGGACTTTCGTATTTCCATATAAAGTTTAGAATCAGGTTGTCAATTTCTACCACCACCACCCCACACCCCCAAAGTAATTCACTAAGATTTTGATTATCATTGTGTTGAATCTGCAGATTAATTGATGTCTTCACAATATTGAGCATTTCAACCCATGAACATAATATATCTCTCCACTTATTTAGGATTTATAATTTTTTTCTCAGTAGTGTTTGTGTTTTTTGGTGTTTGGGTCTTCCTAGGCATTTTTTCTCTGACACTATTGCAAATGGTATTTTAAAAATTTCAGTTTCTCTGCTAGTTCATTACTACTATAGAGGAATACAGTTTTTTTACATATATTCATCTTGTATGCTGCACCCTTGTTAAACCTGTTTGTTCTGGAAGATTTTTTATATTAACATTATACTAAGCTACATAATTTTTTTTTTATTTTTTAAATTAAAAAAAAATAGAGATTGGGGTCTTGCTGTGTTGACCAGTCTTGAACTCCTGGCCTCAAGTGATCCTCCCATCTTGGCCTCCCAAAGTGTTGGGATTACAGGCATGAGCCACTGCACCTGGCCACAATTTTATTCTTAAATGAAAATAGATCTTTAATATCATTGCCAGATTCATATTTGTTTTTTGTTTGTTTTCTTGAGATGGAGTTTTGCTCTTGTTGCCCAGGCTGGAGTGCAGTGGTGCGATCTTGGCTCACTACAACTTCCACCTCCCAGGTTCAAGTGATTCTCCTGCCTCAGCCTCCCGAGTAGCTGGGATTACAGGCACCCGCCTCCACACCCAGCTAATTTTTGTATTTTTAGTAGAGATGGGGTTTCGCCATGTTGGCCAGGCTGGTCTTGAATTCCTGACCTCAGGTGATCCACCCACCTCGGCCTCCCAAAGTGCTGGGATTACAGGCATGAGTCATCACGCCCGGCTACCAAATTAATATTCAAATATATGTTGCCATTACAGAGTGATAACTAAGGACACTTTGAGGTTTAGGCATAGCTGTGGTAAAAACAGCTCTCTCCAACTTTGCATCTAAGTTGTAAAATAATTATGTTGATGGTTTTAAACCTGCCATGTATAATTTTTCAATGTATTAGCCATCTAATAACTCAGAGACAGCTAACATTTAAATAAATCCCTGTTTGGGAATGGTATTTGAACAAATAATATTGTGAACATATTTGCCAATTTATACTATATTAAGATTCTAAATAATACAGCTATTTAATATATCTTGATAATTAGTATTTGAAATAAGTATATTTCTCTGAGTAGCCTTTTGGGAAAAATGCACAGAATATAGTTTCCAGTTATATGCTACTTTTCTAACTTGCACTTATCTAAACATCTCATCAGGAGAGAGTTCAATAGTACCCGAACCAAAAGTCCAGTGAATCTGACTTATCCAGTCCCCAATTTGGTTTGCATGTCTGCTTACAACCATCATATCTCTGCAGATTTTCCACTTAGTCTATCAAAAATCAATGCTCTGAAAGTTCTCGAAAAGGTGCAGCAGTTTTTTGGAGTCTCTGACGACAAAATTCTGTAAATCTGCTGCTTCCAGTGTGAGTGTCTCATCTAACAATCTGAGGATAGGAAGAGCTGTTGCCAGGGACAGGGGAGGACTTCTTTTGAGATCCTTGGTATTTTTCAATGAAGACTTTGATATGGCTTACCCTTCCTACTTGGTGACCCTGTCCTGAAAAGGGCTGGAAGACAGGCTTCGTAGACATACATATTTCATTTTTCTTGTCTTCAACTTTAACAGCCACCTCTTCTTTATCAAAAATTCCCTGTAATTCTGAAGGTAATTCCCCCTTTTTGATGGAGTTCAAAAACTGCTGACTTGCACCATTTGAATAACTTCTGAAATAATCATTGACGGTGAATCCATTTTTCTATAATTTTATGTTTACGTCTGCCTGTTTCTTCTGTTAAGTAGGAGACAAGCATTTGGAACCAACCTTCTGAGCTTCCTCAAAAAGGCTATCAACAAACTATTCACAATTTATTGATTATCACCAAGACGTTGATTGTCAGGTCCTGTTTCACAAACCCAGTCTTTCATACTTTCGAGATTATCTACGTCTTTCATTCTCTCTTGCCTTACTCCGAGCACAGCCTGCAAGCCTAGGCCTCACTCAGCTCAGGGGCCACCAGCACTGTTTGGCTACGAGCTCCGTTTGGCTGGAGCCCTTCAGACCCGGAGCGCCTCGCCCGAGACCACCTCCGGTACCCCGGCTGCGCTGCTGATATCCCGCCGGCTCTCTGTCTCCACCAAGCGCCAAGCGTTCACCCACACCGGCTGCTTGCAGACCTGAGGAGCGCGCATGGGCCTTTTTTTTTTTTTTAAGACAAGTTTCGCTCTGTATCCCAGGCTAACAGTGGCATGAGCTTGGCTCACTGCAACCTCCGCCTCTCGGGGTCAAGCGATTCTTGTGCCTCACCTTCCGGAGTAACTGGGACTACATGCGTGCGCCACCACACCTAGCTAATTTTTTCTGTATTTTTAGTAGAGCCAGGGTTTCGCCATGTTGCCCAGGCTGGTCTGGAACTCCTGGGCTCAAGCGATTCACCCGCCTCGGCCTCCCAAAGTGGTGGGATTATAGACGTGAGCCACCGCGCCCAGCTTCTGGCAGCTTTTTAGTAGATTCTATCAGATTTTCTACTAGGACAATTCTGTTTTCTGCACATAAAATTTTTTACTTCTTCCTTTCCAATCTATGCGTTTTTTATTTTTCTTTTCTTGTTACATTAACTAGAACCTGCAGTGTATTGTTAAATAGAAGTTGAGAGACCAGACATTCTTGTCTTGTTTCTGGTCTTGGGAGTAAATCATTGAATCTTTTACCATTTAGTAACTATTTTTTTAATCTTTTTTTTGATAACACCTATTGGGTGGGAAATAGTATTCGTTGTTTTCTATTTTTATTTCCCTAGTGGCTAAAGATTTTTATTTTTTTTTTCTGGGCTTAGCTCACCTGAAAACTAAAGATGTTGATCATCTTTTCATCAGTTTGTTGACTATGTGTCTATCTTCTTTGGGAGAATGTCTATTTAGAGTTCTTTTTATTATTGAGTTTCAAGAGCTCTATAAATTCTAGGTACAAATACCATATCAAATAAATGGTTTACAAGTATTTTCTTTCATTCTTTGTGTTCTTTCAGTTTCTTGATGGCATCCTTTAGAGTGTAAAAGTTTTAAGTTTATTTTTTTCTTATGATTTTGGTGTCAAATCTAAGAAACCATTGCCTAACCCAAGGTCATGAAGTCTTATATTTTCTTCTAGGATTTTTATAATTCTAGCTCTTACAGTTAGTTCTATGATCCATTTTGAACTAATATTTGTGCATGCTGTGAACAGTGTATCCAGCTTCATTCTTTTGCATGTAACACCCAGTTACCCTAGCATATGTGTTGAAAAGACTATTTCTCCCATTGAATTGTCTTGGCACTGTTGTCAAAAATCAGTTGACCATAAATGTAAAGGCTTATGTATTTGTTTTGAGACTGGGTCCTGCTCTGTTAACCCAGGTTGGAGTGCAGTGGTGTGATCTTGGCTCACTGCAGCCTTGACCTCCCAGGCTCAAGTGATCCTCCTCCTGGAGCTTCCCAAGTAGCTGGGACTACAGGTATATGCCACCACACCTGGCTAATTTTTGTATTTCTTGTAGAGACAGGGTTTCTTCTTGTTGCCCAGACTGGTCTTGAACTCCTGGGCTCAAGCAATCCTCCTGCCTCTGCCTCCCAAACTGCTGGGATTACAGATGTGAGCCGCTGTGCCCAGCATTAATTTATTTCTAGACTCTCAGTTCACCTCCGTTGTACATGTCTAACCTGTTTGTAGCCACACTATCCTGATCACTGTAGCTTTAGAGTAATTTTTGAAATTGGGAAGCGCAAGCCCTTCTGTGATCCTTTTTGCAATGCACGGGTTAAGGTTACTTTTGGAGGGGGTAGAAGGGATGTGAATGTTTTAATTTTTTTTTTTTTTTCAGGACAATTGGTTGAAAACAGTGTTTTCTCTATTGGGTTATTTGCACCTTTTTTGAAAATGAAATTGACGACATATGTTTAAATCTATTTCTGGTATCTATTCAGTTCAGCTAATCTTTAATATGTCTGTCCTTTTGCTAATACTACACTTTTTTTTTTTGAGACAGAGTCTCACTCTATCACCTAGACTGGAGTGCAGTGGTACCATCTCAGCTCACTGCAGCTTCCACCTCCCAGGTTCAAGCAATTCTTGTGCCTCAGCCTCCCGAGTAGCTGGGACTTGTGCCTGAGCCTCACAAGTAGCTGAGACTATATGTGCGTGCCACCACACCTGGCTAACTTTTGTGTTTGTAGTAGAGACAGGGTTTCACCATGTTGGCCAGGTTGGTTTCAAACTCTTGGCCTCAAGTGATCCACCCACCTCAGCCTCCCAAACTGCTGGGATTACAGGCATGATCCACTGCATCTGGCCTGCTAATACTACACATTTTGATTATGGTAGCTCTCTAGTAAATCTTGAAAGCAAGTGGTGCGAGAGTTCCAACATTGACCTTAATTTTCAGAATCATTTGGGATGGTCCATGTTCTTTGTTTTTTCACATAAATTTTTTTTTTTTTTTTTTTTTGAGATGGAGTCTCGCTCTGTCACCCAGGCTGGAGTGCAGTGGCACAATCTCGGCTCACTGCAAGCTCCACCTCCCGGGTTCACGCCATTCTCCTGCCTCAGCCTCCTGAGTAGCTGGGACTGCAGGCACCTGCCACCACGCCCGGGTAATTTTTTGTATTTCTTTTTTTTGTATTTTTAATGGAGATGGGGTTTCACCATGTTTAGCCAGGATGGTCTCGATCTCCTGACCTCATGATCCGCCCGCCTCGGCTTCCCAGAGTGCTGGGATTATAGGCATGAACCACCACACCCGGCCTTTTCACATAAATTTTAGAGTAAATTTACTGGTTTCCATAAAAAGTCTGCCAGGATTTTTTTTTTTTAACCTGAGATTCAGTTTAATCTAAAGATGAATTAGAGAATTGGCATCTTAATACTGGCTGTTCTGAACCATAGACACAGTATATCTCTGCCTTGGTCTGAATGTTTTCATACCCCCAAAATTTATATGGTTGAAATCCTAATCCCCAGTCCAATGATATTGGCAGGCGAGGCCTTTTGGAGATGATTAGGCTCATGAGGGCAGAGCACTAATGAATTAGATTGGTGCCTTTATAAAAGAGATTCCAGAGAGCTTGCTCATGTCTTCTGCCGTGTGAGGACACAGCAAGAAGTCACCATCTGTGAACCAAGAAGTGGGACCTCATCAGACACCAAATCTGCCAACACTTCAATCTTGGACTTCCCATTCTCCAGAACTGTGAGCAATACATTTCTGTTGTTTATAAGCCATCTAGTCTATGGTATTTTGTTCTAGCAGCCCAAACGGACTAAGACAATCTCCTCATTAATTTAGGTCTTATTTCTTTCAACAGTATTTTGTGATTTTCTGTATTGCACCATTTCATTGATGCTATTATAAATGCTAGTTTTAAATTTTCAATTTTTCAGTGCTAGTATATAAAATTATTTATATTTGTATATAATTTATATTTGACCTTGAATCCTGCAAACTTTGTATAGTTATCTATTCCTGTAACTTTTTGGAATATTCTACAAAAACAAATCTTATGCTCTGTATTAAGGCAGTTTTGCTTTCTCTTTGATATCTGTCCCTTTTATTTCTTTATATTTTCTTAATGTACTGGCTAGGGCCGCCAGTAGTGTTGAATGAGAGTGGTGAGAACACACATCGTTGTCTTATTCCCAGCTTTAGGCAGAAAGCGTTCAGTCTTCTACCATTAAGTATGATGTTAGCTGTGGGTTCCTTTGAGGACAGCTTTATTAGGTTGACGAAGTTCCCTTCCACTGCTTGTTCACTGAGAGATTTTATTTCATTTTTTATTTTTTTAGCATTTATGCATTTTAATTTTTTCTTTTCTTTTTTTTTTTTTGTTTTTTTTTGAAACAGGGTCTCACTCTGTTGCCCAGGCTGGAGTCCAGTGATGCAATCATAACTCACTGCAGCTTCTAACTTTGGGCTCAAGTGATCTTCCCACCTCAGCCTCCCAAGTAGCTGGGACTATAGTAGTTCACTGAGAGATTTTATTATGAAAACCTTTTATCATAGAACCATTTCTTAAGACCTCAGAGACCTTTAGTTTGGTGTTTGATAGAGTCTTATGAATAGATATCATATGTAGAAATTTAAATAAGGTGCCTTTTCATTAACCAAAAGAGCATCTCAGCATCCCTTCTGGGCAGTGTTCCCCTGCATTCTCACAGACAGTGGTCCAAGATAGAGAAGGGCCTAAGAGATTTTAGCCATGGCTTTTGTCTAATGGCACAAATCCAATAAAATTAATGGAGATAAATGGGAAAAGGTTTTTTATTGCAAAAAAAAAAAAAAAAAGTTGGTAAAAGCAAGGTCAACTTTGTCCAAACAAAATGGAAAGAAGTAGTACAAAATGTAAAGAGACCTTTGAACTCCCAAACTGCAGATAGAAAACAGATGAAATAGGCCTATAAAACTACTCAGTTGAAAATGTTTACTTTTTATGGGAAAGCAAGTATGATTCAGAGTACAGAACTTCAGAAGACTAACTCCTGTGGAGCTGCACTGGTGCTTGAGAAACAGATAACATGTTCCTGCCTGAATTTAAGAATTGCTGTGGGTCAGGGGCTGCTGTGGAATCCCATTTCTCCCCACCCATGCCTTTTTAATAGGAGTGTCTATTTTAACTATCCCATTCCTGTCCCAAACTCTGTATTGGTTTTGTGGGGAACAGATAACTTGTCTCTTTAGCTTACAAATGTTCAAATCTAGAGGAGCAGGAGTATATTAAACCAAACCCAAGGACTTTTTTATGATTTTTATTTATGTTTTATTGTTATTTTAAAATTTTTATTTTTATTTATTTATTTTTTGAGACAGAGTCTCACTCTGGCATCCAGGCTAGAGTGCAGTGGCACAATGATCTTGGCTCACTGCAATCTCTGCCTCCCAGGCTCAAGTGATCCTCTACCTCAGCCTTCTGAGTAGCTAGGACTATAGGCACATGCCACCATGCCCAGCTATTTGTTTGTTTGTTTGTTTGTTTTTTGGTAGAGACAGGGTTTCACCATTTTTCCCAGGCTGGTCTCAAACTCCTGGGCTGAAGCTGTCTTCCTGTCTTGGCCTCCCAAAGTGCTGGGATTACAGGCATGAGCCACTGTGCCCAGCCACTTTTCAAAACATTTTTTGAGACAAGGTCTCATTCCATCACCCAGGCTGAAGTTCAGTGATGCAATCATAGCTCACTGCATCCTTGAATTCCTGGGCTCAAGTGATCCTCCTGCCTCAGCCTACTGAGTAGCTGAGACTACAGGCACATGCCACCACACACGGCATGTGTTTGTGGGGGGTAAGGGGGGTCATTTTTGCTGTTCTTGCTAAGGTTGGAGTGCAGTGGCACAATCATAGCTCACTGCAGCCTTGACCTCCTGGGCCCAGGTGATCCTCCTGCCTCAGCCTCTTGAGTAGCTGGGACCAGAGGCATGTGCCACCACGCCTGACTAATTTTTGTATTTTTTTGTAGAGACAAGGTCTCTCTACGTTGCCCAGGCTGGTCTTGAACTGCTGGACTCAAGGGATCCTCCCACCTCAGCCTCCCAGAGTGCTGGGATTACAGATGTGAGCCACTGCTCTTGGCCATCTTTTCTGGATTGCACCTTATTTGGATGACCAGATCCTGGACATAAAACCAGAGTCTACTACCATGGGCATGAGACTTTGGTGTGGCCTTAGGAAGTGGTGAGAGTTTCTTGTATGTGGGAAGTATAAATGTTAATAATTTGTAGCCACATGCAGACTCCGACGGTTTTAAAACACGGCCCTAAAATTCTTTGATACTTTTACCTCCCCCTTGTATCTGCACTGACCTTTGACTGCATTTCCCAAAGGAGTACAACATAAATGATTCCATGAGATTTCCAAAGTGAGGCCACGAAGGGCCATGCGGTTCCCTTCTGGCTGGAACATTCCCTCTTGAGATGCTTCCTTCTCTCAGAGTGCTTCCTCTTGGGAACTAGCAGCTACGCTGTAAAAGGGAGGGGTTACATGTAGATGCTGTCATCAACAGCCACCAGCTGCTGTCTGTTTTTAGCCATTTCAAGGAAAACATCAGATACAAGAGTGATGATAGAATCCAGATGATTCCAGCCCCCAGCCTTTGGATTCAGCATCAGCTGTGTAAGACTTCCCAGCTGAGGCCCTGGACATTGTGAGGCAGAGATAAGCCATTCATTCCTACTGTATCCTGTCCAAATTCCTGCCCCATGATCTGTTAACATAATAGAGTAGTAGTGGTTCTGTACCAGCAGTTCTCAACCTTTTTTATCTTGAGACTCTTTTATACTCCAAAAATTGAGCACCCCAAAAAGCTTTTGCCAGTGGGCATTCTATCTGTGAATATTTAACATTTTAGAAATTAAGGCAGGCCGAGCGTGGTGGCTCTTGCCTGTAATCCCAGCACTTTGGGAGGCTGAGGCTGGCGGCTCGACTGAAGTTAGGAGTTCGAGACCAGCCTGGCCAATATGGCAAAACCCCATCTCTACTAAAAATACAAAAAAACTAGCCAGCATGGTGGTGTGTGCCTGTAATCCCAGCTACTCAGGAGTCTGAGGCAAGAGAACTGATTGAACCCAGGGGGCAGAGGTTGAAGTGAGCTGAGATCATGCCACTGTGCTCCAGCCTGGGTGACAGAGCTGGACTCCATCTCAAAAAAAAAAAAAAAAAAAGAATTGAGGCAAATTTTAAAAATGTTTTAGTAATATACATAACATGCTTTTTAAAAATAACTTCTTGACAATAGCAACAAAATAATGTGGAAAGAGCAGCATATTGCATGCTTTTGCAAATCTCTTTAATGTCTTAAGAGCTTAATAGATGACAGCTGAATTCTCATACTTGTTTCTACATTTTTTGCCATTAGTTGCTTTGATTAGAAAGTTTGGCTTTGCTGAGATTATAGTTGGAAAAGACAGAAGCATTTTCAGGTAATTTTGGATTTTCTTTGATATTACACCAAAACTCAAGAAATGGTAGTTTCTGAAAGATTAGTTGCAATATGGAATATGAAATCCTGTCAAGGAATTGTTTCTTTTCTGTTACATTAAAATCCATTTGTTTGTCTTGCACTATTTTTTTCTTTTCTTTCTTTCTTTTTTCTTTTTTTTTTTTTTTTGAGAGAGTCTCACTCTGTCGCCCAGGCTGGAGTGCAGTGGCGCGATCTCGGCTCACTGCAAGCTCCGCCTCCTGGGTTCACACCATTCTCCTGCCTCAGCCTCCTGAGTATCTGGGACCACAGGCGCCCGCCACCGCACCCGGCTAATTTTTTGTAGTTTTAGTAGAGGCGGGGTTTCACTGTGTTAGCCAAGATGGTCTCAATCTGCTGACCTTGTGATCCACCTGCCTCAGCCTCCGAAAGTGCTGGGATTACAGGCATTAGCCACTGCGCCTGGCCTTTTTTTTTTTTTTTTTTGAAATGGAATTTTGCTCTTGTTGCCCAGGCTGGGGTGCAGTGGTGCGATCTCCACTCACTGCAACCTCTGCCTCCTGGGTTCAAGCGATTCTCCAGCCTCAGCCTCCTGAGTAGCTGGGATTACAGGCACCCACCACCACGCCTGGCCAATTTTTGTATTTTTAGTAAAAACGGTTTCACCATGTTGGCCAGGCTGCTCTCAAACTCCTGACCTCAATCTACCCACCTTGGCTTCCCAAAGTGCTGGGATTACAGGCATGAGCCACTGCGTCCAGCCCATATCTTGCACTTTGATTGGCTATTTTATCAATACATGGTTTTATACCTTACTACATGACTTAGAAAATAGGGCTGGCACAGTGGCTCATGCTTGTAATCTCAGCACTTTGGGAGGCCAAAGTAGGAGAATCCTTGAGTCCAAGAGTTCAAAAGCAGCGTGGGCAACATAGTGAGACCCTCATTTCTAAAATGAAAGGAAATAGTCATTTACTTCATTATGCAGATGTTCCAAATGTTGACCCATTTTAAAGTAGAGTGTCTAAAATAAATCTTCACGAACATGACCATTGATCCTATCAGAAAAGTTTTTATGCGTTGAGACGCTTCTAAGGTGACAGATGTAAGCTTTCCAACTTTTGCTGTTCCCTCAAGGACATTTTTATTTATCCTGAGTGTGGGGCAGTGAGGCATTCAGTGACCACGCAGTTCAGTGCCACTGCCTTAATTTCTTTTTTTTTTCTTTTTTTTTTTTTTTTTGCGATGGTGTTTTGCTCTTTTTAGCCACAGGCTGGAGTGCAATGGCGTGATCTCGGCTCACTGCAACCTCCGCCTCCCGGGTTCAAGCGATTCTCCTGCCTCAGCCTCCTGAGTAGCTGAGATTACAGGCGCACACCACAACGCCCGGCTAATTTTGTATTTTTAGTAGAGAGGGGTTTCACCATGTTTATTACCAGGCTGGTCTCTAACTCCTTACCTCAGGTGATCCACCCACCTTGGCCTTCCAAAGTGCTGGGATTACAGGCATGAGCCACCGTGCCCAGCCCACTGCCTTAATTTCTGCTGAGGCACCAGCGCTTTTGCCCACTGTTACATTGTGTCATCAGTATAAATGTGGATATGGTGAAGACGTCAAGAATGTATTTGTGCTATTATAACAATAGTTTTTGTTTTGTTTTGTTTTGTTTTGTTTTTTTTGAGACAGAGTCTCGCTCTGTCGCCCAGGGCGTGATCTCGGCTCACTGCAAGCTCCGCCTCCTGGGTTCACGCTGTTCTCCTGCCTCAGCCTCCTGAGTAGCTGGGACTACAGGCACCCACCACCACACCCAGCTAATTTTTTGTATTTTTAGTAGAGACGGGGTTTCACTGTGTTAGCCAGGATGGTCTCCATCTCCTGACCTCATGATCCGCCCGTCTCAGCCTCTCAAAGTGCTGGGATTACAGGCTTGAGCCACCGTGCCTGGCCATAACAATAGCTTTAATCTCACAGACCCCCTGAAAGTGTTTTGGTTCCCTCAGCAGTTTACCAACCCTGAGAAGTGCTATTCTGTATCACTAAGTTTGAGGTGGTTTTTTTACACAACAATAATAATCAGAACCAAACTCATATCCCTTTTTTCTTCTTCTTTTTGATTATTAGTTTCTTCAGTGTACTAGATGGCTGACTGGGAAGATTCCAGGATCCCAACAGGCTTCAGAGTTGCAAAGGCTCTAGAGGTACTGTTTGCGCACATAGAGCCTAGGTGTTGAGGGCTTAGACTCTGGAGCCCAGCTGCTGGAATGTGGGCCCTGCAGCTGTTACTGTTGAGCTGTGTGTCTGGGGCCCTTCCCTTAGCCTTTCCTGAGTCTCATTCTCCATTTGTTAAATGACGTCATTAATAAGGCAAATGATTTTGTCGCTAAATGCCAGTGGAAACTTTCTAATAGTCATAACTGTCACAAGGTCTGATGACCTCACAGTTATTTTGCCCTTAATGGATGCCATAAAATGCCCGAAAAGCTTTCCCTGGGTCGACTGACTTCATTACAACTCCCTGAGGGAGTACCATTGTTACTGTCTTATGTGGTCTGTGTACTGTGAAATAATCCACCACCATCTCTGATGGATTCCAGCGTACCTTGTTTCACTTGAGTCTGTCCAGTCTTTAGAGTTAACAAAGGAACCCTAGTTACTGATGCCAGACTTTGACCTCATCCAAAATTAACAGCAGCCAATTTGCATTCTTCTGGGTTATATATTGTTGGCCAGATATTCAGAATTATTGTGTGCCTCTGGGCAGAGAACTCACAGTTCAAAATATCTTTTTTTTTTTTTTTTTCCTTTGATACAGGGTCTTGCTCTGTCACCCAGGCTGAAGTGCAGTGGTATGATCATAGCTTACTGCAGCCTCCACCTCCTGGGTTCAAGTGATCCTCCCACCTCAGCCCCCTAGAAGCTGGGACTACAGGCACAAATCACCATGGCCAAATATATATATTTTTTCAATCTCCTATTTCTTTCCTCTCTCTTGTTTTGGAAGTTACTCAGCAAGCTACATCTGTCTAATTGGATATGTCATATCCTGTTAGAATCAAGTATTTCAGAGTATAAGCATGATAGTAATAAAGCTCGCAATATTATCATTAAGCCACTTATTTTAGAGATCCCGTGATGAACCCAAAATCTCCCCTATTGCTGACCCTGGAGACCTATTAAGTCTAGGTGAAATAATATAAAGATTTAGACTGATCTTTTTTTACCCAATCTCTTTGCCTCTGAGTAACCATTCTTCAAATTCAGAACCACACTCAGGGTAAAATATAAGTAAGGGCTATTTATTTTTTGCCACTGTTTTGGCATCTGTAGACAATACAGTTTATTTAATTTCAGGTTTTCACAGTTATATACAGTCATACCTCGGAGATATGTGGGTTTGCTTCCACAGACCATCATAGTAAAGTGAGTCATACAAATTTTTTGGTTTCCTAGTGCATATAAAAGTTATGTTGGCTGGATGAGGTGGCTGTCACCTATAATCCCAGTGCTTTGAGAAGCTGAGGTAGGAGGATCACTTGAGTCCAGGAGTTTGAGACCAGCCTGGGCAACTATAGCAAGACACCATCTCTACAAAAAAAATGTTTTACATTAGTCAGGTGTGGTGGAGTAGCTGTAGTTCTAGCTATTCAGGAGGCTGAGGCAGGTGGATTGCTTGAGCCCAGGAGTTCAAGGCTGCAGTGAGCTATGATTGTGCCACCGCATTCCAGCCTGGGTGACAGAGTAATACCCTGTCTCAAAAAAAAAAAAAAAATGCTGAGCATGGTGGTTCATGCCTATAATCCCAGCACTTTGGGAGGCCGAGGTGGGTGGTGGATCACCTGAGGTCGAGTTCAAGACCAGCCTGTCCAACATGGTGAAACCCCATTCTCTACTAAAAATATAAAAATTAGCCAGGTGTGGTGGAGCACATCTACAATCCCAGCTACTCGGGAGGCTGAGGCAGGAGAATCACTTGAACGCAGGAGGTGGAAGCTGCAGTGAGTTGAGATTGTGCCACAGCACTCCAGCCTAGGCAACAGAGCAAGACTCCATCTTAAAAAAAAAAAAAAAGTTTATAGTCTATTAAGTGTGCAGTAGCATTATGTCTAAAAATCAAAGGACGCACCTTAATTGTAAAATACTTTGCTTAAAAATGCTGACAGAGAAACAAAGTGAGTATGTGTTATTGGAAAAATGGTGCTAGTAGACTTCATCAGTGGAGGATTGCCACAAACCTTCAATTTGTAATAAAAATAAAACCCCACACATTATCTGCAAAGCACAATAAAATGAAGTATGTTATATGTTGATTTTCAGGAATTAGAAGAAAATGAGAGTATTGTCGTCATCAGAAATAAGAGGATTGTTTTGCCAAGCTACTGGAAAAAAAAAAAACTTCCATTCCTTTGTCAACTGCAAGAATGGTAATATTTGACAAGAAAAACCCAACTTGTCAAATACTACGATTCTTGCAGTTGACAAAGGAATGAAAAGTTAAAAGCATATGTGAGGCTGGGCATGGTGGCTCACACCTGTAATCCCAGGAGGCCAAGGCGGGTGGATCACCTGAGGTCAGGAGTTCGAGGCCAGCCTGACCAATGTGGCAAAACCCCATCTCTACTAAAAATACAAAAATTAGCCAGGCATGGTGGCAGGCACCTATAATCCCAGCTACTGGGGAGGCTGAGACATGAGAATAGCTTGAACCTGGGAGGCAGATGTTGCAGTGAGCTGAGATTGCGCCATTGCATTCCAGCTGGGCAACAGAGGGTGACTCCATCTCAGAAAAAAAAAAAAAAAAGTATATATGAGCATTTAACAAGGCTATATAGGTTTTGATTTTGAGCCCTGAAAACCCCCCAGGTTGTTTCATTGGGAATTTGTATTCAAACATGTCTCTGCTCTGGATCCATAGGTGGCACAATTTTGCCAGTTTTTGATGCATAAATGGTGACAGTATCCTTTAACAAAATTCCTAAAGTAGTCTTTTAAAAAAATAATTCTGAAAATCTGGCCAATAATAATACAGGACTCAGAAGAAAATACTACCCATTGAAATTGGAAAGCCTGTTTTCAATTTGGGGGTCTGCTTTTTTTTTTTTTTTTTTTTAATTGCTTTAAGATTTTAGACACAAACACATCATAAAGTGTTTTTAGATTTGCATGAACCTACTGTGGTTTAGTATAAATATACCCCTAACATGACTTTTACAGATGCCTGTGAGGGTATCTTGGGGGTTTCTACACTGCCTACCCCAAACCTGACTGCAGTCAGAGCCAACAGGGCCCCAAGTAGGCAAAGGCTATGTCATTAATTCTCAAATGAGATTCGTCCAAGCGGGAAATGCACATCTAGTGCAATAGTTTTAGGCCAGCCTTTTTCAGAGCCTCAGGCTCTGCCTGTCACGTTGAAGACATCCATGTGGGTCCCCTCAGGGCTTCTCTTTGCCATAAAAATAAAATGATTGCTCCCACCAATGTTTGCGTCCATGGGAGAGGAGGTAGGAGCAGCAGCACTTGTCCTGTGTGTGGGAGACACTTGAAGGGCTCAGTGGGAATTGTCAGCAGCAGGGAACAGAACAGGTGGTGAGAAGAGACGTTCCACTGAGTTTCTGGGCCTTTGACTCCCTGGAACTTCCTTCTCTATCCACCCTCCCTCTCCAGAAAAAAAAAAAAATAATTTAAAAATGGGATCAGTGTAATCAGTAAAGTAGCTGTATTCCAGTGAACAAGCAGCCTGCCCTTGCATCTGCATGCATGCAGCCTTGGCGTTTTCTCTAGGAAAAAAAAGAGGTTCTACCTCGTGCGTGAATACAGGTGGAGGCCAAGACCGACATTAACAAAGGCTGTGTGTTTGCCATGGAGCTCAGGAGGGCTAACAGTCATTTTACTTCTGCCTCAGACCATCACACTTTCTTCCCAGAACAAAGCCCAGAGTCCTTGGTCAATGAAAGTGTGTAAATATCCTCACACTTCCCCTAGTAGTTCCTTTTTAGGCTGTAATTGTGATAAAGAAAAGAACCTAACTTCTTAAAATCTTTCCCTTTTTTGGATGTAGATTGAAATTTTTGTTTTAAACACAATGGTTCTAATGTCTAAATCTAATGTTAGTAATTAATCTCTAGTGCTTTAAGGATCTTCTGTTTATAGGCAGTTATTTTATGGCTGGTCTCTGTGAGAGGCACAGACTGCCAGGAGGGGTTGAGATTTCCTTTAACCAGGATTCTTAGTTCTGAGTGGCTCTAGTGAATAACATTAACAATGATTCTGTGGCCGGGCGCTCACGCCGGTAATCCCAGCACTTTGGGAGGCCGAGACGGGTGGATCACTTGAGGTCAGGAGTTCGAGACCAGCCTGGCCAACATGGTGAAACCCCATCTCTACTAAAAATACAAAAATTAGCCAGGCATGGTGGCAGGCATCTGTAATCCCAGCTACTTGGTAGGCTGAGGCAGGAGGATTGCTTGAACCTGGGAGGCGGAGGTTGCACTGAGCCCACGGTGTGCCATTGCACTACAGCCTGGATGACAAGCAAAGCTCAGTCTCAAAATAATAATTTTTAAAGTAATGTTTATCTTAACCATTCTTAAATCCTTCTGTCTAGTAGGAATCTTATTCATGGGAGTGTCTGGAAAAGGGACAAAGAGAGGCTATTGAGATGTTTTTAAAGCCTGGATTTGGGATGTCTGAACACAGTAATAACAACTCCAAAGCCATTTAAAATCCATCTTTTTTTCTACCACCGGACTGAGATTTTCAGTTTTAATTCCAAGGTTCCAGTCATACAGATGTGAATCAAACCCTGTTGAGCCAAACAGGATCTCCTTTGTTGGCGGATAATTTCAAGTGCTCACAGAGACCTCCGTTTTTTTTAAATACCTGGACTTTAAACTGGAGTCCGGACCAAAACATCTCTGACCTCAGGGGTCTTCCTTTGGTCAGGAAGAGGGGAGGGGGCGATTGGACCCCTTTCCCTCTGCGGCTGCAGAGTGCCATTTTCCTCTGGGGACATTCGCTTTTTCCTTTGGGGAAGACAGTACGGATGCTAGTTCTGCGGACCCTTTTACTTAGCTTTGAGACCCAAGCAAGTTACTTGGCTTGTGCCTCTTATTTTCTCTAATGCAATGAATTTTAAAAAGAGTCCCAGCCTTCGCCCTAAGGGAGCAGGAGCGCCTGCGACACCCTGTTCCCAAGTCCTCAGGGTGAATCCGCCAAATGCGCGAGCTGGGCAGCGCGTCCCTCACAGCTGCTGGCCGGAAGCGGAAGTGCGCGTCCGTCGCCTTGCCGTCTCCCATAGCTGTCGCCTGCAGCTGAGAAAGGGTTGCTGTCCCAGCGGGCCAGGCCCAGGTGCGCCCCGCTAGTCAGGCCGGCGGAGTCGAGAGGGAAGGGGTCAAGGGCACAGTGCGTAGCCCAGGCTGCTCCAGACCTTGCCTCCCATTTCCCGCCCCAGCCTCTGGCTATCGCCGCGTTTCTTCTCAGAGCCCCCGGCTGCAGTTCCTCCCGGCACTGCTGGGCTTGGGGCTGCCATTCCGGGCATTGGTCCCCGGGAGGAGGCGAGTAGATTCATGTGGTCAGAGCGCGTCGGCGGGGCCTTTTCTCCACCTTCTGTACCCTTCTCTTTAAACGTCCTCCCCAGTATGAGACTTTTTTCTCAAGAAAATGCTCTCTTGTGCCTCACTTTCCACTGTTAGAAGGCATATCTTGGGATGTGCGTTATTGGTTTGCGGAGATCGTCCCTTTTTTTCTCTCTGTTATGTGGATGCACTCTAGTGCCTGATAGGCATTTGAGTTCCCATCTGAGTGGGCTTGTGCATGTTTATTCGTATTTGTGGACTTAGGTCTTCAAGGTTTATTTTTGAAAGCCAAGTTGTTGGGTCAAAGCATAAATGAATGTGTTATTCCTAGGTATGACCAGATCCCCCTCTATGGGACTTGTGCTTTTTTGAGCCCTCAGGGTGTGTTTTGTATGCAGCAAGCAGCAGACCTTAGTTTTCAGTTTACCTGTAAGTTTCTTTTGGATGTTTACATATTGACATATCATTTATAAATAAGAACTTTATTCTCCCTTTATAATCCTATTATGACCCACTCCTGCCCCACAAATTTACTGCCCTGCCTATGACCTCTGAAACATTAGAAGGAGCAATCCTTGCTGCCTTCCAGGTCTCAGAATGAAAGCTTTCAGCTTGTTACTACTTACATGTTTGCTATATGTTTTTGATAGATTAAAGACATTCCCTTCTGTAATAGCTTTATTGACATAAAATCATATATTTCATCTCATTTAAAGTGTATAAATCAGTGGTTTTTAGTATATTGAGTTGTGCAACCGTGACTACAATCTAACTCTAGAACATTTTCATTGCCCCAAAAGAGAATCCCATACTCGTTAGCAGTTACTCCCCCATTCCACTGGCAACCACTAAGAGACTTTGTATTGCTGTGGATCTGCCTATTCTAGACATTTCATATAAGTGGAATCATGAAATGGAAATCATGAACTATGTAGTCCTTTGCTACTAGCTTTCAGTTAGCATAATGATTTCAAAGTTATTTTGTAGCATGCATCACTACTTCATTCCTGTCTTATATTAATAACAAAAATAAAACGAAATAGTGGTAAAGTGTTGGGGTGGCGAAAATTTTTTGGGGTGGTATGGAGAGATAATGGGCGATGTTTCTCAGGGCTACTTTGAGTGGGATTGGGGCAGCGTGGGAATCTAGAGTGGGAGAGATTAAGCTGAAGAAAGATTTTGTGGTAAGGGGTGATATTATGAGGTTGTTAGAAGAAACATTTGTTGTGCAGAATTATTGGTGATGGCCTGTATATGGTTTTGTACGAGTTGAAAAACTAAACGGAGTAAGAGGAGGAGAAAAACAGGTATTAAAGGACTAAGAATTGGGAGGACCTAGGACATCTAATTGGGGAGTGCCTAAGGGGGTTCAGCGTAATTCCTTGCTTGGTTGGCAAGTTTTTGGGCTCTATCCTTGAGTTTTTTTATGTTGTCATACACCAGGTCAGATTGATTTAGGTAAAAACAACACTTTTCATTTAAGAATATACAGAGTCCTCCTATTTCATCAGTAAATCAAGGCCTCGGGGTTTTGGAGGACCACTGCAGCTAGAGTCAACTTGGGCCTGGAGGACTGATAAAGTTTGTGATATGTCTGTGATGCTAGCAGAGAAGTCATTAGAGACGCTATAGAAGGTCGTGACAGAGGTTGAAATGCCTGCTATTCCAATACCAAGAGCAATAGTGGAGGCAGAAAGTCTTAAACTGACAAGCAAGGGAATTAGTGGAATAACTGTTTTTGTCGTGTCGGTGTCATGAGGGGAACAGGGAGCTCTTCAGTCCTATTTGCAAATTGAATTTTGAGAGTAAGGAAAACTAGTGTGCATGTGCCTGTCCAATTAGCAGGTAGACACATGTAGGTAGAGGATCCACAGAGGAAAAAGAGACCTTGTGCGAGGCAAAACTAGAGATGCAAAGTAAAAAGATAAGGAGTGCTGAAAGGGGTGTCGTGTACTTACTCCTAGGGATCCAGCTAGGGCGGCAGCGGTGAGAGGTTGTAATGGGGACTGATGAGGTAATTGCGTAGAGGGGGAGCTCTGATTTTCATGGTGTATGAGAAAAACATCGAGTATCTACAAGCAACCTTTCACTGTTATTTTCAGGGCTGGGTATAAGTAAACAAGAAGAGGGCCTGGGAGGAGAGTCTGACGAGCAAGGGGAAGGTAGTCAAGGATGGAGTGAAATACAGGGTAAGTGTCTTCCTAAGCAATAATTACTGCTAATGTTTTTAAGTTTGCCACTATTGATAGAGGGCTTGTCTGTAATACGGAGCTGGAAGGCTCCAATTGTTTCAGTGATGTGTGTAGTTGGGCTTTGGAGATGAAGAGTAAAGGAACATCAAGAAGGTGAAAGGTTACCTAGGGGAATTCCAGTGGGTCTTTGCTGAGAGATACATAAAGGAGCAGCCACAGGGAATAGTAGTTTGTGTTGTGAGAGATCTAAATATGGGGGGAGTAGAGTTGATATAAGGAGAAAGGTTTTAGGTCTTTAAGAACACAGGCTAAGGGAGAAGAAGGGGGAATAGAGGGCAGAAGCTTGCCCATAGTGAAGGAGGCAAGCCCAGAGAAAAGAGAGAGTAGAGACTCAGAGAGAAGAGGTGGGGGGTTCTTGCCCCCCAGAAAAGCAGAGAAGGGGTAGAGACACGGAGAGAAGGGGCTGGGGGGTTCTTGCACCCCAGAAAAGAGGAGAAGGGGTAAAGACATGAAGAGAAGGATTCAGGGGTTCTTGCCCCCCAGAAAAGCAGAGAAGGGTAGAGATATGGAGAGAAGGGGTCAGGGGGTTCTTGCCCCAGAAAAGCAGTACTTGCCGCTAAGGGTGAAGGACCAAGGCAGGCATCCCCACGTGGTCAGACACCTCTGAAATGTGGGTGAATAATCAGGCAGGCATCCCTGCATGATTAAACACCAAGGGAAGACTGTCTTCCCGAGTCCGTGACTGGCACCGGAGTTTTGGGTCCACGGATAAAACGTGTCTCCTGTCTCTACTAGAAAAGGAAAGGAAGTGAAATTAAGAGAAGGGAGAGATTGAAGTGTGGCACCAAGATTGAAAGGAGAAAGTGGTTGAGGGATAGTAAGAGAGGTTGGAGAAGAGAGTAAAAAGAGGCCACTTACTTGATTTAAAATTGGATTGATGTTCCTTGGCTGGTCGGTCTGAGGACCTGAGGTCATAGGTGGATCTTTCTCACAGAGCAAAGAGCAGGAGGACAGGGGATTGATCTCCCAAGGGAGGTCCCCAGATCTGAGTCACCGCACCACATCTAGCTCTGTCGCCAGGCTAGAGTGCAGTGGTGCGATCTTGGCTCACTGCAACCTCTGCCTCCCGGGTTCAAGTGATTCTCCTGCCTCAGCCTCCCAAGTAGCTGGGATTACAGGCATGCTCCACCACACCTGGCTAATTTTTGTATTTTTAGTAGAGACGTGGTTTCACCATGTTGACCAGAGTGGTCTGGATCTCCTGACCTCGTGATGCACCCACCTTGGCTTCCCAAAGTGCTGGGACTACAGGCGTAGTCCTAGCCTCATTCCTTTTTTTATGAGACAAGGTGTTGCTCTGTCACCCAGGCTGGAGTGCTGTGGTGCCCTCGACCTCCCTAGCTCAGCCTTCCACCTCAGCCTCCCGAGTAGGTAGGTCCACAGGTGTGGGCCACCAAGCCTGGCTATTTTTTTAAATTTTTGGTAGAGATGAGATCTCATTGTGTTACCAGGCTGGTCTGAACTCCTGGGTTCATGTGATCCACCCACTACAGCCTCCCTAAGTGCTGAGGATTACAGGCATGAGCCACCATGCCTGGCCTTCATTTTCTGTTGTCAAATGATAGTCCATTATATGGATATACCACATTTTCATTTATCCGTTCATCAGTAGATAGACATTTGGGTTGTTTCTCCTTTTTGGCTAATATGAATAATGCTGCTGTGAATATTTCTCTTGGGTATATACCTAGGAGTGGAATGCCTTGTTCATGAGATGAACTTTTATGTTTAATCTTCTGGTGAAATGCTAGGCTATTTGCCAATGTGGCAGCACCACTTCACTCTCCTCCACAAAATACAAGAGAATTTCTCCACATCCTCATCAACACTTGTCTTTTTAATTACACTCACCTTAATGTGTGAAGTGGTATCTTAATGTGGTTTTGATTTGCATTTCCCTGGTGTCTAATGATGTTCAGCATCTTTTCATGTGCAGTTGACCTTTTTATCGTTAGAAAAATGTACATTCGGATCATTTGCCCATCTTTGAATTGTGTTTTTAAAATTCAGCTGAGGCTGGGCATGGTGGCTCATGCCTGTAATCCCAGCACTTTGGGAAGCCCAGGTGGGCGGATCATGAGGTCAGCAGATCAAGACCATCCTGGCTAACACGGTGAAACCCCATCTCTACTAAAAATACAAAAACATAGCTGGGCGTGGTGGCACGCGTCTGTAGTCCCAGCTACTTGGGAGGCTGAGGCAGGAGAATCGCCTGAACCCGGCGAGGTTGGAGTGAGCAGAGATCGCACCACTGCACTCCAGCCTGGGAAACAGACCGAGACTGTCTCAAAAAAAATAAAAATAAAAAAAAAATAAGCTGGCTGAATTAAATTCAGCCTGGAAGTTTTCAGGCTGAAAAAATTTATTTTTGAAATCATTATGTGATACTGGTTTTTATCACTTTGAGTTGATCATACAATTTTTCTTTTGCTCTATTAATGAAGCAAATTATATTAATTGATTTTCTAATAGCAAGCATCTCTTGCATTCCTCTTGTAAACCTAACTTAATTCTGTTGTACTGTATTTCCTATTTATTGACATTTTTTGTTTGGACTTATTTTCCTTAGAATATCTGAATCTCTGTTGAAATTTGCCTATAATTTTGTTTACTTAAAGTGGCCTTGTCATGTTTGATATCAATATGCCAATCTCAAAGAATATTCTTCCTTTTATACTCTTAATCACTGTAATCCCTTTGATAAGTTAAACTGTTTTGTGAAATTAGTTTAAAAGTGACCATATTTTTTTCCCTTGTAATATTGTAAACTGCTGTTAATAGAATAATCAAAGGCAAATATGACATTTTGAACCATACACAATTCTGGGGTTTGCATAAAGGCTATATTAAATAAAATCTTCCAAACACCCAACTCTTGCCTATAGAGTGGATAAGTTATCTATACCTGATATAATGCAAACATTCGTGACGAATTACATTGAAGTGTAGTTTAAGTAACCAGAGTCTTCATAAATATGCCTAATCTCTGGAAGATTTTCATCCAGACTGGAATTCTTTCTTCTTTGAATGGCATAACTGACTGGTAAAGCCTTTGAGCATGGTGTTTTTTGGTGAAAATCTAAATAATCTAGTTTTGTTTTCTGTTTTAAAAGAATATCTGGGCAGTGAGTTAAGCTGGGAAGACCTAGCACCTTGCTGACGGGATCAGTCTAGATTCTTCTTTCATATTTTTAAAATTGTGGTAAAATACCTAAAGCCAAATTTGCCATTTTAATCATTTTTAAATGTACAAGTCAGTGGCATTCATTGCATTCACAATGTTACTCAACCATCACCAGCTAGTTCTTTTTATTGTAATTTCTACACAGTCAGTTTTGGTAAGTTGTATTTCTGTAGGAATCAATTTATTTCCTGAAAGTTTTGAATTTGATTAAAGTTATTCATGTCTTGTTTAATCTCTGCAACATCTGTAGTTGTGTTTTTCTCCTTTTTTCTTTGAAGAATTTTGCCCGATTTTTTTCCTAGTAGTTTTCAAAGAACCAGTTTGTAGCTTGAGTGATACTGTTGTTTCCTAGTTCATCGTATTTTCTGCTGTTCCTGTTCCAACTGCTTAAGTTAATTTTTAACTTCACTTCTTTTCTAATATAAACATATAAAGCTTTTTTTTTTTTTTCCTAAGGACCAGTTTAGCTACATTCTACAAGTTGTGGTACTTAGAACTAATCAATAACCATAGTATTATGTATTTTCTAATTCAATTCTTTTATAAAAGCGTAAGTTATTTGGAAGGGTGATGTTTTCTGAATTCCAAATGTGTTACTTTTTTCTATTTGCTTGAAAAATATGAAACCACTAATATTCAACCATATTTTAAAACTACCAAAACACCCATTTCATATAGTTCAATGTAATCTCTTATTATTAACTTACAACTTAATTACATTGTAATTAAGACATGTCAGAGAACATGTCTGTATACCAAATCTTTTTCTAATTTTTTTAATTTTTAATTTTTGTGGGCACGTAGTAGGTATATATATTTAAGGGGCATATGAGATGTTTTATATACCAAATTTTGAAAGGTTTAAGACTAGCTTTACAGTATATTCACCATACAGTATGGTCAGTTTTTATAAACACTTCATGTGTGCTTCAAGAATGTATGTACACTCCATACATTCAGTAGTGTCCCTCAGTGTGCTAGATTAAGCATACTCATTGTGTTGTTCAAATCTTCATATCCTTTTTTTGTATCATCTATCTATTGCTGAGCAGTGTTTGAAAGTCTTATAGTGATGATGATTTGTGTTATTTATCCTTTAATTGTGCTAGCTTCTGCTTTATAAGTTTTATGAGACTAGAATTTTATATCTTCCTAATTGGTACTTTACATCCTCATGTCATTACCTCTAATAGTGCCTTTTGTCTCAAAATCTATGAAATTAATTTAGCAAACAAACTTTATTTTGGTTAATATTCACCTGGTATATCTTTCTTATTTTTGAGACTCAATTTTTATGTGTTGTTGTGGATTTTAGTGCATCTAATGAAATAACACAGAGCTGGTTTATCTTAATCTACCAGGACAGTCTGTTTTTAAACTGCAGAATTTAGCCCATTTGTAAACTTACTGTTATTGATAACAGTCAGACATTTTCTACCATCTTACATTTTACATTGTGCTTTTCATTTGACCTATTTTTTTTTTGTTTCATTTCATTTTTCTTACCTTTGGAATTGAGGTTTTTTTGTTTTTTTGTTTTTTTTACCTAATTCCATTTTCTCTTCTAGACTGTGAGTTAAAGTCACTATGTCCATCCTTTGAATTGTTACCCTAGCTATTTTATCATGCATACTTACAGTCTAAAGCTAATCCATACTGTGAGTCCTCAGTGGAAGAATACAAGGAACATACAACTCAATCACCTCCTTCCCAATTTATATATTATTTAGTATTAGGATTGAGCTTATTTTTCCATCTCACAAATTGGGTATTATTACCATTTTATATAATAAAGGTTTGCTTAATTTTATCCATTTTACCTTTGTTCATTCTACTTAACATTTTGGGTCTTCCAATTCCTATTTCCTGAAGTACTTTTAATTTACTTCTGTGATGGTCTTTTTTGATGGGTAAGTTGTCTCAGGTCTTTATTTTAAAATGCCTTTATTTAACTCTCCATGTGTTTTTTAAAGTTTTTAATCATGAAAATTTTTAATTCTCCACAAAAGTAGAATAGTACAGTTGTCTCTCGTATCCATGGGGGACTGGTTCCAGGACCCCCACATGGCTTCCAAATTCCACAGTCAAATTCCACAGTCACAAATTCCTTATATAAAATAGCATTGTATTTGCATAGAACCTACACACATCCTCCCATAGATGCTATTTTTTCCCTCCCATTTACTTTAAGTCATCCCTAGATTACTTACAGTACCTAGTACAATAAGTGTTATGTAAGTGGTTGGTTGGTTTTTTGTTTTTTTTTTAAGAGATGGGGTCTCATTCTGTTGCTCAGGCTGGAGTACAGTGGTGTGATCATAGCTCACTGCAGCCTGAAACTCCTGGACTCAAGTAATCCTCCCACCTCAGCCTCCCAAGTAGCTGGGACCACAGGCATGCGCCACCATGCCTGGATAATTTAAAATATATATATATTTTTGTAGAAACAGGGTGCTGCTTTATTGCCCAGGCTAGTCTCAAACTCCTGGCTTCAAGGCATCCTCCTGCCTCAGCTTTCCAAAGTGCTGGGATTACTGGTGTGAGCCACTGTGCCGGGCCATAAATAGTTATGCTGTATTGTTTAAGGAATAATGACAAGGGGGAAAGTCTACATGTTCAGTACAGACACAAGCATTCATCTTTTTTTCCACATATTTTTGATCTGTGGTTGAGTAGCCCACAGATACAGAGGGCTGACTGTATAATGAATTCTCATGTCCTTAACACCCAGCTTTGACAGTTACCAGTATTTTGCACATCTTGCATCATCTAGCCCTGAGCTGTCCAATACAATAGCCACTAGCCTCGTGTGGCTATTGAAGTTTAAATGCTCATTTCAAGTATTCAGTAGCTATCCGTACATGATTAGTGGTTACTGTATTAGATACTGCAAATAAATATTATTGAATAATGCTGGTTTTTCCCCCCAGATTTGTTTTTAAAGCAAATTCCAGACATCCTGTCATTTCATCAGTATATTACTAACTGTGCATCTCTAGTTGGTTCATCACCACTACTCCATTATCCCACCTAACAAAGTCTGACGTTCCCTGATTGGCTACAGAATATCTTTTTACATTTGATTTGTTCAAATGAGAACCTTAACAGGGTCCCAACATTTTTTTTTTTTATTTTAGACCCCTTAAGTTTCTGTCGTGTCTGTTCTCTTCCTCCTCGCTTTTCATTTTTTTAATGCACTGATTTATTGAAGAAATAAAGTTATTTGTTGTTAAAATGTCCCACATCATATATGGATTTTGCTGACTGGTTTGTTTTCATTGCTTAACTTGGTTATCTTTGTATTTCTTATAAAGAGTAGCTAGATAGTTTGACTGTCTAGCATTTTAGGTTGATAAGTTACTTTTTTCTCAGCATACTGAAGACATTGTCCTGCTTCTGACATCCATTGTTGCTGTTGAGATGTCAGCTATCGGTCTGTTTTTCCTTTTATAGGTGACCTGTGTTTTTCCCCTAGCTGCTTTGGAAATTGTGGGAAAAAATCAAATACCAAGGAAGAAAAATCTATAATGAAATTAGATGTGGATTTCTTTTTATGTATTCAGCTTGGGGCTTACGATACTTCTAGTACCCAAAGGTTAGTGTCTCACTAATTCAAGAAAATTGCTAGGTTTTCATCTAATAGTGCTATCAAAGTTCTGATCTGGTAGTTAATACTGGCACTGAATTTCTCATTTCAGTGAGTTTATTTTTCATTTCTAAAAATTGTTTTTTAAACTAACCACTTTATAGTATCTTAATCCATATCCATTCAAATTTTTATTAATTTCTTTAAGCTTTTATATATTTTAAAATATATCTAAAAGGGTAATATCTGAAGTGTTATGCTTTTTACCACCTGACACCTGTGTGTTAGCTATGTCTTACCCATGGTACAATTGTGTATTTGTGTTTCACAATTTCTTAAACTGTGCCTTCCTCAATTTACTTAGAACTTTGTATATAAGATTTTTTCTCAAGACCTGACTTAAAGTTGATTTTCCAGAGATAGGTCAATTTGCTTGCACTAGTTGCTTGGGGACAATGCCACTTAGGACCCTCTTTAAGTGAAATTATTCTCTTGAGGTTGTTTGAACTACAGAAATGAATTTGGACTGAAACCTAAAAGAGAGCACTTATGTATATAAATCCTCAAGAGAGATTTGCTTTTTATTATACCTGACAGGTACAGTTCCTTGCTTCACACTTTCATATGGAAATTTTACTTTCTTTTTAAAAAACTGTTCACTATGGATTTTCAGTCATACCCAGGAATAGAGTGCTATGAAGCCACTATGTACCTACCACCCAGCTTCAATGATTGTCACCATTTTGCCATTCTTATTACATCTGTTCTCTCCCTTGCTTCCTTTCATCATTGAGTTTTCTTTTCCTTTTTTTTTTTTTTTTTTTTTTGAGATGGAGTCTTGCTCTGTCTCCCAGGCTGAGGTGCAGTGGCATGATCTCAGCTCACTGCAACTTCTGCCTCCCAGGTTCAAGCAATTCTCCTGCCTCACCCTCCTGAGTAGCTGGGATTACAGGCACCCGCCACCACACCTGGCTAATTTTTGTATTTTTAGTAGAGAAAGGGTTTCACCATGTTGTTCAAGCTGATCTTGAACCTCCTGACCTCAAGCAATCCACATGCCTTGGCCTCCCAAAGTGCTGAGATTACAGGCGTGAGCCACCACACCTGGCCAGTTTTGTTTTTCTGAAGCATGGTTTTCCAGCTTTATTGAGGTATAATTGACAAATAATAAAAATTATATATGTTTAAGATGTACAACATAATGTTTTGATCTACCTGTCCGTTGTGAAATGATCATCACAGTCAAGCTAATTAACATATCCAACCCCTCGCTTACCTTTGTGTGTAAGATGCACTCTCTTGGAAAATTTCAAATATACAGTACATCATTAACTACAGTCACCAAGCCATACATCAGGTCTCCAAAACTCAGCCATCTTATAACAGCAAATACATACCCGTTGACCAACATCTCCCCATTTCCCTTGCCCCTTGGTAATCACCTTTCTAATGCTTCTAGGAGTTTGACTTTTTTAAATTCCATGTAAGTGAGGTCATGCAGTATTTGTCTATGTCTGCCTTATTTTACTTAGCATGATGTTCTCCAGGTTTCCTTCTTTTTTAAGACTGAATAATAACCCACTGTGTGTATATATATGACATTTTCTTTATGCATTCAGCAATCGACAAACATGTTGTTTCCATATAGCAGCTATTATAAATAATGCTGCAATGAATATGAGGTCACAGATACCTCTTTAAGATAGTGATTTCACTTCCTTTGGTTATATACCCAGTAGCAGGATTGCTGGATCATATGGTAGTTCTATTTTTAATATTTTGAGGCACCTCCACTACTGCTTTCCATAATGGCTGTACCAATTTTCACTCCTACCAACGATGTGTAAGGGTTCCCTTTCTCCACATCCAACACTTGTTATCCTTTGACTTTTTGATAATATCTATTATAACAAGTGTGAGGTAGCAGCCAGCTATGGTTTTGATTGGTACTTCCCTAATAATGTGATGTTGGGCACTTTTTCATATACCTACTGGCCATTTTTATCTCTTCTTTCGAAAATGTCTATTTAGATCATTTACCCATTTTTTATTCTGTTTTTTTCTATCGAACTGTATGAATTTCTTAAATATTTTAAATATTGTGCAGATTCTTTCTCCCATTCCATAAGGTTGCTTTTTTCATTTTGTTCATTATTTCCTTTGCTGTGCAGAAACTTTTTAGTTTGATGTAGTTTCACTTGATTATTTTTGTCTTGCTTGCTTGTGCTTTCGGTGTCAACTCTTTAAAAAAAAAAAATTGTCAAAATTAATATCAAAGAGCTTTTCCCCTGTTCTAGAAGTTTTATGATCTCAGGTCTTACATTTAAGTCTTTAATCCATTTTGAGTTGATTTTTGTTTGTAGTTTAAGGATCTAATTTCACTTTTTCACATGTGGATATCTAGTTATCCTTACACCATTTACTGAAGAGACTGTCCTCTCCCCATTGCTTATTCTTGGCATCTTTGTCCAAGATTAGTTGACCATACATGCCTGGGTTTATTTCTGGGCTTCCTATTCTGTTACATTTGTCTCTGTTTTTATGCCAGTACCATACTATTTTCATTATGGTACCTTTGTAATATATTTGAAATCAGGAAGTGTGGTGCCTCCAGTATTGTTCAAGATTGCTTTAGCTATTTGGAGTTTTTGTGTTTCCATATGAATTTTAGGATTGTTTTTTCTATCCATATGAATTTTAGGATTGTTTTTCTGCTCTCAAGTGATCCTCCTGCCTCAGCCTCCTGAGTACATTTATATTTAAAGTAATTATTGATAGGTAAGTACTTACTGTTGCCATTTTGTTCATTCTTCTGTGAATGTTGTACAGATTTTTTTTCCTTTCTTCCTCCCTTCCTGTCTTCGTGATTTGATGACTTTCTGTAGTGATATGCTTTGATTCCTTTCTCTTTTCTCCATAATATAGGTTCTTGCTTTGTGGCTACTATGAAGCTTAAAACATCCTGTAGTTTTAAGTCTGTTTTAAGCTGTTAACAGCTTAGCTTTGATTGCATACAAACAATTTATACTCTTACTTCCATTTCCCACATTTTATGTTTTTGATGTCACAATTTACATCTTTCTATATTGTGTATTAACAAATTATTATAACTATTTTTAATATTTTTATCTTTTAATCTTTTATACTAGAGTTATAAGTTATTTAGATACCACTGTTACAGTATTAGGGTAATCTGGATTGAGTATATAATTACCTTTACCCCAGTGGGTTTTATAATTTCATATGTTTTCATGTTACTAAGTGTCCTTTCTTTTAAGCTGAAGAATTTACTATTTCCTATAAATCAGCTCCATTACTGATAAAGCCCCTCATCTTTTGTTTGTCCAAGGAAGTTTTTATCTCTCCTTCATTTCTGAAGGCCATTTTTGGCAGGTGAAACATTCTTGGTTGGTAGTATAGTCATGCACTGTGTAAAGACATTTTGGTCAGTGATGGACCACATATGTGACAGTGGTCTCATAACATTATAATGGTGCTAAAAAATTCCAATCACCTAATGACATAGCCATGTAACATTGTAAAGCACATTACTCACATGTCTGTGGTTTAAACCTGCTGCACTGCCAGTCATGTAACAGTAGTAAATATGATTATGTACAGTAGATTACATAATAATGGATAGTAATACGTGACCACATTACTGGTTTATATATTTTTATACTATTTATTGTTATTTTAGAGTGTATTCCTTCTACTTACTAAAAAAGAAAAGTTAACTCAAAAACAAGCCTCAAGCAGATGCTTCAGAAGAGATTCTAGAAGACATTGTCACCATAGGAGTTGTCAGCTCCATGCATGTTATTGCCCCTGAATACTTTAAGTGAGACATGATAGAATGTGTAAGACAGTGATACTCAAGATCCTAACCCTATGTAGGCCTAGATTAATGCGTATGTGTCTTCGTTTACAACAAAAAAGTTTAAAAAGTAAAATCAGGGGCAGGCAAACAGGGCCTTGAAGGTAGGCTACTGAGTTAAGAAGACAGAGTCCTAGCTCTTCTATAAGATTTGCAGCACTAGATTTTGATGACTTCACATATACAGCTAAGTGTACTAAATGTTGTTCTGGAATGTCACCCTTTTATTATGAAATGCAAATATGCTCACCTTTATGGTCCTTATGAGTTACTTTCTTATTGTTCTAAGTAATTTCGGGATATTAACTCAGCCCAACCCTATGAAGTCGGTGCCATTCTAACAATGAGGAACATGAGGGTGTGATATAAGATATTCCACACTCATCTTGAAGATTTCTTAGTCTATACTAGACTCAGCTATTTCTCCAGTGAGTCCTGGTTTCTGTCACGGGTAAATGATATTCAGAGACAGTTTTGCACTTTAGAGGCTCATTCCTCCTGAGCAGGCATAAGCCTTTTTAGTGGTTCAGGCTAGAAAAAAGTCCAACAAGAAAAAATGAAAAATGCATACTATATTTCTAATTTGAGGATATACTGTGTTCTTGGATAAGGAGACAAATTGTAACTACACTCTGTGTGTATGTTGTTACCCTTTAGTATGAAGAAGCTTCTCAGCCTGCTAGTGTTGAATATCTAGCAGGCCTAGACTCTAATGGCTTCTGTCTTCTCCTCTAGCTCTGCCTGCTTAGGACTCTGCCCAGCCAGGAAGGAAACCTACAGGAGGAAGAATGGCTGCAGGGTGGCTGACAGCCTGGTCACAGGTACACAAGAAATTTCTCTATTTCCAAAAGCACACTGCTATTCCTGAAAAGAACATATCTCTTGCCCCTGACCTGAAGCTTCACAGTCCAATCTGAGCTGGCTTCATCTTCCGCAGCTCCCAGGCTGCTTCACGTGGAAGAGGGAATCCCTGGGAAAGGCTTCTGTTCCCACATTTGTTAACTTTCTCCAGATATTCTTCCATATTTTTGAGTATGAATTCCATACTTCAGTGAGTGCTGTGAAGAAAGACTTTTACTAGGAAAATTGTTTATCATTTCTCAAGTATTTCTTGCATTCCTACAGTATGCCCTATCTATACTGGATCTGAATAAGATGAAAAGAGTTCTCACAACCTAATTGTGCAATGATCAAGCCAACCATATTTTAGAAAAGCTGTTTTGACCATGACCCTGAATGAGATGGCCCAGGGAGTAGGATTTAAAGAGAGTTCTGAGAACTCAGCTTTAAGGCAAATTAATAGAAGGCCTCTGATGCATGTCTGAGCTTCCAGTGCCCTAGTCTCCTCTCTAGTCCTGTCAGCCTCACCCACCATTCTCCTGGTACATTGTCAAAAGTGGTCATTGGCTGAGCCAGAATATGTATGTGATGTTTTAGAACTCAGTGACCTTCCAGGAAGTGGCAGTGGACTTTTCCCAGGAGGAGTGGGCATTGCTGGACCCTGCTCAAAAAAATCTATACAAAGATGTGATGCTGGAGAACTTTAGGAACCTGGCCTCAGTGGGTAAGGCTGGCCTCATTCCTTCATTTGTTAATGTAGCAAATAGTTCTTAAGCGCATATTATGTTCCAGAATCTGTGAAAAGAATGGCAATACAGTGGTTAACCACAAAATGAATGGTCCCTGCCCTTGAGGGGGCAGTCCAGTGGCTTCCCATGAAAATGCACTGATTTCATTTTCTCTGTCACTAATAGCTTAAGGTAATTTGCAATCTGTGTCTGATCTTGTGTATAGGTTTCAAGGGTCACTTCCATATAGGGCATGGACTATGCTTTTTGGTTTTTGTGAAAGAAAGAGCTCGGCTCTGATTCTTTCATTGTTCCTAAAGCTGCACTTGACTATTTTAATAATCCTTTAGTTAAAGCCAAAGTATGGCAATCAGTTTTTTGGAATATTTAATTCTCACTCATTTCTCCCACATTCTCTCTTTCTGCGTGAGCAGGGTATCAGCTCTGCAGACACAGTCTGATCTCCAAGGTGGATCAAGAACAGCTGAAGACAGATGAAAGAGGAATTCTACAAGGTGACTGTGCAGGTGAGCCTTGGGCAGAACAGAGTGCAGCCTTGGCCAGTGAGGGTTGTTGGTACATTTGGGAATGTTGCTCAGTGAAGGAAAAGAAATCTGAGGCCATTACATGAGCTTCCTTCCTGTTTCACCATCTAGCCAATCATTCATACATTCATTTGGTCTCTGAGAAAGAAGTTTTAATTCCTCTTTAAATGTAATGTTTCCATGAATGCTTTTTGTTTAGTTCTCCCTATTTTTCAGATAATACTGTCTTATTTCGCAACCTCCACAATCCTTTCTAACTAAAATACCTCCCATTTCTACTGCTTGTTCCTATCACTGGTGAATCACTGGTTGTGTCTTCTCTCTTACATTTCTCTACTTAGAAGATATTATTCGAAAACAAATCCATAGGGTCTCCCTCCCATTTTCTTTCATCCCAACCTTTTCTCCCAATAATTATAAAAATTTTCCTGTGCTATTTCAGACTGGGAAACTCAACTTAAATCAAAAGATATAATTGCTATGCAGAACATTCCTGGGGGAAAAACATCCAATGGCATAAACATGGTAAGACTTAATAGTAATTATTCCTGGTCTTTGTAGTAGAAGTCTGGGAATCTGAATGAGTTAAAACATCAGCACCTAAAGCAGGGGTAAGAGTTCAGGCACTAAGCTTTCACCAGAAAGCTATCTCAGGAGAGTTTGATTTTCATGAAATTGGAGAAATCTGTAAACCTAGGTTAACACTTGCTGGCTCACAGAGAATAACCACAAGTAAACATCTATGTAAATACGATTTTAGAGTTAAGTATTTAGTACATAATTCATTCATTCTTCACTCAGTATTAGAAAAACTATATTAAAGAAGCCGTTTGCTGGGAAGGAATAGAGCCTTGGATAGAGGAGTGAGCTTATTCAACTCGAAAAAGCTAATAGGGCAAAAGTCATACGCACGTACTGAAAATGGTACACATGTCAGTCATGATCATGTGCTTCCTATATATGGCAGAATCCTCATGGAAGAGAATTCCTGTGAATAAGGTGAAAGTGAAAAAGCCTTTAGTCACCACTTACTCCCTTTTCAACAGGCAGAAAATCAACCTGGTGAGCACTCCCTGGAGTGTAACCATTGTGGGAAATTCAGAAAGAACACTCGCTTTGTTTGTACAAGATATTGCAAGGGAGAGAAATGCTATAAATATACAGAGTATAGCAAAGTCTTCAACCATCCCTCAACTCTTAGGAGTCATGTGAGCATTCACATTGGAGAGAAAACTCTTGAATTTACTGATTGTGGAAAAGCTTTCAATCAAGAGTCATCCCTCAGGAAACAGTTAAGAACTCCCACAGGACAGAAGTTTCAGGAGTATGAGCAATGTGATGTGACCTTCAGCCTACCCTCTTCCTGCTCAGTGTGTGAGCAAATACCTACTGGAGAGAAAGGTGATGAATGCAGTGACTATGGCAAAATATCTCCCCTTAGTGTCCACACAAAAACTGGTAGTGTGGAGGAGGGTTTGGAATGTAATGAACATGAGAAAACTTTCACTGACCCTTTCTCCCTTCAGAACTGTGTCAGAACTCACTCTGGAGAGATGCCCTACGAATGCAGTGACTGTGGGAAAGCCTTCATTTTTCAGTCTTCCCTTAAGAAACACATGAGATCTCATACTGGAGAGAAGCCTTATGAGTGTGATCACTGTGGAAAATCCTTTAGCCAGAGCTCTCATCTGAATGTGCACAAAAGAACTCACACTGGAGAGAAACCCTATGACTGTAAGGAATGTGGGAAGGCTTTCACTGTTCCTTCATCCCTTCAGAAACATGTGAGAACCCACACTGGAGAGAAACCCTATGAATGCAGTGACTGTGGAAAAGCCTTCATTGATCAGTCATCCCTTAAGAAACACACACGCTCCCACACTGGAGAGAAGCCTTATGAGTGTAACCAGTGTGGAAAGTCCTTCAGCACAGGCTCTTACCTTATTGTGCACAAGAGAACTCACACTGGTGAGAAAACCTATGAGTGTAAAGAATGTGGGAAGGCCTTTAGGAATTCCTCTTGCCTGAGGGTACACGTGAGAACTCACACTGGAGAGAAGCCTTATAAATGTATTCAGTGTGAAAAAGCCTTTAGCACAAGCACTAACCTTATAATGCACAAGCGAATCCACAATGGCCAGAAACTCCATGAATGAAATGACTACAGGAAAGTGTTTGTTGCCCCTCATGCCTCCTTTCTCACTTTAGAACATACATTGGAGAGAAGCCCTGTAATGGTCACCTGGAAACAGCCTTCTGGCCCAACTCTGGATGTCTGTTATACTGGGACAAACCTTATAAATGTTATAGCTCTGATTGTTTTTATCAGTGAGTATTTCATTCTTATATGTGTCACAACTGTAGATCCTATAAATATTTTAGTTATCTTTTCAGTTTAATTGCATTGTGAACAGAATACATGGTCTTCAATATATAGATTCTGTGTGACATAGATTTGAACATAATTACTGGACACTGATGTACTGTGACAGAACTAGTTGCTGTCTCAATATCCATTCCTCCCTTCTTTCTTAAAGTAATAAAATTTACCATTTAGTTCAAGCTGGCAATGTGGACAGTTTTCACCCAGCTTCCCTTACAGCTGTGAGCGGCCAAATGTGTTCACATCCCTAGCCCATGCAAAGTAGGCAGAAGTCACTGGATACAGCTTCTAAGGAAGCTCGTGGAAATGGGAATATCTCATCTGGTGTTTTTTTCTTAACTATTTGCCCTTTGTCTTATCCCTTATTTCCTAGAAAATACATACACCAAGAGGAGGACAGAGAAAGGATACTAAATGAAACAACAGGGGAGATATAATATTATCTGGTTGCATGAATCCTGTGCTGCTTATCTCTGGCTTTCATGTTACATGAGAAAAATTAACTGCCACGTGGTTTAAACCACTCTTGTGGGAAGTTCCTCTTTCAGCTGATTTCAGTCCCAACTGTTACATCTAATATATGGTCAAGTTTTAGGAATCGTTCAAGTATGGTTGAAAAATTGTGTTTTCTGAGGCAGAAGGATCGCTTAAGCCTAGGAGCTTGAAATCAGCCGAGGCAACATAGTGAGACCCCATCTCTATCAAAAAAAAGAATAATTAGGTCTCACTGTGTTGCCCAGGCTGGAGTGCAGTAGTGTGATCTCAGCTCAATGCAACCTCTGCCTTCCGAGTTCAAGTGATTCTCGTGTCTCATCCTCCCAAGTAGCTGGGATTACAGGCACATGCCACCACACCTAGCTACTTTTTTGTATTTTTAGTAGAGGTGGGGTTTGGCCATGTTGGCCAGGCTGGTTTCAAACTCCTGATCTCAAGTGATCCACCTGCCTTGGCCTCCCAGAGTGCTAGGATTACAAATGTGAGTCACCGCTCCCAGCCAAATTGTTTTCTTTAAAAATCTATTTCTCTAGGCCAGGTGCAGTGGTGCATTTCTGGGAGCCCAAGGCGGGCAGATCATTTGAGCTTACCAGTTCAAGACCAAGCCCAGCCAATGAGCCAAAACTCCATCGCTACAAAAAACAAAAACAAACAAAAAAAGCCAGGTATGGTATTGTGCACCTGTAGTCCCAGCTACTCAGTAGGCTGAGGTGAGAGGATCACCTGAGCCCAGGAGGCAGAGGTAGCAGTGAGCCGAGGTCATGCCACTGCATTCCCGCCCGGGCCACAGCGAGACCATGTCTCAGGAAAACAAACAAAAAAACATTTTTCGGGGGGCACTGTAATTGGGTAAATATAAGTTTAACTCATTTTATGTTTCTGGCAAATTTTGCTATTAGTGCCCATACTTTTCCCCTAATAACTAATGCTCATTAATTTACTTGATATAAATATGAGCTACTGACCTAGAAATACCATTTTCTCAACCTGTAAGGACAACCAGGAGCAACTTACTTTTTCTCAACGTTACATCAGTTATAATGTTGCTTGCAATAACATCCACCAGGTATGGTCATCTTTACATCCCACAACTTGTCCTCTCTGTTGATGCCTTTATGAGTTCTTTCATAAGACATGCATGAATGTTTGTTGGGGAATAGACCCAAACATTCAGGCTAACCACCTGAAGTTTCTAGGGGTTCAATTGTCTGGAGCTTGTCAAGATATTCCCTCTAAGGTGAAAGGAGAATTGCTGCAATTTGTACTACTAACCACAAACAGCACAATGCTTGGTCGGTTTTTTTGGTTTCTGGAAGCACTATATTGACACATATGACCCATCTGCAGATGACTATTAGTGAAGTTTCTACCCTACAGAAAAGAAGCAATATGACAACACTTGGAGAATTTAGAAAAATAACACATTGTCGGCAGGGCACGGTGGCTCACACCTGTAATCCTAGCACTTTGGGAGGCCAAGGTGGGCGGATCATCTGAGGTTGGGAGTTCGAGACCAGCCTGGCCAACATGGAGAAAACCCCATCTCTACCAAAAATACAAAATTAGCTGGGTGTGGTGGTGCATGCCTGTAACCCCAGCTACTTGGGAGGCTGAGGCAGGAGAATCACTTGAACCCGGGAGGCAGAGGTTGCAGTGAGCCAAGATCGCACTGTTGCACTCCAGCCTGGGCGACAAGAGTGAAACTCCATTTCAAGAAAAAAAAAAAAACATTCTGGCAATATATGAGGGCAGGATAACAAACTCAGACAAGGACAGAACGAAGCCTGAAATCCTTCAAAAATAATTTATGAAATAGAAGGAAACTGGTTTTTTTTTGAGTTGGAGTCTCGCTCTGTTGCCAGGCTGGAGTGCAGTGGCGTGATCTCAGCTCATTGCAAACCTTCACCTCCTGGGTTCAAGTGATTCTCCTGCCTCAGCCTCCGGAGTAGCTGGGACTATAGGCAAGGGCCACCACACCCAGCTAGTTAGAGATGGGGTTTCACCATGTTGGCCAGGATGGTCTCGATCTCTTGACCTCATGATCTGCCCACCTCAGCCTCCCAAAGTGCTGGGATTACAGGTGTGAGCCACATGCCTGGCCAGAACTGGGTATTTTTTAAAAAGAAACCATCATGTCGCATTTAAATTTATCCAGAAATGCAAAGTTGGTTTTACATTAGAAAAATCAATAAACACAATTCACTTTTAAAATAGGCTTATTACTCATTCACTCATACTAATAATTACTAGGCACCTAGAATGAATGAGGCAGTGTTCAAAGCATTTAATGCATTATTGAAAAAATAGGATAATGTCAGTAGATATAGAAAAAGCCATAGAGGTATTACTGAGAAAAATCTTTCAAAATATGATTAACATTGTATAAAAAAATGCAAAAGTAAACAATAAATGAATGGTGGAAAATAGAAAATAAGTTTAAAATCAGGAAGATGACAGTGGTATCCACTACCTAGTATTTTACTGGAATCTTAAGTGAGGCAGGCTAGGAAAAGATATTTAAAAACCTAAGGACCAGAAAGGTAGAAGTAAATCTGTCATTATTTATAATATGATTACCTAAATGGAAAATTTCAAAGGATCTATATTTAAATTATTAGAATTAATGAAAATGTTTAATATCTTAATAAAGATAAACTTGCAACTTATACTCAGGAATAGAAATAATAAAATTTAAAAGTCAATACCATTTATAAGAGCAACAATGGTATAATATATGGAAGAATAAATTTTAAACTTACCAAAATTGTTTTGAAGACAGTATTGAAAACATTAAAGATGACGTAAACAAATTTGAGACATTCATTGAAAGGTCAAATTCTGAAAAGACTCACTTCTCCCAAACTGATGTAGATTCAAAAAGTTCCAAATACAGCTCCACTTCCAGATTGGCTGTAGACATTTACAGGAACCCACATGAATAAACAGTGAACTAACATCTTCAAAGACCCTGGACATCTGTGGACCAAAAAAAGGAGTGAAAGAATTAAATGCCAGAGGATGAGCTCCTCCTAGAAGAGCAGAAATCAGTGGCTGGTTTCTTCCCTGAAGGCATTTTCCTGGTCTAGGAGCAGATTGGTGGAGAGCCAGGCCCGCCACAGGCAGAGGAACTTTACTGGAATATGGAGAGACCTGGGGGGCATTAATGGTCACAAGGCTAGTGTGATACTATAATATAAAATGGACTGTCTTTACCAGTGCTGCATATCCCTATGATGATTTGCTGAATGTGTAGCAACAGCTAGCACTGGGCACTAACCAGGAAAAAATTGATATCCCTATTGTAGTGCTTAGATTCCACAGTCCTGCTAGAGGGAGTGGTCTGAAATAGTCATAGGAAAGATCTTACTCAAGATGTTTGAAACCAGAAGTGAACCAAAACTAATTTTTACATCCCAACCTCTGATTGGATAAAAGTTGAGGAGATTCTCACCTAAACTGCTTGACAGAAGAATGGGAGTGACTTCCAGGTGAAAATAATATTTTTCAATTTCTGCTGTTCTTTTAAGCATAATATCCACATACAACTTAAAACATCACATGATGTGCAGAGCAGCAGGGCAATGTTACCAATCATCAGGAGAAAAAGGTCCAACAGAGATAGACCCATAGATGGTATGAGGAGTTGGAATTAGCAGACAAGGACTTTAGAATTGTTATAGAACCAACAGGTTCGTATGTCTGCTGTGTAGTAGCAGACCAATTACACAGACAGGGATTAAGCAGAGAGTTTAATTACCACAGGGCGCCAAGTAAGCAGATAGGAGGAGACATCTATATCCCCAAGAAGTTCCAGGCTGGAGTTTTAAAGGGGATCAGGGAGGGTGAAGGACTGGAGAATTAGGGTTGTTGATGGTCAGAGCAAGCAGGATGAAGTCATCAGGATGTGGAAACTAGATTCTTTGGTAAGTCAGCTCGTGGTGCCCCTCAGACCAGCTGAGTCAATGGGGTCCTTCAGACCACCTGAAATGGTAGGTATATCAGCATGTAAAAAGTGTGAAAGAGTATCTCAAAGGAAAAACTTAATGTTTTATAATGGTCAAGTTATCAATAGAGCAGTTAAGGGGAAGTATATAATCTTGTAACAGAGTGATATGGTTTGCCTCTGTGTCCCTACCCAAATCTCACCTTGAATCGTAATAATCCCCACCTGTCATAGGAAGGACCCAGTGGGAGGTAATTGAATCATGGGGGTGGGTTTTTCCTGTGCTGTTCTCATGGTAGTGAATACGTCTCACGAACGTATGATTTTATAAAAGGGCAGTTCCCCTGCACACGCTGTCTTGTTTGTCACCATGTAAGATATCCCTTTGCTCTTCGCCTTGGGCCATGATTGTGAGGCCTCTCCAGTCATGAGGGTCTGTGAGTTCATTAAACCTCTTTCCTTTATTAGTTACCTAGTCTCAGGTATGTCCTTATTAGCAGCATAAGAACAGACTAATACACAGGGTCTACATGATTCTAGGACAATAGTCACCAGTGAACTATGAAGAAGTAGGTCAGAGATTAAACTTGAATGTGCTATAAGCTTGGTTTTTCATTTATCCCCCTCTCTTCTTTCCTGGTTAATTTTATAAAGTTTATAGGGGCAGTTTCAGAATTGCAATTAATTCATAAGTTATGACAGATACGTTAAAACAAAAAATTTCAAATGGATGAAAATATATAGAATTGCAGGCCAGACGTGGTGGCTCATACCTGTAATCCCAGCACTTTGGGAGGCCAAGGTGGGTGGATCACGAAGTCAGGAGTTCGAGACTAGCCTGGACAACATGGTGAAACCCCATCTCTACTGAAAATAGAAAAATCAGCCAGGTGTGGTGGCACATGCCTGTAATCCCAGCTACTCAGGAGGCTGAGGTAGGAGAATCACTTCAACTTGGGAAGCAGAGGTTGCAGTGAGCCAAGATTGCACCATTGCACTCCAGGGTTGGGTGGCAGAGCAAGACTGTTTGAAAAAAGAAAGTACATAAAATTGCAATATCTAAGTGGAATCTCTAAAGTAGAAACAGACAATCTAGAGGTAAAAATTACAATTTCTGAAATTTAAAAAAAATTCTGTAAGTGGGCCTAAAAGCAAACTAAACACAGCAAATAAAGGTGGGGGAGAGGGCAATCAGTGAACTCAAAGATAGGTTAACAGAAATGTGCCAAACTTATGGACACGGGAAAACAATGAGTGTTTTCTGAAACTGATTAAAAACATCAAACCAGCAGATTCAAGCTCAGCAAACCTAAGCAGGATAAATGCAAAGAAAACCACAATCAGTTCACCATCAATCTGTTAAAAAAAAAAAATCTTAAAAAAGCAAGAAAAAGATAGTACGTTCAGGATTAAAAAAAATGTGGCTGACTTCTCAGTGACATAACAGGGAGAAGAAAAATGTAATTGTATCTTTAAAGTGCTGAAAGAGAAAAACCTAATTATAAGCTTTGCAAAAAAAATTCTTCAAAAATACAAAATTCCATTTTGAGACAAAAGCTGACAAAATAAATTGTCAAACTTGTGCTACAGGAAATACTCCAGGAAGTGTTTCATACTGAAGAGAAATAATCCCAGGCTGAGGTGCATGCAGATTGATGGGATGAAATTAAAGAGTATGGAAGGGCAAACAGGTGGACAAATATAAAATGCTGTTTTTTTTAATTTAAAGACTATTGATTGATTAAAGCAACAATAACTTAGTGTGAACTCAGTAATAAGTTCCAGGGTCTGTATGTCTGCTTTTACACCACTACCATGCTGTTTTGCTTAATGCAGCCTTGTATAGTTTGAAGTCAGATAGAGTGATGCCTCCAGCTTTGTTCTTTTTTATTACCCCCAGACAGGGTCTCATTCTGTCACCCAGGCTGGAGTGCAGTGGCACGATTGTGGCTCCCTGCAGCCTCAACCTCCCAGGTTCAAGCAATCCTCCCGCCTCAGCCTGCCGAATAGCTGGGACTACAGACACATGCCACCACACATGGCAAATTTTTGTATATTTGTAAAGATGGGGTCTTACTGAGTTGCACAGGCTGGTCTCAAACTCCTGGACTGAAGTGATCTCACCTAGGGCTCCAGTGATCCTGTCTTGGGCTTCCAAAGCACTGAGATTATTAAGTGTGAGGCACTGCACCTGGCTCTCCTCATCTTTTTCTAAAGCCGGAAGTCCTGCAGGGTACCGGAGCTCATGCCTGTAATACCAGCATTTTGGGAGGCCAAAGTAGGAATACTCCTTGAGGCCTCAAAGGTTTGAGAGCAGTTTGGGAAACAAAGCAAGACTGTCTCTACAAAAAAATGTTTTTAAAAATAAGCTGGGCATGGTGGTGTGCACTTGTAGTCCTAGCTACTTGGGAGGCTGAGGTGAGAGGACTGCTTGAGGCCAGGAGGTTGAGGCTACAGTGAGCCATGACTGTGCCACTGCACTCCAGCCTGGGTGACCAAGCACAAGACCCTGACTCTTTTATAACAAAACAACAACAACAAAAGCCACCAGTCCCACTCACATAACCTATTAATCTATTAACCCATTAATCCATCAATCCGTTAATGAATTAATCCATTCAAGAGGGCAGAGCCCTCAAGACCAGTCATCTCTTAAAGGCCCTACTTCTGAATACTGCCACATGGGAGATTAAATTTCAACATGAGTTTTTGTAGGGGCCAAATATTCAAACTATAGCATTCCACCCCGGCCCTCAAAAACTCTTGCTCTTCTCACATACGAGTACATTCATTCCTTCCCTATAGCCTCAATGTCTCAAGTCATTCCATCACCAACTCAAAAGTTCAAAGTCCAGAGTATCATCTGTGAGCCTGTGAAATCAAAACAAGTTACCTACTCTCAAGAGACAGTAGTGGTACAGGCATAAGACAGACATTCACATTCCAAAAGGGGAGAATGAGCAAAAAGAAGTAACAGGCCCCAATCAAGTCTGAAGCCCAGCAGGGCAGACCATAAATCTGCAAGCTGGAAAATCATCTGTTTTGACTCCACGTGCTGCCTCCTGGAAAAACTGAGGTCACAGTTTGGCCCCCCAAGGCCTCAGGCAGCTCGGCCCCTCTGGCTTTGCTGGGTGCATCCCAAATGGTGGCTTATACAGTTTGAGGTCTTGTGCCTGAAGACTTCCTAGGTGGGCGCTGCATGCTGCTGGTTACTCTGCAGTTTTGGGGTCCTGAAGGCACTCTTACTCCCATAGCTCCACTAGGTATTGCCCTGGTGGGAATTCTGTAGCAGCCCCAACGTCACATTTGTGCATGTGACCATGGCTCTGGTCGGGACTCTGCAGTTGCTCTATCCTTACAACATGTCTATGCTTGGGCCTCCAGCCTTTCGATGACATCCTTTGGAATCTGGGTGGAAGCTGCCAAACCTCCATTCTGCAAGTCTGCAGAATTAGCTGCACATGGATGCCACCAGTTTATGACTTGTACCTTCTGAAGGGCATGAGCTGCACCTGCATCAGTTAAGCCATAGCTGGGCAGCCACAGAGCACTGTGCTGAGGTGCAGGGAGCAGAGTTCCAAGGCAACGCAGCAGCAAACTATGGAGAGTGACTGATCTGTCCCCTGAAGCCACTGTGCCCTCATAGGCCTCTAGGCCTGTAATGTGAAGGGCAACCTTGAAAATCTCCAAAATGCCTTCAGGGTCTTCCATTGTTTTGAGTAAAAGCACCCGGCTCCCTTCTATCTGTGCTAATCTCTTCAGCAAAGGATCACTAGGGTACAATCTTAGTGTCCCCACCTGAACACACTTTTTCACTCTGTGGCCAGGCTGAGAGTTTTCCAGATTTTTCCATGGTGCTTCCCTTTTAACATAAATTCTGTCTTTTAAATTGTTCTTTTGCTTCTGAATCTCAGCACAAACAGCCAAAAGTAACCATGCAACTCCTATGTTTTGCTTAGAAATTTCTACTGCCACGTACCCTAGTTCATCACTCTCAAATTAGGCCTTCCACAAAGCCCTCAGGCATGGATCGAGTTCAGCCAAGTTTTTTGCCAGTTTATAACTAGGACAGCCTTTACTGCAGTTTCCAATGCCTTCTTTCTCAATTCCACCTGAAACCACATCAGAATGGCCTTTACTGTCCATATTTCTATGAAAATTCTAGTCACAGCCACTTAACAAATCTCTAAGGCGTTCCAAATCTTTTCCTAGCTTGCTTGTTTTCTAAGCCTTCATCAGAATCTAGGCATTTTCTAGTCTGCTCCTCCAAATTATTCTACCCTCTGCCCCATTATACCCAGCTTCAAAGCTGCTTCCACATGTTCAGGTATTTCTCGTTGTCAGTAACACCCTACTTCTTGGTAACAATTTTCCAGAATTCCATGAACTCTACCACCAGTTAACCCAATGGTAACTGGAATATATTCCAGCTAACAAATTCAGCAGTTTATTAAAAATTAATGGATCTAGGCCAGGCATGGTGGCTCACACCTGTGATCCCAACATATTGGGAGGCTGAGATGAGGGGATCACTTCAACCCAGGAGTTTGAGACCAGCCTGGGCAACAAAGCAAATCCTTATCTCTACAAAAAATGAAAAGATTTGCTGGGCATGGTGGCACATGCCCTGTGGCCCCAGCTACTCAGGAGGCTGAGGTGAAAGTATTGCTTGAACCCAGAAGTCAAGGCTGCAGTGAGGTATGATGGTGTCCCTCCACTACAGCCTGGGTAACAGAATGAAACCATGTCTCAAAAAAAAAACTCAGCCAGGCGCAGTGGCTTATGCCTGTAATCCCAGCACTTTGGGAGGCCAAGGCGGGTGGATCAACTGAGGCCAGGAATTCAAGACCAGCCTAGCCAACATGGCAAAACACCATCTCTACTAAAAAATATATATATATATACAAAAATTAGCCGGGCACAGTGGCATACACCTGTAACCCCAGCTACTCAGGAGGCTGAGGCAGGAGAATCACTTGAACCCAGGAGGCAGAGGTTACGGTGAGCCAAGATCGTGCCACTGCACTCCAGCCTGGGTGACAGATCAAGACTCTGCCTCAAAAAAAAGAAAAAAAAATTGGGTCTAGACACTGAACACCAATGACTACTAACACTCATAAAAGAGACACCATTGGACATTATGTACCTTCTGATCAAAGATCATATGTGCCACCACCTCCCCAAAAATGAAACAATGTTAGCTCTAGATCCAACTATGATATAAAAAGAAATACGCTGACAACCCTATGAGAATGCAATTAGCAAAAGCCACACTACACATAACTCTAGATCTTAATCCAGGTGCTTTAAAAAATAAGAGAAAAGGGGAAAGACTAAAAAATGACATCCAAAAATGAGCAAAAATTAATGTTTGGGGTTCCACATTTGGGTGAAAGGTAATAAATGATTACTATAAAAGTCATGAGAGTGGTTACTTTGAGGGAAGAAAGAGGCAGTTGTGACTGGGACACGGTATTTGAGGCACAGTTCTACATCTTGAACTGGGTTGTGGTTATAAGAGTATTTGTTATTTAATTCATGAACCACACATTTAGGTCATATGAAAAAATAAACCTAAATCTGATCTCCCCTTACCAAAAAATACTAGGAAATACAAGAGGAAATCTTCCCCCGACTACCCTTATGAGGCTGGCATAACCATGCTATGCACCAGATAATATGGCAGAAAAAGAAAACCACAGAGCTATCTCACAAACAGATTGGCCAGGTACAGTGCCTCACACCCATAATCCTGGCACTTTGGGAGGCCAAGGCAGGAGGATGACTGGAGCCCAGGGGTTCAAGACTGGCCTAGGCAACATAGGGAGACCCTGTCTCTACAAAAATTTAAACATTGGCTGGCATGGTGGTGTGTGCCTGTAGTCCCAGTTATTCGGGAGGCTGAGGTGGGAGGATGGCTTGAGCCCAGGAGTTCAAGGCTATACTGAGCCGTGATCATGCCACTGCACTCCAGCCTGGATGAGAGTGAGACTGTCTCTTAAAAAAAAAAGTGTATGAAAAGTCAGGAACTATAGTTTCTATAAATATACGTTAATTACTTTTTCTGGCAGGGCACGGTGGCTCACACCTGTAATCCCAACATTTTGGGAGGCTGAGGCAGGCAGATCACTTGAGGTCAAGAGTTTGAGGCCTGCCTGGCCAACATGATGAAATCCCGTCTCTACTAAAAATACAAAAATTAGCTGGACATGGTGGCATGCACCTGTAGTCCCAGCTACTCAGGATGCTGAGGCATGAGGATGCTGAGGCATGAGAATCGCTTGAACCTAGGAGGCGGAGGTTGAAGTGAGCCAAGTTGCACTACTGCACTCCAGTATTGGAAACAGAGAGACTCTTTCTAAAAAGTAAATATATATATACATATACACACACATATATTTTCAAAGTATATGTTCAATTTGGTTTTTTTTCAACCATGACCTATCTTTATAGGTGAAGCACCTCCAAATTAGCATCAGGGGGTCCAATTGTTAATCTAAAAAAAGTATAATGAATTACACTACTACCCTGAAGTTTCAGACTTTTTGGCCATTATACATTATGTTAACAATTAGATCCATTGCTTTAAATTTACAGTTATTTCATCTGAAAAGTTTTCCGGAGGCCAGGCATGCTGGCTCACACCCGCAGTCCCAGCACTTTAAAAGGCCAAGGCAAGAGGATTGCTTGAGCCCAGGAGTTCGAGACCAGCCTCAGTAACATAGTAATACTCCATTTGTATATAAAAAAAACTTTTTTAAAAGAAAAGTTTTCTGGAGATTGAAATGTATCCAATTTAATATCCTCTTTGCTCTCAGGTATTTTAGCAATGTTTCTACAATGAATATGGAAAGGTTTTACAACAAAACCAATCTTTGGCCTTTCCTCCATCCCCCTTTCTCTTCCCTTTCAGCAGAGTCCTTTTGGAAGGTACCCCTGAGGTGTGGGGGACTGCAGGGGCCAGCATGTCCACAGTCAAGCTTTTGGGTAACACAGTTGCAAGTGAGGGTTTAAAAGCCAATGAGGAAATGCTCTGAAGATAATGGAAGCTAGCCTTCTCACTGAGAAGAGTTACAAACAGGAAAGGGGAAGGTGAGAATAATACCTGTCCTGATTAATTGGAAATATTAGTGTAAAGCCCTGTTAACATATAATATAGAACTCAAACATGTATACTTATATCCATGAATGTGTGTAGGTAGAAAAACACTTACTCTCTACTCCTGCTTGCTGAGAGGCCCTGAAAGCAATGAATCCAAGGTAGCAATGATAATACTTAGTGCCCAGAATTGGTTTCTAAATACCATTATCCTCTTAAAGGAACTAGAGCTCTTTGGAGAAAAGGCTGACTCCAGGGCTGGAGTAAGAAAAATATGAGATGAGCCTAGAATATCTTAAGGTTGGAAAGTTCTCATGGAATGATGGGTCATGTCAAGGGGATACAGGAGGCAGCCAAGGGGGCTTCCACTGGCCAAAGCTGGAACAACTAGAGCAAAATAAGTAATGAGTAGATGGGAACCCATAAATTCACGCTGATATAAATAAATGAAGAAAGAAATAGGGAGGAGAAGAATCTCTAACCTAGAGCAGTATGACAAATGGGAAATCTAGAAGGCACAGACAGTTGGAAAGAAAAAAAAAATTGCCGGGTGTGGTGGCTCACATCTGTAATCCTAACACTTCAGGAGGCTGAGGTGGGCAGGTCACCTGAGGTCGGAAGTTGGAGACCAGCCTGACCAACATGAAGAAACCCCATCTCTACTAAAAAATAAAAAATTAGCCAGGCATAATGGCTCATGCCTGCAATCTCAGCTGAGGCAGAAGAATCGCTTGAACCCAGGAGTCGGGGAGGCTGCAGTGAGCCAAGATCATGCCATTGCATTCCAGCCTGGGCAACAAGAGTGAAATTCTGTCTAAAAAAAAACCAAAAAACTATTTGGCAACTATTATTATAATAATTAATCTAGACAAGAATCATTACTGGTGGATGAGTTTCTAAGAGGAAAAAGATATTTACTTAGTCTTAACACATTGCCCCCTCAAAGCATTTAAGTATAACCTACTTTTAATTAATGCAGTTTTGCAACTTTTCAGTCTAAAGAAAAACAAAAAATTCAACTAAAAAAATTAATGCACAGTGCAGAAACTTCCAGACACCATCTTAACCAAGAGATAACAGCTTACACCACTATTAGAAATAATGGGGAGTGGCCAGGTGCTGTGGCTCACGCCTGTACTCCTAGCACTTTGGGAGGCCGAGGAGGGAGGATTACTTGAGGTCAGGAGTTCGAGAACAGCCTGGCCAACAGGGTGAAACCCTGTCTCTACAAAAATACAAAAATTAGCCGAGTGTGGTGGTGTGTGCCTGTAATCCCAGCTGCTCAGGAGGCTGAGGCAAGAGAATCGCTTGAACCCAGGAAGCAGAGGTTGCAGTGAGCCGAGATCACACGCCACTGCATTCCAGCCTGGGTGACAGAGCAAAACTCTGTCTAAAAACAAAAAGAAAAGAAAGAAATAATGGGGAGTCTTTGGTGGTTTGTGTTGTGGTCTTTATGATCAGTGATGAGGTCTATTCATCTCTACTGTGAGATCACAGGGTTCAGTGGGGTTAGTGAGTGATATGGTTTGGCTGTGTCCCCACCCAAATCTCACCTTGAATGGTAATAATCCCCACATGTCAAGGGTGGGGCCAGGTGGAGATATTGAATCATGAGCGGTTTCCCCCATACTGTTCTTGCGGTAGTGAATAAGCCTCTCAAGATAGTGAATAAGCCTCTCAAGATATGATGGACTTATAAAGGGGAGTCCCCCTCCACAAGATCTCTTGCCTGCCACCAGGACTTTGCTCCTCAGTCGCCTTCTGCCATGATTGTAAGGCCTCCTCAGCCATGTGGAACTGTGAGTCAATTAAACCTCTTTCCTTTGTATATTACCCAGTCTCAGGTATGTCTTTATTAGCAGCATGAAAACAGATCAATACAGTGAGGATTTGTGAAGTTAGTGACGAAGGTCTGTAGGGACAGTGATTAGGAGTCTCTGGGGTCAGTAACTTGTACACCGTGGGGTTAGTGATAGAGATTCCTTAGGAGCAGTAATAGGGATTATACAGAGATCAATGGAGGAATCTTTGGTGCTATGTTGCAGCTCTGTGGGGTCAGTGATATATATGAAGCGGGGTCAGGGATGTGCAGTCTGAAATCAATGGTGTGGCTATGTGGGGGTCAGTGATGTGATCCTAAGGGGGCTTGGTGGAGATTCAGATGGTCAGTGATACTGGGGAACTGTGGAGTCATTGATGGAAGGTCTGTTGGATTGCTCATTGGGAATTTAGAGGTAAGTACTGTGGCGCCCATGGAATATTTACCAGAGATGGAAAGTGCATTAGTTAAGGTCAGTGATGGGGGTTGAGGATTGGTGATGGGGTGTGGGTGTATAATATGCCAGTGGTCAATAGGTTAGATGGCGAGGGCTATGAGGAATGCTATTCATTGTCTACAAGAAACCCACTTTAGTTAAACAGGCACATATAGATTAAAGGATGAATGAAGAAAGATATACCATGCTAATGACAATCAAAAGAAAGCAGGAGTAGCTATATTAATTTCAGACAGAGCAGACTTCAGCTTTTTTAAATTACAGAGATGGGGTCTTGCTACATTGCCCAGGCTTGTGTCAAACTCCTAGCCTGAAGCGATCCTCCACCTCAGCCTCCCAAAGTTCTGCGTTATAGATGTGAGACCCTGTGCCTGGACCAGAGCACACGTCATATCAAGGAAAGTTATCTGGGATAAAGGGGCATAACTTAAAGAGATCAATATTCCAAGAAGTCATAACAATCCTTAATGTGTGTACACGTGACACAGCATCAAAATGAGGTAAAAGCTAATAGAACTGCATGGAGAAATAGATAAAACCACTATTATAGCTGGAGATTTAAATACCCCTTTATCACCAGGCACAGTGGCACACTTTGGGAGGCCAAGGTGGTTAGATCACGTGGTCATGAGTTTGACACCAGCCTGGTCAATATGATGAAACCCTGTGTCTACTAAATATATAAAAATTAGCCAGGCGTGGTGGTGCATACCTATAGTCCCAGCTACTCGGGAGGCCAAGGCAGGAGAATCGCTTGAACCCAGGAGGCAGAGGGTGCAATGAGCTGAGATCACGCCATGGCACTCCAGCCCGGGTGACAGTGCGAGACTCCATCTCGAAAAATAAAAATAAATGAAAAAATAAATTAATTAAAAATAAATACCCTTCTATCAGTAATGGACAGATCCAGCAGGGAGAAAATCAGTAAGAATGTGGTAAAACTCAACAGCACTATCAATCAACTGGATATAATTAACATATATAGATTACTTCATCCAAAACCAGCAGATTATACATTCTCAAGCTCAGATAGAATATTCATCAAGACAGACCACACTGTGGGCCATGAAACACCTCTTAACAAATATGAAAGAACTGAAATCATACAATGTATGCTCTCAGATCACAATAGAATTAAACTGGGAACTAATCAAAGACAGCTAAAAAAAAAATCTCAAAATACTTGAAGATCAAACAGCACACTTCTAAATAACAAATAGGTCAAACAAGAAATCTCAAAAAAAGTTTAAAAAATTTGCACTGACAACAGATACAACTTAAGATTTGTGGGGTGCAACAAAAGCAGTTCTTAGGGGGAAATTTATAGCACTGAATGGTTAGTTAGAAAAGAAAAAAGATCTGTGCCAGTCATCTAAGCTTCCACCTTAGGAAACTAAAAAAAAAAAAAAAGCAAATTAAATCCAAAGTAAGCAGAAGAAAAGAAATAATAAAAACTCAAGGCCAGACATGGTGGCTTATGCCTGTAATCTCAGCACTTTTGGAGGCCAATGTGGGAGGATCACTTGAGGTCCAGGAGTTTTGAGACCAGCCTGGGCAACATAGCTAGACTCCATCTCTACAAAAATTTTAAAAGCCAGGCATGGTGGCACATTCCTGTACTCCCCTCTACTTGGGTGACTGAGGTGGAAGCATCCCTTGAGTCCAGGAGTTTGAGGCTGCAGTGAGCCATGATCATGCCACTGCACTCCTGCCTGGACAACAAAGCAAGACGCTGTCTCAAACAGAAAACCTCAAGCAAAAGTCAATGAAATTGAAAACAGAAAATAGAGTAAAATCAACAATACCAAAAGCTGGTTCTTTGAAAGGATGAATAAAATAAACCTCTCAGGCTAACAAAGAAAAAACAGAGAAGACACAAATTACTAATAGCAGAAATTAAGAAGGGACATCACTACAGATCTCAAAAATATGAAATGAGGGGTGGAGCTAAGATGGCCAAATAGGAATAGCTCCAGTCTACAGCTCCCAGCATGAGTGATGCAGAAGACGGGTGTTTTCTGCATTTCCAACTGAGGTACCAGGTTCATCTCACTGGGGAGTGTCAGAAAGTGGGTGCAGCACACCAAGTGTGAGCAGAAGCAGGACGAGGCATCGCCTCACCTGGGAAGCGCAAGGGGTCAGGGAATTTCCTTTCCTAGTCAGAGAAAGGGGTGACAGATGGCACCTGGAAAATCGGGTCACTCCCACCCTAATACTGCACTTTTCCAATGGTCTTAGCAAACAGCACACCAGGAGATTATATCCCACGCCTGGCTTGGCGGGTCCTACGCCCACAAAGCCTCGCTCATTGCTAGCACAACAGTCTGAGATCAAACTGCAAAGTGGCAGTGAGGCTGGGGGAGGGGCGCCCGCCATTGCCGAGGCTTGAGTAGGTAAAGTGGCTGGGAAGCTCGAACTGGGTGGAGCCAACTGCAGCTCAAGGATGCCTGCCTGCCTCTGTAGACTCCACCTCTGGGGGCAGGGCACAGCCAAACAAAAGGCAGCAGAATCCTCTGCAAACTTAAATGTCCCTGACAGCTTTGAAGAGAGCAGTGGTTCTCTCAGCATGCAGCTGGAGATCTGAGAATGGACAGACTGCCTCAAGTGGGTCCCTGATCCCCAATTAGCCTAAGTGGGAGACAACCCCCAGTAGGGGGAGACTGACACCTCATATGGCTGGGTACTCCTCTGAGACAAAACTTCCAGAGGAACGATCAGGAAGCAACATTTGCTGTTCACTAATATCCGCTGTTCTGCAGCCTCCGCTGCTGATACCCACGCAAACAGGGTCTGGAGTGGACCTAGAGCAAACTCCAACAGACCTGCAGCTAAGGGTCCTGACTGTTAGAAGGAAAACTAACAAACAGGACATCCACACCAAAACCCCATCTGTACGTCACCATCATCAAAGACCAAAGGTAGATAAAACCACAAAGATGGGGAAAAAACAGAGCAGAAAAACTGGAAACTCTAAAAATCAGAGCGCCTCTCCTCCTCCAAAGGAATGCAGCTCCTCATCAGCAATGGAACAAAGCTGGACGGAGAATGACTTTGACAAGTTCAGAGAAGAAGGCTTCAGATGATCAAACTACTCCAAGCTAAAGGAGGAAGTTTGAACCCATGGCAAAGAAGTTAAAAACCTTAAAAAAAATTAGAATGGCTAACTAGAATAGCCAATGCAGAGAAGTCCTTAAAAGACCTGATGGAGCTGAAAACCAAGGCACGAGAACTACATGACAAATGCACAAGCCTTAGTAGCCGATTCCATCAACTAGAAGAAAGGGTACAGTGTTGGAAGATCAAATTAATGAAATGAAGCAAGAAGATAAGTTTAGAGAAAAAAGAATGAAAAGAAATGAACAAAGTCTCCAAGAAATATAGGACTATGTGAAAAGAACAAATCTATGTCTGATTGGTGTACCTGAAAGTGATGGGGCGAATGGAACCAAGTTGGAAAACACTCTGCAGGATATTACCAAGGAGAACGTCCCCAGTCTAGCAAGGCAGGCCAACATTCAAATTCAGGAAATACAGAGAATGCCACAAAGATACTCCTCGAGAAGAGCAACTCCAAGACACATAATTGTCACATTCACCAAAGTTGAAATGAAGGAAAAAATGTTAAGGACAGCCAGAGAGAAAGGTCAGGTTACCCACAAAGGGAAGCCCATCAGACTAACAGCTGATCTCTCAGCAGAAACTCTACAAGCCAGAAGAGAGTGGGGGCCAATATTCAACATTCTTAAAGAAAAGAATTTTCAACCCAGAATTTCATATCCAGCCAAACTAAGCTTCATAAGTGAAGGAGAAATAAAATCCTTTACAGACAAGCAAATGCTGAGAGATTTTGTCACCACCTGGCCTGCCCTACAAGAGCTCCTGAAGGAAGCACTAAACATGGAAAGGAACAACCGGTATCAGCCACTGCAAAAACATGCCAAATTGTAAAGACCATCGAGGCTAGGAAGAAACTGCATCAACTAACGAGCAAAATAACCAACTAACATCATAATGACAGGATCATATTCACACATAACAATATTAACCTTAAATATAAATGGGCTAAATGCTCCAATTAAAAGACACAGACTGGCTAATTGGATAAAGAGTCAGGACCCACCAGTGTGCTGTATTCAGGAAACCCACCTCACGTGCAGAGACACACATAGGCTCAAAATAAAGAGATGGAGGAAGATCTACCAAGCAAATGGAAAACAAAAAAAGGCAGGGGTTGCAATACTAGTCTCTGATAAAACAGACTTTAAACCAACAAAGATCAAAAGAGACAAAGAAGGCCATTACATAATGGTAAAGGGATCAATTCAACAAGAAGAGCTAACTATCCTAAATATATATGCACCCAATACAGGAGCACCCACATTCATAAAGCAAGTCCTTGGAGACCTAGAAAGAGACTTAGACTCCCACACAATAATAATGGGAGACTTTAACACCCCACTGTCAACATTAGACAGATCAACGAGACAGAAAGTTAACAAGGATATCCAGGAGTTGAACTCAGCTCTGCATCAAGTGGACCTAATAGACATCTACAGAACTCTTCACCCCAAATCAACAGAATATACATTCTTCTCAGCACCACACCGCACTTATTCCAAAATTGACCACATAGTTGGAAGTAAAGCTCTCCTCAGCAAATGTAAAAGAACAGAAATTATAACAAACTGTCTCTCAGACCACAGTGCAATCAAACTAGAACTCAGGATTAAGAAACTCACTCAAAACCACTCAACTACATGGAAACTGAACAACCGGCCTCTGAATGACTACTGGGTACATAACAAAATGAAGGCAGAAATAAAAATGTTTTTTGAAACCAATGAGAACAAAGACACAACATACCAGAATCTCTGGGACACATTCAAAGCAGTGTGTAGAGGGAAATTTATAGCACTAAATGCTCACAAGAGAAAGCAGGAAAGATCCAAAATTGACACCCTAACATCACGATTAAAAGAACTAGAGAAGCAAGAGCAAACACATTCAAAAGCCGTCAGAAGGCAAGAAATAACTAAGATCAGAGCAGAACTGAAGGAAATAGAGACACAAAAAACCCTTCAAAAAATCAATGAATCCAGAAGCTGGTTTTTTGAAAAGATCAACAAAATTGATAGACCACCAGCAAGAATAAAGAAGAAAAGAGAGAAGAATTAAATAGATGCAATAAAAAATGATAAAGGGTATATCACCACCAATCCCACAGAAATACAAACTACCATCAGAGAATACTATAAACACCTCTACGCAAATAAACTAGAAAATCTAGAAGAAATGGATAAATTCCTTGACACATACACCCTCCCAAGACTAAACCAGGAAGAAGTTGAATCCCTGAATAGACCAATAACAGGCTCTGAAATTGAGGCAATAACTAATAGCTTACCAACCAAAAAAAGTCCAGGACCAGATGGATTCACAGCTGAATTCTACCAGAAGTACAAGGAGGAGCTGGTACCATTCCTTCTGAAACTATTCCAATCAATAGAAAAACAGGGAATCCTACCTAACTCATTTTATGAGGCCAGCATCATCCTGATACCAAAGCCTGGCAGAGACACAACAAAAAAAAGAGAATTTTAGACCAATATCCCTGATGAACATCGATGGAAAAATCCTCAATAAAATACTGGCAAACCAAATCCAGCAGCACATCAAAAAGCTTATCCACCATGATCAAGTGGGCTTCATCCCTGGGATGCAAGGCTGGTTCAACATACGCAAATCAATAAATGTAATCCAGCATATAAACAGAACCAAAGACAAAAACCACATGATTATCTCAATAGATGCAGAAAAGGCCTTTGACAAAATTCAACAACACTTCATGCTAAAAACTCTCAATGAATTAGGTATCGATGGGAGTATCTCAAAATAATAAGAGCTATCTATGACAAACCCACAGCCAATATCATACTGAATGGGCAAAAACTGGAAGCATTCCCTTTGAAAACTGGCACAAAACAGGGATGCCCTCTCTCACCACTCCTTTTCAACATAGTGTTGGAAGTTCTGGCCAGGGCAATCAGGCAGGAGAAGGAAATAAAGGGTATTCAATTAGTAAAAGAGGAAGTCAAATTGTCCCTGTTTGCAGATGACATGATTGTTTATCTAGAAAACCCCATTGTCTCAGCCCAAAATCTCCTTAAGCTGATAGACAACTTCAGCAAAGTCTCAGGATACAAAATCATGTGCAAAAATCACAAGCATTCTTATATACCAGTAACAGAGAGCCAAATCATGAGTGAACTCCCATTCACAATTGCTTCAAAGACAATAAAATACCTAGGAATCCAACTTACAACGGACGTGAAGGACCTCTTCAAGGAGAACTACAAACCACTGCTCAATGAAATAAAAGAGGATACAAACAAATGGAAGAACATTCCATGCTCATGGGTAGGAAGAATCAATATCGTGAAAATGGCCATACTGCCCAAGGTAATTTATAGACTCAATGCCATCCCTATCAAGCTACCAATGACTTTCTTCACAGAATTGGAAAAAACTACTTTAAAGTTCATATGGAACCAAAAAAGAGCCCACATTGCCAAGTCAATCCTAAGCCAAAAGAACAAAGATGGAGGCATCATGCTACCTGACTTCAAACTATACTACAAGGCTACAGTAACCAAAACAGCATGGTACTGGTACCAAAACAGAGATATAGACCAATGGAACAGAACAGAGCCCTCAGAAATTATGCCATTTATCTACAACCATCTGATCTTCGACAAACCTGACAGAAACAAGAAATGGGGAAAGGATTCCCTATTTAATAAATATTGCTGGGAAAACTGGCTAGCCATATGTAGAAAGCTGAAACTGGATCTTTTAAAGACTTAAATGTTAGACCTAAAACCATAAAAACCCAAAAAGAAAACCTAGGCAATACCATTCAGGACATAGGCATGGGCAAGGACTTCATGTCTGAAACACCAAAAGCAATGGCAACAAAAGCCAAAATTGACTAATGGGATCTAATTAAACTAAAGAGCTTCTGCACAGCAAAAGAAACTACCATCAGAGTGAACAGGCAACCTACAGAATGGGAGAAAATTTTTGCAATCTACTCATCTGACAAAGGGCTAATATCCAGAATCTACAATGAACTCAAACAAATTTACAAGAAAAAAACAACCCCATCAAAAAGTGGGTGAAGGACATGAACAGACACTTCTCAAAAGAAGACATTTTTGCAGCCAAAAGACACATGAAAAAATGCTCACATCACTGGCCATCAGAGAAATGCAAATCAAAACCACAATGAGATACCATCTCACACCAGTTAGAATGGCGATCATTAAAAAGTCAGGAAACAACAGGTGCTGGAGAGGATGTGGAGAAATAGGAACACTTTTACACTGTTGGTGGAACTGTAAACTAGTTCAACCATTGTGGAAGTCAGTGTGGTGATTCCTCAGGGATCTAGAACAAGAAATACTATTTGACCCAGCAATCCCATTACTGGGTATATACCCAGAGGATTATAAATCATGCTGCTATAAAGACACATGCACACGTACGTTTATTGCAGCACTATTCACAATAGCAAAGACTTGGAACCAACCCAAATGTCCATCAATGATAGACTGGATTAAGAAAATGTGGCACATATATACCATGGAATCCTATGCAGCCATAAAAAATGATGAGTTCGTGTCCTTTGTAGGGACATGAATGAAGCTGGAAACCATCATTCTCAGCAAACTATCGCAAGGACAAAACCAAACACTGCATGTTCTCACTTATAGGTGGGAATTGAACAATGAGAACACATGGACACAGGAAGGGGAACATCACACACCGGAGCCTGTTGTGGGGTGGGGGGAGGGGGGAGGGATAGCATTAGGATATATATCTAATGTTAAATGATGAGTTAATGGGTGCAGCACACCTACATGGCACATGTATACATATGTAACTAACCTGCATGTTGTGCACATGTAACCTAAAACTTAAAGAATAATAAAAAATAAAAATAACAAATATGAAATGGATAATAAAGCAATTTCATGAACAACTCTACATCCACAAATTTGAAAGTCTAGATGAAATACATCAGTGATGTGAAAGAAACAATATGCCTGTATTAGTCCGTTTTCATGCTGCTTATAAAGACATACCCGAAAGTGGGCAATTTACAAAAGAAAAAGGTTTAATTGGACTCACAGTTCCACGTGGCTGGGGCAGCCCCACAATCATGGTGGAAGGCAAGGAGGAGCAAGTCACATCTTACGTGGATGGTGGCAGGCAAAGAGAGAGCTTGTGCAGAAAAACTCCCGTTTTTAAGACAGTCAAAACTAGTGACACTTATTCACTATCACAATAACAGGATGGGAAAGACTTGCCCCATGATTCAATTACCTCCCACCGGGTGCCTCCCACAACATGTGGTAATTCAAGATGAGATTTGGGTGGGGACACAGCCAAACCATATCACTGCCAAAACTCACACAAGAAGAAACAGACAATCTACATAGGTCTGTATCTATAAAGAAGAAGAATAATAACATTCCAAAACAGAAAGCACCAAGTCCAGACGTGTTCACTAGTGAATTCTACCAAACATTTAAGGAAGAAAGAAAGAATGCCAGTTTCCTACAATCTCTTCCAGAAAAAGCAGAGGGAATAATTTCTAACATTCTGTGAGGCCAGCATCACCCTAATACCAAAACGAAAGACATTAAAAGAACAGAGAACTACGGGCCAACACCATGGCTCACAAATACAGATGCAAAAAGTCTCAACAAGGTCAAGCATGGTGGTTCATGCCTGTACTCCCAGCACTTTGAGAAGCCAAGGTGGGCAGATCACTTGAGTCCAGGAGTTTGAGACCGGCCTGAGCAACATGGCAAAACCCCATCTCTTAAAAAAAAATAAAACAAACAACAACAACAACAAAAAATCCTGTATTAGGGTTTTCCAGAGAAATAGGATCAATAGGATATATATAGGTATATACCACACCTTTTTTTCTCTACTTTTTTTCCCACAACACAATATTTGTGAGTCATAACAAGTTAAATGAAACAACATGGTTAACTTAACAAACTTCTCTATAAACTTTTCTTGATTCTCTAAAAACTGTCCAATTTTTTCCTTGCATAAAGCCAAATTAGACACAAAAAATGGCACATGTTCCCTTACTTCCATTAGCTACCACCCACAATGCACACAGGTTTCACTTTAGGGGCTGATATGGGGCCCCACTCCTGGTGATATTGGTTGGGCTTACTCTCTTGGGGAGTGGGAGGGATAGGGGCTAGTTTGCATAAGGGGGAGGCGTGAGTGATGACCTTGGGGTGGGATCCTTCATTGAAGAACTGGTAGGAAGCCCCTCAGAACTGGGGGACTGAAGAGACCCTGGGGAAAACATAAGCCTTCTAAAGGGAGCAGCTAGGAGGGGATCCCTTAGGCATGGCATTCTGGTCCCTGGAATTAACATGAGCCTGTAAAGGGCCATAAAAGCCTGTACATAAGGGACGTCTTCCCATTTTCCTTTTTACAAAATAAGTCTAATTGTAAAATATCACTATATTGTATAGAACCATATGTAGGCCAAATCTGTTAGTTTTCTAATCTGTATTGAACCCAAACAGTGCTGCAACAGAAAATGAGTCTCTTCTTAAGACGAATTTGAACTTGTTCCAATAGCGTAAAAGACGCTACAGTGCCAAGTCCTCTGGGATGCTTGCTGTTGTCCCCAGGTCAACTAAGGATCTCTACAGGGGGTTTCAGCCTAAGTTTAGCAAATGTCTAGTTAATCTTCCCTTTTAAATTCCCACCTTCCAGAAAGGTGTAAATATAAATAGCAGGGTGTTATAAAAGTGGATTAGGAGCTAAAAATGGACAGTTGAATGTTGAACCTAAATTCCAGAGAGCTGGGCAGAGGAGCTAAACAAATGGCAACTGTGGAAGGAAGAAAAGGAAGGGGGTAAGCAGCGTTGCCCAAAGGGAGACCTCAGAGGCCCTGACCACCTGAGAACCTACTCAATAGTGGAGACACCAAAAAAAAAATATTCATGTGGCGCAGACCTGTTATAGCTAGTCTTCAATTTGGTGGGGTGTCCAAGCCCTGACTCCAGAGTCTAGTCCCACCTCCTACCTCACTGTCAACTTACTTTTAGCTTATAAACCCTCGTATGTGCCAGGCGCAGTGGCTCCTGCCTGTAATCCCAGCACTTTGGGAGGCCGAGGTGGGCAGATCACGAGGTCAGGAGTTCAGCCTGGCCAACATGGTGAAATCCCGTCTCTACTAAAAATACAAAAATTAGCTGGGTGTGGTGGTGTGTGCCTGTCATCCCAGCTACTCGGGAGGCTGTGGCAAGAGAATCACTTGAACCTGGGAGGCAGAGGTTGCAGTGAGCGGAGATGGCGCTGTTGCACTCCAGCCTGGGCGATAGAGTGAGACTGTCTCAAAAAAAAAAAAAAAAAAAGAAAGAAAGAAAAAGAAATGACAAGAGATTAATACTTAGTGAATCTAGGGCAATGGTGGTTTGTTGTACTAGACTTTGACATTTTCTTCAGTTTGAAAATTTCCAAATTAACAAGGTAAGGAAAATCCACTTGGAAAAGGCTCTTGCTGTTTATGGTCAACTCAATTCCAATTTGTGATACAAAAACAAGCCTGCATGTTCTCTTTTTTCCTCTGGAGATGCTTGTATTTTGAAGCTCAGAGATTTACAGGGTTCTGAGCTGAATACCCAGCTGATTTTCCGTGACAGTAAAATTTGCATTTACATGCATTCATTCACCCATGCATTTAATTGTGTCAGATGCCCGTACTCCCTCAATGAGTTTCTAATTTCTCCACCTGTACATAATTTACCAAATATAAAGAACATCCCCCAAAAGAACAAATTCACCCAGTGTTCACCCAAACTGGCTGGAATAAAGCTGCTGGGGACGAAATAACCACGACTCCAGCAAGAGATTTTCTTCCTTCTGCAGAAAGTCTGCAAAGGCTGATGAAGAGGCTTGGGAAAGGGGAGCCCGCGGAAGAAAAGGCCCCCCTGAAACTCACTGCCCGCGCTCACGACCCGCCTTTTACCTGGACCCAAGCCCCCAGCGCGTAGGTGGGAGTCTGGGAAGAAGTGCGGTGTCGGCAGGAGGTCCCAGGCGCGAAGTCCGGGAAAGCCACAGGAGGAGGCGACCTGCAGGAGGCTACCCTTTGACCCCAACCCTACTCCAGTCCTCCTAGTCTCGTGGGAGCAACCTTAGACTGGTTGATGTGGAAGGAGGCGGGCCTGCACGCGGATGCACGCGGAGTACCGCATTCACTTCCGTTTCCGGGAGCGCACTTCCGTTTCCAGGCATGGGGGGGCCCCAGAATGGGCTGAGAAACAGGAGCCAGGAGAGCCGCCTGGTGACGTTAGGAGGGCGCTACAGCCGCGACTTTCCAAAGCTAGTAGAGAGATCCCAGCGTCACCCGGGAAAGGCAGAGGGGGCGGGGCGATACCAAGGCGGAGACAATGGGGCGGGACGATGCCCTGGAGGCGGGGTTGCTAGTGGGCGAGCCACCCTTCAGGCCATGCAGACCCCAGATGAAATCTGCACAGGGGTCTCCTGGAGCCGTGGGAGGGGTTCCCCATCTTCTCGCTCAAGAGAGTTTTTATGTTGCCCTCTTTATGGATGGAAAACAGAGGCATGGATGGGCGGTGTAACTTGGCCACATTCACTAACCTAATGAAGAAGTCTCCGAAACTGGATCCTGGGTCGCTGGAGGCCTTACACCCTCCTCCAGGGACTGTGATAAATATCAGTCTACAAGCAAAGAAAAACTTTGGAATTTAAAGCCCTGTGTACTGTAGTTCTTCCTATATTTTTGACAACCAAACCAGAAACTTTATATCACACACATACACACACAAACCCTTTTTGGCATTTTCTAAATATCCGTGTGAATAAAACACCTGCCAAGACATGGTAGGATTTAAAAGTGATTTGGGGTGGGTGTTTTAGTCACGTCTGCAATCCCAGCACTTTGGGAGACCCAGATGGGAGGATTGCTTGAGCCCAGGAGTTAGAGACCAGCCTGGGAAGACCGCTGTCTCTTAAAAACATAAAAAAGTGATAGGGTATAAATGTAGAATTGCCATAGGTCATAATTTGTTTAATATAAAGCTGCTGCGCTTTTAGGTCTGACAAACTTCCTCTCTCTGTGTGGTTGTTTCCTGATATAACCCAGGTGTTCCTCATCTCACAGCTGCTGACTCCTATAAAACCTAATGACCAACACCACAGTCATGTAAATAAATTCCCCCCTTCATTTTTTTCCCTAGCCAATCGACAATCACGTGAAGAAAGACTGAAGGACAAACCCATGGTCCTTAAAAGGCACAGTCCCACAGGCCCTCTCTGTCTCTTCATCTCTCCAGTAACCTACCCACAGGTTGAGCACCATACTGTCTCTGGACTTCCTGTGGGCCATTATTCAGCACCCCTAACTTCTCTGGAATCTATAATAAACTTTTTTCTTTCATTGATTTTGGTTTCACTTTCTCATTGTGTCTCACTTGACACACTTGAAATTAACATCCTCCACCAGCTCTCCTAGAGAGTGGCTATCTTGGGCCGGACATGTTGGCTTAGGCCTGTAATCCCAGCACTTTGGGAGGCCAAGGTGAGCGGATCACCTGAGGTCAGGAGTTCGAGACCAGCGTGGCCAACATGGTGAAACCCCGTCTCTACAAAAAATATAAAAATTAGCTGGGCATGGTGGGAGATGCCTGTAACCAGCTGCTCGGGAGGCTGAGGCATGAGAATCACTTGAACCCAGGAGGCAGAGGTTGCAGTGAGCTGAGATTGTGCCACTGCACTCCAGCCTGGATGACAGAGCAAGACTCTTAAAAAAAAAAAAAAAAAAAAAAAAAAAGAGTGTGGCTATATTGGCTTTTGGCCTTTCTCAAGAGAGAAACCTCAAGACCAAGTTGGAAAATAAACATTAATACTAAAAAATGATACCAACATATGATCCAGCAATTCCACTTCTGGGTGTATTAATCAAAAAGTTGAAAGCAGGTATTGGAAGAGCTATTTGTACACCCATGTTCATGGCAGCTTTATTCACAATATTGAAAAGGTGAAAGCAAATCAAAACGTGGTATAGCCATACAATAGAATATTATCCAGCCTTAAAAAAGGAAATTCTGAGATGTGCTACAACATGAACCTTGAACATGTTATGCTAAAAGAAATAAACTAGTCACAAAAAGTCAAATACTGTGACTTCACTTTTATGAGGTACCTACAGTAGTGGGGTTAACACAGACACATGTTGGAACAACTAAGTTCCTCTTCAAAGACTCAACTTTCTGATCATAAGTTGTAAAAGTTGTACATCAATCCTACCCCCCTTCTTCTCTTCTGTTTCCACAAATCGCACATTTACCCTGTTTAGAAAAGTTTAAGTCTTAGCCAATCGGGATCAGCTTAGATTGTGCAGTCCAATCCCAGCCAATTGGGGAAGGACACAGAAACAGGAACTGCATTAGATTAAAAACTCCTTTCCTCCTTTGTTCACTGTGCTGTTGTGATTGTAACGGGCACAAGCAGCACCCTTCTGCAGAAGTAAAGGTGCCCGGCTGAGAAATTTTCTAGGGGGTTTCTTTTGGCTATGTCGAGCACTTGTTTCCAACACAGAGAATTGAATGGTGTTTGCCAGAGATTGGGAAGGGAGTAATAGGGAGTTAGTGTTTATTGGGTTCAGTTTGGGAAGATAAACATTTTTTAGTGGGATGATGGTGACAGTTGCCCAACAATGAGTATAATTAATGCCAGCGAAGTGGACACTTAAAATGGTTAAAATGTAAACTTTATGTAATATACTTTACCACAATTTTTAAAAAGTGAATAGAGGATTATCAGTTTTATTTAATGAAGCCTCCAAAAACCAGAGATCTGGGGCAAAAGAAATTCAAAAGCAGTTTGGCTAGCAGTGCATTTTATACAGTCTCTGCTAAATAAAATACCCACTGATAAGTAAAGGGTTTGGAATTTTATTGCTAACATTAGATTTATACATTAGAAACGTGTTTAAAACAGACATTCTCTATCAACTGGCAAATAAAAGATTTTTAAAGGATTAGGTTTTAAAATAAGTATTAAATTAGATGCTGCACCAAAGAATATACTGGTTTAAAAAATTGCTCAGTGCCGGGCGCAGTGGCTCATGCTTGTAATCCCAGCACTTTGGGAGGCCAAGAGGGGCAGGTCATCTGAGGTCAGGAGTTCAAGAGCAGTCTGGCCAACATGGCAAAACCCCATCTCTACTAAAAATACAAAAATTAGCCGAGGGTGGTGGCACGTGCCTGTAATCCCAGCTACTCAGGAGGCTGAGGCAGGAGAATCACTTGAACACGGGAGGCGGAGGTTGCAGTGAGCCAAGATCTCTCCACTGCACTCCAGCCCGGGCAACAAGAGCAAAATTCCATCTCAAGAAAAAAAAAAAAAGCTCAGTTGCTGTTTCAGAGAATTAAACAATTAGTTAAAAACCTAACACTAAACAGTATTTTTAAATGTCCTCATCCAGATCCCAAGCATCAAGGAGTCACTGGACTCAAAGCATCAGCTGCCACAGCCAATCGGAAACCAAAATGGCCAGTTACCAGGGAGACACTAGTGGGTAGGCCAAACAGGGAGACCTGTAGACAGATCTCACTGTGCACCAATGGCTCTTGAGGAAAGGTGTGCCTTGGCCAGAAGCTCCAGAAACCACCTGTGCAGAAATTTCACCAATGTCTCCAAGTCCTGCAGAGCAGTCACATGGCACTCCAGACCCACCCTGCAATCCACTGCCCCAAAAGTCACCATGGGGTGAACACAGCTCAACATTGGTGGAAGGTGTGGGTGCCTTAACGCATTCATTAACCAATAACTGTGGGCTTTGCTCTAGAGACAGAACTAAAGCCCCCACCCTCTTCTACTCTGCTAGTGGAGCCTGCGGTTTTTATGGGCACAGGATGAGGGTGGGGCAGGCCATGAGTGGTTTTGAAAAAGGCAACATTTGAACTGGAAAAGAAGGATGTGAAGTTATCACTTTGGACCAATCTGGAAAGTTACGTACTGTACAATTCCAACTCTATGGCATTCTGAAAAACGCAAAACTATGGAGACAGTAAAAAGATGAGCAGTTGTCGCCCTGGGGAGAGGGAGGGAGGAATAGTGGGAGGACCGATGATCTGTGGACTTTGGGTGATAATGAAGTGGCAATGTAGGTTCATGAGTTCTAACAAATGTATTACTCTGGTGGAGTATGTTGATGATGGTGGAAGCTATGCATGTGTAGTGGCAGCAGGAACATAGGATGTCTTTGAACCTTCCACACTATTTTGCTGTGAACCTAAAACTGCTCTGAAGCATGGATTTTTTGTTTTGAGACAGCGTCTGACTCTGTCACCCAGGCTAGAGTGCAGTGGCACAATCTCAGCTCACTGCAACCTCCTTCTCCTGGGCTAAAATGATTCTCCTGCCTCAGCCTCCTGGGTAGCTGGGGCTATAGGCGTAAGCCACCATGCCCAGCTAAGTTTTGTCTTTTTTGTAGAGGCGGGGCTTCACCAGATTACCCAGGCTGGTCTTGAACTCCCGAGCTTAAGCAATCCACTCACCTCAGCCTCTCAAAGTGCTGAGATTACAGCTCTGAGCCACTGCACCAGGTGAACACAGATTTTTTAAAAGAGCTAATAAAACATTTTCAATTGGTCAGAGCTTTCCAATCTGAGAAGTCAACATTATTTAGCTGAACTACCACTCTCCAACACCTCTTACACTAATAGGACTTCTCTCTACTGCAAAACCTTACTTAAGCAATCCCTGAGATAACAGCAAAGGGCTTTCCATGTTTCATAGACTGTGTGGTCTCATTGCAAGTTATTTCATGCTGGGTTGTGAAGAGATTCTGACAGCTTTCCCATATTTCTTACATTCACATGGCTATGAACTGTGATACAGTAATATATGAGAAGCAAATGAAGTACTTCCTGCATCCTTTTTATAATCACAGGGTTTTACCCCAGTGTGAATTCTCACAAAGATATTAAGGCTTGAGCAATGAATAAGGTGACACCATATCCCTGGGATACCATAGGTTCTTCCTCCAATGTGAGATTTCATGTTAATATTATGGCATGTGAGATAAAGGTTGCCATACATTCCCCTACATTCCCAGGACATTTGCAGTCTAATTTTATGTATTTTTTTTGAGACAGAGTCTTGCTTTGTCACCCAGGCTGGAGTGTAGGGGTCTTGGCTCACTTGCAGTCTAATTTTAGATGTGTAAAATAAGCCTCGTGGAATTAGTAAAAGCTTTCCCAGGTGCCTTACAGCAGAAGTGTTCTCTACACTGTGAATTTTTATTCCTCATGTAAGGTATAAACATTTAATGAAATCTCTCCACATTCCTAATAATGGAGCCTCAGTCCACTCTAAGTCACTAAATGTTGGGTGAGGTCATATTTATGACTTTCATAGTAAAAGAAACTTTCTTTTCTTGACGGTCTTTGATTTTCACAGGGCCTATCGCCACAAGAGTTGGAAGTGAGTATTAAGATCTGATGAGCACTTACAGACGTCTTCACATGTCCTACATTCATAGAACGTCTCTTTTGTGATTGCTTTTGTGTTTACACTAACACTAATGATAGCTAATGAATGGAAAAAAATAATCACAAAAAACTTTCATTATGTTTGAAGAAAGCTTAAAAATTTGTGTTGGTCTGCATTCAAAGCCATCCTGGCCTGTGGGTTGGACAAGCTTAATCTAAAGCTTTTCCCAAGTTCCTCACAGTATTAGTTTCCTAGGGTTGCTGTACAAAATAACAGACTGAATGATTTAACCAAGAGAAATTTATTGCCTCACAGTTCTGGAGCCTGGAAGTGCAATATCAAGGTGGAGACAGGGTTGGTTTCCTCTGGAGGCCATAATGAAACCATCTGTTCCAGGTCTCTGTCCTTGGCTTGTAGATGGCCATCTTCTGGTGGATCCACACAGTCTTCTCCATGTGTATCCTTCCTTCAGTTTCCCTTATAGGGACACCAGTGATGTCAGATTAGGGATCGAACCTAACAGCCTCATTTGAAGTTACTCACCTGTTTGAAAACCTTATGTCCAAATACAGTTATAGTGTAAGGAACTAGGACTTAGGGCTTACAAATATGGAGTGGGGCATCATCCAGACCATACCACTTAAATTGCAGGGTTTCTCTCCAATGTGAGTTCACATATGCACATTAAGGTTTGTGGGATTCAGAAAGGTATTCCCAGATTCTCTACATTCATATGGTTTCTCTCCAGTGGGATTTCTGATGTGTTTGGTAAGGCTTGAGAATTCAGCGAAGTCATTTCCACATTCCCTGACGCAGGGTCTTCTCCACTGTGAATTCACATGCGTTCATTAAGACCTGAGATACAAAGTTGCCTCCACATTTTTACATTCATAGGGTTTCTCCCTAGTGAGTTTTCATGTCTTCAGAGAGAACAGGAACACCTTTAGGTTTTCCCACATTCCTTATGCTGACAGTCTCTCATCCGCATGCCTTCTTTCATGATTTCGAAAGGAACTGGAAGAACTGAAGGCTTTCCCACACTCCTTACATTCATAGGGTTTCTCTCCAGTGTGAGTTCGTTCATGTAACTGAAATGAATTGGAGTAACTGAAGGATTTCCCACACTGTTTACATTTGTAGGGTTTTTCTCCAGTGTGGATCCGCATGTGAAGGTTAACACATGTGGGAAACTTAAAGGCTTTGCCACATTCCATACATGTGAATGGTTTTTTGGCGCTGTGGGTCCGCATGTGATTATTAAGACTGGAGGAATGCGTAAATGCTTTACCACATTCCAGGCACTCAAACGGCTTCTCTCCAGTGTGAATTCTCAAATGTCCACTAAGATTTGAAGAAATAGCAAAGGCTTTCCCACATTTGACACATTCAAAAGGCTTCTCTCCAGTGTGAGTTCTTGTATGTTCACTAAGGCGAGAGGATCTGGCAAAGGCCTTTCCACATTCCTTGCATTCATAGGGCCTCTCTCCACTGTGAGTTCGTGCATGCTTAGTAAGGTCTGAGTTCTGAGTGAAGGCTTTCCCACAATCCTTACATTTATAGGGTTTTATTCCAGTGTGAATTCGAAAGTGATCACTGAGGCATGAGGAATTTCTAAAGGATTTTCCACATATCTTACATTCAAAGGGATCCTTTGCAGTGTGAGTTTTTATATGTTCAGTAAGTTGAGAAGATCTAGTGAAGGCTATCCCACATTCCTTGCATTCATAAGGCTTCTCACCCACATGAATTTTCGTATGTTGACTTAAGCAAGAGGAAACAGTGAAGGCTTTCCCACAATCCTTACATTTATAAGGTTTCTCTCCAGTGTGAGTTTTTCTGTGCTGAGTAAGTTGACAAGACCTGGTGAAGGCTTTCCCACACTCCTTACACTCATAGGGATTGTCTCCAGTGTGGGTTCCCATGTGAATATTAAGGTATGCAGAATATCTAAAGCCTTTTCCACATTCCTTACATTTGTAGGGTTTTTCTGAACTGTGAGTTTGTATATGCACAGCAAGGTCTGTGGAGTGAATAAAGCCTCTCCCACATTCCTTCCATTTATGGAGACTTTCTCCATCGTGAGTTCTTAAATGTCTCTGAAAGTGTGAATGATTAATGAAGGATTTCCCAGAGTCAATGCAATCAAAAGCTTTCTCTCCTGTGCACGTTTTCTGGCAAACAACATCTGGGATCAGGCTGAAGGCTTTTCCACACTGACTAAATACAGAACGTTGCTCTCCAGTAGAGGTCTTCTTGTGCAGAGTAAAGAAGTCTACTCCATACAGATGACACTCAAATATGTTCTCACTATTTTGAGTTCTCACACGTGTCTTAAGGCATGAGTGTTCACTGGAGACATCTCCACATTGCTTAACATCACTGACTTCCCCTCCGTTGTGGCTTCCTATCTATTGATAAAGAAATGAATGATGATTAAAGGACTGTTCAGATTCATTAACAGATTCCACTCATCTGAAGAGAGGAACACTGTGATGATTATTTTCATGCTTACCATTTTCATTACACACATATAAGTAATGCCCTTTTGATTTCTTTCCAGTGGAATGATGAAAAGCTCTTGTCAGGCCGTGCCATCTACTCTAATCTCAAATGTCTATAGAGTTTTATGAAATTGTTTTAAAAACTCACTATCTAGTTACAAATGTGTACTTGAGGGGAACTCTAAAACACTTTAAGTGTTGGCTGGGTGCGGTGGCTCACGCCTGTAATCCCAGTGCTTTGGGAGGCCAACGCGGGCGGATCACCTCAGGTCAAGAGTTCAAGACCAGTCTGGCCAACATGGTGAAACCCTGTCTCTACTAAAAATACAAAAACTAGCCAGGCATAGTGGCATGTGCCTGTACTCCCAGCTACTCAGGAGAGTGAGGCACAAGAATCGCTTGAACCCAGGAGATGGAGGTTGCAGTGAGCCAAGATCATGCCACTGCACTCCAGCCTAGGTGACACAGCGAGACTCCATCTAAGAAAAAAACAACAGAAAGTGTCAAGCTAGGTTTCAAGCATCCCCAAGTCATCGTATTCTGAGTCTCTCTCCAGAGTCATTATCCCTCTTGGGAATGCTACTTATCTCAAAGAGCTCTCATTCTGCTAATTTTCTTTTTTCTTTTAACGTAATTAAATTTAGTTTTTAGCACCAAGATCTTGCTACGTTGAGCAGGCTGGTCTAGAACTCCTGGCCTCAAGTGATCCTCCCACTTCAGCCTCCCAAAGTGCTAGGATTACAGGTGTGAGCCACCATTCCCAGCTTTATTCTGATTTTCTATAATGGAATCCCCAATCATCTCTAAATGTGAAAACTAAGACGTATCCTTGTTAATCTTACCATTTGAATCCCACTGGAGGTTGGCTCCCCCAAAACATCCTGCCGAAGGGCTAACTCTTTGGTTTTAAGTTGCACTTTCCATTCTGAAGCTAAAGAGAAAAAGAAATGTAAGGGTTTGGAAACATACAGGGTAGACAGATGGAGCTGAAAATGAGAAGGATCATTTGTATTTGTTTTCTTTTTTTCTTGAGACGATGTCTCACTCTGTTGCCCAGGCTGGAGTGCAATGGCGTGGTCTCAGCTCACTGCAACCTCTGCCTCTCAGGTTCAAGTGATTCTCCTGCCTCAGCCTCCTGAGTAGCTGGGACTACAGGCATGTGCCACAACACCCAGCATGGGATTTCACCATGTTGGCCAAGCTGGTCTCAAACTCCTGACCTCGTGATCCACTCGCCTCAGCCCCTCAAAGTGCTGGATTACAGGCGTGAGCCACCACACCTGGCCCCTGTATTTGTTTTCAAATTAAACACGGTAGCAAAAAACAAACACAAAGACAGATTTGAAGATTGTACATCGAAAATTTGGCAATAATAAGGATATAGCGTCAAAATTTTACATAGTTTACTACAAACTGATTCTATGAAAATTATAAACTGATGGTGAACACAAAGAATATTACCATGGAAGGAAAGTCAAGGAACAGAACCATAAGCACACATCAAAACAAGGAGCTTGTTTTTTTTTTTGTTTTTTTTTTGTTTTTTTTTTTTTTGAGAAAGAGTTTCACTCTTGTTGCTCAGGCTAGAGTGCAATAGAATGATCTCAGCTCACTGCAACTTCTGCCTCCTGAGTCCAAGCGATTCTCCTGCCTCAGCCTCCCTAGTAGCTGGGATTACAGGCACCTGCCACCAAGCCCAGCTACTTTTTGCATTTTTAGTAGAGACGGGGTTTCAGCATGTTGGCCAGGCTGGTCTCGAACTCCTGACATCAGGTGATCCTCCCACCTTGGCCTCCCAAAGTTCTGGGATTACAGACGTGAGCCACCGTGCCAGGCCTTTTTTTCTTTTTTTTTTTTTTTTTTGAGACAGAGTCTCGCTCTCTCACCCCAGCTGGAGTTCAGTGGCACGATCTTGGCTCATTGCAACCTTCGGACCCTGGCTTCAAGCGATTCTCCTGCCTCAGCCTCCCTAGTAGCTGGGACTACAGGAGTGCGCCACCACACCCATCTAATAGTTGTATTTTTGTAGCGATGGGGTTTCACCATGTTGGCCAGGCTGGTCTCAAACTCATGACCTCATGTGATCTGCCCGCCTCAGCCTCCCAAAGTGCTGAGATTACAAGCATGAGCCACCACACCTGGCCCAAAACAGAAACTTTTAAAGAAGAAACCAACGGGTCCTATCACAGAAAAGAATGAGTAGACAAAGCGTAAAAGTATGAGAAGTTGAAGATTTCTTAACTTCTGAGAAAGAAATGGCCTACCTGGGCATGGTGGCTCACGCCTGTAATCCCAGCACTTTGGGAGGCCAAGGCAGGTGGAACACTTGAAGTCAGGAGTTTGGACCAGCCTGGCCAATGTGGTGAAACCCTCTCTCCACTAATAATACAAAAAATTAACCAGGCGTGGCACACACCTGTAGTCCCGGCTACTCGGGAGGATGAGTACTCAGGAGAATTACCTGAACCTGGGAGGCTGAAGTTGCAGTAAGCCGAGATCGCACCACTGCACTACAGCCTGGGTGACAGTGAAACTGTGTCTCAGAAAAAAATAAAAATGAAAAAAAAATGGCCTCAACATTGTGAGATGAAGCACATCTTAAAAAGTTTCCTCATTATGGCTAAGCGTGGTGGCTCACGCCTGTAATCCCAGCACTTTGGGAGGCCAAGGTGGGTGGATCATGAGATCAGGAGTTTGAGACCACCCTGACCAACACAGTGAAACCCCGTCTCTACTAAAAATACAAAAATTAGTCAGGCATGGTGGCACGAGCCTATAATCTCAGCTACTCAGGGGGCTGAGGCAGGAGATCAGGAGGCTGAGGCAGGAGAATCGCTTGCACCTGCGAGGCAGAGGCTGCAGCGAGCTGAGACTGTGCCACGGCACTCCAGCCTGTGACAGAGTGAGACTCCATCTCAACAACAACAAAAAAGTTTCCTCATTATACTTATAAACATACTGAACTTATTGACCAGGGCGGTCCTTTGTGAACACTCACCTTGGAAATCACCTCTCTGCACTGTCCTAGACTCTTCTTGTTCCAGCCAAGAGATCAGACTGGGTTTGAAGAGCTGATATCCTGGCACAGAGAAAGATACATTACCAGAAGAGGCTCATGCAAGAGATGATAAATCTTTCCACAACTCAGGAGCTATAGTTCCAATGGAAGCAGTGAAATTATTTTAAAAGGGCTAAAAATGCAAATATCGTCTGTCTGTGCCCCCAAAAGATTCGTGATCTCTGATCCCTGAAGCCCAAATCCAGGCTGATGTACATACTTACAAAGCACTAAGACTTTTATCCAAATAGGAAGTTAAGTGAAACAAAGAGATCTTCATTCTCATGGGAAACAACTATACATCTCATTCTTCAACATTATAGCACATCAGATTCATGAGAGCTTGTTAAAACACAGATGACAGGGGCCCTGTTGCAGAGTTTCTGACTGAGTATGTCAAAGGGGGAGACTGAGAACGTACATCTCCAACAGTGCTGGTGATGCTCTTCATCTGACACCACATTTTGAGAATCACCAAGTAGATGAAACCCTATTAGGGCAGGGACTATGTCTGTTATTTCCCACTGTGTTCAGAGTTGCTATCTCTGATGTGCAATACAGTAAGTACATAACATAATCTGTTCCACAGCAGGCTACAAGGGATGAGGCCAGTCTTACCTACTGTGGCCAAATTCTTGTAGTTCTCCAGCATCACATCTCTGTAGAGGTTTCTCTGAGTTGGGTCCAGTAAAGTCCATTCTTCTGGGGTGAAGTCCACAGCCAGATCATCAAAAGTCACTGAATCCTAAACCATCACACACATGCTGGCTTGAGCCACAAAACATGTCTACCGGTGTTCACTGCAAAATGCAATACCTACAGAGTCTGAGGGCTCACATTGCCCACCCCAGGAGGTCCCAGGAGGTTCCAGGAGGTCCTCTCTATCCACACTCACTCACTGTCAGTCCCCTCCAGTGACACGGCTTGAATGGCACTTCTTACACATGATCGTATCTAACACAACCAGACTGGGAGGTCATCTGATTTCCCTCCACTGCAGCACACTCTTGAGCAGATGCTAGATAAACACTGATGAATGGATAAATTATCTCAAAGGATACTTTCATGTCCCTTACCATGTGTCAGAACACTCAACAAAATAAAAACTGTGCAGTTGGGACCATGAGGGAAGACTAATTAATCAATATTGAAATACTGGGATGACATTCAAGGCAAACCCTCACCAATATGACAGGCTCCACTCCTTCAGGGAATTCGACTAGGGACTCAGTCCTTGAAGGAGGCTTTATTTGCTTTAAGAAGCTCTGAAGATAATTCTGTGTAGAAGGAAATGTGTCTACCTGGTGATGCAAGTATGATATTTTGGAGAAGGATATACTTCCTGCATACCTGATAACAATTTGTCAGACAGTCAGCCACCACCCTTTCTACTTCTGTCTTTTCTTGAAGGCAGACTGGGTCCCTGTAAAGACCTCATGGAAAAGAAAGAAGGCATGAGAACCCAGGGCTGACCATAATTCCCACATTCACATACCCCAAAGTCATTCCATCCTACTGTGAGATTCCCATATACTCCTGCACGCTCAAGAAAACACACATATACACACTACCGCTATCAATTCCAGGGCAGTCCTGCCTCACCTAAAGGCAAAAAAAAGGATGGTCAGCCATGCTGCCCATTGGGAAAAGGATAACAGTCTTATTTTACAGATAAGGAAACTTAACCCTGGAAATACACAGCACCTCTTCCCAAAGCACACAGAGCAGGGGGCTGATGAAGCATTCTGGCCAGGCGTGATGGCTCACACCTGTAATCCTAGCACTTTGGGAGGTCAAGACAGGCAGATCATTTCAGGTTAGGAGTTCGAGACCAGCCTGGCCAACATGGTGAAACCCCATCTCTACTAAAATTACAAAAAGCTAGCCAGGTGTGGTGGTACACGCCTGTAATCCCAGCTACTCAGGAGGCTGAGGCAGGAAAATCGCTTGAACCTGGGAGGCAGAGGTTGCAATGAGCTGAGATCATGCCACTGCACTCCAACCTGAGCAACAGAGCAAGACTCTGTCTCAAAAAAAAAAAAAAAGAAAAAGAACAAAGCATTCCCTAGCCCACATCAGCACCTCAGAAATGAAGCTGCAGCGTGAATGATCAAGCAAGGCCACTGGACTCCATACTGTGTGGGGGGACACCTAAAGCAGGGTATCTGAAAATGAACAGAAACAGGACTTACCACAGGACAAATCAGTGGCTGCCATCCCACAGGGCTGATAGCTAAATGTGCTTCAAAGCACCTTTCCTTTACTCCAAGGATCACTCCAGGACAGCTTAGGAATCTACATGGACAGAGGTAACCTCCATTCTCTTTATCCAGGGTTAATGGTGTCCTGTTTGTATAAATCATTAATCAACAAGCATTACTTCTCAGTCATCAGACATTAGCACTCTCTCTGCAGAGCATATAGATGAAAGACACTGAAAACGGTGTACACTACAAATAGTAGGAAGACCAACTTCCACTACTGAGGAAGAGTGTGTGTCAGAAGTCACACTAGCAGCTTTATATACTCGCTTAACTATCATAACCACCCTTTACAGAAGATATCAATGACCCCTATTTGATAAAGAAAAAATCAGGCCAGGCGCAGTGGCTCACGGCTGTAATCCTAGCACTTTGGGAAACCGAGGCGGGTGTGTCAGTTCAGGTCAGGAGTTCAAGACCAGCCTGGGCAACGTGGTAAAACCCCATCTCTACTAAAAATACAAAAATTAGTTGGGCATGGTAGTGCACGCCTATAATCCCAGCTACTGAGGAGGCTGAGGCAGGAGAATCGCTTGAACCTGAGAGACAGAGGTTGCAGTGAGCCGAGATCACACCACTGCACTCCAGCCTGGCAACAGAGTGAGACTCTGTCTCAAAAGGAAAAAAAAAAAAAGAAAAAGAAAAAGAAAAAGAAGAAAACCTACATTCAGACAACACTTGGATTTGGTCCAGAATCATCCAGTTTGGAAGCTGTGAACCAGGACTTGAACATAGGCAATTTTGTCCCTGACACCCAATCTGTGGCTGCTCTTACTTTCCCACACGACCGGCGTTAGTGTAAACCTGCACAGCACAACACCATGGTCACTACCCACATGTGTTATTGAACACCCACTCCATATAAACCAAGTATGACCGAACAATAGAATGTATTTTAATTTAATAAAATTTATACAATTAAAATAAAATTTAATAAAAATTAATCACAATCTTTAATAAATCAAACACAGAACAACAGTGCAAATGCTGATTGACAGAATGGAATCTGAATGATGCAAATCACTGAAAACTGAACAGTTCATTATCCATGAACCGGATACACCCCCACAAGGACGCTACAGCCTTTATTCTACGAATGAGAAGGCTAAAACTCTGAAGTCACACTGGGTTACAGAAACCCCATGTCTAGACTCCTGGTGTAGATTGTACCCACTACCATGAGTTTCAAACTGGGGATCCTTAGGCTGAAGAGGGCCACAAATGTGTTTAATTTGGTGAAATCTAAACCAATTATGTTATTTTAAACTTGAAATATAATTACTGTACAATTAAAAGTACAGATCTTAGGTATTCAGTGGATGAATTTTGACAATCGCATACACTTGCGTAATCAAAAGCCTAAACAAGATGTAAAACATGTTTGTCTCCCCCTGAAAACCTTCTTGCCCCTTCCAGTCTATCCTTTCACTCTCAACTCCAGATAAGCACTCTGTGATTTCCTTCATTTAGCAGACATGACACTGGACAGGTAAATTAGGCAGTGTGCTCATCTCTCGCAAATGTACATCCTATCTTCATTTTTCTCTATTATTTAAATAACATGAGATAAAAATTCTAAAATCTCCCACTGCAACTGTGGACTTGTCTATTTCTTCTTGTGTGTCTGTAATGTATACTCCTTTATACATCTTGTAACAACATTACTGGGTAGATAGATACACACATTGAACTTTCATATTTCTGGAGCAACAAAATCTTTTTTTTTTTTTTTTTTTTTTGAGATGGAGTCTTGCTCTGTCGCCCAGGCTGGAGTGCAGTGGCGCAATCTTGGCTCACTGCAAGCTCCGCCTCCAGGTTCACGCCATTCTCCTGCCTCAGCCTCCCGAGTAGCTGGGACTACAGGTGCCTGCCACCACACCTGGCTAATTTTTTTGTATTTTTAGTAGAGACGGGGTTTCACCCTGTTAGCCAGGACGGTCTCGATCTCCTGACTTTGTGATCCGCCCGCCTCGGCCTCCCAAAGTGCTGGGATTACGGGCCGGAGCCACTGCGCCTGGCCACAACAAAACCTTTTATCATAAAGAACTCAGTGTGTCTCTAGGAATGTTCTTGGATGATGCTGGGTGACACTGCAACCTGCTTTTCTTTGTGGAGTCTCTGTATCTCATGGGCAGCCTTAGGTATCTTTGGGTGCCAATGTTCCCCTTGACCTGGCATGGAGCCTAAAGGCACCCAGTGATGGCTGGCAGACAACTGAGATCCTTCTCAACACTGTTAAAGTACACCCAGACTACAGCCCCATCACAATTCATAACACAATACGCATCTGAGTTCTGAGGAAATGTATTGAACTACTCAAAGAATGCAAGGGTGACAGGAATACTGTCTCTTTCTATGCACTTAGCCACCACCCATGGCCTGTCTGCATACCAAAGACTGGTTTCTCCTGGCCACCTGATGTGGATATTTAGTGCTCTCAGTCTTGTATCCTTACTGGCACCCCAACTTCCTCTGCTCATGAGCACAATAGCCAGGGTTGTCTGCATTCCAGAGGGCTGCTTCCTGCTTTCCCCGAGTTCGATGACTACCTCTAGTACCTGCTAAAAGTGCAGAGCAGAAACACTACAGCCCCGCTAAAGGCTGACCCTGAAGGGGGCAGTACTAAAGGAAAATCTTCCCAGTGGCAGAACTTTAGGCAGTGTATTGGCCTGCTTCTGGGTCTGGAATAAGAGTTGACAAGACGCATGCACACACATACACAGATTCATCAAAAGTTGCCGATGGCTTGGGTGGATGGTCAAAAATGTGGGAGGAACCAGAGTGGTAACAAGGAAACCTGGGAAAAGGTATATGGATGGACCTCTCTGAAAGGCAAGATTGTGTCCCACATGAATGCCTGCCGTGATCCACTAGAAATAGGGCAGACAAAATCACATGCTCTAAAGATACCTGTTACTTTTCTAGCTACATCTCAGTGCTTGCTCAGTGGGCCCATTAAAAAATGTTCGTGACAGCAGGGATAAAGGCTATGCATGGGCTCAGCAATAAGGACTTCCCCTTACCAAGTCTGACCCAGCTAACATTACTGCTGGGCCTAATCTCCTGAAAGCAGAAATCAACACTGAGCATCCAATACAGCACCATTCCTTAGAGGAGACCAGCCAGCCATGCTGTAATGGGCCCTCTTCTATCAGGAAATTGTCAAAGACTCATCCTCACCAGAACAGACTCATGTTCTGGTGTGGATCTGCCTTTCGACTAGTTAGGCTTCTGCTGGCACCACCACCCACGGACTCACAACATGCTTTATCAGTAATCATGGCCTCCACACAACAGAGTTTCTAAACAAGCAAAGCATTTCACTGCAGAGGAAGTGCAACAATGGAAGCATGTCCTTGCAATCAACTGGTCCCATTACACACCCCATCACTCAGAAGCAGTGGATCTACATGAAAAGTGGAATCGCATACTGAAAACTCAGTTATAGGGCCAAATGGGGGACAACCCTTAGAAAGGAATTCTGACTCATAGATCAAGGTGTACACTTTGAGTCATACAGCCTTCCATGGTACTGTCTCCCCAGAGCCAGAATACATAGGTCCAAGAATTGATGAGTAGGCCGGGCGCGGTGGCTCATGCCTGGAATCCCAGCACTTTGGGAGGCCGAGGCAGGTGGATCATTTGAGATCAGGAGTTCGTGACCAGCCCGGCCAACATGGTGAAACCCCGTCTCTACTAAAAACACAAAAAATTAGCTGGGCATAGTGACACATGCCTGTAATCCTAGCTACTTGGAAAGCTGAGGCAGGAGAATGGTTTGAACCTGGGAGGCGGAGGTTGCAGTGAGCTGAGATTGTGCCACTGCACTCCAGCCTGGGTGACAGAGCAAGATTCCATCTCAAAACAAAACAAAAAAATAGAATTGATGGGTGAAGGTGGAATTAACTCCACTGACCGAAGTTTGCTTTTATTCCCAGCAACTCAGAGCACTGCTGGTCCAGAGATCTTAGACCCTAGTGGAAAATGCCTCCCCCAGGGGGCACCGTTATGGTTCTAATGCATTGGAACAGGAGATTGCCACTTGACCCTTTTGGGCTTCATATACCACTAAACCAAGAGGCAAAAAAAAAAAAAAAAAAAAAAAGAAAAAGAAAAGTTAATCTACTGGCTGGAGTGGTTAATCCCAATTATCAAAGGAAAACTGTGGCCCTGCTAGACAATTGAGGCAAGGAGGATGAAGTGATGAAGTGTAGAACCTCCGAGTACTTCTATACTCCATAGAAAAGGTTAATGGAAAACCACAACTGAACGAAAGCAGAACAGAGGACTCGGACTCCAGGCGAACGAAGATTTGGATCGCTCCTCCCTGGTACAAAACCTGGAGCAGCTGAGGTTCAAGTGGAGGGCAGGGAAAATATGGAATTAGTCACTGAAGAAGTAAACCGTGGACATCAACTACAACCTCAAGACCAGTAACAGAAACAAGAAATGTAGTTTTGCACGTTTTCTCTCTGCTTGTTATACGTATGTGTGTTTATATCCATGTGTTTATTTATTTAAATGAAACATTTACTTCTATCTTTTTCCCACTTTTATTTTATATACACATTATTAGAGGTTACATTTATAATTTTGTTTTTAAGAAACAGAATAGTTAGAACGGGACTAAATTTGAGGAGTAACTGACATGGCGTGCCATGGGAATACAAAGGACTGTTTGGACTGCGCATCTTCTCCTTTGGGGGTGGTTGAGGACTTCTTCCCTCATATCTTCTTAGGTAGGAATATAGACTTCTTTAATTATTCCAAAGAAATTCCCGTGTGTGTGGGAGAGTGCATATGGATGGTAAAGAACCAAAGAGTGAAATATGCCAGTTAGCTGTTTATTTATCTCAGCTCCAATACCCCCATCGCCTTTGTCTTAGTTAAAACTTCCCCTGCCTGTGTAGCTGTTTGTTATATGGCCTGCTTGTTCCTCACTTCACTGGCCCCAAACCCAACACATCTCACAGCTGCTGACTACAATGAAACTTAGTGGCCAACACCAGAGTCATATAAATAAGACCTTTCCTTTGCGCAATCAACCCACAACCCCCAAAGGAAGGCCTGAGGGATAACGTCCATGCACCTTAATAAAGCAAGGCCCGACAGGTCTTCTCTCTCATTCCTATCCCACAAGTTGAGCACCCGGCTGTCTCCGGACTTCCATCAGCCCCTGAGAGCAGCCTCCCATCCCGGGTATCTGTGAGTAGGAGGATGCTTCTGACATTTCATGTGTTTTGTTGTGCTGCCTCCTCTACATCTTGCCCGTCCAATGCACTAGAATGTAACTCTCCTCCCCATCTGGGTAGGGCTAGAATTTGCAGCCACTCTTCAGAGAGAGAGAGAGACCCCCTAGACCAAACAGAGGAAAATATATTCAGTGTGGTGAACAGGGTGTGTGGTCACAATCCGAGGGACACAAGACCAGGCCTTCAGATTGCTCTTGGCCTGCTTACTACCTGGCCCACTCACATGGCTGATGCCATATAGGAGGGCTCCACAGCCTGCTGGGGTGCCCCTCTGCTGCTGTGCGTTGCTGCCTGTTGTCTCTGTGAAGCACGGCCAAAACTCCCCTCACTGAATTGGGTGGGTCCTCCATAGTCCAAGCGCTCCCTAGGACTCACCAACTGCTAGCCTTAAGAGGGCAAGAGGGGCATGACAGTCACTATCCAAGGCTGCTGTCACTTCCCCAAATAGGAACTGCTGGGCTGGAGGAAGCCAACTGTATTCCCAAGGCCTCACTCTGGCATGACGGGCTTGCTACTGAGAGGCAGAAGGGGTAAGGCAGGCGCTGGGCCAATCAAAGGGTTAGCGGAGTGCAAGAGGAAGACCGGCATTCTGACTGCCCACTGAATGGAGAAGCAGTACGGACGAGGCCACCAGACTTCCCACCCTGACAACAGTAGCAACCCCTTCACTGGGGAGATGACGGCACCTCGCTGGCAAGGCTGCTGCCGGGGTCTGCTATCCCCAGGACACTGCCTTCCCTTGCATCTGTTGCTCTACGCCCCCACCCTGGTGAGGTCAACTGGGCACCCTAGAGAGAAAGGCGGCTGCCTACAAAGGGGTCAGATGGGAAGCACAAATGGAGGCCAGAGGACCAGGGGCCACTCGGGACCACCGGGAGCTTGTCAGGTAAACAAAGGAAAAAATATTTTAGCCACCTGGAGATACAAGCCATTCTGAAGATTTTACTTAGAAGGAAAAAAAAGAGAGGGAAAGAGACTGATTGTGTTGAGGTCTGGAGTTCCCAGTCCTCTATTGCCCAGAAGCACTGGGCGCCTTACCCCTCCTTCTTTTCCTCTTATCAACCAGAGACAGAAATTAAGAACCCTTCAGGCAGTTAAAAGCCTAAGACCAAAAAAAAGAAAAAAAAAAAAAAAAAAGGAAAAAAAGGCTCAAGATTTAGGAGGTTACAAGTTCAAGGAAAAAAAAAAAAAAAAAAAGGAACTTTTTGAACTTTAAGTACTAAGCAAATGCCAGGTCTAACAAACATAATACTGCTGGCCCTAGATTACTTAATGATTTAAACACAGACCATGAGACATGGGGAAAAAAATAAAAAGTAATTAGACTTTAACTAACATTTGGTAAAATGTACCAATTAACAAAACTGCATAGGCCTACTCAATCTGGGGCTCAAATTACACTTATACCTGGGGATCCCACTAAATTTAAACATTGTGCTCCCTAAAATCTTAAAAGGGTAACTAAATACAGGAGAAAAAAATAGGTACGCCTTGCTTTAACTGTAGCCTTGCTTAAATTTCCCATAGTCATAGTACCCATTGCCCTAAAATATTCCATATTAGGTATAAATATGCTAACATAATAAATAACAAATTAAAATTAAAGTGAGACTTTGACACTTACAAATTGGCTTGATAAAATGGGACCCCATGGATAATCAGTTAAAATATTTCACATGGCCCAATGTAAGTTACAACAGGGCCTCAAGGATTAAAACTTCTATAAAACCTAATTAATGAAGGGGTGATTATCCCTACTGCTTCTCCATTTGACAGCCCAATTGTGCCTGCTCTTGAATCTGAAAAAGAAAATAAAGGGCACCTCATGCTGGATTACTACAGCCTTCATACTGTGGTCCCCTCCATCAAGGTGCCCACACCCAATATTATTAAAACTCCTGATTCTATTCAATAAACAACCAATCACTATTGTGCTTTTAACTATAAATTTGGCCAACATGTTTTTTTGTTTTTTTTTTTTTCTGAGATTGAGTCTTGCTCTGTCGCCCAGGCTAGAGTGCAGTGGCACAATCTCGGTTCACTGCAACCTCCGCCTCCCAGGGTTCAAGTGATTCTATTGCCTCAGCCTCCCAAGTAGCTGGGATTACAGGTGCCGCCACCATGCCCAGCTAATTTTTTTTTTTTTAAGTAGAGACAGGGTTTCAGCATGTTGGCCAGGCTGGTCTTGAACTCCTGACCTCAAGTGATCTGCCCATCTCAGCCTCCCAAAGTGCTGGGATTACAGGCGTGAGCCACCACGTCCGGCCTGGACAACATGCCCTGTTCAGTGCCTATTTCAACAGTCTCTCAGCTGCAGCTTGACTCTCCCTCTGATGGGACACAACACACCTTTTCCAGGCTACCCAACAGATCTGTCATCACGTAGGATCTTTGCAAACGAGATCTTAACAACATCCACCTTCTCCAGGAACACAGGTATGCACCGCACCGATAATAGCCTTCCCCAAGGAAACTCTTGACATGTCATTAAGGGGAAGTAATTCCAGTATCTTTTAGTAATTTTTGGGTTCTGGTGGCAACATATTCCTGATTTACAAATTATACTTATAATTTAAATTAAAATCAACAAGCACTCCTATTAATGCCTCGAAGAAAAAAAAAAGAAAACGGGGGAAAAAAAATCAACTTCCTAAAAGGACCCCCTTCATGCTAGAGAATGTGGCAACTTTTTAAATGCCTGCTGGAGTCTCTGGACCACTTATGATGGTCATTAGCTGCCCCAGGCCCTCTAGGAGAGACACTGCCCCTCCTAACTTCCTGTTATTCACCAGTAAAACAAGTGACTGGCCATCTACTGGGCTCTCCTGGAAACAGAGGATCTCACAGACCTGAGCCTGTGATCCTCCTATGCAGCTGCCCACTGTGCTCTGGGTCAGGGAAACAACTCCCCACAAGCTCTGCCTGGCCACTGAGGCCTCCTTAGGCCACGATGAAGCCAATCTCAGGCCCTCGGGTCTAATCCACCCGCAGAAGGCAGTGGCTTCCCCTGTCCTCAGTCCCTTTCCTGATGCCAGGGTGCTGAAGGAGGTCACTCCTCCCTCCCCCAGGTCCCCTGACTACCTGGAAAGCCCCTGGGATTAACTAAGTGAACAGTAATGGGAGTTCATAGACTGTGCAAAGGCCACTGCTGATCATCATAAGTGATGGGGCTCAGCAGAATGCTGCTGCCTTCCATCCCTTAGTCAGGATGTCCCTAATAAAGGACAGGACCCAAGAAACAACTTGCCTGGCCAAACTTCAGGCAGCTGTCTTAGCACTGGATGCCCGGGTCAACAAACTGTCCCACCTTCTTCATGATTACGACAAACTATTGGGTCATTACCTAAAAATTATCCCTTTCAAGGTGGGGAAAAAAAAAAAACCCTGGGAATCTCTTGTCTGACAGATACCCAAAATATTAAACAAAATCCCACACCTCTCCATACACTAAAGGCCACAATACGAGGCCTTGCCAGGACACTATTTATTCCCTTCGGAGTTACAGACATTAATAGTAACCTAGATATATGTTTCACTTCTTTTTTGTCAATTTAATTTTTTTTTTAAGAGGCAGGGTCTCTCGCTATGTTGCCCAGGCTGGTCTCAAACTCCTGGGCTCAAGCAATCCTCCCACTTCAGCCTCCCAAACTGCTGAGATTACAGGGGTGAGTCACTGTGCCCAGCCCATGTTTCATTTCTTAAAATACATAATGCTAGCACCTCGAAAAATATATTCAGTAGAACTTTCATTTCCCTAATAGGTCTCAGATAACTGGTTTCACTGAAAGACAGAAAAATGTCCTCAGATAACTACTTTTCAAATTCCAGCCCAAAAAACAAACTCTTGAAATTCTCTATCATGCTCCAGGGCTTAACTTATTTTCAATCTTGCCCCCATCCCACAAACACTGAAGGCCAAACCGAGGGTGCATAGTTGCCTGGGACTTACTAATATTAGATTGTCGCGGAGGCCCAGCAGCTGCTCATCTGATAGGGGACCCACCTGAACCTAAACTTCCACCGAAAGACAGAAACAAAAACACGTTGTCAGGTACAGCTACATATCATTCTGTTAACAGTTCATCTTACTAGGTGCTTTGTTGGTTTACAACCTGAAGGGCCACATCTACTTCAGTGGGTATCCACTTTAAAAGGATACCCCCGTGACATCCTAGATGACTTTGTCCTAGCCCAAAATATCACCGCTGGAAACAACATTGCCTCCAGCAACACAGCCCTGACTCAAGACTCTCATGGTGGAGATGACTCCACCATTACACTAAAACCTCCACACAGTGATGCCCATGGACTGCCTCTCCTAAAACACAAATGGACATAGAACATTTTTTTCTTCCTGAAGTGTCTGCTTAGCCCATCATCCTGGTAGAGTACTTGCTTTCTGCTCATATGTGCACACCCACATACCCATGCCTGAAGGAAAATCTGGTAGGAGTTACTAAAATTAATGGAGATTACTGTTTTCCCCAAGAGGCACCTGCCTCATGGCGGTAAACTCCTTAACCCCAGGGAGAGGACCACCTACTCCCTGATACCTTCTACTGAAGAAGGAATTCATGAATTTTACAAGTATAATCAAAGACAACCAAAAATTTTTACTTTTTCCTTCAAAAGCTAAGCATAGCATAGCCGCTCCTCCTACCCACACCCCCAACCCCGTAATCTAAGACAGAAGAATACTAACTGCCTGTTTTTCCTTCTGCGCTCAGCCAGCCTTATCTGTACTTGCTAGTTTCACATTCCTTGAGACTCAGTGAGTTCCTGCTTCACCTCCCTAGTGCAGCTGCAAAGTTACAAGGTTAATACAGAAACATGGTTTCCCAGGGATGTGGAACATGTAGTATAGATAAATGTAAAAGACTGATCAACTGCCTTTGTTCTCGCTTCTGTAAGTACGCTTCCTGCATCAGTAGCTCCCGGCCACTGACTGCTTAAAAGGTGGCTGCTTTCTTTGTCCAGGGCTCAGACTTTCCTGGACGCTAGTCCTACTGAGCCAGGTGATCACCTTTTAATAAAGACCTTTCCTGAACGCACTCTGTTAGGTCTCTCCCATCTTTGACTGTCCCGCAACACTACTACCCTTCCCACTATCTCCACCTCCAACCTTGCCTATCCAACCACAACCACTCCTGCCCCTTGGTTACACACAATACCACTAACCTTTATATATGCTTTACTAAATCATCAGCTCATACCCTCCAACATAACTGCCCTACATCCATTTTTAGGCCTGACGTAAGTTATTTGGAACCCAGTCGGACCCCATCACCTTTGGCTTACTTAAAACTTCCCCTCCCTGTGTGCTGTTTGTGACATAGCCTACTTGTTCCTCACCTCACTGACCCCAAACCCAACACACCCCACAGCTGCTGACCATAATGAAACCTACTGGCCAACATCAGTCATGTAAATCAGTTCTCCCCACCGTTCAGGTCTACCCAATCCACAACCAAGCTGGGAAAGCCTGAGGGATAAGGCCCATGGACCATAACAAAGGCACAGTCCCACAGGTCCTCTCTGTCTCATTCCCCACCCACTGGTTAGCACCCGGCTGTCTCCTGACTTGCCGTCAGGACCTCAACGGCAACCCTCTTCTCACGGATCTATGAGGAATAAAATGCTTCTGCTACTTGATGTGTTTTGTTGTGTTGCCTTTTCTGTATCTAACCCACCCAACACACCAGAACGTCTCTCCTGTTGGTCGGGACAGAGTTAGAATTTACAGCCACTCTCCAGAGACAGAGGCCTCAGGACCTAATCAGAGGAACATACTAAAAGGGGACATGGGATGGACACTGCACAAGGGAGTGTCGCCTGCTGGATACAATTGCGACACGGTGGTCAGCAGTGTGGGTGTGAAGGCATTGGAGGGTGCTCTGTCCACACCATGTGCCCAGAACACAGTCCTTAGGATACCACAAAACCCTGGCCCAGTCACCACCACCCTGTGGCCCTCCTAACATGGACGCCACATGCTCAAAGGACTCCCACTAGCAGAGGCACCCTCTGCACACGTGCTGACTGGCTTGATGGCTTGTGTCCCTCTTGACACAGACAATGCACATGCCAGGATGCATGCTGCTGCGTGACCGGTGCCCCAGAGGTTTGTTCCCAAAGGCCTCCAAACGTGAATACTGAAGTCCCAGGCCTTGCAAACAAAGTGGCATCCAAATTTCCTGTGCATAGCTGCCCATCACCATCAGTGTGAGTGTGCCCCAGAGGTGTGTTTGTCACAGCACTTCCAGGGCAGACATGAACCAGTCCAAGCCTCATAGGTACAGTGGTGTCCTGTCTCCCCCTACAGGCTGACCCATCCATTGCAGCTGGCCTTTGCCTTGAAACACTGCTTCAATCTTCCCTAAGGACTATGACTAACTCCAGCCTGAGTAACCCAGCAAACTTTACCATCCAGTGGGCTACAGCCACACTGTGGCCAAATACTCTAATATGACCCCAGAGATCCCCACCTGCTGGCATTCATACCCCTGGATAACCCCAACCCCCTCCTGTTGAGTGCACGCATAACCTCTGACCTGTTTCTAACAGAAGAATAAGCAAAAATGAAGAGACTGCAGATGTAATTGAGATCTCAAGTCAGTTGGGTTTTGTTTTGTTTTGTTTTGTTTTTAAACAGGGTCTCACTCTGGTTGCCCAGGCTGGAGTGCAGTAGCGCAATCTCGGCTCACTGTAGCCTTCACCTCCCTGGTTCAAGTGATTCTCCTGCCTCAGTCTCTCAAGTGGCTGGGATTACAGGCACCCACCACCATGCCCAGCTAATTTTTGTATTTTTTTAATAGAGTCGGGGTTTCACCATGTTGGCCAGGCTGTCTGCAACTCCTGACCTGAAGTGATCCACCCACCTTGGCCTCCCAAAGTGTTGGGATTACAGGCATGAGCCACTGCACCTGGCTTACTTTTATCTTGATACACATATTGTACACATTACTGTTGCTGTAGGGCATGTATGTGTATACACCTAGTATGTACTACCTAGTATGTACTACAAAATTGGTTTGCCAATACACTCTCCAAAAAGCAGTATATGCACATCCTCAGCAACTTTACATCAGAACCCTTATCAATGATTTCACTACATGCAGCTAGCTCACTGGAACCCCTAAGTGCCAAACAGAGAAAATGTATAGAATTTAAGTCTTCACTTAAAGTCATCAACAGGTTCTTGGAAACTGAGACTTTAAGCGAAATGACATACAACAAAGCGAATTTTTTCACATGCTAATTGATATAAGCGAGTTAAGCTCCTACAGCATATTTCTGGTCACAAAAACGTCACTAAACTTCTAAATAAAGACCCCAAACACTTCTAATATTAAATATTGAAATAAATGTGAGCTATATATACATTTAAGAAAGACTAATAAAAATAGGCTATTTATCCAATTTTTGATGAATTGGTATGTGATGGCAGTTAACAGTGGTGGGTTAAATCAACAAATAAATGTTTCCAAAGCAAAAACTCTAAGGACCACCTCCTACCACCAAGAAGCTCAAGAACAATAACAAATGGGGCCAGCTTGCTAAGTGGTACCATTTACTGTTGTACATTTGTATCATTATCAAATGTTTTAGGAATTTTTATTTTACAAAAGTTTGTATTCATTCATTCATTCCCCAATCCACCTATTCCAGTTCCAGGATGAAAATGGCCAGAGCCCATCCTAACAGCTCAGGGCACACACACACATAGTGGGACAATTTAGACACACCAATTAAGCTAACATGTGCATCTTTGGGATGTGGGAAGAAACCAGAGTACCCAGAGAAAACCTATGCAGACATGGGAAGAACGCGCAGAATCTACAGAGTGGCCCTACTGGAATTTGATTTTTTTTCCCTCATCGATGTTATAATTAACAGACATTATTCTAAGATCTGTTGTATTTCCAGGCCATGTGGCCCCTTCATAGCTTTTTGGTAGCCCACATTGGCAGGTGAGTTTTCTGGTCATTTACTTACATGGAGTGTATCAAGCCAACCCCCTAGGTGTATGAGTGTCTATAAGGAGTCACACAGAGTGCTTACTCTGGACATTCCTTCAGGGAAACGAAGGACTAATTTAGGTAGGAGAAGGAACCCAAAAGTGAACTGAAAAAAACAACATTGAAAGAGGTTTTGTCTGTTTATGAATATACATATTTCCTAAGACTAATAATTAACATCAGTGAATTTTCATGGAGAGCTTATTTTTCAGTGCTCATGCACTGATTCTCATTAATCCCTTGAATTAATTTCTTATTCATGTAATTAAAACACATTCATGCTTCTCCTATTTTCCCTTGATTTACATCATTTGTCAGTTATCACTTACTTTGGCCAGGCACAGTGGCTTACACCTGTAATCCCAGCATTTTGGGAGGCCGAGGTGGGTGGATCACTTGAGGTCAGGAGTCTGAGACCAGACTGGCCAACATGGGGAAACCATCTCTACCAAAAAAAACAAAAAAACAAAACAAAAAAAATTAGCCAGGCATGGTGGCGCACACTTGTAATCCCAGCTACTAGGGTGGCTGAGGCAGGAGGATGGCTTGAAAACCCAAGAGGTGGAGGTTACAGTGTTTCAGTGAGCCGAGATCCTGCCACTGCACTGGAGCCTGGGCAACAGTGAAACTCTGTCTCCAAAAAGATATCACTTACTTTTTTCTGTCATACATTTAAGATTAAATTATCCCATCACATTGTTTCCCCAACCAAAGAAAGAATACTGACTCTTTCAAACCTGGGAGTAATCTTTGATGCACTCCTCTCTCTCACCATAGAAATGGAGTCAGCCAATTCACAGAATGCTTTGCCCAGCTCTTATTTCCTTCCCCTTCAATATGGCCACATCATACCATATTTTTGGTCTCAGCTTGCATATCACTCTTTCCTTAGCATTGCCTATTCCAAAGAAAAACAGAAAATAATTCTGTCCTCTACTTTACTTACAAATCCTCATCAATTTGTAATATACTTATTTGCTTGGTTACATGACAGCCTCCTCCACTAGTTTACAACCTCCCTAAGAACAGCCCTAGACTGAATTTTTTTTTACTACGCCTTAATTAACCATTCAGACACTCATATATTTACAGGATACACCAATAAATGAAGGATACATTTAAACACGGCACAGAATACAATCAGAACTACCAAAATGTATAACTTTCTGAAAGAACGAGTGACTCCGCAAAAAGACAAAATAACGGATAAACAGTGTCTGCTAGTTTTAAAGAGACTAAAAGACATGAAACTTGGATACATAATACATCCCAAAACAATCAAAAGCATATATTGGAACAAAGTGGAGAACTGTACCTTTTTACACAGGGTACATATTAACAACATTTTAAATTTTCTGGGTTAATAGTATTATGGTTTTAAAAGGACATGTCTTTATCTACAGGACACGTATTACCAAGCATTTAAACCTTAAGTGTCACGCCTGCAATGTTCAACTTACTTCAAAGCCTCCATTCCTTCTTCCTAAAAGCCCCTGTTTTGAAGCTCTGTGGGGAAGTACAGGCCTAGGAAGTTCAGATAAAAAGAATAGCTGAGTATTCTTGCTTTTCTTCAGTAGAAAGACTTGTGGTCTACAAACGTTTATATTCACATAGAGAAATAAGCACACCCCAGATACCTAAAAAATAGCTTTATGTTTCTACCTGAATGTAGTGTGTCAAAAGTAAATATAGGATGCGCAAAGAGAAAAACAAATTCTCAGATAAAACAGGAGGAAGAAGCCTCCGAAACCAACTTTCACCCCAGTACTCACCGCGACAAGCTGGACTCGCCAGGTCCAGGAGATGGGGGGGATGAAGGACCACAGTTAACCTGATTCGAACGACGAAAAGTCGTTGTTTCTGGAAAAAAAAAAAAGTCACAAAGAATTGCTTTGGAGGAGTTTGAAGCGGCAATCACCGTGTTTGCAAAAATCGTGAGGAAGCGCCCTTACGACAGATCCCGAAACGGCTCCTGGCCCAGGGCCGTCGCAGTGACAGCTCGAGTGGCTTTTTGGACCTGGCGGCGCCAAGAGGACCCGCGCGGCCCCGGCGGACGCGAGCGGAGCAGGCAACGCCTCTCTAAGGAGGCCCCTCGGCGGCCTGGGGCAAACCGGTACTTTCGCCACCCCTTCCACCGCTGGCTCCCACCCGTTATCCGACCTCGCCAAAGCTGTATTAAGCCCGAACACCACTAGGAAGAACACCGGTTTGGCTGCGCGGAGAAAGCGCCGGAAAACACAGCAGCGCTCTGCTGACGTCACTTCCGCCTCCAGCCTCAAACCCAGAGGAGCGCTCGGGGACTGCAACCTCAGCCGAGCTGAACAACCTCAGGCAGAGAGATTCTGGTTTACTCCCCAGTGGCTACGGAGACGCCTTGGAGGCCTTGGAGTCGGCTCACCTTGAGGGATGGAGGCCAAAAGGGGCTCAGAGCACAAGGTTGAGGTTAGAACCAGCCCTGCGGACGGGGCTAACCTAGGGTGGGGTCGGTGGTGTTGGCAAAGTTAGAGGTGGGGGCTCCCCAACAGGATGCGCACAATGCTCACAAAAAGCTTTTATTCTCACCTCCTCCCATGTTCCTAGCACCCTCAAAATGATGCTTCCGTTGATAAACCTGCCAGTCCATGATATGGCCTATCTCCTCCATTCATTCAATCTAGTTTTCGTTTTTTAGTTTTTGTTTTTGTTTTTGTTTTTGTTTTTTGAGACAGGGTCTCACTGTGTAGTCCAGGCTGGCGTGCTGTGGGGCGAAAACTCATGGGCTCACGCCATCATCCCGCCTCAGCCTCCCGAGTAGCTGGGTCTACAGGCGCAGGCCACCACACCCGGCTAATTTTTTTTTCCCCAGAGTTGAGGTATGTTACCCAGGCCGATCTCAAACTCCTGGGCTCCAGCAATCATCCCGCCTCGGCCTCCCAAAAGGCTGGGATTGCAGGCGTGCACCACGGCGCCGGGCCCAATTCAACTTGAGGCCAATATTTCCCCTTATTTCATTTATCTAGACGCCATGCTAAATTCTAATAGTTGATTCCTTTGTGTTTTCAATATGCTGATACTTTTTGTAAATGTTGATTTTTTTTTTCTTTGAATAATATATTGTTTTCTGAGATCTTACCGTGAGTTCCAGGGCCTCCCATACCGTGTTGTAAAATAGCACTGATATCAGGCATTCACTTCTGCAGGAGTGATTCTAGTTTCTCCAGAAATCGTTTCTGCTGTGGTTTGTAGTGGGTGGCCTTTATGGAGTTAATAAAGTTATTTTGAACACTGTTTTACTAACATGAAGAACTGTTCATGTACATTATCAAATATTTTATGAATCTACTGAATTGGTAACTATTTTGCAGTTAATTTTTCATCTAAAAAAGGATTTTCTTTAAGTTTCCTCTCTTGCATTAAGAAGTCTCCATAAACTCTAGATTACATATAGATTTCCTAATTTTCTTCTGCAGCATATTACTTTAAAAACATTGAAATCTTTCATGCTCATGGAATGTGTTTCAGCATGTGGTGTGGGATAGTGGATACAATATCTCTTTCCTCCAGAAACATGGCCAATTATTTTAGTACCACATATTGATAAACTGTCCTTGATTTACTGATTTCAAATTCCATGTTTATTAAACTATAAATTCCTCTGTATACCTGTATTTGATTCTAGACTCTATGCCAGTAATACATTTACTTATGCCAATATCAAGATCATAATCTTTTCATTCCAGTGGTTTTATATCAACTAATAATATTCCGTGGTAATAATAATAATAACGGTAGCTTTTTTGTTTGTTTGTTTTTGAGACAGTCTTGCTCTGTCGCCCAGGCTGGAATACAGTGGTACGATCTCGGCTCACTGCAACCTCCACCTCCTGAGTTCTAGGGATTCTCCTTTCTCAGTCTCCCGAGTAGCTGGAATTATAGGCACGCACCACCACGCTCAGCTAATTTTTGTATTTTTTTTTTTTTTTTTAGTAGAGATGGGGTTTCGCCATATTGGCCAGAGTGGTCTCAAACTCCTAACCTCAGGTGATCTGCCCATCTCGGCCTCCGAAAGTGCTGGTGTGAGCCACCGCACCTGGCAGTAGCTGTTTTTTATATCTTACTACCCTAAATGCTTAATAGACATTAAATTTTTATGCTCCCAATGATATAGCTATTATTGTGATTTTTCCCTTTTGGTTTTTAGACCAGCTGTATTGAGATACAATTCACATATAACCAACACAGTTCACCCACTTAAAGCTATGTAATTCAATATTTTTTAGTACATTCACAGTGTTGTTCAAACATAATTTTGGAACATTTTCATCACACTAAAAGAAATCTTTGAATGGGAAAACCCATTTACCTCCTCTTTAAGCTCCAGGGAACCACAAACCTACTTTATCACTACAGATTTTTCTTTTGTAGATATTTCATATGGATATAATCATACAATTTGTTTATTTTTATTTTTGTATAGACAGGGTCTCACTATGTTGCAAGGCTGATCTCGAACTCCTGGGCTCAAGTAGTCCTGCCTCGGCCTCCAAAAGTGCTGGGATTATAGGCGTGAGCCACCATGCCCGGCCTAAAAATCATACAATCTTTTGTGAATAACTTTTTTCACTTAGCCCGTTTTTCAAGATTCATCTGTATTATAGCCTGGATCATTCTATTTTATTGCTGAATGATATTCCATTCTATGTATATACCATATATGATTTGTCTTCAGTTGATGGACATTTGGTTTGTTTCCACTTTGTGGGTGTTGTGATTAATGCTGCTATGAAAATTCACATATATCTTTTTGTGCATATTGGCTTTTATTTTTTGTTTTAAGAAATCACAGCTCACTGCAACCTCTACCTCCTAGGCTCAAGCGATCCTCCCACCTCAGCCTCCTGAGTAGCTAGGACCACAGGCATAAGCCATCACACCCAGCTAATTTTTGTATTTTTTGTAGAGACAGGGTTTTGCCCAGGCTGGTCTCAAACTCCTAAGCTCAAGCAACCTGCCCGCCTCGGCCTCCACCAAGGCATAAGCCACCATGCTCAGCTGGTTTTTATTTCTCTAGAGTATATATCTGGGAATGGAATTGCTGAGCCATACAGTAACTATGTATTTAAGAATTCGAAGAACTGCCACACTGTTTTTGAAAGGGGCTGTACTGTTTTACATTCCCACCAGAAATGTATGAGGGCTCCAACTTCTCTACATCCCTGCTAACACTTTAGTCTTTTTCATGTTAACCGTGTTAGTGGTATGAGGTGATATCTCATGATTTTGACTTGTATTTCCCTAATACTAGTGATGTTGAGCATCATTTAATGTGCTTTGTTAGCCATTTGTATGCTTCTTTGGAGAAATTTCTTTTCAATTCCTTTGCCCCTTTTAAAATTTGGTTTCTGGCCAGGCACGGTGGCTTGTAGTCCCAGCAATTTGGGAGGCTGAGGCAGACAGATCACTTGAGGCCAGGAGTTCAAGACCAGCCTGGCCAACATTGTAAAAGACAAAAAATAAGCCAGGTGTGATGGCACACACCTGTAATCCAAGCTACTCGGGAGGCTGAGGCAGGAGAATCGCTTGAACCCAGGAGGAAGAGGTTGCAGTCAGCCAAGATTATGCCACTGCACTCCAGCCTGGGTGATAGAGTGAGACTCTGTTTCAAAAAAAAAAAAAGGTCCGGGTGCAGTGGCTCACGCCTGTAATCCCAGCACTTTGGGAGGCCAAGGCAGGCAGATCACCTCAGGTTGGGAGTTCAAGACCACCCTGACCAACATGGAGAAACCCTGTCTCTACTAAAAATACAAAAAGTAGCCGGGCATGGTGGCACATGCCTGTAATTTCAGCTATTCGGGAGGCCAAGGCAGGAGAATCGCTTGAACCCAGGAGGCGGAGGTTGCGGTGAGCTGAGATGGCGCCATTGCAATCCAGCCTGGGCAACAAGAGCGAAACTCTCTATCTTAAAAAACAAAAGATTTCATTGAGTTGCAAGAGTTCTTTATATATTCTGAAGAGAGGTCCTTATCATATATATGATTTACAAATATTTTCTCTCAATGGGTTTTCCTTCTCTTTCTTGATGGAATATTTCAGAATACTAAAGTATATAATATTGATGAGTGTCCTCTGAAGTACAAGTTTAATGTTGATAATTTTTTGTTTGCAATGTTTTTGATACTGCACCTAAGAAAACAGTACTAAATCCAGTATCGTGAAACTTTCTCCCTATACTTCTGGGAATTATTGTAGGTCTTACATGTTTAGGTCTTTGATCCATTGTCAGCTAACTTTTGTGGGGTTTTTTAATATTTTAATTTTTTTAGCTTAATCCCCAATATTGTATCCATTAACTTTTGTATGTGGTATAAGTAAAAGCCCAAATGCATTCTTTTGCAGTATGGTGTCAATTTCTCCCAGAACCATTTGTTGAAAACATTCTTTTCATTCTTCATTGAATTACCCTGGCAGCCTTGTAGATCTGTTGACCATATATGTGAGGGCTTACTTCTGGACTCTCAATTCTATTCCATTAATTTGTATGTTTATCCTTAAGCCAGTGCCGCATTGTTTTGATTACTACAATTTTGTAGCACTTATGAAATCCAAAAGCGTGACTCCTTCAACTGTGTTCCTCTTTTTCAAGACTGTTTGGCTATTTGGTGTTCTTTCCATTTCTATATAAAGTTTATGATGAGCCTGTCAATTTCTGCTATGAAGCCAGTGCTAAATTAAAAAAAAAAAAATCAATGGAACTTGTTAAAGCATAGTAAGGCAGACTTTATTCAGTACCATCATGTTAGGTATAGGGACCACTGCAGTAGGATTTTGCAGTGGAGGTGACAGAGTAGGCTAACTCTGAATATTATAGCATGAGCAAATGGGAATTTATAGTCAAGTTAAAGAGTAAAGGTCAGTGAGTGGAAAATTGCTAAGAGGAATATCAGGGGTATGGAGGATGGTGGATAAACTGACCTAACATGGTGTCTGATCACTTTGGCCTGTAATTGGTAGATAGTAGAGAATCAGGAACCTCATCAGCTATCAAGGGTGATCTGATACTGAGGGTGGTAGGTTCTTGTTGTACTGACTTAGCAGGGTTCTTGCTAAAACTCAGTATACAAAAGTGTACACATGGGCCTAAGAAAAGTTTAAGGAGCTTGACTATAGTTGAATAAAGCAAAGACTCTGTCACCATCTGGAATTTTCATAAGGATTATGTTTAATCTATAGACGAACGTGGAGAGTACTGCCATCTTAAAAATAATGTTAAGTATTCTTGGTCAGGTGTGGTGGCTCACGCCTACAATCCCAGCACTTTGAGAGGCCGAGATGGGCAGATCACTTGAGGTCAGGAGTTTGAGACCAGCCTGGCCAACATTGTGAAACCCCATATCTACTAAAAATACAAAAATTAGTCGGGCATGGTGGCACATGCCTGTAATCCCAGCTACTCGGGAGACTGAGGCAGGAGAATTGCTTGAACCCAGAGGCAGAGGTTACAGTGAGCTGAGATTGCACCAGTGCATTCCAGCTTGGGCAACAGAGCAAGACTCCATCTCAAAAATAATAATAAGTATTCTAATCCATCAACATGGGGTGACTTTCCATTACTTTTGGTCTTTATCAACATTTTGTAGTATTCAGTATGCAAGTCTCGCACATCTTTTATCAAATTTATTCCCAAGTATTTTATTACTTTAATACTATAATAAATGGAATTGTTTTCTTTTCTTTTCTTTTTTTTGGAGATGAAGTTTCGCTCTTATTGCCCAGGCTGGAGTGCAGTGGTGCCATCTTAGCTCACTGCAACCTCCACCTCCTGGGTTCAAGCGATTCTTCTGCCTCAGCCTCCTGAGTAGCTGGGACTACAGGTACGCGCCACCACACCCAGCTAATTTTTTTTTATTATTTTTAGTAGAGACGGGGTTTCACCATGTTCGCCAGGCTGGTCTCAAGCTCCTGACCTCAGGCAATCCGCCCACCTCAGCCTCCCAAAGTGCTGGGATTACAGGCATGAGCCACCACGCCCAGCCAGAATTGTTTTCTTAATTTCATTTTTGTCTTGTGCCGTGATAGTATACATAAATACAACTGAGTTTTCTATGTTGATCTTGTTACCTGTAACCTTGTTGAACTTGTTTATTAGTTTTAATAGTTTAGTGAATTCCTTAGGATTTCCTACATAAAAAATCACATCAGTAGATAAACTTCTCCATTCCATTTTGGATTCATTTTCCTTTCCTTGCTCACTTTTTAAATTCCAAATGGATATGGAATTTTTCATCTTCCCTCACAATACTTTCCTCTCTCTCAAATGTAGTAATTAGTTGTGTTGAAAACATTCCTGATAATAAGCCATTCTTGCAATCCTAAAGTAAAACTGGTCATAGGGCACCATTTTTTCTCATAACTGGATTAGTTTTGCTAGAAATTTTATTTAGATTTCCATACAAATGAGTTTTCTTTAAAATATCATTACCTAGGACTAATTTAATCTTACTAAGTACCACTAAATCTTGTCTTATCATATTTGAGTGGATGCATTCACTTATTTGATTCTTACAATACCAAATGAGGCAGCTTATTATAAAATTCATCCACAGTTTACAGAAGATCAGACTGAGGTGGCTGGGCATGGTGGCTCACGCCTGTAATCCCAGCACTTTGGGAGGCCAAGGCGGGCGGTTCATGAGGTCAGGAGATCGAGACCATCCTGGCTAACACGGTGAAACCCCGTCTCTACTAAAAATACAAAAAATTAGCCAGGCGCGGTGGCGGGTGCCTGTAGTCCCAGCTACTCAGGAGGCTGTGGCAGGAGAATGGCGTGAACCCAGGAGGCGGAGCTTGCAGTGAGCCGAGATCAGCCACTGCACTCCAGCCTGGGCGAAAGAGCCAGACTCTGTCTCAAAAAAAAAAAAAGAAGATCAGACTGAGGCAAGAGAGGCCATTTAACTTCTACAAAATTACATAGCCAGCAAGAGGCAGAGCCAAGACGTGTACTCTAGCAGTCTGACTCTATTTTGTACTTCACTTTGCTCTATGACCAGTACAGCTTTAAAAGTTTCCTCACCTTTTCAAATGTGTTGACCTCTGTGAAATGCTCTGAGATATTTCTTTTCTTTCTTTTTTTTTTTTTGAGACAGAATCTACTCCATCACCAAAGCTGGAGTGGCACAATTTCAGCTCAATGCAACCTCCGCCTCCTGGGTTCAAGTGATTACTGTGCCTCAGCCTCCCAAGTAACTGGAATTACAGGCGTGCATCACCATGCAGGGCTAATTTTTGTATTTTTAGTGGAGACAGGGTTTCACCATGTTGCCCAGGCTGGTCTCGAACTCCTGAACTCAGAGTGATCTGCTTGCCTCAGCCTCCCAATGTGCTGGGATTATAGACATGAGCCACCATACCCGGCCTGAGATATTTATTTTCATGCCCACCTGGCTGAAATTAGTATATATTTGGAGGACCAACTCCCCTTACCTAAAATTAATGTTTCAGTACTTCAACCCCTATCCTTTTCTCTTGTTTTCTCTTCATTAAGATAAAAGTCCCAGCCACGTGTGTGGCTCATGCCTGTAATCCCATCACTTTGGGAGGCCGAGGCGGGTGGATCACGAGGTCAGGAGATCGAGACCATCCTGGCTAACACAGTGAAACTCCGTCTCTACTAAACATACAAAAAATTAGCCGGGCATGGTGGCACACGCCTGTAATCCCAGCTACTTGGGAAGCTGAGGCAGGAGAATCACGTGAACCCAGGAGGTGGAGGCTGCAGTGATCCGAGACTGTGCCACTGCACTCCAGCCTGGGCAACAGGGCAAGACTCTCTCTCTCCAAAAAAAAAGGAGATATAAGTCCCTTAAGGAGACCAGGCCAAGGCGCAGTGGCTCACGCCTGTAATCCTAGCACTTTGGGAGGCTGAGGCAGGCAGATCACAAGGTCAGGAGATCGAGACCATCCTGGCTAAGATGGTGAAACCCCGTCTCTACTAAAAATACAAAAAAATTAGTCGTGCCTGTAGTCCCAGCTACTCAGGGGGCTGAGGCAGGAGGATGGTGTGAACCCGGGAGGCAGAGCTTGCAGTGAGCCGAGATTGCGCCACTGAACTCCAGCCTGGGAGACAGAGCGAGACTCCGTCTCAAAAAAAAAAAAAAAAAAAAAATCCCTTAAGGAGACCACAAGGATATGAAAGAGGCATGTGAATCCAGGCCTACACACAGTTCCACTACATGAATACATGGAAGCCTTTCCACATTTTGAATCACCATGCACACACACAGAGAAACACACACAGTTCCTGTGCATGCAGATGATGTGACCTGGAAGCTTGAGCAGCTGGCTGCACGCAGGTAACAAACAAACAAAGAGGGCAGAAGTCTAAGAAAGTATTTCACATAGCCATCCAAAGAAACTTTAAGGTTGTTCCTTTTCTCTCAGCCCTTAAAAAATGTCATTTAATTTGCTCTTTACCTTTATGGTGGTGTGTTTTTTTGGTTTTTGGTTTTTGTTTTTTGTTTTTTGTTTGAGACAGAGGCTCACTCTGTCACCCAGGCTGGAGTGCAGTGGCACGATCTCAGCTCACTGTAACTTCCACCTCCCAGGTTCAAGTGATTCTCGTGCCCAGCCTCCCCAGTAGCTAGGATTATAAATGTGTGCCACCACCCCCAGCTAATTTTTGTATTTTTAGTAGAGACAGATTTTGCCATATTGGCCAGGCTGGTCTTGAATTCCTGACCTCAAGTGATCTGCCCACCTCAGCCTCCAAAAGTACTGGGATTACAGATGTGAGCCACTGGTGGGTTTTTTTGCTTGTTGTTTTGAGACAGGGTCTTGCTGTCACCCAGGCTGGATCACAGTGATGTAATCATAGCTCACTGCAGCCTTGAACTCCAGGGCTCAAGTGATCCACCTTGGCCTCCCAAAGTGCTGGCATTACAGGGCATGAGTAACCATGCCCAGGCCTGTATAGTTTCTGATAAGAAATCCACAGTCAGCCGGGCGTGGTGGCTCGCGCCTATAATCCCAGGCCAAGGCGGAGTGATCATGAGGCCAGGAGTTCGAGACCAGCCTGGTGAACACAGTGAAACTCTGTCTTTACTAAAAATACAAAAAATTATACAGGTGCGGTGGCGGGCACCTGAATCCCAGCTACTCGGGGGGCTGAGGCAGGAGAATCTCTTGAATCCGGGAGGTGGAGGTTGCAGTGAACCGAGATTGTGCCATCGCACTCCAGCCTGGAGTGTGAGACTCTGTCTCAGAAAGAAAGAGAGAGAGAAGGGGGGGAGAGGAAAGAAAGAAACAAAGAGAAAAGAAAGAGGAAAGAAAAAGAAAGAGAAAACGGAAGGGAAGAAAGGAAAGAGAAAGAAAAGAAAAAAAAAGGAGAAGAAGGAAGGGAGAAAGGAAGGAAGGAAAAAAGAAAGAAGAGAAGAGAGAGAGAAAGGAGGAAAGGAGGGGAAGGAAGGGAGGGAAGGAAAAAGAAATCCACAGTCAACTGAACTGTTCTTTTATTTATTTACTTTGAGACAGAGTCTCACTCTATCACCCAGGCTGGAGTGCAGTGGCAGGCTCACAGTTCACTGCAGCCTCGATCTCCCATGTTCAAGCAGTTCTCTCATCTCGACCTCCCAAGTAGCTGGGACTACAGGCACACGCAACCACACCCGGCTAATTTTTTTGTAGGGATGGAATTTTTCCATGTTGCCTAGACTGGTCTCGAACTCCTGGGCTCAAGTGATCTGCCTGCCTTAGCCTCCCAAAGTATTGTTGGGATTTACAGGCATGAGCCACGAAATGTTCTCTTATGAGTAACATGTTATTACTTACCAGGCTAATTTCAAGATGTTCTACTTATCTTTAGCTTTCACAACTTTAATTATTATATCTTTTGGCCTATAGTTCTCTGGGGTTATGTTTTGGGTTCATTAAATTTCTTGAATCTGAATATTTGTGTCTTTCATCAAATTTGAGAAGTTTTTCATCATTACCTTTTCAAAAACTTATTGCATCACACATCTTCCTCTTCTTTTAGGATTCTAATATCGTGAATGTTAGCCTTTTGTACTGTTACACAGCCCCGTGAGGCTCCACTACTAGTATGCTGAATAGTTTGGGTTTATATTCAGGGCACTTTGAATATTATAACACTCTGGGCCTTTAAGTCCTATGGAGAGTGTAGATTTTTTTTTTCTTTTTTTTTTTTGGATGGAGTCTAGCTCTGTCGCCAGGCTGGAGTGCAGTGGTGTGATCGCGGCTTACTGCAACCTCTGCCTCCGGATTCAACCAATTCCTGCCTTAGCCTCCTGAGTAGCTGGGATTACAGGCATGTACTGCCACGCCCAGCTGATTTTTGTATTTTTGATAGAGACGGGGTTTCACCATGTTGGCCAGGATGGTCTCGATCTCTTGACCTCGTGGTCCACCCGTCTCAGCCTCCCAAAGTGCAGGGATTAAAGGCATGAACCACTGCGCTCAGCTGATTTTTTTTTTTAATCTGAACAATTACCCAGTTGGGTTCAGCTTGCAAGTTTTAGTCAACACTCTGAGTTGTGGTTTCAATGGGAGCTTTATTTTCAAAGATTTTGCTGTACTCTTTGTGTCTCTACCTGGAGGCTAGACTACATGGAAGGTCGTCTATCTCACATTCCAGCTCTCAAAGTCTATGGTATGTCTCATTGCCACCAGAGGATTGCTTGGAGGCTGGAACCAAGTAAATGGAGAAAACAAACTGAGGTATTTATCTCCCTCTCTTTCTCACCGAGCATTAGAAACCACCCCTCCCACCCCCTTGTTGATATTACCAGAACCAGAGGGCTTCTTCTGGAGCTCTCCATGTTGGTCATGATGTGTGCCTCTGGTTTTTCAGCCACACTGAGTACAGACCAGATGAAACCAGAAGGGTGAAAACTAGCAAACTTACTGCCTGCTTGGTGGTACTTTGAAAGCTGATTTTTTTTTCCATCTCCCTGCTGCTATTTACTTTTCAGATTCTTCAAATAGCTGATGCATTCTGTCCAGGTGTTATACCTGCATTCAGTGGGACAGACAGGATAACTGCATTTACTCCACCTTTCCCTAAACCAGAACCAATTTTGCCAAGTCATACACACACACACACACACACACACACACACAAACACACAAATAAAATATAGGATGCATTCTCTTGTTACTTCTGGTTTCTTTCACATCACGTTTGTGAGATTCATCCACGTTAGGGGGTGTACCTGTATAGTAGGCAGAATTCTGAGATGGTGCTTATGAGTCCTGCACTCTGGTATGCCTTGGTATAATCCTCTCCTGTTGAGTGTTGATAGGATAAACAGTTTCCTCCTAATCAAGAAAATATAGCAAAGGTGATGCAATGTCAACCCTGTATTACATTATGTGGCAACAATGAAGGAATTTTGCAGATACAGTTCAAGTCTCTATTCAGTCGATTACACATTACACAAAGCGAATAATCTCCTAGAATATCCTTAGGAGAACTTGATTTACTTATAGCATAGGGATATCTAGAGAGATTCACCTTACCAAATTAGGTGAGTCCCTTCAAAAGGGATCTGGATATCAGTGACTAAAAAATAGCAGACGGCTGGGCGCCGTGGCTCACACTTGCACTTTGGGAGGCTGAGGTGGGCAGATCACAAGATCAGGAGTTCGAGACCAGCCTGGCCAATATGGTGAAACCCCGTCTCTAGATAAAAATACAAAAATTAGCTGGGCATGGTGGCGTGTGCCTATAATCCCAGCTACTCGAGAGGCTGAGGCAGGAGAATCGCTTGAACCTGGGAGGTGGAGGTTGCAATGGGCCAAGATCATGCCACTGCACTCTAGCCTGGACAACAGAGTGAGACTCTGTCTCAAAAAAATAAAATAAAATAAAAATAGACATACTCTGTGTTGCTGGCATTGACAAAATAAGCTGTAAGGAATTCTACAGCCATAACAATTAATGCTACCAACAATCTGACACAGATTAGAAGCACATTCTTCTATATTTTAGCCCCAACCCTCTCCAGATGAGAAGGAAACTGTAAGAATTCTGCCACCATGAAAAAGCTGAATGTTGTGACACCACCAAAGGGTCACTCTCACTCTACAGCAATGGTCCCTTTCCAAAATGGAGGCACAGAGATGACAAGTGGAGAATTCAGAGCTTGGCCTGCAGGGAAACTCAGCTAGATCCAAGGCAAGATTGAAAATCAACACAAACATGAAGCAGTCAACAAAATAAGAAATAAACATCTTAAGAAGTAATTAATCAAAGCTACAGGAACTGTGAAAACCTCACTTAAGGAATTTTAAAATAAAATTGAAAGCTTCATCAACAGACTACACCAAGCAGAAGAATTTCAGAACTTGAAGACTAGTCTTTCAACTAACCCAGTCAGACAAACACAAAGAAAAAAAATGTAATGAACAAAGTCTCCAAGAAATATGGGATGATGTAAAGTGATCAAATTTACAAATTACTGGCATTCCAGGGAGAGAAGGAGAAAAAGTAAGCAACCTGGAAACCATACTTGAGAGAATAATTTAAGAAAATTTCCCTAATTGTGCTAGAGAGGTAGCCATCCATATATAAGAAATCCACACAACACCTGCCAGATACTACATAAAATGAACACCACCAAGACATACAGTCACCAGCCTAAGGTCAATGCTAGAGAAAAAAAAAGGCAGCTAGAGGAAACGGCACATCAGGTACAAAGGGAATCTTGTCATCAGGCTAATAGCAGACTCCTCAGGAGAAACCCTACAAGCCAGAAAAGACTGGGGGCCTATTTTCATCATTCTTGAAGAAGAAACTCCAACCAAGAATTTCAAACCTGACCAAACTAAGCTTCGTAAGAGTAGAATAAACATTTCTAGAGACAAGCAATCACTAAGGGATTTCATTACCACTAGACCAGCCTTACAATAAATCCTTAATGGAGTTTTTGTGTGTGGGGGGAGGGTTTTTTTGTTTGTTTTTCAGACATTTCACTCTTGTTGCCCAGGCTGGAGTGCAATGACGCGATCTTGGCTTACGGCAATCTCTGCCTCCTGGGTTTAAGTGATTCTCCTGCCTCAGCCTCTGGAGTAGCTGCAATTACAGGCATGCGCCACCACGCCCAGCTTTTTTTTTTTTTTTTTTTTTTTTTTTTTTAGTGGAGACGGGGTTTATCCATGTTGGTCAGGCTGGTCTTGAACTCCTGACCTGAGGTGTCCACCCTCCTCAGCCTCCCAAAGTGCTGGGATTACAGGCATGAGCCACCTCACCCGGCCCCTTAACGGAGTTCTAAACGTGAAGATGAAAGAATGATACCTGCTACCACAAAACAACCAAACCTAAGTACACAGCCCACAGACCTTTCGAAGCAAAAACAAACTAGAAACTATAAAACAACCACCTAACAGCTTCATAATAGGATCAGATCCTCACATATCAATATTAGCCTTGAATGTAAATGGTCTTACCACCCCATTTAAAAGGGACAGAGTGGCAATCTGGATAAAAACAAGTACTATCCTTCTGTTATCTTCAAGAGACCTATCTCACACATATGAGACACCCATGGACTCAAAAAGTGGGAGAAAGAGCTATCATGCAAATGCAAAACAAAAAAAGAGCACGGATCATCATTTTATTGGATAAAACAGACTTTAAACCAACAACAGGAAAAAAGGACAAACAGCACTATATAATGATAAAGGGTTCAATCCAACAAGATGACTTAACCTCCAACATTGGAGCATTCGCATTCATAAAACAAGTACTTCTAGACCTACAAACAGACAGCCAAACAAGAATAGTGGCAGACTTCAACACCCCACTGGCAGTGTTAGATCACTGAGGCAGAAAACTAACAAATTCTGGACTTCAATTTGAAACTTCACCAATTGGACTTAATAGATAGCCACAGAACATTCTACCCATCAACCACAAAATACATATTCTTCTCGTCTGCACACAGAACACTCAAAGACCACATTCTCAGCCATAAAGCAAGTCTCAATAAATTCATTCAAAATTTGAAAATCATACCAACCATACTCTCAGACCACAGTGAAATAGAAATAAAAATAAAGATCAATACCAAGATCTGTCAAAATCACACAATTACATGGAAATTGAACAACTTGCTTCTGAATGACTTTTGGGTAAACAGCTAAATTAAGGTGGAAATTTAAAAATTCTTTTTGAAATTAATGAAAGCAAAGAAACAAGATACCAAAATCTCTGGGATGCAGCTAAAGCAGGGTTAAGAGAAATGTTTAGAGTGCTAAAACACCTACAGCAAAAACTTAGAAAGTCAGCACCATATGAAGTGAAAAAACAAGGAACATACCTCAAAATAATAGAGCCATCTATGACACAGCTACAGCCAACATAAATGGGCAAAAGCTGGAAGCACCCCACTTAACTGAAAAGGCTGGGCACAGTGGCTCATGCCTGTAATCCCAGCACTTTGGAAAGTCAAGGTGGGTGGATCACCTGAGGTGAGGAGTTCGAGACCATCCTGGCTAACATGGTGAGACCTCGTTTCTGCTAAAAGTCCAAAAATTAGCCAGGTGTGCCAGTCTGTGCCTGTAATCCCAGCTACTCGGGAGGCTGAGGCAGGAGAATCGCTTGAACCCAAGAGGCGGAGGTTGCAGTGAGCCAAGATCACGCCATTGCACTCCAGCTTGGGCAACAAGAGCAAAACTGTCTCAAAAAAAAAAAAACTGAAAAAAGGCCAGGCACAGTGGCTCGTGCCTGTAATCCCAGCACTTTGGGACACTGAGGCAGCTGGATCATGACGTCAGGAGTTCAAGACTAGCCTGGCCAAGATGGTGAAACTCTGTCTCTATTAAAAATACAAAAATTAGCTGGACGCAGTGGCAGGTGCCTGTAATCCCAACTACTCGGAAAGCTGAGGCAGGAGAATCATTTGAACCCGGGAGGCGGAGGTTGCAGTGAGCCGAGATTGTGCTGTTGCACTCCAGCCTGGGTGATAGGGCAAGACTTTGTCTCAAAAAAAAAAAAAAAAAAAACTGAAAAAAGACAAGGATGCGCACTCTAACCACTGCTATTCAACATAGTACTAGGAGTCCCAGCCAGAGCAATCAGTCAAAGAAATAAAAGGCACCCAAATAAGACTATTTGTCTTCACTGATGATATGAGTCTGTACATAGAAAACTCTATAAGACTCCGACAAAAGGCCCTGGAGCTGATAAACAACTTCAGAATTTAGAAAACTCAATTCAGTTCTGGATACAAAATCAATGTATAAAAATCAGCATTTGTTTGTTTATTTATTTTTAAAGATACAGTCTTGCTGTTGCCCAGGCTGGAGTGCAGTGGCACGATCTCGGCTCACTGCAACCTCTGCACATCAGCCTCCCGAGTATCTGGGATTATAGGCATGCAGCACCATATCCAGATAATTTTTATATTTTTACTAGAGACAGGGTTTCACCATGTTGCCCAGGCTGGTCTTGAACCCCTGCCTCCAAGTGACCAGTCTGCCTCAGCCTCCCAAAGTGCTGGGATTACAGGCATGAGCCACCACACCAAATCACCATTTCCATACACCAATAATGTTTAAGCTGAGAGCCAAATCAAGATGCAATCTCACTTGCAATAACCACAAAATAAAATACCTAGGAATACATCTAACCAAGGAGGTTAAAGTTTCTGCAAGAACTACAAAACACTGCTGAAAGACAATGGAAAAACATCCTATGGTCATGGACAGGAAGAATCAGTATCGTTAAAATGGCCATAGTGCCTAAAGCAATCTGCAGATTCAACACTATTCCTATCAAACTCTCAATGTCATTTTTCAAAGAATTAGAAAAAAAAAACTATTCTAAAATTTATACAGAACTAAAAAAGAGCCCAAATAGCCAAAACAATCCTATGCAAAAAGAACAAAACCAGAGACATCACCCACACACTACAAGCCTACAGTAACCAAAATAGCATGGTACTGTTACAAAAACAGACACATACACCAATGGATCAAGGTTAAAAAATTAAAAAAGCCACATACCTACAACCATCTGATCTACAAAGTCAACAATAACAAGCAATGGAGAAAGAATTCCCAATTCAATAAATGGTGCTGGGAATAACTGGTTAGCCATATGCAGAAGAATAAAACTGGATCCCTACCTTTCACCATATACAAAAATTCAGGATGGATTAAAGACTTAAATGTAAAACCTAAAACTGTAACAATCCTAGAAGAAAACTTAAGAAATACCATTTTGGATATCAGCCTTAGCAAAGAATCTGTGAATAAGTCCCCAAAAGCAATTTCAATAAAAACAAAAATTGATAAGTAGGACCTAATTTAACTAAATAGCTTCTGTACAGCAAAAGAAACTATCAAGAGAGTTAGACAACCTACAGAAGAAAATATTTTCAAATTATGCATCTGACAAAGGTGTAAAATCCAGAATCTATAAGAAACTTAATTCAACAAACAAAAAACAAATCGCATTAAAAAATGGGCACATGGTTTGGCGCGGTGTCTCACACCTGTAACCCCAGCATTTTGAGAGGCCAAGAAAAGAGGATAACTTGAGTTCAGGAGTTCGAGACCAGCCTGGCCAGCATGGTGAAACCCCTGTCTCTATCAAAAATACAAAAATTAGCTGGGCATGGTGGCGAACATCTGTAATCCTAGCTACTCATGAGGCTGAGGCAGGAGAATTGCTTGAATCCAAGAGGCAGAGGTTGCAGTGAGCTGAGATCGTGCCACTGCACTCCAGCCTGGGTGACAGAGTGAGACTCCATGTAAGCCAAAAAAAAAAAGGGGGGGGGGCAGGGCAAAAGAACGTGAACAGGCAGTTCTCAAAAGAAGACATACATGCAGCCAATAAACATAGGAAAAAATGCTCATTACTAATCATTAGAGAAATGCAAATCAAAACCACAATGAGATACCATCTCACACCAGTCATAATGGCTACTATTTAAAAGTCAAAAAACATGTTGGCCAGGATTCAGAGAAAAGGGAACATTTTTATACACTGTTGGTTGGAATGTACTGTGGAAAGCAGTGTGGAGACTTCTCAAAAGAACTTATAACAAAGCTACCACTCTAACCAGCAATCCCATTACTGGATATATACCCAAAAGAAAATAGATTTTTCTATCAAATAGACACATACACTCATGTAGTCATCACAGCAATATTCACAATGGCAAAGACATGGAATCAACCTAAATGCCAATCAACAGTGGAATGGATAAAGAAAACGTAGTACATATACACCATGGAATACTACGCAGCCATAAAAAAGAACAAGATCATATCCACTGCAGCAACATGAATGAAGTTGGAGGTGATCATCCTAAACAGATTAACACAGGAACTGAAACCTAAATACTACATGTTCTCATTTGTAAGTGAGAGCTAAGCGAGTACACATGGATACAACGATGGGAACAATAGACACTGGAGACTACTGGCCGGGTAGGTGGGAGGCTGGGGGAGGAGGAGAGGGTTGAAAAACTACCTATGGGATACTATGCTTACCACTTGGGTGATGGATCATTCATAATCACAAACCCCAGCAATACACAATTTACCCATGTTACAAACATGCACATGTATGCCCTGAACCTAAAGGTCAGAAAAAATAGTGTACTACAATGGAAGCAAAAATTAAAAATAGAAACTAACAGAATAGAACACTATAGACTGAACTGTGTATACCCTCTTCCCCCCACAATGTTCATATCTTCGAATCCCAATTCCTAAGGTGTTTATATTTGAATATGGGGGCTTCTAGAGGTAATTAGGGTTGGATGAGATCATGATTATGGGGCTCTCATGAGAGTATTAGTACCTTATAAAGAAGAGGCACAAGAGAGTTTGCTGTATCTGTCAGCCAAAGGAGAGCCAGCAGAATGACAGATAATGAGAAAACAGCACTCTACAAGCCAAGAAGATGCCCTCACCAAAAACCAACCATGCTGGCACCCTGAAAACATTTACAGCCTCCATAACACTGAGAAAATTAATTTCTGTTGCTTAAGCCATCCTATGATAATTTGTTACATCAACACAACTTTACTACAGAAATCAAACCAAAAATATACTATAATAATCAAACCCATTTATTTTGAAAGGAATTAACAAAACTAAGTAAATTATAGCAATATTAATGTTTTTCATAAAGGAGAAAAGGCACAAGGAAATGATATCAGGAATGAAAAGGAGTATGCAAAAGGTATGTAACAGCAAAAGCCACAAATACTTAAAATATCAGAAAATATTATAAACATTGAGTATAAATTTTAAAATACAAAACTACCTATAAAAACAACTCTTGCCAAAACAGACTTAAGATGAAATTGGAAAAGAATAAATAAAAACTTTAAAAAGATAAAATTGGAAATCTTACTAGTGCCTACAAAATATAAAAATAATTGAGTCCATGCTTTGAATTCATTCCAAAACATGAAAATAAAATCCCATAACAATAGCAACAAGTAATCCAGATTCAGCTGATTCTGCCAGTGAATTGTGACTGATACTACTTGTAATAAGAAAGTACTGTATGAGTTAAGGAAAGGAGAAAATACTCCAACCTTCATACAAAAAACAGGCAATGATAGACTAAGAAAAGAATATTGCTTGGAACAGGCCCCAAGCCTGGACATAAACAGGCCATGAGAAACTGGCCGTAAACAAGATCTCTGCAGCACTGTGACATGTTCTTGATGGCTATGATGCACACACTGGAGGTTGCTGGTTCACCAGAATAAGTGCAAGGAACACCTGGCCCACCCAGGGCGGAAAACTGCTCAAGGCATTCCTAAACCACAAACAATGGCATGAGCAATCTGTGCCTTAAGGACATGTTCCTGCTGCAGGTAACAAGCAAGAGCCTGTCCCTTGGTTCTCCATAAATAATAAATTCAGTTAATCTATAAACTGCAGAAACGATGTTTATCATGAGTTTACTGTCAATAAATAGGCGGGTCAAACTCTGTTCGAGACTGTCAGCTCTGAAGGCTGTTAGCCCTCTGATCCCACATTGCACTCTATTTTTGTGTCTGTGTCTTTATTCCTCTAGCACCGCTGGGTTGGGGTCTCCATGACCAAGCTGGTCTCAGCAAGTGGCGCCCAAACATGGGGCTCAAACCCAGGTTGAAGGGTCGCCAGAGTGATGGTTGGAGAATGTGGAACTACGCTGGAGGACACCTGAGTACTCTTAAGCAATCCCCGTGGTAAGAAGGGGAGCTCGGAAGCATCAGGGTAACAATGGGACAAGGGTCAAGCAGGCACAAGGCTTATTTGAGTCTGCCTCGGCAGCTCCTCAGAAAAGGAGGAGTGAAAGTTAGCACTAGCTGACTTATGCAGCTTTTTAGTGCGGCAGAGAAATATTGCCTCTGGTTTCCGACTGAGGAAATAATGGATGTAGAGGTCTGGGAGGAGGTAGGCAGCGCACTGAAAAAGGCATATAAGGATGGTGCTGAGGATATTCCTATAACTATCTGGTCAGTGTGGGCTCTGATTCATTCCACCTTAGAACCTTTTCACACTGATGAGGAGGAGGAAGGAGACAAAGAAGAGGAGGAGTGTGATAATGTTGCGGAAGAGATAAAAGAACAGATCCGTCAACCACTTAAAGAGACCCAAGAAGGGGAAGCTTGTCCCTGCCCCTCAGCACCCCCTCAATACTTTGAAGATAGGGAATGGCCTGACCCTCTGGATCTTTCTTTTCTGGAGGATACTGAGCGAAAAGTAGTCTCCCCAGCAACTGTTCGAGCAGCGCCCCGAGCAACTGCCCTCAGTTCTATTCAGGCAGGAATTCAGCAAGCTAAAAGAGAGGGTAATTTAGAGGCTTGGCAGTTCCCTGTTAGGATACACCCCCCAGATCAACAGGGGAATGTTATGGCTACATTTGAGGCTTTTCCCTTTAAATTACTGAAAGAGTTTAAACAGGCCATCAATCAGTATGGACCAGGTTCTCCTTTCGTGATGGGTCTGTTAAAGAACGTTGCTACCTCCAGTCAGATGATTCCCATTGATGGGACGCTCTTACTCGAGCCTGTCTGGCTCCTGCTCAGTTTTTACAGTTTAAGACCTGGTGGCCAGATGAAGCTTCTACTCAAGCTGCCCACAGTGCACAAGTTCAGCCTCCAATTAATGTAACTACCGACCAACTTTTGAGAGTTGGTGGCTGGGCTGCATTAGATGCACAAGTAGTCATGAAGGATGCTGCTATAGATCAGCTTAGAGGAGTGTGCATTAGAGCTTGGGAAAAAAATCTCTTCAGGTGGAGAACAATACCCTTATTTTAGTGCTGTTAAGCAGGGGCCGAAAGAACCCTATGTAGATTTTATAGCTCGGTTACAGGAGTCTCTTAAAAAGGTGATTGCAGATTCAACTGCTCAGGATATAGTGTTGCGGTTATTAGCTTTTGACAATGCTAATCCCAAGTGCCAGGCTGCTCTGTGACTTATTAGAGGGAAAGCATATTTAGTTGATTATATCAAGGCCTGTGACAGTATTGGAGGTAATCTGCATAAAGCTACTCTGTTAGTGCAAGCCATGGGAGGACTGAGAGTGGGTAAAGGAAATGCTCCATTTCCTGAAGCTTGTTTCAACTGCAGGAAACATGGGCATACAAAGAGAGAATGTAGAAAAAATCAGAGGGTCCAACTGCCCATTGATGGAAAAAAGAAAACTGCTGAACCAGGTCTATACCTGAAGTGTAAAAAAGGAAAGCATTGGGCCAATCAGTGTCATTCTAAATTTGATAAAGACGGAAACCCGATTTCGAGAAACGCCATGAGGGGCCAATCCCGAGCCACATTCCAAACCAGGGCATTCCTGGCTCAGACCACTCCCTCACCCCTGTATAATGCCTGTCCCCCACCACAGCTGGTAGTGCCACAGTAGATCTGTGTTGCACCAGGGCTGTGAGTCTCCTGCCTGGAAAGCCACTGCAGAAAGTACCAACAGGAGTCTGCAGACCTCTGCCAGCAGGAATGGTAGGACTACTTCTGGGAAGATCTAGTTTAAATGTAAAAGGAGTGCAGGTTCATACAGGAGTAATTGATTTGGATTGTAATGGGGAAATTCAAATCATTATATCTACCTCCGTTCCTTAAAAGGCAGAACCAGGAGAGCGTATAGTGCAGCTTCTGATTTTACCGTATGTGGGACTAGGAAAAAGTGAAACTAAAAGAACAAGGGGATTTGGCAGTACAAATAAACAAGGGAGAGCCACCTACTGGGTAAATCAAATTACTGATAACCATCCTACCTGTGAAGTAACTATTCAGGGAAAGAAATTTAAAGGTTTGGTAGATTTCAATCATATCTCTACATCACTGGCCATCTGCATGGGCAGTTCAGCCTGCTCAATTTAACATAGTTGGAGTTGATAAAGCCCCTGAAGTATATCAAAGTAATTATACTTTGCATTGTAAAGGGCCCGATGGACAACCTGGGACTATTCAACCAATTATAACTTCTATACCTATAAATTTATGGGGGCTCTACCCCCATAAATGTATTGCAACAATGGGGAGCACAAGTTCTAATTCCTGAGCAATTACACAGCCCTCAAAGTCAACATATGATGCATGAAATGGGTTATGTCTGTGGTATGGAACTAGGAAAAAATTTGCAAGGTTTGAAGGAACCTCTTCAAGTGGAAAGACAAAGTTCCCACCAAGACTTAGGATACCATTTTTGATGGTGGCCATTGTTAAGCCTCCAGAGCCTATCCCGTTAAAATGGCTGACAGACAGGCCAATATGGATAGAACAGTGGCCGCTGAGTAAAGAGAAACTGGAGGCTTTAAATGAACTAGTCAAAGAACAGCTTCAAAAGGAACATATAGCTCAAACGCTCTCCCCTTGGAATTCCCCAGTTTTCATAATTAACACAAAACCAGGTAAATGGAGAATGTTAACTGACTTAAGGGCCATTAATGCAGCTATATAACCTATTGGGGCATTACAGCCAGGACTGCCTTCTCCTGCTATGATTCCAAAAAATTGGCCTTTAATAGTCATAGATTTAAAAGACTTGTTTCTTTGCTATCCCCTTAGCTCAGCAGGACTGTGAACAGTTTGCATTTACGATTCCTGCGGTAAACAACTTGCAGCCTGCTAAGCGTTTTAATTGGAAAGTGTTGCACAAGGCATGTTAAACAGTCCCAACAATTTGCCAGACTTATGTAGGGCAAGCAATTGAACCTACTCATAAAAGATTTTCAAAGTGTTACATTATTCATTATATGGATGATATTCTTTGTGCTTCTCCCACTCCAGAAATATTACTCCAATGTTACGATCACTTGGAAAATTCAATTTCTCATGCCAGTTTAATTATAGCTCCTGACGAAATTCAGACTACTACTCCTTACTGTACTTGGGGACCTTAGTAAATGTCACCACAATAGTGCCACAGAAAGTAGCCATATGTAGGATTAATTGAAAACATTGAATCAGACTTTCAAAGTTTGCTAGGGTATACTAATTGGATACGGCCTGCTCTAGGCATTCTGACTTATGCCATGAGTAATCTGTTTTCTATCTTTAGAGGAGATCCTAGTATCACAAGCCCTTGGCAATTAACAAAAGAAGCTGAGGCAGAGCTGCAGCTAATTGAAAAGCAAGTCCATAAGGCCCAAATAAATAGAATAGATCCAGAGAATACTCTAGATTTGCTAATTTTTCCAACTCAGCATTCACCTACTGGTGTTACTGTTCAAGAGCGCGATCTTGTAGAGTGGCTTTTCCTTCCACATACTAATTCACGGACTTTGACTCCTTATTTGGATCAAATCGCTACTATGATAGGAAATGGGAGAACTCGGATTGTTAAATTACATGGATATGATCCTGGAAAAAATTATTGTCCCTCTCACAAAGACACAAATACAGCAAGCTTTATAAATAGTCTTACTTGTTAAACCCATTTAGCTGACTTTCTGGGTATTCTCAATAACCATTTTCCTAACATGAAACTGTTTCAATTTTTGAAATTAACTAATTGGATTCTCCCTAAAATAACTAAATTCAAACCAATTGAAGGTACTGAGAATGTCTTCACAGATGGGTCTAGTAATGGTAAAGCCTCTTATTCTGGATTGAAAGGTAAAGTTTTTCAGACGCCCTATACTTCAGCTCAAAAAGCAGAGCTTGAGGCTGTAATTGAGGCATTGACTGCTTTTAACATGCCTATTAATGTGATTTCTGATTCTTCATATGTGGTTCTACACAGTTAGTTGAAAATGCTCAGCTACGATTCCACACATATGAGCAACTGATGACTTTATTTACCCAATTGTAAACAGCAGTTAGAAGTAGAATGCACCCTTTTTACATCACTCACATTAGGGCTCATACAGCTCTTCCAGGACCTTTGACTGCAGGGAATCAAATGGCTGATCGCCTAGTTGCTACTGCAATACCTAATGCTAGACACTTTCACAATTTAACACATGTTAATGTCTCCGGTCTCAGACACAGATACGGCATTACCTGGAAAGAAGCCAAAGCTATTAACCAGCGATGCCCAACTTGCCAAATGATTCCTCGAGGATTAGAACCTAATTCTCTTTGGCAAATGGACGTCACACATGTTCCCTCATTTGGGAGACTAGCTTATGTACATGTATGTGTAGACACCTTTTCTCACTTTGTCTGGGCTGCATGCCAATCAGGAGAGTCTTCTGCCTGTGTTAAACATCACCTTTTGCAGTGTTTTGTGGTGATGGGCATTCCAGCTTCTATTAAAACAGATAATGCCCCTAGCTATACTAGCCAAGCTCTAGCTACATTTTTCTCTATATGGAATACTGAAGACATTACTGGTATCCCATATAATTCTCACGGACAAGCCATAGTGGAAAGAATGAATCTCTCCCTAAAACAGCAGTTGCAAAAACAGAAAGGGGGAGACAGTGACTATAGGACTCCACACATGCAACTAAATCTAGCATTATTAACTTTAAATTTTTTGAGCCTGCCTAAAGGCCGGTTGTTATCAGCAGCTGAAAAACATTTACAGAAGACAGCTGCAAAGGCAGAAGTGGAACAATGGATTTGGTGGAAAGACCCAATAACAAAAGATTGGGAAACAGGTAAAATAATAACATGCAGCAGAGGTTATGCTTGTGTTTCTAAAGGACCGAATCAACAGCCACTTTGGGTGCCATCGAGACATCTGGAGCCCTACTACGTTGGGGTGATCAGACTGAACACCAGGCCATGGGGGCTACGAAGTATGGTGGAGTCAAAGGAATGAGACAAGTTAAGAGTTCATAGGGTGGGTCCAGGGGGCCAACACTAGTATGGGGGCTGCGAAGTCCCCGAGCTCTGGGAGCCCACACTATTTATTGGTGATCAAAGAAGCAGGTGGTGAGGACATGCGGACGTGGGGGTAGACAGGTGAGGATGTGGGGGTAGAAAGGTAGCGGTGCATCAAGCATAGCTGTGATGGTTTAGCATATGCTCTGCTACTTGAGATAATGAAGAATAGATTCTTCTAACTCAAGATACAATCGAATTATGAGCCACAAGGGGTTTTATGCCCTGGGCTTAGACTGTAGTGCAGCAGGGCAGCCTTCCACCCTTAGGCACAGAGCTTGGTGTTCCATAGGCCACAAGGGGTTTTAGACCCTGGACCCAGGACATGTTCCAAGACTCTTTTACATTATGTCAGACAAGCAGGCCCTGCCTCAGCCCTTCTACCAACACAGAAGTGGAACAATGGGTTTGGTGGAAAGACCCAATGACAAAAGGCTGGGAAACAGGTAAAATAATAACATGGGGCTATACGCTTGTGTTTCTCCAGGACCGAATCAACAGCCAATTTGGGTGCCATTGAGATATCTAAAGCCCTACTATGAGTATGAGCCAGATAACCAGGAAGAGGTTTTGGGAGGATCCCAAACACCCACTGGTGGCAGCATTGTCCAAGTTGACGCTGAGGATGACCCCCAACTGTCACAATGAGTAATTTGTCACAATGTGACAAGCAGTCACAATGAGTAATTTTATGACAGCGGTGATCACCATTGCCATGAGTATTCCTTCAGCAAGGACTGACACAGAGAGCAATTATACTCATTGGGCATATTTACCTTTTCCACCACTTCTATGGCCTGTAACTTGGCTGGACCCCCCAGTGGAGGTATACACTAATAATAGCTCTTGGATGCCCGGTCCTACAGATGACAGAGGCCCATCTCACCCACACGAGGAAGGAACTGTTATGAGTATTTCTTTAGGATTTAAACATCCGCCCATCTGTTTGGGAAAGGCCGCTAGTTGCCTACCCCCTCAGTATCAATCTTAGCTGGCAATAATGCCTGGACATAATCCCTCTATGGCACAGTTACACATGCTTTCTGGTCTCAGTATTTACCATAATGAATCTCCTCCTCTAATTGAGGCATACCGCCCTCAAAAACCTATTTGTAAACAGGATTGGACCTGGTCAGAAAAAATGAATGTACTCATTTGGGAAGATTGCATTGCAGGACAGGCAGAGGTGCTGCATGATTCCTATGGAATCATTATTGATTGGTCCCCTAAGGGGATATTTAGCATGAATTGCACCTCTGTCTGCATGTGATGGCCACACTACGTTCAGCTGGTCTGAACAAAACGATCAGATGGTAAAAATGATAAGACGTACCGCAAGAGTTCCTATAATCTGGAAACATGGCGGTATAGTGGCACCTCAACCTCAAATGATATGGCCTGCTGTAGGAGCTAAACATAAGGATTTGTGGAAACTATTAATAGCTCTTGATAAGATCAAGATTTGGGAAGGAAAATATACTATGCCATCACAATATAATCCTAATTACATTTTAGAACTTGTTGAAAACAATACAATTTGGATACAAAGTTGTGTTCACCCTCCCTTTTTTGGTAATGGGCGATCTAAAGTTTGACACCCCTAATTATCATGTAACTTGCCAGGAAGGTAGATTGTTCTCTTGTGTGAACTCGTTTAATACTAATCATTCTATCCTAGCAGTGAGAGCTCAAGGAGTTGGTTACCGGTGAAGCTTTCCCATCCTTGGGAACCCTCTCCCTCTGTACATATTATTACTGAAATTCTTCAGAAAATTCTAGGAAGTTCTTGGTGTTTCATTGCTACTTTAATCTTGATTATTATGGGACTGATTGCTGTCACAGCTACTGCTGCAGTAGCTGGAGTTGCACTACATTCATCAGTGCAGACAGCAGATTTTGTAAATAAATGGCAAAAGAACTTTACTCTGCTGTGGAACTCTTAAACTAAAATAGACCAAAAGATAGTTAATCAAATCAATGATCTCCAACTGTAATGTGGCTGGGAGATCAAGTAGCTAGTTTGAAATATGGAATGCAGCTGAAATGTGACTGGAATACTTCTGACTTTTGTATCACTCCTCACCCTTACAATGAATCAGACCATGAATGGGAAAGAATTAAAAAAAAGCATCTGGAAGGACACTCTACAAACCTGTCTTTGGATGTTGCAAAATTAAGAGAACAAATATTTCAAGCATCCCAGGCACACCTGACCTTAATGCCAGGAATTGGAGTGCTTGAAGGAGCTGCAGATGGATTGGCAGCCATAAGTCCTATGAAATGGATAAAAACACTTGGAGGCTCTGTGATTTCTATGATGATTGTGCTATTAATCTGTGTTGTTTGTCTTTGTGTAGTCTGTAGATGCAGATCCTGACTCCTGCAAGTAGCTCACTGTGATAAAGCCGCCTTTGCTTTTATTGCCCTGGTAAAACAAAAAGGGGGACATGCTGGGAATAGGCCCCAAGCCTGGCCATAAACAAGCCATGAGAAACATCATTAACAAGATCTCTGCAGCACTGTGACGTGTTCGTGATGGTTATGATGCACACACTGGAGGTTGCTGGTTCACCAGAATGAGGGCAAGGAACACCTGGCCCACCCAGGGCGGAAAACTGCTCAAGGTGTTCCTAAACCACAAACAATGGCATAAGCAATCTGTGCCTTAATGACATGCTCCTGCTGCAGATAACAAGCCAGAGCCTGTCCCTTTGTTCTCCTTAAAGAATACTTTCAGTTAATCTATAAACTACAGAAATGATGTTTATCACGGGCTGTCAATAAATAGGTGGGTAAAACTCTGTTGGAGGCTCTCAGCTCTGAAGGCTGTTAGCCCCCTGATCCTACTTTGCACTCTATTTCTGTCTGTGTCTTTATTCCTCCAGTGCTGCTGGATTGTGGTCTCCATGACCGATCTGGTCTTGGCAAATATTACATGCCAATGTTAATAATATTTTTAAAAAATCTTTACACTATAGGTATATAAAATATTCTAGCAAAAAAAAAGTTAATCCATTATACTCAAATTGCATTTTTTCTGGAATTACAAGGATAATGTAACATTGGAATGTCAATCAGTTATCTTTCCACATTTTAAAAAAACTTTTATTTACTTGCACATTTAAATATTAGGTATCTATCAAGGGCAAGTACAATCAGTCCTAGGTACTTGAATTTTCTGAGTAAGGCAAGATCATCAAAGAGGAATCAGGGGAAAGCATTCAATAAATTCTTAAGCCATTCATGGGAAAGACTCCCTAAACAATGAAAAGTAGAAAAAAGCCTTGACCTTTTAAAAATCTATAGCAACCAATACAGTGATTAGTAATGATGGAAAACATCTGCCATTAGGATTAGAAATAAAAGTATGCTTGTTTTACTACTTCTAGTTATTATTCTAGTCTTTTCTGCCTAGACAAGACATAAATGACTGAAGGTTACAAGTTAAGTCAGTTACAGATAATATGAAATGTGGAAAACCCAAAACAATACATAAAACTAGGATGTTAAAGAATTTTGAACAAGGCTTCTAGTAAACTTCAGTATACAAAGACCAAGTGACTTTATTCAAAAAATCAGAAATCAGCTTCTAAAAAAAATTAAAAAGGAAATCAGCTTCTGAAGCTAGGCAATTTCTAGGCTATGAGACTAGGGTATCATTTCTTAGTGATACATCACTATTAGTCCAAGCACCAGGATGAGGCCAACCTACAGTATTGACCTCACCCATGACCCACAAGTGCTCATACTCCAACAACTGTGAAAAAGTTTCAGGAAGACCCTATAGGTTTTATTTGAGACAATCAGGATGGCATCTAAGGACAGTCTATGAGGTGACAGAAGTCAAACAAGGCAATTAAGACTAATCTGCGTCTTTTGTGTCACTGGCAACAGTTAAATGCAACAAAGATGGGTTAAAATAATCACACTCATAACACAAGAGAACCACTCTAAAACCCGTTCCTCTTCATAAGAAAACACGTAACATGAAAATGCACAGACCTCGATTCAGTTTTTTTTGTTTTGTTTTTGAGACAAGGTCTCTGTCACCCAGGTTGGAGTCCAATGGCACGATCTGAGCTCACTGCAGCCATGACCTCCCTGGGGTCAGTGAGACACCTATCTCAGCCTCCTGAGTAGGTTGGACTACAGGCACGTGCCATCATACCAGGCTAATCTTTATATTTTTTGTAGAGATACGGTTTTGCCATGTTGCCCGGGCTGGTCTTGAACTCCTGAGCCCAAGTGATCTGCCTGACTTGGCCTCCCAAAGTGCTGGGATTACAGGCATAAGCTATTACATCCAGCTGATTCAGGATTGGTAAACTTACCTGAAGCTTTGGATTACCATTACACTGGCTGGATTAAGAACCACAGAAAGAATCACCAAGAAACAACAGCCTTAATGACTGTACATGATATAACAAATATTTAAATTTGTACTACTCAGACTAGAACCTGGTTATGCAGCTTTTGTGTGTGTGTATTCCAGGGCCACGTTCAGGAAGTGCCAGTGATGGTGTCAAGCAAAGCAGAATATCATGTTCATCCATGTTCACAGGAGTTTTTCTGTTTTCATAGCACATGGGCAAAATGAAAACCCAGAAATGGGTCATACTGCCAATCATAGCAGTTAACTGAGTCAGGCATATATGATTGCTTTGCCAAACAGTGGCATCAAAGACAACATTCGTGGTTCCCACCACCTCTCTGCACTGCCTGATAGTACAAGAGTTCCCACCTCTCCAGATGAAGGGTTATGGGTGTCCCTCCATGGCCATGAAATCACGGTATCTTAAGTTACTGTTAGTTCACCCTTTCTCCACTCAGACCCTTCTTCAATCCTGACCTTTTATCTGAAAAGATCAGGTTTGAAAAGAGGAACAAGAGTATTTTTACATTTTAAAGCTGTATTATAACTTTTACCTTGGCCAGTGTGAGCCACTACAGGTGGACCATGTCTAAAAATATGACAATAAAAAGAGAATCTACACTGTTAAAACAGGATTGTCTGAATCCTGAAGGCCCACTTTAGGTCAGTTTGTAACCCAGAGGATGTATAGCAACTAGAGTGGTGTTGCTATAGGAGAAAGACATACCATGCCAGGAATGAGCAGCGCGGTATGAGAAACTTCCAAAATAGTTCTATAGAACCACCCAGAAAGCCATGTCTTTGACAGGTTTCAGGGAAGCAATTCTGATATTCCACACATGCCCAGTTTCTCGTAAGTGTGAATGCCCCTCATATTCACTAAAGGATGAAGAATATAAAAAATTACTTTCCAACATTTATTACCTTCATGAAGTTTTTCTCCACTGTAAAATTACAGGTAAACACCAAAGTATTTGGCAAGAATAAAACTTCTGAACATATCTTACATCAAACATATCTTACATAAAAAGGGTTTATCTCCATTCCAAGAACCCAAGGAAACAGTGAAAGCTATTTTTTTTTTTTTTTTTTTTTTGAGATGGAGTCTTGCTCAGTTGCCAGGCTGGAGTGCAGTGGCGTGATCTTGGCTAACTGTAACCTCCGCCTCCCTGGTTCAAGCGACTCTCCTGCCTCAGCCTCTCAAGTAGCTGGGATTACAGGGGCGTGCCACCATGCCCAGCTAATTTTTGTATTTTTAGTAGAGACAGGGTTTCACCATGTTGGCCTGGATGGTCTCGATCTCTTGACCTTGTGATCCACCTGCCTCAGCCTTCCAAAGTGCTGAGATTATAGGCATGAGCCACTGCACCTGGCCAGCTTTCTGTTTCTAACATCGTACAGCTTCAGGGTGAACTCTTACACACTGCATTGTCAGCAGATCCCAACAGTTCTCCCACATGCCTTTAACTTTATGGAGCATCTTCAGAGTGTAAGTTCTTTCCTATCTTTGAAGTGAACAGGGACAAATAAGCACTTTGTCACAGTGCTTACATTGATGTTTTCTCACCAGTGTGAATTACAATGTGACTATTAAGGCATATGGACTTCCAAAAAGATTTTCCTCATTCCTTACATAAAATGGGTTTCTTGGCCAGGCGCGGTGGCTCACACCTGTAATTCTACCACTTTGGGAGGCCAAGGTGGGCAGATTACCTGGTCAGGAGTTCAAGACCAGCTTGGCCAACATGTTGAAACCTCGTCTCTACTAAAAATACAAAAAATCAGCCAGGTGCAGTGGTGCGTGCCTATAATCCCAGCTACTCAGGAGGCTGAGGCAGGAGAATCACTTGAACCCAGGAGGCAGAGGTTGCAGTGAGCCGAGATCATGCCACTGCACTCCAGCCTGGGCTACAGAGCGAGAATTCATCTCAAAAAAAAAAAAAAAAAAAAAAATTGGTTTCTCTCCATGGTGTTTCTACATGTTCAGTAAGATGAGAAGAACGCCAGGTGCAGTGGCACACACCTGTAATCCCAGCATTTTGGGAGGCGGAAGCACATGATCACGTGAGGTCAGGGGTTTGAGACTAGCTTGGCCAACAGGGTGAAATTCTGTCTCTACCAAAAATATAAAAAATTAGCCAGGTGTGGTGGTGCATGCCTGTAATCCCAGCTACTCAGGAGGCTAAAGCAGGAGAATTGCTTGAACTTGGGAGGCAGAGGTTGCAGTGAGCCAAGATCATGCCACTGAATTCCAGCCTAGGCGACAGAGCGAGACTCATCAAAAAAAAAAAAAAGAGAAGAACTAGTGTTTTCCCACATCCCTTACATTTACAGGGTTTCTCTACAGTGTGAGTTTGTACATATCTAGAAAGATTCAAGTGTTCAGGCTTTCTCACATTCTTTACATTGATAGTGTTACTTTCTCCTGTGAATTTTTACATGTTCAGTTAGGCTTGAGGAAACAGCAAAGGTTTTCCCACATTCTTCACTTCCACAGGGCTTCTCTCTAGTGTGTTTTCAAATGTGCAATACGAGCTGAGAAAGAAGCAAAGGCTTTCCCACACTGGTCACATTCAAAGGGTTTCTCTCCCATATGAGTTCTTAAATGTTGAATACGTCCTGAGGATGTACGGAAGGCCTTCCCACATTCCTTACATTTATAGGGCTTCTCTCCAGTGTGAATTCGCACATGATTAGTAAGATCTGAATGACAAGTGAAGGCTTTCCCACAGTCCTTACATTTATAGGGTTTTATTTCGGTGAGAGTTTTTAAGCGATCATGAAAGCACAAGGAATTTCGAAAGGAATTTCCACATGCATTACATTCAGAGGTCTTCTCTGCCGCATGAGTTTTTAAGTGTTGAGTTAGTACACAAGACCTACTGTAAGCTTTTTCACATGCATTACATTTATAGGGTTTATATCCAGTGTGAGTTCTTAAATGATCAACTAGACTAGAGGAGACAACAAAGGCTTTCCCACACTCCTTATATTCATAGGGCTTGTCTCCAGTGTGTCTTCGTAAATGTTTAGTAAGATCTGAGCGTTCCGTGAAGGCTTTTCCACATTTCTTACATTCATATGGCTTCTCTCCACTGTGTCTTCGTAAATGTTTAGTAAGGTATGAGCGCTCAGTGAAGGCTTTCCCACATTTCATACATTCATAGGGTTTCTCTCCAGCGTGTGTTCGTAAATGTTTGGTAAGATATGAGCACTTAGTGAAAGTTTTACCACATTTCTTACATTGATAGAGTCTCTCTTCTGAGTGAGTTCGCATGTGAATACGAAGACAGGCAGAAGAGGTAAATGGTTTCCCACATTTGTAACACTTAAAGGGCTTCTCTCCAGTGTGAGTTCTCAAATGAGCAAAAAGGGATGAGAAAGAAACAAAGACTTTCCCACACTGGTCACAATCAAAGTGTTTCTGTCCTGTGTTACTTCTTCTATCTTCAATAACACCTGAGGATGTACCAAAGGCCTTCCCATATTCCTTATGCTCATATGGCTTCTCTCCATTATGAACTCTCAAATGTCCAAAAAGAGATGGGTAAGAAATAAAGGCTTTCCCACAGTGGTCACATTTAAAGGTTTTCTCTCTGGCGTGACATCTTATATGTTCAATAAGGCCTGCAGATGTACCAAAGGCTTTACCACATTCCTTACATCCATAGGGCTTCTCTCCAGTGTGAGTTCGTACATGTTCAAGAAAGCCTGATGGCACAGTGAAGGTTTTGCCACAGTGCTTACATTTATAAGGTTTTATCCCAATGTGGGTTTGCATGTGATTATTAAGGTGGGTAGGGTATCTAAAATCTTTTCCACATTCCTTACGTTCATAGGGGTTTTTAATAATGTGTGTTTCAACATTTACAGCATGGCTTGTGGAGTGAGTAAATGCTTCCCCACATTGCTTCCATTCATAGAGTTTTTCTCCACTCTGAGTTTTCCTGTGTGCTTCAAGGTGTGACTGATGAATGAAGGCTTTCCCATAGTCAGGGCCTTCAAAGGATTTATCTTGTGTACACTTTCTCTGGACCTGAACATTTAAAATCAGGTGGAAAGATTTTCCACGCTTACTGAACACAGAAACTTTCCTTATGGTAGAGGTTTTATTGTATAGAGAAAGGAGGTCTTTTGCATACTGAATACATTCAGACGTGTTGCCTCTATTTTGAGTACTCATGTTGGTCTTAAGGCATGAATGTTTACAGAAGACACCTTCACATTGCTTACAGTCATAGAGTTCCTCTCCATTTTGGTTTCTTGCCTGTTAACACAGGAATGAACAATAAAGGAAGCATTTTAGCAGACTTATTAATAGATACCACTCTTCTAAGAAACATGATAATTATTATTTTTGCCACTTTTATAACATGCATATAGTTTCTACCTTTTGGATTTCCTTCAACTTGAATAATGGAACCCTACCGTGAGAATCCTATGTCATCTGCTCTAATCTTGGAAAGATTCCTGTAGCTTTTCATGAAGTTATTTTAAAAACTCAAATGTCTAGTTATACATGTCGGCATGAACATTCACAGGAAGTCTTAAGCACCAAGCTTCACACGAGGTATGGGATCTTTCTCCAGATATTTCTCCCCTTGGGTGAACTGGGTGAATGCCACTTCTCTCAAATATCTATCATTTCTGCTGATTTCTTTTTTTTTTTTTTGAGATGGGGTTACGCTCTGTTGCCCAGGCTGGAGTGTGCAGTGGCGCAATCTTGGCTCACTGCAACCTCCACCTCCTGGGTTCAGACAATTCTTCTGCCTCAGCCTCGCAAGTAGCTGGGACTACAGGCGCACACCACTATGCCCAGCTAATTTTTGTATTTTTAGTAGAGATGGGGTTCACCATATTGGCCAGGCTGGTCTCGAACTCCTGACCTCATGATCCGCCTGCCTCGGCCTCCCAAAGTGCTGGGATTAGAGGCATAGGCCACCGTGCCTGGCCGTTTTTGCTGATTTCTACAATGCAATATCAATCTTCTCTGAATGTGAAAAATAAGAAAGTTCTTTTGTTAATCTTACCAACTGTATCCCATTTGATGTTTTTAAACAAAAATTATCTTGCCAAAGGGCTGGCCCATTGGTTTTCAGGCACATTTTCCATTCTGAAATAAAAGAAAAAAATATATATGAGAGTTTACACATGAAATGGTAGGTTAAATAAAAAGCAGATAGATTTGAGCAATTTATATATGTCTAAAATTTGGCAATCATATGGGGTCAAGTTTTAGTAATTTTTAAAACAATTTATTCTATGAAATTAAACACAATGGTGAACAGAAACAATACTATCAGGGAAGGAAAAGTCAGAAAAATTGGAACAAAAGCATACAATAAATCCATAAACATAAAGAAGGTCATTTGTTAGGTAACAGGGAAGTCTGGATAGATGCAAAGCAATGGAGGATGAAAAGTTAAGATATCCCAAAACATCCAAGTCCAGCGGACTCAGCCCTCTGATTCAAAGGGCATCTTATAAAACTTCATTGTGCTTCCAAACATACTGAGAACTTCTCATGGACCAGGGTTATTCTTCACAAACACTCACCTTGGAAAACTCTTGGCAATGTGCTCAACTCTTCCTCTTCCTCCAGCCAAGAGATCAGACTGGGTTTGAAGAGCTGGTAACCTGTACACAGGGAAAGATACACCAATGAAAGAGGCTCATGCAAGAAATGGCAAACTTTTCCATGAAACAGGGACTACGTTTCTAATTAAAGCAGTGAAAAGCACTTAAATTGCATATATCCCATCTTTCTGTTCTCTGAAGACACGCTATCTCTGACCTCTGAAACTCATATTCAAGCTTAACCCATTTCCTGTTTGCCCCAAGAAATAAGCACTAGCAGTGAGCTGCACTTTTTCTTTCTAAATGGCAAATGTTAAATACAAATTCTAAAAACCACTGAAACCTTTATTAAAATAGAAACTAATGGAAGCTCAAAGAGAGATCTTGATTCTCCTGGGAAAACTCCCATTCCAGTAGTTCTGAACTTTAGAGTGAATTACTCATCTGAATACAGGGCCCCAACACAGCAGACTTTTTGATTTAGTACATCGAGTCTGAGAATGTACACATATCTAAGAGAGTGATGGTGATGCTGCTGACGCAAACTACCATACAAGATTAAAACCCATTGGTACAGGAACTGTCTCTGTTATTTCCTATTTTACTCATTAAAAAAAACTTTTTTCAGTGTGTATATATCCCACTGTATTCAGATTTGACATCACTAATCCTAGAATACAGTAAGTACATAATTTGTATCTTGTTCCAGAATAGGCTACAAGGGATGATGCCAGACTTACCTACTGAGGACAGGTTCTTGTAGTTCTCCAGCATCACATCACTGTACAGGTTTCTCTGAGTTGGGTCCAGTAAAGTCCACTCTTCCTGGGTGAACTCCACAGCCACACTGTCAAAGGTTACCAGGTCCTAAACCATCAGACACATGCTGATTTGAGCCAAGTAACATATCCACCAATGTTGGCTGAAGAATGAGGAAGCAGGACCCAATCCCTGTACAGGGTACTGAGTGCTCCCACTATCTACCCTCCAAGGTTCAGAACCTCTTACACATAAACTTATCAACCACAACTAGACCGGGAGCTCATCTCATTTGATTCCTCTCTACTGCAATACACTGCTGAGCACATGACAAATACTTGATAAATGAGGATATGGATAAATTCCTTAAGAAAAGAACACTTTCATACCCCTTACCATCTGTCCTGGCATCCAGAAAAATAAATATGCAGTTGGCACCAGGAAAATGAACACTAATTCATAACTACAAAAATACTGAGATAATTTCCAGGGTAATTCCTCATCAATATGAGAGGTATGACTTTCTGGGGAAAATTCAACTAAGGTCTATATTTGCTTTAAGGAAGAATACAGACAGCAGTACCTACAAGAAAATGAGTCTTTGTTGATATCATTACTCCAATTTTAGAAGGATACAACTTTCACACTAAGTTTGGATCTCCCCAAATTCATCATTATCAGAGCATCTCTCCAGAGACATTGCTCCCTCTTGAGTGAATGCTATTCCTCTCAATTATCTTTTGTGCTTATTTTCTACATTGGAAGTCTCAATATTCTCTGAGCGTCAAAAATAAGAAATACCCTTTCTTAACATTACCATTTGTATCCCATTAGAAGTTTGTATTTTCCAAAAATCCTGCTGCAGTGCTGAAACACTGGTTTGATGTTTTATTGCCCAGTCTGAAACAAAAACATAAACTGAGGTTTTTTATTTTTTTTTAAATAAGGTAAAATGAAAGAGTTAAAAATTATAGGCCTCATTCATATTTGTTTTTAAAATAAACATAACAAAAAAAGAAAGCTAAATTTGAACATTTAGACTATGTCAAAAAATTGGCAATGATGAGAATAAAGGGTCAAAATTTTAGCTAATTTGCTACAAATTGACTCATTTAAATTTAAAACTAATGTTAAACAGAAATAATGTTATCAGAAAAGTAGGAAAGATCTGGGCCAAAGCCATATTTCAAAGCAAAGAACTTGAAAAAAATATATATATAGTTTCATAAGATCATAGAAAGTTGGAGTAGATGGAAATTTAAAGAGTATCAGAAACTGAATATTTTCTAACTTCTGAGATAAATGGCCTTAACCTTGTGAGAGAAGGTGTATCTTAAAAAGTTCCCTCAGAGGGCTGGGTATGGTGGCTCATGCCTGTAATCCCAGCACTTTGGGAGGCTGAGGTGGGCAGATCACGAGGTTAGGAGATCAAGACCATCCTGGCTAACACGGTGAAACCCCATCTCTACTAAAAATACATAAAATTAGCCGGGCATGTTGGCGGGCACCTGTAGTCCCAGCTACTCGGGAGGCTGAGGCAGGAGAATGGCATGAACCCGGGAGGCGTAGGTTGCAGTGAGCCAAGATTGCGCCACTGCACTCCAACCTGGGGGACAAAGCAAGACTCCGTCTCAAAAAAAAAAAAACAAAAACAGTTCCCTCATTATGTTTCTGATGGTTTGGATGTGTTAGTTCCCTCCAAATCTCATATGGAAATGTAACACCAAATACTGGAGGTGGGGCCTGGTGGGAGATGTTTGGATCATGGGGGTGGGTCCTTCATGAATGGCTTAGTGACATACTCGGAGTAATAAGTGAGTTCTTGTTCTGAGTTCATGTGAGACCTGGTAGTTTAAAACAGGAGTCTCCAACTCCGGAGCCATGGACCAGAACCAGGCCACAGCACAGGAGGTGAGTGGCAGGAGAGCAAGTGAAGCTTCATTTGTATTTATAGCTGCTCTCCAACCTAATTGCCTCCTGAGCTCCGCCTTTTGTCAGATCAGCAGCAGCACTTGATTCTCATAGAAGAGCAAAATCTATCATGAACTGTGCATGAGAGAGATTTAGCTTGCACGCTCCTTTTGAGAATCTAATGCCTGATGATCTGTCACTGTCTCCCATCACCCCCAGATCCCCAAATGGGACCATCTGGTTGCAGGAAAACAACCTCAGGGTTCCCATTGATTCTACATTATGATGAGTTGTATAATTATTTCATTATATATTACAATGTAATAATAGTAGAAATAAAGTGCACAATAAATGTAATGCACCTGAATCATCCTGAAACCATCTCCCTGCCACCTGGTCTGTGGAAAAATTGTCTTCCATGAAACTAGTCCCTGATGCCAAAAAGGCTGGGGACCACTGGTTTAAAACACTGTGACACCACCCCCAACTTCTCCTTTACTCCCTTTCTCATCATGTAATTTGTCTGCTCTTCCTTTGCGTTCTGCCATGATTGTAAGGTTTCTGAGGCTCTCACCTGAAGCAGATGTCAGAACCATGGTTTCTGTAGAGCCTGCAGAATCGTGAGCCAAAATAAACCTGTTTTCTTTATCAATTACCCAGTCTCAGGTATTTCTTTCTTGCAACACAAGAACAGACTAACACAGCTTCCAAACATACTGAACTTCTCACTGACCAAGGTTGTTCTTCACAAATACTCACCTTGGAGAACTCCTTGCTGCAAGGTTCTCAACTCTTCTTCTTCCAACCAAGAGATGACACTGGGTTTAAGGAGCTGAAATCCTTTACATGAAGAAATGATATATTAATGGAAGAGGCTCAGGCCAGGCACAGTGGCTCATGCCTGTAATCCCAGCACTTTGGGAGGCTGAAGTGGGTGGATTACCTGAGGTCAGGAGTTCGAGATCAGCCTAAGATGGTGAAAACCCCGTCTCTACTAAAAATACAAAAATTAGCTGGGTGTGATGGCGTGTGCCTATAATCCCAGCTACTTGGGAGGCTGAGGCAGGAGAATTGCTTGAACCTGGGAGGTAGAGGTTGCAGTGAGCCGAGATCATGCCACTGCACTCCATCCTGGGCAACAAGAGCAAAATTCCATCTCAAAAAAAAAAAAATTAATGGAAGAGGCTCATGCAAGAGATGATAAACTTTACATTCTAGAACTATAGTTCTTAGAGAAAGCAGTGAAATTATTTCAAATGGACTAAAACTGAAAATATCTCTTCTTTCTATGCATCCAAAAACTGGCTATCTCTGACCTCTGAAATGCAAATTCATGCTTACGTACACATTTACAAAGCAATAACCTTTTAGTCACAGAAATAAGGTATGTTGTCAAACTCCTGAATGAAGAAAAAAAAGAAATAAAGTGAAACAAAGAGACCCTTGTATACTTGGAGAATAAAACTACACCAGTTGATTCTTAATATTATAGTGCATCAAATTGATGTGGAAGGATAATTAACACATAGATGACAATCCAAGTGAAGAGTTTCTGATTCAGTAGGTCAAAGGCAGAGACTAAGACTACATTTCTAAGGGAGTAACAGCGATGCTGTCGAAACTGGACCACACTTTGAAAACGACCACAGTAATTAAGACCTATTACGGCAGGGACAATGTCTCTGGTGAATTCAGTGTTGAACAAACCAATTCTGGAACACAGCAAGTACACAATATATATCTCTTCCCTAAGAGGCTGCATAAAATGATGGCAGTCTTACCTACTTTGGCCACGTTCTCATAATTCTCCAGCATCACATCTCTGTATAAGTTTCTCTGAACTGGGTCCAGTAAAGTCCACTCCTCCTGGGTGAAGTCCACAGCCGTATCCTCAAAGGTCACCGAGTCCTAAACCATCACATACACACTGACTTGAGCCAAGTAACAGATCAACCAATGTTCACTGAAGAATCAGTTAACAGACCCCAATGCCTATAAAGAGTTGTGAGGTCTCTCATTATCCACCCAAAGCTTAATAATCCCAGGTAAATCTCAGGTATTCCTCTCTCTAGCCTTGCTCATTCACTACTTAACAATTCCAGTTGTATGGCTTTAATGGCACATCTCAAACATGAACTTCTCATCACAAGCAGACTGTGAGTGCTTTCTCAACTTATTTCCCTCTACTAAAAGATATCCCAGAGCACACTGCATCATATACTTGATGAACAGTGATGAATGATTAGCCTCTTTTTTTTTTGGGAAGCAGGGTCTTGCTCTGTCACGTAGGCTGGAGTGCAGCGGTGTGATCATGGCTCACTGCAGCCTTGACTTACTGGGCTCAAGTGATCGTCCTGCCTCAGCCTCCTGAGTAGCTAGGACTACAGCCATGCACCACCATGCCTGGCTTTTTTTTTTTTTTTTTTTTTTTGTAGAGACAATGTCTCAGTATGTTGCCCAGGCTGTTCTCAAATTCCTAAGATCAAGCAATAATGCCACTTCTCAGCCTCCCAAAGTGCTGAGATTACAAGTATGAGCCACTGCACCTGGCCAGGATTAGCCTTTGAGTAAAGGATGCTTTCATCTTCCTTTCCATCTGCCAGACCACTCAGCAAAATAACAAACATACATCTAGCACCATAAGGGACAAAATTAATTAACAATTACTGAAATGCTGAAATGCTTTTCAAGGATTACCTTGAAAAGGATTACCAGTATGAGAACCTCCACTCCCTGGGGAAATTCAACAAGTGACTCAGTGCTTGAGTGAGTCTTTATTTACCTAAAGAAGCACTGGAGACACATCTGCCTAGAAGGAAATGTGTTTACCTGGTGATGCAAGTATGTCATTTTGTGGAAGTATACATTTTCTGCATACCTGATAACAATTTGTCAGGCAATAAGCCATCTTCCTTTCTGCCTCTGTCTTTTCTTCATGAAGGCAGATTGGGTTCCTAGAAAGAAGACCTGGAAAAGAAAGAAGGCATAAGAGCCCAGACATAATCACAGTTCCAACATTCACATGCATGGAAGTTATTCCATCCTGGTTCGAAATTCTCTTATAATTCATATAAACTCACACAAATATATATTACATCCATAAAATGCCACTGCAGTTCTGTCTAACCTAGAGCAAGAAAAAGGAATTGTGAGCCAAGCTGTCGCAAGTAAAAGTATAATATCCTCATTGCACAGGTAAAGAAACTTTTTTTTTTTTTTTGGAGATGGAGTTTCGCTCTGTTGCCCAGGCTGGAGTGCAGTGGCGCGATCTCGGCTCACTGCAAGCTCCGCCTCCTGGGTTCACGCCATTCTCCTGCCTCAGCCTCCCAAGTAGCTGGGACTGCAGGCGCCCGCCACCACGCCCGGCTAATTTTTTGTAGTTTTAGTAGAGATGGGGTTTCACCGTGTTACCCAGGATGGTCTCAATCTCCTGACCTCGTGATCCACACAACTTGGCCTCCCAAAGTGCTGGGATTACAGGCATGACCCACCGCACCCAGCCAGGTAAAGAAACTTAAGATCTGAGGAATGGAAGTCTTTTTGTGCCCATGGTGATATAACTCACAAATGAGATTATGCAGCACCTCTTCTCAAAGTACACACATAAGGGGGCTAACTTACACAACAGCCCTCTCTGGCCCACTTCAACACCTCAGAAAGGAACTACTAGCGTGAATACTAAGGCCTAGAGCCCTGGACTACATATTCTGCATGGGGTACTGATATGGTGTGTCTGTGTCCCCGCCCAAACCTCATCTTGAATTGTGATAATCCCCACATGTCAAGGCAGAACCAGGTGGAGGTAATTGGATCATGGGGGTAGATTCCCCCATGCTGTTTTCGTGATAATGAGTGAGTCTCACAAGATCTGATGGTGGGTTTTTTTTTGTTTGTTTTTGTTTTTGAAACAGAGTCTTGCTCTGTCACCCAGGCTGGAGTGCAATGGCGAGATCTCGGCTCACAGCAACCTCTGCCTCTCGGGTTCAAGCAATTCTCTTGCCTCAGCCTCCTGAGTAGCTGGAATTACAGGCACGTGCCACCAGACCTGGCTAACTTTTGTATATTTAGCAGAGACAGGGTTTCACCATGTTGGTCAGGCTGGTCTCAAACTCCTGACCTTGTGATCCACCCGCCTCGGCCTCCCAAAGTGCTGGGATTACAGATGTGAGCCACTGTGCCCGGCTGATCTGATGGTTTTATAAGTATGTGGCATTTCCCTGGCTTGCACCCATTCTCTCTCCTGCCACCCTGTGAAGAGGTGTCTTCTGCCATTGATGCCACCCTGTGAAGAGGTGCCTTCTGCCATTGATGTAAGTTTCCTGAGGCCTCCCCAGTCATGCCGAACTGTGAGTTAATTAAACCTCTTTTCTTTATAATTATCCAGTCTTATGTATTTTTTCATAGCAGTGAGAACAGACTAATATGGTTACCTAAAGCAGATTTTTGGAAAAACTTACCATAGGGCAAATCCATGGCTTCTATCCTGTGAGGCTGACAGTGAAATATGTCTGGACACAGTTTTTTGTGATTCCAAGGACATGTCAGGGTAGCTTATAAATCTAAGTGGATAACTGGCAATCTATTCCTCTTTATATAGAGTATCTGGACTCACGTAGACATCAATCATTAATCAACAAGCATTACTTATCAGTCATCAAATACCATATACTAAATCTTTACTGCTGGTGATATGTGTGAAACCCACTAGAAATAGTATATGTTCTGTATAAAATGAGTATTAATAACACCAACTGCCATTTACTAGGGACTGTTATATGTTAGACATTACACATATATACACATATATGTCCGTATACATATATACACACATATAAGTGCATATACATATATATATATGCTCACTTATCTGAACAATATCCCTATTTAGTGCTGAAAAAAATCTAAATTCAGAAAACACAAATGACTCTTCTAATATCATCTACTTAGGAAGTGGTGAACCAGGACTTGAATGCAGTCAAGTTTGTCCCTAAGTCTAATCCTCTGTGGTTGTTGTTACTCCCCCATAATGACTGCCATATAAAGGACTCTGGGAATTGATACCTGGCTTACTTAAAATGTGCTATTCTACTTTTGACTATAAAGAATTAGAACAAGAATGTCATGGCTTTACAAACAAGTCAGAACTCATTTCCAACTCTGGTTGCTTCAACAGGGTTCCAAGTAGAAACACTGAAGTTAAGTATTCTGAGCTCTGCCCATTGCTCCTGCAAGAGGACAAAAAACATGCAGAGCAGCAATGGCAAATCAGACTCTGCCCCCTACATTGACTATTTCATGAGTCTTCTCAGAAAATCACCTTTTATTATTGTTCATGAGTTCTCTTTTTCCTAAAATTTCTGCTTGTATTTTTATTCCTTCCTTCCTTTACGGTTCTTACAAATCAAATGAAAAACGCAATTGAGATCAACAGTAGAGAAGGAAAAGAAAAAAATCTCTGAACTTGAAAACAGACTATTTAGAAATACACAAACGAGAAAAAACAAAAATGAAGAAAAATTACAGGATTCAAGGGACATCATCAAAAGAGCAAATTTTTGAGTTACAGGAGTACAAGAAGACAAGAAAGAAACAAAGAGAACACATACTTAAAGAAACAATAACAATGTTTCCACACTGAGGAAAATATATAAATATCCATACTCGGGAAGGGCAAACATCTCCAATCACATTCAATCCAAACAAGGTTACCCTAAGATATAATATAATCAAACAGTCAAAAATGAAAAGCAAAGTGAGGATCTTGGAAGCAGCATGAAAAAAGATGCAAATCACATATGAACGAGTTCCAATAAGGTTATGAGCAGATCTGTCACCAAAGACCTTACAGGACAGGAGAAAATGGGATGACATATATAAACTGCTGTCAGGAAAAACAAACAAACAAACTGCTCACAAAGAATACCATACCCAGCAAAGCTGTCCTTCAGGAATGAAAAAGAGATGAAGATTTTCAAAGAAAAACAAAAGCAGAGGTAGTTCATCGACACCAGACCTAACAAGAAATGCTAAAGGGAGTTCTCAAGCTTAAAAAAAGGACACTAATTAGTAACAAGAAAACAAAGTGCAAAACTCAGGTAAAACTAAGCATGTAGCTAAATTCAGAATACTCAAACACTGTAATGGTGGTTTATAAATGAATTATATCCTTACTATGAAGGTTAAGAGATAAAAGTATTAGAAACAGTAAGAGCTAAAATAATTTGTTAAGGGATATACAATATAAAAATATGTAAATTACGATATCAGAAAAATAAAATAAGGAGAGGTTGAATTAAAGTATAGTTATTTTATGTGATCACAGTTATCGGCTTAAAATATCCTGCGATGTTTCATATAAGCCTTATGGTAACCACAAAGCAAAAATGTATAGCCGACACACAAAAGATAAAAATTAAAGAATCAAAAGTACACCACTAGAGAAAATTATTAATCACAAAAATAGACAAAGGAAGAAACAAACAAAGAATATTAAAAAAAAAAAACAGAAAACTTAACAAGCCAGGTGCAGTGGCTCATGCCACTAATCCCTGCACTTTGGGAGGTGGAGGCAGGTGGATCACTTGAGGCCAGAAGTTCAAGCCTAGCCATGGCCAATATGGTGAAACCTTGCCTCTACTAAAGACACAAAAATTAGCCAGGCATGGTGGTGGGCACCTGTAATCCCAGCTATTCAGGAGGCTGAGGCAGGAGAATCACTTGAACGAAGCAGGAGAATGGTTGAACCCGGCAGGTGAAGGTTGCAGTGAGCCAAGATCATGCCACTATACTCCAGCCTGGGCTTTTTTTTTTCCAAAATGGAAAAAATAAAAAAGAAAGAAAACTATTAACAAAATGGCAGTAGTAGGTACTTACCTACAATGATTACTCTGAATGCACATACACTAAATTCTCCAATTTAAAGACAGAATGGCCAAGTGGATTAAAAAAACAAACAAAGACACAAATGATATGTTGTTTACAAAAAACTCACTTCATCCTTAAGGACATACATAAATTAAAACAAAAGGGCAGGGAAAAAAACACTCCACACAGATAGAAACCAAAAGACAGCTAGGTTAAGTATTACTTATATCAGACAAAGTGAACTTTAAGTCAAAAACCATAACAGGACACAAAGGTCATTATATGATAAGGAAGGGATCTACCAATCAATAAGATGGAATAATTATAAATATACAATTGGCCATCTGAATTCATGGGTACCACATCTCCACTTATTAGGCTAGATTCAACCTGCCATGGATTGAAAATATCCAGAAAAAAAAAATGCATGGGTCCAACTTTATTATGCATGTGCAGATATTTTCCCTGCTCAATATTCCCCAAATAATACAGCAAAACAACTATTTACATAGCATTTACTTTAAGTATTACACTAATCTAAAGATGTTTTAAAGTACATGAGAGGATGTGCATAATTTTCAAACAAATACAACACCATTTTATAAGAGACTTGAACATGCCTAAATTTTGGTATCCACAGGTGGGGGAGGGGTTATAGGAAGGGGGGTTATCCTGAAACAAATCCCCCACAGATTCCAAAGGATGACTACATATGCCAACAACAACAAAGCACATAAATATATAAAGCAAATTAATAATAGATCTGAAGACAGAGACAGATTGCAATAAAATAACGGGGGACTTTAATACCCTACTTTCAACAATGGACAGATCATTCAGACAGAAAATCAATAAAGAAACATGAGACTAGAACTACACTTTAGACCAAAACAATCTAACAACATACACAGAACATTCCATCCAACAGCGGCAAAATACATTCTTCTCAAGTGCACACATAACATTATCCAAGATAGATCATATGTTAGGCCACAAAACAACAACAACAACAACAAAGCAAGTCTTAACAAATTTAAGAAGGTTAAAATCATATCAAACATCTTTTCTGACTATGGCTGTATGAAAATAGAAATCAACAATAGGAAGAAAATTAGAAAATTAACAAATAAGTGGAAATGAAGTAACACACACCTGAACAAGCAAAGGATTTAAGAGGGCAGTTAATAGCAATAAATGCCTATATGAAAAAAGAAAATCACAAGTAAACACCCTAACACTGCACCTTGAGGACTTAGAAGAACAACAAGAACTAAGCTGAAAGTTAGTAGAAGGAAGGAAATAATAAAGACCAGAACTGAAATAAATGAAACTAAAAAAAAACCACAAAAGATAAAGGAAACTAAAAGTTTTCTGAAAAGATGAACAAACCTTTAGATAGACCAAGGGGTGAAGAAAGAAAAAAAAAAAAAGCTGGGCACAGTGGTTCACAACTGTAATCGCAGCACTTTGGGAGGCTGAGGTAAAAGGATCAATTGAGCCCAGGAGTTCAAGGCCAGCCTGAGCAACACAGCAAGGTCCTTATCTGTACAAAAAATGCTTTAAAAAATAGCTGGGACTGGGCATGGTGGCTCACACCTGTAATCTCAGCATTTTGGGAGGCCAAGGTGGGAAGATTGCTTGAGCTCAGGAGTTCGAGACCAGCCTAGGCAACACAGTAAAACCCTCTCTACCAAAAATACAAAAATTAGGTGGGTGTGGTGGCGCACACCTGTAGTCCCAGCTATTCAGGAGGCTGAGGTAGGAGGATAGCTTGAGCCCAGGAGAGAGAGGCTGCAGTGAGCCAAGATCATGCCACTGCACTCCACCTGGGCAATACAGCCAGAGCTTATCTCAAAAAAAAAAAACAAAAAACAAAAAAAAGGCCTCAGAAATAACACCACACATCTACACCATCTGATCTTTGACAAACCAGACAAAAACAAGAAATGGGGAAAGGATTCCCTATTTAATAAATGGTGCTGGGAAAACTGGCTAGCCAGACATAGAAAGTTGAAACTGGAGCCCTTCCCTATACCTTACACAAAAATTAATTCAAGATGGATTAAAGACTTAAATGTTAGACCTAAAACCATAAAAACCCTAGAAGAAAACCTAGGGAATGCCATTCAGGACATAGGCATGGGCAAGGACTTCATGTCTAAAACACCAAAAGCAATGGCAACAAAAGCCAAAATTGACAAATGGGATCTAATTAAACTAAACAGCTTCTGCACAGCAAAAGAAACTGCCATCAGAGTGAACAGGCAACCTGCAGAATGGGAGAAAATTTTTGTAATCTACAAATCTGACAAAGGGCTAATATCCAGAATCTACAAAGAACTTAAACAAATTTACAAGAAAAAAATCAAACCACCCCATAAAAAAGTGGGCAAAGGACATGAACAGACACTTTTCAAAAGAAGACATGCATGCAGCCAACAGACACATGAAAAAATGCTCATCATCTTTGGTCATCAGAGAAATGCAAATCAAAACCACAATGAGATACCATCTCACACCAGTTAGAATGGCGATCATTAAAAAGTCAGGAAACAACAGGTGCTGGAGAGGATGTGGAGAAATAGGAATGCTTCTACACTGTTGGTGGGAGTGTAAACTAGTTCAACCATTGTGGAAGACAGTGTGGCGATTCCTCAAGGATCTAGAACTAGAAATACCATTTGGCCCAGCCATCCCATTACTGGGTATATACCCAAAGGATTATAAATCATACAACTATAAAGACACACACACATGTATGTTTACTGCAGCACTATTCACAATAGCAAACACCTGGAACCAACCCAAATGTCGATCAATGATAGACAGGATTAAGAAAATGTGGCACATATACACCATGGAATACTATGCAGCCATAAAAAAGGATGAGTTCATGTCCTTTGTAGGGACATGGATGAAGCTAGAAACCATCATTCTGAGCAAACTATCACAAGGACAAAAAACCAAACACAGCATGTTCTCACTCATAGGTGAGAACTGAACAATGAGAACACTTGGACACAGGGTAGGGAATATCACACACCAGGGCCTGTTGTGGGGTGGGGGGATAGGGGAGGGATAGCATTAAGAGAAATACCTAATGTAAATGACGAGTTAATGGGTGCAGCAAACCAACATGGCACATGTATATATAGGTAACAAGCCTGCACATTGTACCCATGTACCCTAAAACTTAAAGTATAATAAAAATAAGGGAGGGAGGGAGGGAGGGAGGGAGGGAGGAAGCAAGGAAGGAAGGAAGGAAGGAAGGAAGGAAGGAAGGAAGGAAGGAAGGAAGGAAGCCAGGCATGGTAGCACAAACCTGTAGTCCTAGCTACTCAGGAGGCTGAGGTGGGAGGATCACTTGAGACCAGGAAGTCAAGGCTGCATTGAGCCATGACTGCAGCACTGCACTCCAGCACAGGCAAGACCCTTTCTCAAAAAGAAAAGAAAAAATAAAAAAAGAACACTCAAAATAAAATCAGATATGAGAGAGGAAACATTACAACTGTTAACTACAGAAATACAAAGGATCATAAAAGACTACTTGGAACAATTACATGCCAACAAACTGGATAACCTAGCAGAGATGTACAAATTTCTAGACACACACAACCTACCAAACACTAAATACTAAAAAAGAGAAAATCTGAACAGACCAATAATGAAGAAGGAGACTGAATCACTAACTAAAAATCTCCCATCAAACACACACCTAAGACTTGACTGCTTCATGGCTGAATTATATAAGACATCTAAGAATATCTAAACCAATCATTCTGAAATTATTCCAAAAAACTGAAGAAGGATGCTACAAAGAGAAACTTACAGGCCAATATCCCTAAGTATGCAGATGCAAAAATCCTCAACAAAATACTAGCAAGCTGAATTCAACAGTACATTAAAATTATCATTCATGATGATCAAGTAGGATTTATCCCTGGAATGCATGGATGGTTCAACATATGCAAATCAATGTGATTAGAACCACATTAACAGAATTAAGTATAAGAATCATATGATCTTGTCAACAGATGCAGAAAAAGGATGAGATCACACCACTGCACTCCAGCCTGGATGACAGAGCAAGACTACATCTCAAAAAAAAAAAAAAAAAAAAAAAAAGTGCTGAAGAACATTAACCAAAAGATTTTTTTTTTTTTGAGACAGAGTCTCGCTCTGTCACCCAGGCTGGAGTGCAATGGTGTGATCTCAGCTCACTGCAACCTCCACCTCCTGGGTTCAAGTGATTCTCATGCCTCAGCCTCCCTAGTAGCTGGGATGACAGGCATGCACTACCACACCCAGCTAATTTTGTATTTTCAGTAGAGACAGGGTTTGGCCACACTGGTCTTGAACTCCTGGCCTCAAGTGATCCTCCCGCCTCTATCTCCCAAAGTACTGGGATTACAGGCATGAGCCACCATGCCCAGCCCCAAAAGATTTGTAACCTCAAATAAGTTGAGAAACATGCTCAAGTATCTTAGGGGGAGAGGGATCAAGTACTCCTTCCATTCATTTTTTTAAAAAACATTGAGCTACCATTCTCCATGAAAGGCATCTGCCATAACCCAGGGAGCTGGCAGGGGCAGGGAGCATCAGCACCAAACCAGAATAGCATTGCCAAATAGAAGGCACCTAGCAAGGTGTAGTTGATGCAAATATACAAAAGAGGAGCCCAATTCTATTGCCAGGGTCCCTTCTTCAAATCACAGTCACTTGTATGTGCGTTAAGAAATGCCCAATTCACATGAACAAATGACTCCAGATCCTGGAGAAGAACAGGATAATTACCCCTCTTCCTGGGATCATGGCTGGTAAGCAGTATCCTTGGGTGCATTACTGGGACTAGCACAGGGTCCAAACTTTATGACAAAGACTCTTGGCCAACACTTGGAAGGGACAACACAAAGCATGACACAGCAATACACATAAACTCCAACAAGACAGGCAGCCTTCCCAAATGGTACAGGGTGGAAAGTAAAAAAGTTCCTCTTCAAAGTTTCCCTTCTTGTTAAAGAATAAATCATAAGGGTTAGAAATAATATTTTCTTTTAGGCTGGGTGCGGTGGCTCACGCCTGTAATCCCAGCACTTTCGGAGGCTGAGGCAGGTGGATCACCTGAGGTTAGGAGTTTGAAACCAGCCTGGCCAACATGGCAAAACCCTGTCTCTAGTAAATAAAGAAAAATGAGCCAAGCGTGGTGGCAGGTGCCTGTAATCCCAGATACTTGGGAGACCAAGGCAGGAGAATCACTTGAACCCAGGAGGCAGAGGGTGCAGTGAGCCGAGATCATGTCACTGCACTCTAGCCTGGGTAACAAGAGTGAGACTCTGTCTCAAAAAAATAAAAAAGAAGAAAAGAAAAAAAAAGAAATAATAGTTTCTTTTAAAGACTAACTTCCTTCAAGCCTCCTTGCTTTGTGCTAATAACTCTTTGTTAAGCCCTATCCTATGTAGTTGTTAGATATAAGGCAATGAGTACATTCTATGTCCTTGTACTTTAACCAAGACATTTATTCTAGACATGCTCAGCCATGTCCCAGCTCACAGTTTATGCCCCTTCCTTAGTTGGAAATGTTATTACTTCTCTAAGTCTTTTCATAAGCAACTTTCTCTTTTCCTTTGTTTTCCCTTGCCTTTACCTATTTAGGAAAGTTTTAAGTTATTAGCCAGTCAGGTTTAGCTTAGATTGTGTGGTCCAGCTCCAGCCAATGAAGACAGGACACAGTAGCGGGGACAACCTCCATAAGGGATAAAAATTGCTTCCCTCCTTTGTTCATGTGTCCTCTCGCCATTGTTCCATCTGCGAGGAGCACCCTTTCTGCAGAAAGTAAAATTGCCTTGCTGAGAAAATTCTTTGTCTGAGTGCTAGTTCTTCTCAGCACCGAGGAACAAGCATTTCTAAAGGAATAAGAATTTTACTTATACAGCCAATCAGCAAGCCAAGAAAGGTCAAAGGGCACTTACAAGAGACTTTCCACCCCAGTTCAAAGTGATCTTCACCCTTTTTGCCAACTGTGTTGTAAATGGGGCACTAAGTCACTTTTGTGGGATGTTTCAGGATCCCCCCAACACACTCTTGCAATTACAATTGGAGAGGCTCATAATATGAGATTTATTACACTCATAGATCCTAGAGAGGGAGGCATGCCATGCCATGCAGGGGTCCATGCTGGAGGAGGACCAAAGCAGGAGGCTCTGACAAGCATGTAGGGAGCTGAGAGAGAAGCCTTCCTTGAGGGCAACTGCCTTTACTGGGGCTTGGGGTATAGTACTAAAGCAAAAGGCATTAGATTTCATTGGTGCATTTGAATGTTACTAGGTCATGGTCAGGGAAGGGCCAACAGAAGAACTTGCAGCATAAGTACCTTATCATCCTTGTACATCCTTGTCACTTGAGCAGGGAGCTCACAGCCTGTTTGTTAGAATGCTGAGGCATCAAGAAAATATGAATTTTTAAAAATGTACAATGTATTCAGGGAAGAATGACAATATGGAGCCTGGAATGAAGACATCTGGTTGGATCCAGATGAAAGACATGATCTTAAACCCCGCTATGATTTGGATGTGGTCTGTCCCCATCACAACTCCTGTTGAGGCTTGGTCCTCAATATCACAGCACTGGAAGGAGGGGCCTAATGAGATGTTTGGGTCATGGGGGTAATCTCACATAAATAGATTAATGCTGTCAGGCAGAAGTGAATTTTAGCTCACACAGGACTGAATTAGTTCCCATAGGAGCTAATTGTTATAAAGCAAGGCTGCTGTTTGTGTTTGGTCCCTTTTGCACAAGCCTGCTTCCTCTTCTGCCTCTCTACCATGTTTTGCTGCAGCATGTGAGCCTCATCAGAAGTAGAGCAGATGCTGGGGCCATGCTCTTGGACTTTCCAGCCACCAGAATCCTGAGCCAAAGAAACCTCTTTTCTTTATAAATTACTCAGGTATTATGTCATAGCAACAATAAAGAGACTAACACAACCTAAGACACTTTGAGCCTCCCTTACCAGGGATACAGCTTACCCTTTGGTTTCTGAGGAGAAAGCCTTCTGCTTGAAATTTTTGTGACAATCTCATTTGGTCCAGATACCTTGGAAGGTAATATATATTCTCCTCAAGACCCATACCATTATCACTTATTTTTATCACTAGAGTCCTAACTAGTCCAAAATCCAGGGGCAAAGATATACAACACAATGCAAGAGAAAAAAGCTCACACAACAAAAAAATTCCAACTCTGATAACGTATCACAATAAACCCAGGGAACATGTATGGGATGGATTCTAAGGGTATTAGATCAAGAAGGTTAAAATGTAACATTAGATAGGCCCAAATTCATTGATATGGAGCACTGATATGGTTTGGATCTGTGTCCCCACCAAATCTCATGTCAAACTGTAGTCCCCAGCGTTGGAGGTGAGGTCTGGTGCAAGATGATTGGATCATGGGGGCAGATTTCTCATGAATGGTTTAGCACCATCTCCTTTGATACTGTCCTGATGAACTGGTCATTTAAAAGTGTACAGCACCTCCCCCTCATTCTCCCTTGCTCCTGGCTCCTGCCATATAAGATGTACCTACTCCTGCTTCACGTTCTGGCATGACTGGAAGCTTCCAGAGGCCTCCCCAGATGCAGAAGTCACTATGCTTCCTGTACAGCCTGCAGAACTGTGAGCCAATTAAACTTTTTTTTTATTCTCCAATTTAAAACTTTTAATTAAAAAATAAACTTTAATGTTGAAAATGCAAACTTGGGGAGGGCAGAAAGATCACACACAAGGCTGTCGCTTCACACTTGGAGGGTTGCACAGTGGCTCGACAGAGGCGCTCCTCACTTCCCAGACAGTGGGGCGGCCAGGCAGAGGCGCTCCTGGCTTCTCAGAGAGCCGGGCAGCCAGGCAGAGGCGCTCCTCACTTCCCAGACAGTGCGGCGGCTGGTTAGAGGCACTCCTCATTTCCTAGACAGTGCAGTGGCCAGACAGAGTCGCTCCTCACTTCCCAGACAGGGTGGTGGCCAGGCAAAGGCGCTATTCACTTCCCAGACAGGGCGGCAGCCAGGCAGAGGTGCTCCTCACTTCCCAGACAGGGTGGCGGCTGAGCAGAGGCGCTCCTCACTTCCCAGACAGTGGGCAGCCGAGCAGAGATGCTCCTCACTTTCCAGACATTGGGGCTGCCGGGCAGAGGTGCTCATCACTTGTCAGACAGGGTGGCAGCCAGGCAGAGGCACTCTTCACTTCCCAGACAGTTGGGAGGCTGGGAACTTCTTTATAAATTACCCAGTTTCATGTATTTTTTTTTTTTGAGACATGTCGCCCAGGCTGGAGCGCAGTGGCGTGATCTTGGCTCACCGCAAGCTCCGCCTCCCGGGTTCACACCATTCTCCTGCCTCAGCCTTCTGAGTAGCTGGGACTACAGGCACCTGCCACCACGCCTGGCTAATTGTTTTGTATTTTCAGTAGAGACAGGGTTTCACTGTTAGCAAGGATGGTCTCGATCTCCTGACCTCGTGATCTGCCCACCTCGGCCTCCCAAGGTGCTGGGATTACAGGCGTGAGCCACTGCACCCGGCCAGTCTCATGTATTTCTTTATAGCAATGTGAGAACAGCCTAATACAGGTACTTACTAGACATTTTGAATTTTATATATTAGCTAATGGACCATGGCATGATTCTAATAGCTAAACTGATTGGATGATTGAAACTTGTACTCATGACCTAGTTAACAGAGTTAATATGTAAGAGCTTCCCTGGCTAATGTAAAGGAGGGAATCCTAGACACATAGGAAGGTTGCATTGGATTTATCACATGTGATCTGCACAGCTTCCCTTCTTCAACCTACATTAAGGGCCCAGAAGACACCCTCTTCACAAAGGCATTCAGAAATAGATAACTGAAGGGAGTACTTCCATTCTTGAAAAGTTCTGTTTATTCTCCTTTAAACATTTGTTAAGACTACAGGAGATACAATCATTGAGATGAGTTCCGTTTCAATGGGGATGATGAGAACCTTGAGTGCCAAAAACCAAGTGGGTAGCACTTAACTATCAAAGACAATGAGGCTACATCGAATGTCAAGGGCACACTGAATGTACCAGTAACTGGAATGCTTTGGCCTGCAGAGATTATTGGTGTTAGCCAACTGATCACATTTTGTCCCTAGGATGAAACAGATAAGCACTCTACTACAACAGGGATTAATAAATCTTGTTGTAATGGGACATATAGTAAATGTTATACTTTGTGGGCCACACAGTCTGTTACAAATACTCAACTCTGCCCTTGTAGTATGAAAGAAGCCTCAGAAAATATGTAAACAAATGAACATGGTTGTTCTGTTCCAATTATAATTTACAAAAACAGGTTGAAGATTAGGTGTGTCCCATAAGCTGTAGTTTGCCAATGTAAGTCTTGGAATATTGCTTGATCTATGTAACAAGAAGTCTCAAGTCTAATGGCCAAAAACCTGATAAGAGTCACCACAGGGGAGATTCAAAGTCTCTCACCCAATCACCAGACCTAGGTAACACGCCACTCAGGATTGTGCAGAAGTCACATGGACTTTGGAGAATTACGGGGGACTATCATAATTTATATCAATTCTCCTGTTTTCCACCAAAATAGAGTCTTCAGAGGTTTTGCTATTACATAAAATATTGCAACACTCCATCACATTGAAAATATTCTGTACATGATATCCCATGAACAGGAAACAGTAAATAGTTTGGATACCTTTTACAGGCTACAAAGTAGAGGATGGGAGATTCAAGAGCCAGCTAAATCAACGAAGTTGGTTTTGTTTTGTTATTTTGAGACAGGGTCTTGCTCTGTTGCCCAGGCTGGAGTGCAGTGGTGTGATCATGGCTCACCACAACCTCCACCTTCTACGCTCAAGTGATCCTCCTACCTCAGCCTCCCAAGCATTTGGGACGACAGGTGCACATTACTACGTCAGGTAATTTTTTTTCTTTTAATCTTTTTTGGTAGAGATGGGATCTCACTATGTTGGCCAGGCTGGTCTCGAGCTCCTGGCCTCAAGCAATCTGCCTGCCTTGGCCTCCCAAAGTGTTAGAGGTATGGGCCTGAGCCACCATGCCCATCCAATCAACAAAGATTTGGGGGTTCAGTTGTCTAGACCGTATCAAGATACCCCTCCAAGGTGTCATTCCTAGTTAGTGCTCCCCAAAATTAGGTGCAACACTTGGCAGACCTATAAGATTCTTGGCCAGGCATGGTGGCTCACACCTGTAATCCCAGCATTTTGGGAGGCTGAGGCTGGCAGATCACAAGGTCAGGAGATTGAGCCTATCCTGGCTAACATGGTGAAACCCTATCTCTACTAAAAATACAAAAAATTAGCTGGGTGTGGTGGCACGCATCTGTAGTCCCAGCTACTCAGGAGGCTGAGACAGGAGAATCGCTTGGACCCAGGAGGCAGAGGTTGCAGTAAGCCGAGATTGCGCCAGTGCACTCCAGCCTGGGCGACAGAGCGAGACTCCGTCTCAAAAAAAAAAAAAAAAAATCTTTAGACAGCATATACCACATTTCAATGTGCTTTAACCCGTCTACAGAGTTGGTTATAATGCTTACAAGTGAGTGAACACCAAGTGATTGCAGTGCACCAAGCTCAGGCTGCAGTACAAGATTTTTAAGCACTTGGTCGATATAATCCACCAGATACAATGATACTCAAAGTATCCATAGTAAATAATATGTTGCTGGAAGCCTCTAGCAAGCACCAGTAGGAAAATCATAGCAGTAGTTCAGAATAAATATATTCCCTCTTCTGCAGGAAACTAGTCTCCTTTTGAGTAAACAGTTACCACTGGGTTCAACACAGAAGTTGTACATGGCACAGCAAGTGACCAAGTGTCCTGAGCTTCCTACCATGAACTTGAGGTTGTCTGACCCACAAAACTCCAAGTTCGGGGAAAATGCAGCAGCAATCTGTTATCAAATGGAAATGGCACAGGAGACATTGAGCTCTAGAAGTTCCAGTGAGTATAAGCAAACTGCATGAGCAAATGGCAAAGACTCAACACAAGCTCCATTCGCACTGTCTCATTTCCCTCAATCCATGCCTGTGGCTTCCTGAGCTATTTCTTAGGCCTATCTGAGACAAGTCCTGTTTACAGATGTGTCTGCACAATATGCTAGCACGACCCAAAAGTGGGAGCACAGACACAATAGCTCAGCTGAACGACGACACCGAAAGACTGTAATATCTTTCAGATAAGAATAGCATCCCAGTGGCAGAACTTCTCGCAGTATATTTGACTATCCTCTGGGTCTGGAGGACATGGGCAGAAGGACACGTAAACAATGATTCATGAGCAGTTGCTAATGGTTTCACTGAATGGTCAAGGATGTATATGGAACAAGACTGGTAAGTCTAGAAAAACATATATGGATAGATCTCTCTTAAAGGACATGGGCTGTGAAGATATTTGTGTCCCATGTAAACGGCCAGCAAAGGCAATCCACTAGAAATGAGACTTTTAATAATCAGATGGACAAAATGACACTCTATATAGAAGTCAATTGCTTTCCCCTGCCACCCCAGTGTTTGCTCCATAGGCCCTTGAATAAGATGGCCATAAAAACAAGGATAAAGGCTACTATGGCTCAACAGTATGGACTTCCATTTACCAAAGCTAATGCAGCTAACGCTACTGTTAGGTGCCTAATCTGCTAAAAGCAAAAACGAAAACTGAATATATAAAGGCATTAGTTTCTTTTTTCTTTTCTTTTGGGGTGAGCGGGACAGGGTCTCACAGGTGCCCACCACGCCCAACTAATTTTTGTATTTTCAGTAGAGACAGGGGTTCACCATGTTGGCCAGGCTGGTCTCAAACTCCTGACCTCAAGTGATCCACCCGCCTCGGACTCCCAAAGTGCTGGGATTACAGGTGTTAGCCACCACACCCAGCCCCAGGTTTTCTCTTTGATTGTTATGTATACATGTTAGTTTCTAAGCATGTATTTACATAAACCAATCATTCACTTCTATCTCTTTTCTATTTCTATTTTGTATATAAGTTACTAGAGGTTAAATTTTTAATTTAGTCTTCAGGCAACAGAATATTCAAGAATATGACTAAATTTCAGTAGCAATTAACATGGCTTCGGGCATGGTGGCTCACACCTGTAATCCCAGCACTTTGGAAGGCTGAGGCGGGCACATCACCTGAGGTCAGGAGTTCGAGACCAGCCTGGCCAACATGATGAAACACTGTCTCTACTAAAAATACAAAAATTAGCTAGGCGTGGTGGCACGCACCTGTAATCCCAGCTACTTGGAAGCTGAGGCAGGAGAATCATTTGAATGTGGGAGCCAGAGGTTGCAGAGAACTGAGATCGCACCACTGCACTCCAGCCTGGGCGAAACAGTGAGACTCCATCTCAAAAAAAAAAAGAAATTAAGATGGCCTGTGATGAGGGGCTGTGCACATTCTCACTTAGGGGTGAGAAATTCTCCCTTCAATCTTGTTAAGTGGAAATGCAGACTTAATCATTATAAGAGAATCAAAGTGTGTATAGATGGGCACTTGTGGATGCTGACTAGGCAAAACGGTGAACATGCCAGTTACCAATTTATCCATCTCAGCTCCAAATTCATGATCATTAGCTGCTATGGAACAAAGGGCTGCATTCCTTAAGCATTTATCTTTTAATGGAACATGTTAAGCTTTATCATGCTGCATTAAAAGATGGGAGGGAGGCCAGGTGCAGTGGCTCACCCCTGTAATCCCAGCACTTTGGGAGGCCAACGTGGGTGGATCACCTAAGGTAAGGAGTTCGAGGCCAGCCTACCCAACATGGCGAAACCCTGTCTATACTAAAACTACAAAAAATTATCCAGGCATGGTGGCAGGTGCCTGTAATCCCAGCTACACAGGAAGCTGAGGCAGGAGAATTGCTTGAACCTGGGAGGCAGAGGTTGCAGTGAGCCAAGATCACGCCACTGCACTCCAGCCTGGGTGACAAGAGCAAAACTACATCTCAAAACAAAACAAAACAAAAAATTAGCCGGGCATGGTGGCGAATGCCTGTAATCCCAGCTACTCGGTAGGCTGAGGCAAAAGAATCACTTGAACCCAGGAGGTGGAGGTTGTGGTGAGCCAAGGTCACGCCATTGCACTCCAGACTGAGCAATAAGAGTGAAACTCCGTCTCAAAAACAAACAAACAAATAAACAAAAAACCTACAGGTAGATTCTAGGAGCTGAGCACAGCCTCCAGCAACAGCCAGTAACAAGTCCCATAGCTGCAAGAAAATTAATTTTGCCTATTGAATGAATGTGGAAATACATTCTTCTCTAGGCAGAGGTTGCAGTGAGCCGAGATCGCACCACCACACTCTAGCCAGAGCAACAGAGCAAGACTCTATTGCCAAAAAAAGAAAAAAAAAAAAATTGTGCTGTAGGTTTCAGCTAAGGCAATTAGATAAGACACAGCATGCTTATCAAATTTGTAAATGGACTATAGAATTTGATGACTGATAGAACTGGATTCAAAATTACTGCCATAGGCTGGAGTGACACACTGAATAAACAGGATATTTATTTTTAAAAAAGAAAGAATATACAACACAAGAATTAAACAACACTCACATAAAATGTCTTACACATAAAATATAAACCAAAACACTACACTTCTGGCCAGCCACAGTAGTAGCTCACGGCTGCAATCCCAGCACTTTGGGAGGCCAAGGTGGGCAGATCACTTGAGGCCAGGGGTTCAAGACCAGCCTGGCCAACATGATGAAACCACATCTCTACAAAAAAATACAAAAATTAGCCAGGAGTGGTGGTGCATGCCTGTAATCCCATCTACTTGGGAGGCTGAGGCATGAGAATCGCTTGAACCCAGGGGGCAGAGGGTGCAGTGTATTGAGATGGCACCACTGCACTCCAGCCTGGGCAACAGAGCAAGAATCTGTCTCAAAAAGGGGGAGGGGAGGACAAAAAGAAAGAAAAGAAAGAAAGTAAGAACACTATACTTCTGAAAATATATTTGAGTATTCTTATTCAGGATGAAACTGAACAAGACACTGACTTTCTTTTTGAAAACAAGTGGCTTTCAGTTAAAACTAAAATCTATCTTCAGATGTAGCAACAGTAAAACAAACAGAAAAAAAAAAAACAAAAAAAAAAACTAAAGTCTGTTCCTTATTTCTTTCCAGAATAATTTTTACACAACTTTACAATACATCCATTCAGAAACTGCCAAATGGTACAAGACCTATGGATGGGAATTTATAATATCCAGCAAAATTAAATGTACATCTGTCCTCTGACCTAAAGTCCAATGTTAAAGGTTTAACCTGGTAATACACTTATAAAAATGTTAACTACATATAAAGAAGTTCATTTACTGCAGGTTACTCATGGATGCTAAAATAATTAGTAGAAACGTTGCTGAGGAACAAGATATTCTGGGTGTCCTGCAAGGGATGGTGGCTCATGCCTGTAATCCCAACATTTTCTGAGGTTGAGGTGGGAGGATCACTTGAGCCCAGTAGTTCAAGGCTGCAGTGAGCTAGGATCATGACACTGCACTCCACCCTGGGCAACAAAATGAATCTCAGAAAAAAACACAAAAACAAAAACAAAAAAAACACAAATATATATATATATGAGAATACAGAGTTATAGAGATATCTCTCTCTCTCTACATATCTATGTGATAGATATATTCTTATATAGATACATGATATATATGATATATATATTCCAGGTGTCAAAACATCAACCCACATGTTACTTTCTTTTGTGCTGATGACATGGTAAAAAGGTATGAGGGAGGCACATCTCACATGAGAGTGTGAAAATTCAACCCACAAAAGGATCTCACATATTACTTTCTTATTCAAAAGGAAAAGGCTATCTTTAAAATAAAGTGCTCTGGCCAGGCGCGGTGGCTCATGCCTGTAATCCCAGCACTTTGGGAGGCCAAGGTGGACAGACCACGAGGTCAGGAGTTCAAGACCAGCCTGGCCAGCATGGTGAAATCCCCGTCTCTACTAAAAATACAAAAATTAGCTAGGCATGGTGGCGAACACCTGTAATCCTAGCTACTTGGGAGGCTGAGGCAGGAGAATCACTTGAACCCAGGAGGTGGAGGTTGCAGTGAGCCAAGATCACGCCACTGCACTCCAGCCTGGGAGATGGAGTGAGACTGTCAAAAAATGAATAAATAAATAGATCATTCTACCATAAAGATGCACACACACACACAAATGTTCAATGCAGCGCTATTCACAAGAGCGAAGACATGGAATCAACATAAATGCCCTTCAATGACAGAACGGATAGAGAAAATGTGGTACACATACACCATTGAATACTATGTAGCCATGAAAAAGAAGAAGATCATGTCTTTGGCGAAAACATAGATGGAGCTGGAGGCTATTATACTTAGCAAACTAAGGCAGGTACAGAAAACTAAATACTGGCAGTTGTGTGCTAGGTCACCAAGATGTCGTTCCCAAAGTATACTCCATCATGCCTGACCACTCTGCCCTCGATGCTTGACCCGGCTAACTATGACATGTCTCTGGAAACCGGGAGGGCACAAGCTAAGCAGTTGGCCATAAGAGCCCAGCTTCGGCAGGAGTACCTGCTCCAGTACAATGACCCTAACCACCGCTCGTCGAAGATCCTGCCTTGATTCGTTGGACCTATGCAAGACCAGCAAATGTTTCTATCCTAATTTCAGACTCACTCCTAAAAACTCACTCTTGGGAGCACTATGTAGAATTAGGCCCCTCTTCTTCTGGTATTATGTTTTCAAAACTGACACAGATAGGAAAGAAAAACTTATCCAGAAGCAAAATTGGATAGAACATTTAACATCTCATATTAAGTCTGGCAATGATGACTATATATATTCTTGCTTAAATAAATCGTCTATTAATCATTAAAAAAAAAAAGAAAACCAAATACCACAGGCTCTCACTTATAAAAAGTGGGAGCTAAAAGATAAGAACTTATGAATACAAAGAAGGAAACAATAGACACTGGAGTCTACTTGAGGGTGGAGGGTGGGAGGAGGGAAAGGAGCAGAAAAGATAACCACTGGGTACTGGGCTTAATACCTGGGTTTCTTTACCTATGTAACAAACCTTTACATGTACTCTCAAACCTAAAATAAACGTTAAGAAAAAAAAAATCAGTATATTGAAGAGATATCTGCACTCTCGTTTGCTACAGCAGTATTCACAGTAGCCAGGATTTGGAAGCAACCTAAGTGTAGATCAACAGATGAGATGAATGGATAAAGAAAATGTGGTACACATATACAATGGAGTACTGTTCATTCACAAAAAAGAATGAGATCCGGGCCAGGTGCGGTGACTCACACCTGTAGTCCCAGCACCTGTAGTCCCAGCCCAGGAGTTTGAGGCCAGCCTGGGCAACACTGCGAAACCCCATTTCTACAAAAAATACAAAAATTAGCCAGGTGTGAGCCCTACAGACTCACACCTGTAGTCCCAACACCTGTAGTCCCAGCCCAGGAGTTTGAGGCCAGCCTGGGCAACACTGAAAAACCCCATTTCTACAAAAAATACAAAAATTAGCCAGGTGTGGTGGCGAGCACCTGTAGTCCCAGCTACTCAGGAGGCTGAGGTGGGAGGATCACTTGAGCCCAGGAGGCAGAGGTTGCAGTAAGCTGAGATTGCACCACTGCACTCCAGCCTGGGTGACAGAGCTCAAACTTTCCTCAGCTGCCGCCAAGGTGCTCAGTCCTTCCAAGAAAGCTAAGGCCGCATTGCAGTGAGGCCCTCACTTCATCTGGCAACTAGCACCGCATCCGGCAGCGCCAACCCCATAGCCACCCGTGACATGGCCTCTGTCTCCAAGCTCACCTGCATCTACTCAGCCCTCATTCTGCACGACGATGAGGTGACCATCACGGAGAATAAGATCAATGGCCTCATTAAAGCAGCCGGTGTAAATGTTGAACGTTTTTGGCCTGGCTTGTTTGCAAAGGCCCTGGCCAACATCAACATTGGGAGCCTCATCTGCTATGTAAGGGCTGGTGGACCTGCTCCAGCAGCTGGTGCTGCACCAGCAGGAGCTCCTGCCCCCTCCACAGCTGCTGCTCCAGCTGAGGAGAAGAAAGTGGAAGCGAAGAAAGAAGAATACAAGGAGTCTGGTGATGGCATGGGCTGTGTTTTTTATTTTTTTTTTTTTTGTTTTGAGACGGAGTCTCACTCTGTTGCCCAGGCTGGAGTGCACTGGTGTGATCTCAGCTCACTGCAACCTCCGCCTCTTGGGTTCAAGCAATTCCCTGCCTCAGCCTCCTGAGTAGCTGGGATTATAGGTGCCTGCCACCACTGCCGGTTAATTTTTTTGTATTTTTAGTAGAGACAGGGATTCACCATCTTGGCCAGGTTGGTAGAGAACTCCTGACCTCGTGATCCATCTGCCTTGGCTTCCCAAAGTGCTGGGATTACAGGCGTGAGACACCGCACCAGGCCTGGCTTTGGTCTTTTTGACTTAACCTCTTTTGAAATGTGTTCAATAAAAAGCTGAACTTGAAAAAAAAAAGGGGAGGTGGGGGGGACAGGGAGGAAGGCAAGAAAAACAAAAGACAAAAAAGGAGATCCTGGCCAGGCACAGTGGCTCACATCTGTAATCCCAGCATTTTGGGAGGCTGAGGCATGCGGATCATGAGGTCAGGAGATCAAGACCATCCTGGCCAACATGGTGAAACCCTATCTCTACTAAAAATACAAAAATTAGCTGGGCGTGGTGGCACGTGCCTGAAATCCCAGCTACTCAAAAGGCTGAGGCAGGAGAATCGCTTGAACCAGGGAGCCAGAGGTTGCAGTGAGTCGAGACTGCACCACTGCACTCCAGCCTGGCAACAGAGCGAGACTGTGTCTCAAAAAAAAAAAAAAAAATGAAATGAAATCCTGTCATTTTCAACAACACAGATAGAACTGGAGGACAGTACGTTAAGTGAAATAAACCAGGCACAGAAACACAAAGTTGGGCGTGGTAAGCGGTGGTTGCAGTGAGCCAATATCATGCCACCGCACTCCAGCCTGGGCAACAAGGCAACACCCTGCCTCAAAAAAACTCTCAAAAAAAAAAAAAATCTTGAATAGAGCTCAGATCCAAAAATATTCCGTTATATTTTAGAACAATTTGGAGAATTTTCATTTATTATACACAGTAAATATTAGATAACATTATTATTTTTAATTTTCTTGATGCAAATAGTATTACGGTTTTAGTAAATAACACTCTTAAATCATTGAGTCAGGCATTACCCACTACTTAAATGTCGAGCTTACCATCCTGGCTAACACGGTGAAACCTCATCTCTACTAAAAATACAAAAAATTATCCGGGCATGGTGGCACTCGCCTGTAATTACAGCTACTTGGGAAGCTGAGGCAGGAGAATCGCTTGAACCCGGGAGGCGGACGTTGCAGTGAGGCGAGATCACGTCACTGCACTCCAACCTGGACGACAAAGCGAGACCCCCCCTCAAAAAAAAAAAAAAAGTCGAGCTTCATCTCTGCAGTGAATTTCCCATTGACTGTCAAACAGTTCACCATAAAATTTATTTACGAGACAGCAAATACACAAAACGCTAAAAAACAGGTGCAGGTACAATGGATATTTATTCGTCGTACTGGATGGTCAACATACCCATAGGTTTAAGTTTTTTTCGAAAGAAAAATGCGGGAAAAATACACTTAGTACAGTCATCCTGTTAATAGCAAATTCGATTATTCTAGTATTAGTGTGTAAACCCTCCATACTTTCTTCCAGGAAGCCTGGTTATGAAGCTCTTTGGAGACGTACAGAGCTAGGAACTTCAGATGAAAAGAATGGCTGAATATTCTTAGCTGTCTTTAGTAGAAAGACTCGCGGTCTACAAACGTTAATATGCACATGCAGAAATACGCACACCCTAGACAACTAAGAAAGCACCTTTCTACCTGAACGTAATGTGTCAATAAAAAATATACAGGTTTCACAAAGGCAAAAACGCCAAAATCTCACATGAAACACTCGTCTGCATAAAAAAAGAAGCAGCTGCCCCCTTGAACCAACTTTCTCCCAATGCTCACCCGAACACGGTGGAGTCGCCAGGTCCGTGGGGCTGCAGGATCTTGGAGACGGAGTCAATCGAACGCAAACGGCAAAATTCTTTTCCCTCTGAAACACAATTCACAAACGTTGCCTTGGAGACTTATTTTTTAAGGCCTCAGAACGCTTGGACACTTTTGAAGACGGGAACACACGGCTGAAAACATCCCTCGGACGCGCCCATACTGCACTTCCCACCCGGCTCCTCTAGGGCACCGAAGGTCCCAATGGCCTCTTCGACGTGGCCTCGCCCGATGGCTCCGCGGCTCCTGAGGACTCCTGTGGAGTGGTCCAGGCCTCTGTAAGGAGGTTCCTCGATTACCCTGGGTTGATTGTGACCTCTGCCACCCCCCGAAACACCGCTCAACCCACTAGTCCACACAAGCCTCACCAAAGTAGTGAACAACCAGACGACACAAAGGAAAAAGTGGCTCTGAGGCAATAGGCGCCAGCGACCACAAGAGAGAACTGGCGCGCCGCTAACGTCACTTCCGTTTGGGGTATTGGAAGGGGCGTGGTTCGTTGTGTGGGCAGTTGGACAGGATGGAACTCTTCAGGATTCTAGTTTCCCTCCGCGTGGGTGCGGAGTATCAAGGGGTTGGCTCAGTGCCTGGGTGGAGAAGAGAAAAATGGGCCCACAGGGCAAGGTGGGGGTTAAATCAGGGCTGTGGGCGGGGCTGTGGGCGGGGCCCATGCCCGGGGGCGGGGCTGCAGGTGGGACCAGACCCAGCCGGTGGCTTCGGTGGCAGAATGGACCAGGAGGGCGAAACGTCGGGCGATGGACTCGCCCCTCAGAATGCTCATTAGAAACTTTCCCCACGTTCCTGGACCCCTTTCAGGATTCTCTCCAGTTGATAACCTGCCAGTCCACAAAATGGCCTGCTTCCTCCATTCGATCACGTCTTTAGAACTTTATTTTCTCTTATTTCTTTTTATGTATCTGACCTTGCTAAACTCTAATCATTGATTCCTCTGCCTTTTCAATGTATCGATACTTTCTGTAAATATCGCAATTTTTTTCTTTTCTTTCTTTTTTCTCTTTTTTTTTTTTTTTTTTTTCTTTGTGGCAGGGTCTGGCTCTGTTGCCCAGGCTGGAATGCAGTTGTAGGAACACGGCTCACTGCAGTCTCGACCTCTGCAGGCTCAAGCCATCCTCCCACCTCAGCCTCCCGAGTAGCTGGGACCACGGGCACACCGCGCCCGGCTAATTTTTGTATTATTATTATTATCATTGTTATTATTATTTTGTAGAGACAGGGTCTAACCATGTTGCCCAGGCTGGTCTGGAACTCCTGGGCTCAAGCGATCTGCCTGCCCTGCACTCCCGAAGTGGGATTACAGGCGTGAGCCATCACGCACCATGCCTGGCCTTATTGTATTTTTTTTCTTCTTCAACTATGTATTTGTTACTATTTCTCAGATCTTATCAAATGATTCAAAGCCTCCCGTACTACTTTATGAAATATCACTGATACCAGGCATTCTTCACTTATTCTGTACAGAAAAAAAAGAAGACTGTTGGACTTGTGGTAGAGATTTAGTTGAATCTTCGGGTTATATTGGTATCTTTATAATACTGAGTCTTCCTATGTGTGAATATACAATATCTCTCTATTTAGGTCTTCTTTAAACTCTTTCAGTAATGTTTTGAAATTTTCAGTTTACAATATTTTACCTCTTGGGGTAAAGTTATTCCCATGTAACTTATTTGTAAAAGGGATCACATTCTCAGTTTCCTTTTCTGATTGTTCATTGCTGGTGTATAGATACAAAACTAATTTTCATCTCTTGATGTTGTACTGTGCAACTTTACGGAATTTATTACAAGCTTTACTAGTTTTCTTGTAGATTCTTCAAAATTTTCTATATATCAAATATCACCTATAAATATATTTTTATTTGTTCTATTCTAATTGGGAAACCTTTTATTTTATTTTCTTGTGTAATTGCTCTGGCTAGAATTTTCTGTAGAGGCTGGGCGTGGTGGCTCACGCCTGTAATCCCAACATTTTGGGAGGCCAAGGTGGGTGGATCACCTGAGGTCAGGAGTTCAAGACCAGCCTGACCAACATGGTGAAACCCCGTCTCTACTAAAGATACAAAAAATTAGCCAGGTGTGGTGGTGGGCACCTGTAATCCCAGCTACTCGGGAGGCTGAGGCAGGAGAATCACTTGAACCTGGGAGGTGGAGGTTGCAGTGAGTGGAGATGGCACCATTGCACTCTAGCCTGGGTGACAAGAGCAAAACTTCATCTCAAAAAAAAAAAAAAGAATTTCCTGTAGAATGTTGAATAACAATAGAAAAATCAGACATCCTTCTCTCCTTCCTGATCTTAGGGAGAATTGTCAGGCATTCACTATTGAATATCATGTTAGCTGTGTTTTCATAAGTGCATTTTGTCACATTGAATAAACTCCCTTCTATTTCTAGTTTTCTTAATTTTTTTTTTTTTGAGACAATCTCGCTCTGTCACCCAGGCTGGAGTGCAGTGGCATGATCTTGGCTCACTGCAACCTCCACCTCCCAGGTTCAAGCAATTCTCTGCCTCAGCCTCCCAAGTAGGTGGGCACTCCCAAGTGCCCACCACAACACCTGGCTAATTTTTTTGTATTTTTAGTAGGGGTTTCACCAGCTTGGCCAGGCTGGTCTCCAACTCCTGACCTCATGATCCACCTGCCTCCTCCACCCAAAGTGCTGGGATTACAGGCATGAGCCACCATACCTGGCCGGTTTTCTTAATTTTTTTTTTTATCAAGGAAAAGTGTTGGGTTTCATCAAATGCCTTTCCTGTATTAGTTGAGGTGATTCTGTGGAATTTTTTTGTTTTTTGTACTAATGTGAAGAATTACATTTTTTAAATTTCCTTTTGTTGAACCAACCTTGCATTCCTGAGATAAATCTCACTAGTCATGGTGTATAAGTGCTTTTAATGTGCTGTTGGATATGATTTGCTAATATTTTTTAAGGATTTTTGCATCTACATTCATGAAAGATAGTCTCTAATTTCTTTCTCTTTAGATTTTTTTTGTTTTTGAGATGGAGTCTCACTTTATTGCCCAGGCTGGAGTGCAGTGGCACAATCTTGGCTCAATGCACTCTCAACCACCCCAGGCTCAAGCTATCCTCCCACCTCAGTCTCCCCAGAAGCTGGGACCACAGACACATCACCATGCCTGGCTACCTTGTGTGTCTGTGTGTATGTGTGTGTGTGTGTGGAATTTTGCTCTTGTTGCCCAGGCTGGATTGCAGTGGTGTGATCTCGGCTTACCGCAACCTCCATCTCCCGGGTTCAAGTGATTCTCCTGCCTCAGCCTCTCAAGTAGCTGGGACTACAGGTGTGCATCACCACACCTGGCTAATTTTTTGTATTTTTAGTAGAGACAGGGTTTCACCATGTTGGCCAGGTTGGTCTCAAACTCCTAACTTCAGGTGATCCACCCATCTCAGCCTCCCAAAGTGCTGGGATTACAGGCGTGAGCCACCACACCTGGCTAATTTTTGTATTTTTTTTGTAGAGATGAGGTTTCACCATGTTACCCAGGCTGGCCTCCAACTCCTAAGCTCAAGCAATCTGCCCACCCTGGGCCTCCAAAAGTGCTAGGATTACAGGCATTAGCCACCACTCCCAGCAAGAGATATTTTTAATCTGGCTTTAGTAACAATGTAATGATGGCCTCATGGATTTAGAAAGTGTTCTCTCTGGCTAGGCACAGTGGCTCATGCCTGTAATGCCAGGACTTTGGGAGACCAAGGCAGGTGGATTACTTGAATTCAGGAGTTTGAGACCTTCCTGGCCAACATGGTGAAAGCTGGGCTCTACTAAAAATACAAAAAATTGGCTGGGCGTGGTGGCACGTACCTGTAATCCCAGTTACTGGGGAGGCTGAGGCAGGAGAATCGCTTGAACTCAGGAGGCAGAGGTTGCAGTGAGCCGAAATCATGCCACTGCACTCCAGCTTGGGTGACAGAGCAAGACCTCATCTCAAAAAAGAAAAAAAAGAAAGTGTTCTCTCATGTTTTGTTTTGGTTTGGTTTGGTTTGGTTTGAGACAGAGTCTCGCTCTGTTGTCAGGCTGGAGTGTAGTGGTGCAATCTTGGCTCACTGCACCTTCCACCTCCCAGGTTCAAGCAATTCTCCTGCCTCAGCCTCCCAAGTAGCTGGGACTACAGGTGCATACCACCACGCCCAGCTAATTTTTGTGTTTTTAGTAGAGACGGGGTTTCACCGTGTTGGCCAGGATGGTCTTGATCTCTTTACCTTATGATTCACCTGGCTCGGCCTCCCAAAGTGCTGGGATTACAGGCATGAGCCACCACACCCAGCCTCCTGTTCTACTTTTTTGGAGGATATTGAGAAACACTGGTGTTGATTATTCTTTAAATGTTTAGTACAATTCATTTGTGAATTGACAATTCATTGTTGAGATGTTTTGAAATACTGATTTAATCTCTTTTCTTGTTATAGGTCTCTTGAGATTTTTCATTACTTTTTAATCCAGTTAATTTCTGTGTTTCTAGAAATGTGACCACTTTATTTAGGTTATCTAACTAGTTGTACAATTAATTGTTCATAGTATCCTCTTATAATCTTTATTTCTGAATAGTTTGTTGTAGTGTGCCCCAGTTTCATTTCTAATTTTAATTATTTGCATCTTCTGTCTTTTTTGTCAATCTAGGTGAAGTTTTTCAATGTTATCGATCTTTGCAAAAAGTAACTTTTAGTTTCATTGATTCTCATTGAATAGATTCTTATCTATTCTCCATTTCACGTATTTCCCTCTTTATTATTTCTTCTGTTAGATTAGTTTACTTTCCTCTTTTTTGGTAGTTCCTCAAGATATAAAATTATTTATAGGTATTTACAGCTATAAATTTCCTACTGAGGCGAGATAATGTGGCTCACACCTGTACTCCCAGCACTTTGGGAGGCCAAGGCGAGAAGATTGCTTGAGCCCAGGAATTCAAAGCTGCAGTGAGCTGTGATCGTGCCACTGCACTGCAGCTTGGGGGACCAGAGCCAGACCTTGTCTCAAATAATAATAATAGTAATTTTCCACTGAGCACTCTCTTCATTGCATCCTATAAGTTTAGGTCTGTCCTGTTCATTTCTGTTTTTCTCTACATGTTTTCTTTTGTAATTTGTTTTTGTTGTTGCTGTTCTTGTTGGTGACTAACAGAAATTTATTTCTTATAGCTCTAGAGGCTAGAAATTCCAAGAACAAGGCACAAGCAGATTCAATGTCTCAGGAGGGCCTGCTTCCTGGCTCATACATGATTGTCTTCTCACTGTGTCTTCACATAGTGCAAAGGGAAAGGCAGCTATCTGGGCCTCTCATTTTAAAATTACTTTGTTTTTTGATATGTTTTGAGAAAGGATCTTGCTCTCTTGGCCAGGCTGGAGTAGAGTGGCAAAATCACAGCTTACTGCAGCCTCAACCAACTGGGCTCAAGCAATCCTCTCACCTCAGTCCCCAGAGTAGCTGGAACTACAGGCACATGCCACCATACCCAGTTAATTTTTTAGAAAATTTTTTGTAGAGACGGGTTCACTATGTTGCCTGACTGGTCATGAACTCGCAGCCTCAAGCGATCCTCCTGCAGCAGCCTCCCAACGTGCTAGAATTACAGGCATGAGTCATCGTGCCCAACCTAATTGCTTTTTTAAATTGACAAATTTTCATCGTACATATTAGTGGAGTATAAAGTGATATTATAATTTATGAATACCATACAGAATAATTAAATGAAGCTAATTAACATATCCACCACCTCAAGTACTTATCATATTTTGTGGTGAAAACAGGTGCCTTGTAATTTGTTCTTGATCCTCTGTTTTTTAAGTGTGTGTTAATTCTCACATATTTATGTATTTTAATGTTTTTCTGCCATTATAGATTTCTAGCTTAATTCTGTTGTGTTCTGACAAGGTGCTTTATATATATTCAGTGCTTTCAAATTTACTGAGACTCGGCTGGGTGTGGTGGCTCACACCTGTAATCCCAGCACTTTGGGAGGCCGAGAGTGGATGGATCATTTGAGGTCAGGAGTTGGAGACCAGCCTTGCCAACATGGTGAAACTCTGCTTCTACTAAAAATACAAAAATTAACCAGGCGTGGTGGCATACGCCTGTAATCCCAGCTACTCAGGAGGCTGAGGCAGGAGAGTCGCTTGAACCTGGGAGGTGGAGGTTGCAGTGAGCCGATATTGCACCCCTGCCCTCCAGCCTGGGCAACATAGCAAGACTCTGTCTCAAAAAAAAAAAAAATTAAAAAAATAAATTTCCTGAGACTCGTTCTGTGGCATATACATTTGACATATCCTGAAGATGTTCCACGTGAACTTAAGAATGTGTGTCCTCATGATATCGGATGGACTGTTCTACATGTCTCTGAGGCTTAGTTGGCTTACAGTATTTTTCAAGCTATATCCTTACTGATTTTCTATGTAGATGTCCTTTTATTAAAAGTGTCATACATAACTCTCCAATTATTGCTATAGAACAATCTATTTCTCCCTTAAGTTTTGTCATATAACTTTGGGGTCTGTTTTTGGTGCATACATGTTTATGATTGCTATATCTTCTTCTTCTAATTCTTAAATTTTTTAAAAGAGTCTCAGCTGGGCACACTGGCTCATGCCTGTAATCCCAGCACTTTGGGAGGCCAAGGTGGGCGGATCACAAGGTCAAGAGATTGAGACCATCCTGGCCAACATGGTGAAACCCCATCTCTACTAAAAGTACAAAAATCAGCTGGGCGTGGTGGCACACACCTGTAGGCCCAGCTACTCAGGAGGCTGAAGCAGGGGAATCGCTTGAACCTGGGAGGTGGAGGTTACTGTGAGCCGAGATTGCATCACTGCCCTCCAGCAAGGCGATATAATGAGCCTCTGTCTCAAAAAAAATAAATAAATAAATAAAAGACAGAGTCTCATTATGTTGCTTACACTGAACTTAAACTCCTAGGCTCAAGCAGTCCTCCTACCTCAGCATCCCAAGTTGCTAGAACTAAAGGCATGTACATCATGCATGGCTTATTACATCTTCTTGATGAATTGAAGCTTTTATCAATATATTGCCATCCTTTGTATATTATAAAGTCTTTTACTTAATGTTCGTTTGTCTGACATCATTATAGTAAATCCAATTATCTTTTGGTTGCTATTTGCATGGAATATCTTCTTCCCATCCTTTCACTAACAACCTATCTGTTGCTTTTTATATAAATTGAATTTCTTGTAGACAGAATACGATTTGATCATGGTCTTTATTATTTCATCCATTCTTTAATGGCATGACTTTTTTTTGGAGTGTTTGATTCATTTACATTTAAAGTAAAAATAAAGGATTTTCTTCCTGCCATTTTGCTATATGTGTTCTGAATGTCTTATACTTTTAGCTCCTTATTTCCTCCACTGCTGATTTTTTTGTGTGTTTACTTGATTTTTAGAGTGAATCATTTAACTCTCTTCTAATTTTCATTGATTTGTTTTGTTTTGTTTTGTTTTTCAGACAGTCTTGCTGTGTCGTCCAGACTGGAGTGCAGTGGCACAATCTCGCCTTCTGGGTTCAAGTTATTCTCATGTCTCAGCCTCCTGTGTAGCTGGGACTACAAGCTCATGCCACTACACCTGGCTAATTTTTGTATTTTTAGTAGAGACAGGGTTTCACCTGTTGGCCAGGCTGATCTTTAACTCCTGACCTCATGTGATCTGCCCACCTCACCCTCCCAAAGTGCTGAGATTACAGGTGTGAGCCACTGCACCAGACTTTCATTCAATATTTACTTTCTTTCTTTCCTTTTTTTTTTTTTTCTTTTTGAGATGGAGTCTTCTTGCTCTGTTGCCCAGGCTGGAGTGCAGTGGTGTGATTTCAGCTCATTGCAACCTCCACCTCCTGGGTTCAGGTGATTCTCCTGCCTAAGCCTCCCAAGTAACTGGGATTACAGGTATGCACCACCACGCCTGGGTAATTTTTGTATTTTTAGTAGAGACAGGGTTTCACCATGTTGGCCAGGCTGGTCTCGAACTCCTGACCTCATGTGATCTGCCTGCCTCAGCCTCCCAAAGCATTGGGATTTACAGGAGTGAGCCATTCCACCCAGCCAAAACTTTAACAGCCCTCATAAAGATTACATTTACCGTTCCAAAGTTATATTAAGATTATTTGAATTTGTACCTACTTAACTTCAATAGCATACAAAAATTCTGCTATACAACTGCACACTTCTGTTGTTTTTTTTTTGCAAAATATATCTTTATATATTGTATGCCTAAAACACACACTTATAATTTTTATTGATTTTTTAAAAATCCAGTAAAAAGTAAAAACTGGAGTTATATACAAAAATACCATAAATGTGGTTTTATATTTTCCAATATACTTACCTTTACTAGAGATCTTTATTTCTCCACATAGCTTGAGTTACTGTCTAACCTCCTTTTATTTCATCCTGAAGAACTCCTTTTAGCATCTCTTTTATGTTTATTTATTTATTTATTTATTTATTTATTTATTTATTTATTATTTATTTGAGACAGTCTCACTCTGTTGCCCAGGCTGGAGTGCAGTGGCATGATCTCAGCTCACCACAACCTCTGCCTCCCGGGTCCAGGTGATTTTCCTGCCTCAGCCTCCTGAGTAGCTGGCACTACAGGCATGCACCACCATACCTGGCTAGTTTTTGTATATTTAATAGAGATGGGGTTTCACTATGTTGGCCAGGCTGGTCTCAAACTCTTGACCTCGTGATCCACCTGCCTCAGCCTCCCAAAGTGCTGGGATTAAAGGCATGAGCTACCACACCCAGCAGCATTTCTTGTATGGCAAGTGTAGTGGTAACCTTCTTTGGCATTAGTTTTTCTAGGAATGTCAAATTCTCCCTCATTTTTGGACATTTCCGGTGAGCACAGAATTCTTGGTTGGTAGTGTTTCTTTTTCAGTTCTTAAATATGCCATCTCACCGACTATGTCCCCCATGATTTCTGATGACATATTTGTTATTAATAGTATTGAGAATCCCTTTATATAAGGAATCACTTCTTTCAGCACTCTTTGTCTTTGCCATTTGACATTTTGATGATAATGTGATTCACTGTAGGCCTGAGTTTCTCTCTTTTTTTTAAATAATTTTTTTTTTGAGATGAAGTTTTGCTCTTGTTGCCCAGGCTGGAGTGCAATGGTGCAATCTCGGCTTACTGCAACCTCCGCCTCCCGAGTTCAAGGGATTCTTCTGCCTCAGCCCCCCGAGTAGCTAGGAATCCAGGCACCTGCCACCACGCCCAACTGAGTTTCTCTTACTTGGAGTTTGTTGAGCTTCTTGGATTTAAAGATTCATGTCTTTCATCAAATTTGGAAAGTTTTGCTTAATATTTCTTCACATTTTACTTCTTCCCCTTTATTTCTCTCTTATCTGTCTCCACCTTCCATAATGTGTATGTTGGTCTGATGCATGGCGTACTACAGGTCCTTTAAGTTCTGTTTGGTCTTCATTCTTTTTCCTTTAGTCCCCTCAGAGTTGATATTTTTCAAAGGTTCTATCTTCAAATTTGTGGATTCTTTCTTCTGCATGCTCACATCTTCTGTGAAAGAGAAGATGCAACCAGTGACCAAAGAACTAATGTTAGAAGTTTGGCTTTACAAAGAAAATAGCTCCATGTTATCTTATTTAGAATTGGTAGGTATTTTATTTAGAAAGTATTTTGGAAAGAAAGTAAAAAAGGATATAATCTAGAAAGCAAAGTACAGAAAACTTTACAAAGAACACTTCATAAAAACATTTAAAACAGTTCCTTCTCTGAGAATAAATGAAAATGTGAATAAATGGATAGACAATGAAAAGGTGGAAAAGCTCATGTAATAGTGTTTTTTATCTTCTGCCACAGACCCCAGTGGACTGAGCAAAGGGGGACAAACACAGGAATAAAGACAAAGATAAAAAGATCTGTTTTAAAAGAAGGGGTTGGGGGGCTCCTTGCTTCTAGTGAACAAGGGCCCTGAGCTTCTAGAGCCCTTCATATTTATTGAATAAAGGAAATAGGGAGGAGTGGGTGATCGTCAGCCAGCTGCATGATTTAGTGCAGGCCTGCATGTCTGCTTTCTTTGAACAGTAGGCTCCAGATATTCCAGTAGATAACCTCAAGGAGCATGGCGCCAGGGAGTGATTGCCCTCAGCATACCTTCTGGTGGCAGGTGCAGATATGAGTTTGCCCACATCCTGCATTCATGATAAACACTTTGCTGTTTGATCATATAGCCTCCAGTGGAATGCTGAATTGGTCACAACCCTCAGGCTTTCAGCCCCCAATATCTTCCCCTTTCTGTTTTTGCATTAATTGAATGAATGTAAGGCCAGGTTGGGCAGCTCTCATTTTCTGATTGGCAGTCCATCCAATTTTATAGACTATGAACAGAAAACAAAGACAGAACAGCATTATTCCCAGAACTATACATGAGATGTTAATGTGGCGCTTTAGATAGGTCCAAGGATTGAGGCTCTCCAGACCTCACTGGAATTTGGTCCAGGCTTCTAAAGAAGCCTAAAACTCTTGAGTTTGCTTATTTAAATCAAGAATTTTGTTCTGTAATTCACCAATATCAAAGGTGATATTGGATATGAAAGCTCCCTGCAAATGGGCTTTCACAAGATCCCATGGATACTCACTTTGGTTATATTCTAAGTTGGTTACACAAATATGAGTGTGATTAAAATGACAGCACAATTGCTGTTGCAATTGTAAGCTTTGTACTTGTTCCCCTAACCATAGAGCCATGGATTCAACATTGCCACTTCAGTTTGTAACTCAGTGTTAATTTTACTCTCAAGTAGCCATGTTTTGTTGGTGGTACAAGTCTAGTTCTCCATGTACTGAGCTGTTTGAACAGAACTATGCAAAGCTACAGAGGACATTACTACAGAAGTTATTAGTGTGACCAAGGAAAAATAGCAAAAATTATCATGCCTAAGGCTTTACAGGTGCAATGAGTTAGCTGAGTTAGAAGAAGTTTCATGAAGTGCAAAGCAGGGGTGGCAGCCCAAGGCTCAGATAGATTAACAAGAATCCATACCCCAGGGATGTGACCCATAATTATCAAGGTAGAGATGTGTTTGCAATGTGCTATTATTAATGCAGTGATATAACTGACAAGATTTACAGGTCAATTGGGTATTGTTTACTTGGAGCTGGTCCTTGTTAGCTGCTATAAAGACATAAGGATTAAAAAAAAAACCATAAATTTAGTGGTGATACTCTTTACAAATGTAACATCAAAACTGCATCAAGTAGCAGTACTAGTATTAGAGAGCACCCCTACCCAGATACTACCATTTGTAAATAGGACTGCTGCTTTCCATATTGTTTCTTGAATTGGACCTTTCCTACCTAGATATTGCCACTGAAAAAGAGGCAGGCTAAAGCCTGTTCCATGCCAAGCAACCCAGGCAGCAGAATGGGATTGGATCCCCATGTGGTATAAAGAAGAAGCATTAAAATCCTGCTACCAATGTCAGCGAAGTTTGTGCCATGATGTCTGATTTTCATGTTTACCATCTAGTTGACCTTTAGGTCCCCAATCCACAATGTCTCCAGTTAACATAGATTGTTTTCTAGCCAGTGGGCCAAGACACTGGGTCCATGGAGGGGGTAGGAACTACTGAAAAGAATCCATTCCATATAGTAAACACAATTGGGGTGATTGGGCTGGGAATGGTTGGTTAGCACACCAGTTACATTAATAGAACTAAGACCTAATAAGCACATGACTTTTCCATGGTGACTCAACCACGCTTGAACTTGAATTCTAAGACAGCTACTATGGTTGAGCAATGTCTTTGTAGTGATACACCAGGGGAGTCCTTCCAGTGGGGCCATATAATTGATGACATTGTTCTGAGAGTGTAACTGTTCTATGTCAAGGGGAGTTAGGCGTCCTGGAGTGCATGCTCCCTGATCATGATAGATCTCAGGGGGAGTATCACTCCAAAGAACAGGCCATACTACTGGAGGATTAGGAACATATGCCCAATATGTTTTTGCCTCTGCACAGAGAAAACATACTGCAAAGGACATTATGGCTAACATGTCCAAGAACATGGATTCAGGGGTTTTTGCCTGGCCCTGACACTCCAGCATTTTCTCAGCTTCCTGCATGGTTTTCTTGAGTTGCCCTCAGGTTATGGTGGTTGATGTCATTGTGACTCTGGTCAGTCTTCTCTCCATCTTCGCACTCAGGCTCAGCTGACTCATGGCCCATACCAGAGGGACTGGGCCCATGGTTGGCCACCATGGATCCCTCCAGTCTCCCGTTCCATGGTTGCACGCACCTTGAGGGCACCCAAATATTTTGTCCATCTCCTGTAAAAACACAAGCATACCCTCATCCCCTTGTCAGTAAATCCATCGGAGCTTCCCATTGTCCTTCCATATTTATTAACAGCAAGCCAGTGATAAGCATTGTTTCTATAGATTATAGATTAACTAAAAGTATTCCTTATGGGAAACAAAAGGATGGGCCAAAATAAAGGGATGGGTCTCGCTAGTTATCTGCAGCAGGAGCATATTCTTAAGGCACAGATTGCTCATGCTATTGTTTGTGGTTTAAGAATGACTTTAAGCAGTTTTCTGCCCTGGGTGGGCCAGGTGTTCCTTGCCCTCATTCCGGTAAACCCACAACCTTCCAGTGTGGGAGTCATGGCCATCATGAACATGTCACAGTGCTTCAGAGATTTTGTTTATGGCCAGTTTTGGGGCCAGTTTATGGCCAGATTTTGCGGGACCTGTTCCCAACATCCATTGTCAGTTTTTGTTTAGGGACCCCCATATGAGCAAATGATGACAATGTCACTGTACATGACCAGCTGTCTCTCCTGTTTGGCATGTAGCATGCAGCATATGAGAATAAGTGTCTATAGTCACACGAACATAGCTAAGCTTGCCAAAGGCTGCTAAAGGTGTATCCATGGGTATAACACCAGTGACATGCTGACAAGTGGGACAGGCTTGCACAACAGCTCAAGGCTGGCTGTGAGGCAGATGAAACATCCGAGTAAGGGCAGAGGTGTTTTGATGCAGTAATGCATGAGAAGCTTGAGCTTGTTGAAATACAGAATGAATCAATTTATCTGCTTTGTCATTGCCTAAATATAATGGTCCAGGGAGATGGGTGTGAGAACGGATATGAGAAATATGAAAAGGAGCAGCATGAAAATTAACAGCTTGTTGAAGTCTTAGAAACAAGTTAAGCAATTCTGGCTCTAATGTACTTTTAATTGTAGCAGTTTCTATGCGACTGGCTACATTTACAACATAAGCTGAATCACAGACAATATTAATAGGAGTTGAAGCTGTAATCTCTAAAACTAGAATGACTCAATTAATTCTGAGCATTAAGCTGAAACCCCAGAGGTCCTTATTGTTTGAGTATGTTTAGGTCCATAAATAGCTGTGCGACCTTTGGAAGAGCCAACAGTAAAATAAGTTTGTCCATCTGGAATAGGCTTATGAAGAGTGATCACAGGAAGAATGAAAGAATGGACTTTATAAAACTGCAAAATTTTGTCTGAGGGATAATGATTATCTATTGCACCTGCAAAATCTGTGAGAGCAGTTTGCCATTCAGTCGATATTTCCCATGCTGAGGCCTGTTGCTGGGAGTCTAAAGGAACAGTAGTCTTATCAGGTCATATCCTGTTGAAGGTGTGGCCTGCTCTCCACACCTGTGGGTATTTCTAGTTGGATGGGATGAGAGACTGAGAAAATAAATAAGACACAGAGACAAAGTATAGAGAAATAACAGTGGGCCCAGGGGACCGGCACTCAGCATACCAAGGACCTGCACCAGCACTGGTCTCTGAGTTCCTTCAGTTTTTATTGATTATTATTTTCATTATTTTAGCAAAAAGGAATGTAGTAGGAGAGCAGGGTGATAATAAGGAGAAGGTCAGCAAAAAACATGTGAGCAAAAGAATCTATGTCATAATTAAGTTCAAGGGAAGGTACTATGCCTGGATGTGCACGTAGGCCAGATTTATGTTTCTCTCCACCCAAACATCTCGGTGGGGTAAAGAATAACAAAGCAGCATTTCTGCAAACATGTCTCATCTCCCACCATAGGGCGGTTTTTCTCCTATCTCAGAATTGAACAAATGTACAATTGGGTTTTATACCGAGACATTCAGTACCCAGGGGCAGGCAGGAGACAGTGGCCTTCCTCTATCTCAACTGCAAGAGGCTTTCCTCTTTTACCAATCCACCTCAGCACGGACCCTTTATGGGTGTCAGGCTGGGGGACAGTCAGGTCTTTCTCATCCCACGAGGCCATATTTCAGACTATCACATGGGGAGAAACCTTGGACAATACCCCACTTTCAAAGGCAGAGGTCCCTGGGTTTTCTGCAGTGCATTGTGCCCCTGGTTTATTGAGACTAGAGAACGGCGATGACTTTTACCAAGTATACTGCTTGTAAACCTTTTGTTAACAAGGCACGTCCTGCACAGCCCTAGATCCCTTAAACCCTGATTTCATACAACACATGTTTTTGTGAGCTCCATGTTGGGTCAAAGTGGCTGGGGCAAAGCTACAAATTAACAACATCTCAGCAAAGCAATTGTTTAAAGTACAGGTCTTTTTCAAAATGGAGTCTCTTATGTCTTCCCTTTCTACATAGACACAGTGACAGTCTGATCTCTCTTTCTTTTCCCTACACCTGTAAGCATTTTTGACCTATGCCTGCCCATAGTCACTATTTGTGTAATTAAGGAAAGATAGACTTGCAAAGTTTTCAGTTTGATTAGATAAAAATAGCCAGTCTATCACTGTTACAGATTTCCCTAATCATTGGCCCATGAGTCCTGTTGGAGAATGGGGGGTAGGAAAAATAAACAAAAGCAAAGGTTTTTGCGGCTGCAGCCATGAGGCACGTCATTGTTGAAGCATTTGCTCAGTTGTAACTCAGCTTCTGCCTCTTTTGTAAGCTGCTGCAGGGAATTTAAAGAAGAATCTCCTTGTGGGGTTTGATAAAGATGTGTAAGTTGATAAGTAGCAATACCTAGCATTTCTCACAACCAATTAATGTCCCCTAACAATTGTCAAAAATAATTTAAGGTCTGTAATCTGTCTTTACAGAGAACCACTTTCTGAGGCCATACACTCCTCTCCATGACAATAGTTCCTAAGTAATGGTATGGGGAAGTTGTTTGCACTTTCTCTGGAGCAATTTTGAGCTTCCATTTAACAAGAGCTCACTTTACTTCTCGAATAATTGATGCAATATTTGATCTGTAGGAGCAGCCAAAAGAATATCCTCCATGTAATGAATGACATATGCAGTGGGAAACATATTTTGGGGTTCTTTTAATGCTCTTTGCACAAAATGCTGACATAATGTGGGACTGTTAAGCATGTCTTGAGGTAAAACTCTCCATTGATAATGAGAAACAGGTTCTTTTTTAATAATAGAAGGCACAGAGGAGGTGAATCAAGGCTTATCTTTCTCATGTAATGCTATAGTAAAGAAACAATCTTTAACATCTATTACTACAAGAGGCCAGTCCCTTGGAATGGTTGCCAGGGATGGCAGACCTTGCTGTAATGCACCCATTGGTTTAATCTGTGCATTAATAGCTCTCAAATCATGTAGCAATCACCATTTTCCTGACTTCTTTGGAATTACAACTACTGGTGAATTCCAGAAGCTAACTGACTCCTCAATATGTCAAGCATCCAATTACTTTTACTAGCTGATGGAATTTAGATAGTTTCTCCTGTGATAGGGGTCATTGATCCACCCACACAGGTTTGTCAGTCAGCCACTCTAGCAGCAAAGCAGTGGGTAGAGGAGAAATATTAATGAACCCAATCATAAATCCTGATGTCCCTATCTTTTTCTGTCTGTCTTTCCAGTTATTGATATCAGGTTAGGGTTTCCTTGTAGGAATTTTTCTAAACCTTTCCCACTCTGATATCCCATGTCTTTCAACATTTTAAATCCTGGGTTATCAAAGTTTTCATTTAAAAGTCTCATATCCCAAGCTGTAAGTAAGTCTCGGCCCCATAAATTCATAGCTATATTTGCAACATAAGGCTGGAAAGTACATGATTGTCCATCCAGACCAAGACAAGGTAAAATCTCAGCACTCTGTTGAATGCTTTGAGCAGCTCCTACTCCCACTAGGGATGTGGATGTTCATCTGAGGGGCCAAGAATGGAGGCCAATCCTCACTAGATATTATTGACATATCAGCTCCTGTGTCTATAACTCATAAAAAATTTTTTCCTTTAATTTGCACTACACAGATGGGTCTATTAGAGGCTATGGGTTTTGATAAATAGATTTATCATGTAGTTGTGCTCTCAAATCCTTTATTTCCCCATTTCTCCTTTCATGGAGAAGGGTGTAATTTGCAGGGAATAGGCAATAATAGCACTATATATTCCCCTGGTTTAAAAACTCAAAGATCTTGTGACATTAAAACTACTTTAATTTCTCCTTCATAGCCGGGCACGGTGGCTCACGCCTGTAATCCCAGCACTTTGGGAGGATGACGCAGGTGGATCACGAGGTCAGGAGATCGAGACCATCCTGTCTAACATGGTGAAACCCCGTCTTTACTAAAAATACAAAAAAAAATAGCCAGGCGTGGTGGCGAGCGCCTATTGTCCCAGCTACTTGGGAGGCTGAGGCAGGAGAATGGCGTGAACCCAGGAGGCAGAGCTTGCAGTGAGCTGAGATTGCACCACTGCACTCCAGCCTGGGTGACAGAGCAAGACTCTGTCTCAAAGAAAAATTCTCCTTCATAATCGGAGTTAACTACTTTGTGGACTACATTGATTTCTTGCAAGTTAAGGCAGCTTTGCCTAAAATTAGTCCCATGTATCCTGCTGGTAAATGTCCCCAAATGCCAGTGGGAACTTTTGTAGGTTTGTCTCCTCCAATTAGTGTAATTCTTTCTCTGGCAGGGAAATCTAATCCTGCACTTCCTGGTGTTCCTGGGGAGAGGGAATCAATATTTGTCACGGGACCCACCCCTGAAGTGGGGTTGTTGTCTGAACTGGGAATGCCCTCATTGTCTGAGGGGCCTGGGTCCAGGCCCCCTTATCATTTCCCAACAGGTGGGGTGCCATTCTGATGAAATTTTGAGCAGCATTGATTAGCCCAATGATTTCCTTTGTTACAGCAAGGACAGAGTCCTGGCATTTTTTTCTGCTGGTGTTGGCACCACATTGTAAAGTCCTTTCTGTTCTGAGATCTGGTGGCATTCCTTTTTAAAACGTCCAGTTTTTCCACAATTATAACATTTTCCCACTTTGGGGTTTGACCCTTGGCTCCTTTTAGATTTGTCAACTACTAAACTAGCCATTGCTTGAGCTAACATTGTAGAATGATGAAATTCAGTTCCTACATCCTGACAGGCTTTAAGGTAATTCCCCAAGCTCTTTGTGGATCTCACAGGAGCCATTGCACGCTTGCAATCTGCATTTTCATTTTCATAGGCTGGAGTTATGGTAAGCATTTCTGTAGCAGAGACATGAGGGACCTGATTCTGCACTGCCTCTTGCAGCCACGTGATAAATTGTGCATAAGGTTCCCATGATCCCTGCATGACAAGTAGAAAAGACTGCACTGGAACTCCCTCTTCAGGAATTGTGCTCCAAGCATGCTTGGCGGCTAAGGCAGACTGGTGGTAAGCAGCCTCTGGGAGTGTTAATTGTTGTACCAGATCTGAAAAGGGGTCACTGCCTGTCAGCATTTTCTCTGTAGTGTTTCCTTGACCAGAGGTGCAATTCTGCCTAGCCTGGTCTGAGCACATTTCTTGTCAATTTAAACTCCATGTGAAATACGCAGTGACGGATAAGCAAGTGTGAGCCAAATGTTTTATATCAAAGGGTGGGAGGTGCATGGCTCCGAACACTGATTCTAACAGTCTTATAGTAAACAGGCTTTGCACCCCATTATTAACCACACTAGCTTTTAATTCTTTTAGTAATTTAAACTCTACAAGAGTGTGCTCATGTAAAAGATTTTGCAGATCATTCGGATCAGGCCTTACAGTAATAGGAAAACCGCAAGGTCCTAAAGGTTCCCCAGCCATAGCAGCAGCATGCAAAATTTTTTGTACATGGGTTTCTACTTCTGTTACTGGATGGGGTGGCAGAGGCCAATTCTCCTCTCCTATTTCCTGCTTAGCAAACAGCCAATTCTCCTCCCCTTTCTCCTGCTCATTATTTTCAATAGGCACTGTTGGAGAAACAAATGATGTTTTTAATTCTTGAGACTCAGAACCTGACTCCTGATGTCTGACAGAATAAGAAGACAATGGCAGTAGGACCGTGTGAACAAAAACGCAAGCAGAAAAAACAGTAGGGTCTACTTTGAAACCTTTTTGATGAGTCCGTTTCAATCCCTTTTCTATTTTGTCCCAATTTTCTACATTGAGAGTGCCTGCCTGCAGAAACCATGGGTTATGTGTAATAACCTCCTGCAGAAGCCTAGTTAATGCCTGTGAATTAACTTGAGCTCCAGACTGTTTCAACAGAACTTTAAGCAATTGCACATAATGTTTTTCTTCAACAGACAAATTCTGCCCCATGTTACCCTGATTCAGAAACTTCCCATTCCCAGTACTTCTTTAGAACACTGACCTTATACTCCCTGCTGGCAGATTTGTCCCAGGGTACTCATTCATCTTGTTAGCTTCACTTCCTCTGCTCCAGCAGACCTTCTTCATTCATGTCCTTGAAGTCCCTGTTCATGATGTCACTTTGCCGCAGACCCTGGTGGACTGAACAAAGGAGAACGAACACAGAAATAAAGATAAAAACAAAAATATCTGTTTTAAAAGAAGGGGTTGGGGGCTCCTTGCTTCTAGTGAACAAGGGCCCTGAGCTTCTAGAGCCCTTCATATTTATTGAGTAAAGGAAATAGGGAGGAGGGGGTGATTGTCAGTCAGCTGCTTGATTTAGTGCAGGCCTGCATGACTGCTTTCTTTGAACAGTAGGCTCCAGATATTCCAGTAGATAACCTCAAGGAGCACAGCACCAGGGAGTGATTGCCCTAGGCATAACTTCTGGTGGCAGGCGCAGATGTGAGTTTGCCCACATGCTGCATATATGATAAACAGTTTGCTGTTTGATCATATAGCCTCCAATGGAATGCTGAGTTGGTCACAACCCTCAGGCTTTCAGCTCCCCAAATTTTTCACTATAGAGAATTCCTTTATGTAAGGAATTACTTCTTTCATCACTCTTTGTCTTTGCTATTTGACATTTTGATGATAATGTGACTCACTGTGGGCCTCTCTGAGTTTCTCTTACTTGAAGTTTGCTGAGCTTGGATTTAGAGATTCATGCCTTTCATCAAATTTGGAAAGTTTTACCTATTATTTCTTCATATTTTAATTCTTCCCATTTATTTGTCTGTTATCTTTCTCCACTGGCTTCTCACTAGACAAGGCTGTCCCACACAATGACACTTTTCTGCCTGGGGCTCACCTGTACAGGTGACTTGAAGGATTCCTCTCTTCTCTGACCTCACCTTTTTGCACTACACCTTCTTAATCATACTACATTTGCAGAGCTGATACCCTGCTCATGGGACTAGACACAGGATGTTGGAGTCATGAGTAGGAGACAAGAACTTTGCACAAAAAGGATTCTAACACTTTGGGTTTAAAGCGTTCTGAAGATAGACAAGTCCAATTTTAGAAACAGCAAAATAATAAGAGCAGAAAATTTTCACAGGGACTCAAAAGCAAATACCCTCACTCACTACCCCATATAGAACTAATCCTTGAAAACCATGACAGAGAAAATGAAATCCGTGCAATGAACAGATTTTTACTTTCCTGGGAAGTCACTAGACTGCCTCACAAGGACAGGGACCATCCATTTTGTGTTCACCACTAACTTGCCATTATTATGGCAAATCTTGGAACACAAGACATGCTCAAGAACAGCTATTTGCTGCATCAAAAATGAAGAAGGAATGAGGCCAGCCTGCTCCACCAAGGTTAAGTTTCTAAAGTTCTCCAGCAACATGTCTCTGTACAGGTTTTCCCAAAGAAAGTCCAGTAACGCCCACTCCTCCAACAATGTCTACTGCCATTTACTTGAAGGTTGAGGAGTTCTAAAATATCACACACATATTCTGGCTCAGGCAATGGGCATCTTCAAGAATGTACCAGGATGGATATCACAGGAGGATGATGGATGGGCTGGTAGCACTAGGGAAGGAGACCAAAACAGGAATTCAGACATGTTCTTGAGGCTTCTTATTATCTGCCCCATGACTCACTTCTCTCCTCTTTTACCCACAAACACTGAACCATCTTCTAGATAGAAGCCTTGATGGCTTCACTAGCATATAGTTGACCTGATTTTTCCACTATGTTGTAAAAACTCATCCAGTGGCCGGGCATAGTGGCTCATGCCTGTAATCCCAGCACTTTGGGAGGCTGAGATGGGTGGATCACCTGAGGCCGGGAGTTTGAGACCAGCCTGACCAACATGGAGAAACCCTGTCTTTACTAAAAATAAAAAATTAGCCGGGCATGGTGTCACATGCCTGTAATTCCAGCTACTTGGGAGGCTGAGGCAGTAGAATCGCTCAAACCTGGGGGGTGGAGGTTGTGGTGAGCCGAGATTGCACTATTGCACTCCAGCCTAGGCAACAAGAGAGAGACTCCATCTCAAAAAAAAAAAAAAAAAAAAGGGAGTAGGGGAGAATGAATATTGAGAAGACAACTAGCTATTATTTGACCTGCGAGGTCAGAGAGAATTTTCTCATAAATAAGAATAAAGAGGCCAGGAGTGGTGGCTCATGCCTATAATCCCAGCACTTTGGGAGGACAAGGCAGGTGGATCACGAGGTCAAGAGATCAAGACCATCCTGGCCAACATGATGAAACTCCATCTCTACTAAAAATACAAAAATTAGCTGGGTGTGGTGGTGCACGCCTGTAGTAGTATCTGTAGTTCCAGCTACTCAGGAGACTGAGTCAGGAGAATCGCTTGAACCCAGGAAGTGGAGGTTGCAGTGAGCCAAGATTGCGCCACTGCACTCCAGCCTGGTGATAGAGCAAGATTCTGCCTCAAAAATAAATAAATAAAAGAATAAGGAAGCTGAGCACAATGGTTCATGCCTGTAATCCCAGCACTTTGGGAGGCCAAGGTGGGTGGATCACCTGAGTTCAGGAGTTCCAGACCTGCCTGTCCAATATGGTGAAACCCCATCTCTATGAAAAGTACAAAAAATTAGACAGGCATGGTGGCATGTGCCTGTAATCCCAGCTACTCAGGAAGCTGAGGCAGGAGAATCACTTGAACCCAGGAGGCAGAGGTTGCAGTGAGCTGAGATTGTGCCATTACACTCCAGCCTCGACAACAAGACTAAAACCTTGTCTCAAAAAATATATATAAATAAAAATAAAAGGCCAGGCTCAGTGGCTCACGCCTGTAATTCCAGAACTTTGGGAGGCCAAGGTGGGCGGATCACGAGATCAGGAGATCGAGACCATCCTGACGAGCATGGTGAAACCCCATCTCTACTAAAAATACAAAAATTACCTGGGCGTGGTGGTAGGCACCTGTAGTCCCAGCTACTTGGGAGGCTGAGGCAGGAGAATCGCTTGAACCCGGGAAGCACAGGTTGTAGTGAGCTGAGATTGCACCACTGCACTCCAGCCTGGACCACAGAGATAGCCTCAGTCTTAAAATAAAATAAAATAAAATATATAAAATAAAATAAAATAAAGGCCAGGTGCAGTTGCTCATGCCTGTAATCCCAGCACTTTAGGAGGCCAAGGCAGGAGGCTCTCTTGAGGCCAGTGGTTCCAGACCAGCCTGGGCAACATAGTGAGACCACCATCTCTTTTTTTTTTTTTTTTTTGAGACGGAGGCTTGCTCTGTCACCCAGGCTGGAGTGCAGTGGAGTGATATTGCCTCACTGCTAGCTCCACCTCCCGGGTTCACACCATTCTCCTGCCTCAGCATCCTGAGTATCTGGGACTACAGGCACCCTACAACGCCTGGCTAATTTTTTTGTATTTTTTTAGTAAAGACAGGGTTTCAGTGTGTTAGCAAGATGGTCTGGATCTCCTGACCTCGTGATCTGCCTGCCTCGGCCTCCCAAAGTGCTGGGATTACAGGTGTGAGCCACTGTGCCCGGCCCCTCATCTCTATTTTTTAAATTTTTTTTTTAAAGAAGAAATGCGACGGCTGAGACTGCATCTATCCGCCAGCACAAAGCCTTGCCCCCACCCACTCCACCGCCTATACACGCCCGCTGTCAGTTCACCATGGATGATGATATTGAGGTGCTTTTACTTGACAATGGCTCAAGCATGTGCAAGGCCAGCTTTGCGGGCGACAATGTCCCCCGGGCCATCTTCCCCTCCATCGTGGGGCATCTGCAGCACCAGGGCATTATGATGGGCATGGGTCAGAAGGACTCCTACGTGGGTGAAGAGGCCCAGAGCAAGAGAGGCAACCTGACCCTGAAATACCCCAGCGAGCACAGCATCATCACCAACTGGGATGACATTGAGAAGATCTGGCACCATGCCTTCCTTTTTTTTTCTTTTTTTTGAGTGGGAGTCTCACTCTGTCACTCAGGCTGGAGGGCAGTGGCGCAATCTCGGCTCACTGCATGCTCCACCTCCCGGGCTCACACCATTCTCCTGCCTCAGCCTCCTGAGTAGCTGGGACTACAGGCACCCGCCACCATGCCCGGCTAATTTTTTGTATTTTTAGTAGAGATGGGGATTCACCATCTTAGCCAGGATGGTCTCGATCTCCTGACCTCGTGATCTACCTGCCTCAGCCTCCCAAAGTGCTGGGATTACAGGCGTGAGCCACCGCACCCAGCCTGGCTACAATGAGCTGCATGTGGCTCCCGAGGAGCACTCGGTGCTGCCCACTGAGGCCCCCCGAACCCCAAGACCAACCATGAGAAGATGACCCAGATAATGTCTGAGACCTTCAACACCGCATCCATGTACATAGACATCCAGGTTCTGCTGTCCCTGCACGTGGCCTCCAGCTTCTCCCTGAAGAAGAGATTCCAGCTGCCTGATGGCCAGGTCATCATCATTGGCAACGAGTGGTCCCTGCTGTCCCATAGCACTCTTCCAGCCTTCCTTCCTGGGCATGGAATCCTGTGGCATCCACAAAACTACCTTCAACTCCATCATGAAATGTGACATGGACATCTGCAAAGACCTGTATACCAACCCAGTGCTGTCCAGTGACACCACCATGTACCCTGGCATTGCTGACAGGATGGAGGAGGAGATCACTACCATGGCTCCCAGCATGAAGATCAACATCATTGCTCCTCTTGAGTACAAATATTCTGTATGGATCAGTGGCTCCATCTTGGCCTCGCTGTCCCCCTTCCAGCAGATGTGGATCAGCAGGCAGGAATAAGAGGAGTCCGGCCTCTGTGTTGTCCACCCTACCGCAAATACTTCTAGGTGTACGGTGACTTACGTTATAATCTTTCTTGACAAAAACCTAACTTATGCAGAAAATAAGATAAGATTGGCATTTTTTTTTTTTTTTTGGCTTAAGATTTAAAACCTGGAATGGTGAAGGTGACAGCAGTTAGTTGGAGTGAGGAATCCCAAATGTTCTACAATGCGGCTGAGGACTTTGATTATACATTGTTCTTTTTTTTAATAGTCATTCCATATATTGGAAGGTGCATTCTCTTTTTTGTTTTTTGTTTTTTTGAGACAGAGTCTCGCTTTGTCGCCCAGACTGGAGTGCAGTGGTGCAAATCGGCACACTGCAACCTCCGCCTCCCAGGTTCAAGCGATTCTTCTGCCTCAGCCTCCCAAGTAGCTGGGATTACAGGTGCACCACCACACCCAGCTAATTTTTGTATTTTTAGTAGAGATGGGGTTTAACCATATTGGCAATGATGGTCTCGAACTCCTGACCTCATGATCCACCCACCTCAGCCTCCCATGCTGGCATTACAGGCGTGAGCCACCATGCCCAGCTGGGCGGTGCATTCTTACAGGAAGTCCCTTGCCCTCCCAAAACCCACCCCATTTCTAAGGAGAATGCCCAGTCCTCTCCCAAGTTCATATGGGGTGGTGATAGCATTGCTTTCGTGTAAATTATATAATACAAAATTTTTTTAATCTTTGCCTTTGTATTTTTATTTTAATTTTGAATGATCAGCTATCATGGCCCCCCTTTTTTGTCCCCCAATTTGAGATGTATAAAGGCTTTTGGTCTCCCTGTGGGTGGGTGGAGGAATGGAGGCAGCCAGGGCTTACCTGTACACTGACTTGACACCAGTTGAATGAAAGTGCACACCTTAAAAAAAAAAAAGAAAAGAAATTCCATGTAGACCCATGGTATGACCAATTATCAATGACACTAGAGAGGACTATCTAAAAGCATCTATTAATAATCCCTCATGACAGCCAGGTGAGGTGGCAGAGGTTGCAGTGAGCAGAGGTTGCACCCCTGGACTCCAAGCCTGAGTGACCGAGGGAGACTCCATCTCAAAACAAAAACAAAAAATCCCGAAGTTTTGCAGAATCTGGATTTTATGAAAAACAAAAAACAAAAAGCAAAAAAAAACCAACTTATCTTGGCAGTTAAACACACACTCACTGTTAAATGAACATATAATGCAAATGAGAAAGTGTTTACAACTGCAGTCATGAAGTGCTAATTTATAAAATGTGCATAACAGAACAAGTAACATATTCAGAAACTCTTTCAAAAACAAATTTAATCATATAAAACCACCACAGAAAACTAAGAGGCCACACGTCTTATCTGAGAATAGGACACACAGAAAGACAATTTCATCTTCATGTCACTTATTTGAATGTACCCCCAAAATGAATTATCTTGTTTGCAACAAGAGTGATACAGAAAGGCTTCCACAGCTGGGCACAGTGGGTCATACCTGTAATCCCAGCGCTTTGGGAGGCTGAGGTGGGTGGATCACCTGAGGTTGGGAGTTCGAGACCAGCCTGACCAACATGGAGAAACCCCGCCTCTACTAAAAATACAAAAAAATTAGCCGGGTGTGGTGGCGCATGCCTGTAATCCTACTCAGGAGGCTGAGGCAGGAGAATCACTTGAACCTGGGAGGTGGAGGTTGCGGTGAACCAAGATCCCACCATTGCACTCCAAGGCTGGATGCCTGGAGAAACCCAGTGGACACATTCAGCTTACAGCTTATTCCAATCATGACTGAAGAGGCCCAGGCAGGCAATGTGTCCCCTTGAGCCAGCAGCTTAGCTTCAGGTAGAGAAACGCATGATAAAATTATGATAAAGTTTTTCCAAAAGATGTAGCTGTCAATAGGTAAAGCCACAAGGCTGCTAATGTCAGGCTGCCGTGCTCATTCCATTTCCATTTCTATGTGACCAGCACAGCTTACTGGGACATTCCCTTGAGGGTCACTGAATTCTTTGGAGATGTCAAGCATTGGGTTTCAGAAGAGATTAGTACTAGGTCCCTATCTGACCTTTTTTTTTTTTTTTTTAATAGAGGCAGAGTCTTGCTATGTTGCCCCAGGCTGGTTGTGAACTCCTGGGTTCAGGTGATCCTCCTGTCTTGGCCTCCCAAAGTGCTGAGATTACAGGCGTGAGCCACTGGGCCCAGCCCCTACCTCACCGTTGTTTTTTTTGTTTTTTTGTTTTTTTTTTTTTAGATGAAGCTTCACTTGTCGCACAGGCTGGAGTGCAGTGGTGCAATCTTGGCTCACTGCAACTCCCACCTCCTGGGTTTAAACAACTTTCCTGCCTCAGCCTCCTGAGTAGCTGGGATTACAGGTCCCCACCATCATGCCTGGCTAATTTTTGTATTTTTAGTAGAGATGGGGTTTTGCCATGTTGGCCAGGCTGGTCTACAATTCCTGCCTTGGCCTCCCAAGTAGCTGGGATTACTGGCATGCACCACAACACCTGGCTAATTTTGTATTTTTAGTAGAGATGGGGTTTCACCATATTGACCAGGCTGGACTCGAACTCCTGACCTCCAGTGATCCACCCGCCTCGGCCTCCCAAAGTGCTGAGATTAGAGGTGTGAGCCACCATGCCAGGCCCCCTACCTGACCTTTTAAAGAACGGACATGCTTGGTGGCTCCATCAGGGAGATATTACGGCATGTGAAATATCTAAGGGTTGTATCCCACTTTTCCCCTTCCCATGGCTTCACAGCAATTTACAATGTACAAGAGAAGCCTTATGAATGAACAAAGGCAATTCCACTTGATTTACAAGCAGGTTTCTCTCCACTGAGTTTCTACAACTTCTATAAGGTATGAAGTTTTTAAAAGCCCTGCCACATTCCTTTTTTTCTCTTATTTTTCAGTCAACTTTTTCTTTAGACAGGGTCTCATTCTGTTACCCAGGCTGGAGTGCACTGGCACAATCTCAGCTCACTGCAACCTCTGCCTCTTGGGCTCAAGTGATCTTCCCACCTCAGCCTCCTCAGTCGCTGGGACTACAGATGCACACTACCATGCCCAGCTAATTTTTGTACTTTTGTAGAGATGAAGTTTCACCATGTTGCCCAGGCTGGTCTCGAACTCCTGGGCTCAAGTGATCTGCCCACCTCAGCCTCCCAAAGTGCTGGGATTACAGGTGTGAGCCACTGTGCTTGGCCCACATTCCTTATGATGGGTCTTCAATCCACTCTAAGCTCTTCCATTTTGTGCAAAATCACATTCTTTGATTTCATACTACAAGAAACCTCTTCTTTATATTCTTTTATTTTTTCTCCTGTGAGTTTTATAAGTTCTTTCACCAGATGAGTTCGGATGCTTTAAGGGATAATAAAATGGTTTTTCACATGCCTTAGATTCACTGAAATGGTCTCCTGCATGATTTCTTACATTTAGCAGACCAAAGATTGAAAAGAGGCCAGGTGTGGTGGCTCATGCCTATAATCCCAGCACTTTGGGAAGCTGAGGTGGGCAGATCACTTCAGACCACGAGTTTAAGCCCACCCTGACCAACATAATGAAACCCCAGCTCTACTAAAAATACAAAAATTAGCCGAGCATGGTGGTATGTGCCTGTAATCCTAGCTACTCCAGAGGCTGAGACAGGAGAAATGCTTGAACCCAGGAGGCAGAGGTTGCAGTGAGCCAAGATCATGCCATTGTACTCAGGCCTGGGCAACAGAGGGCGGCTATGTCTCAAACACACACACACACACACACTACACAGACAGAAAACACTTCATTCCTTACATTCATAAGGTTTCTCTCCATTGTAACTCTGAACATGAATATTAAAAACTATGGAATATCTGAAGGTTTTCTCACATTCTTTACTGTATTATTTTGATAGAGTTGACCAAAAAAAGAACCCCACACATTGGATGGCTTAAATAACAGAAATTTATTTGCTCATAATTTTTGAGGCTGGAAGTCCAGGATCAAAGTGTAGATAAGGATGATTTCCTCTATAATGAGCCTTAAAAGAAGGATCTCCTCCAGGAATCTCTCTTTGCCTTGCAGGTAACCATTTCTGGTCACTTCACATAAAATTCTGTTCCTGCTACCCTGGTATCTCTTTCACTTCTTATAAGGAAACCAGTCATATTGAATGAGGGCCCCAGTCTAACTGCCTCATTTTAAAATCACCTCTTTAAAAAACCACATCTCCAATACCACCATTATCTTGAGGTCCCAGGGATGAAAGCCTTAATGTTAATGGGTGGATGGGACATGTGACATAATCTAGATCAGTGGTCCCCTAACTTTTTGGCACCAGGGACCAGTTTCGTGGAAGACATTTTTCCCACGGACTGGAGTTGGGGATTAAACTGTTCCAGTTCAGATCATCAGGCATTAGATTCTCATAAGGACTGTGCAACCTAGATCCCTTGCATGTGCAGTTCACAATGAAGTTCATGCTCCTATGAGAATCTAATGCCATTACTGATCTGACAGAAAGTTGAGCTCAGGCAGTAATGTTTGCTCATCCTACATTCACCTCCTGCTGTGCACCCTGGATCCTAACAGGCCACAGACCAGTACCAGTCTATGGCCCAGGGGTTTGGGGATCCCTGATCTAGGCCATTCCACTGATTATATTCATCAAGTTATTCTCCAGCACACATTGATATATGAATAGTAAAGCTTGTGGAACATAAAAGGGTTTTCCCACAATCCTTGAATTCATAGTTTCTCTCCAGTTTGTGTTCTAAAATGTTTATCGAGGATTAAGTGGCAGGCAAGGGCTTTCCCACATTCCTTACATCAATATGGCTTCTCTCCACTGGGAATCCTGACATATAGCTTAAGGCTTGAGGAATAAGTGAAGATTTTCCCACATTCCTTATAAACATAGGTTTTCTCCTAGTGGGAGTTTTGTGGTATCAGTCCTATGGGTTAAATGAAGCCTTTCCCATATTTTCCATTTATGTAGGGTTTCCTGCCACTGTGAATTCTTACAAGTTCATTATGACCTGAGATAATAAAGAAGTGGTTCCAGATTCCCAACTCTCACAGCATTTTTCTACAATGTGACTTTGTTCACATCTTTCATGTAAATGGGAACAACAGAGAGCTTTACCACAATTCTAACATTGATAAGGTTTCTCTCCAGCATGAGTTCTTTAATGACATGGAAAGGGACTGTAAGAATTGAAGAACTGGCTGGGCATGATGGCTCATGTCTGTAATCTCAGCACTTTGGGAGGTCAAACCAGGCAGATCACTGGAGGTCAGGAGTTCGAGACCAGCCTGACCAACACGGAGAATCCCTGCCTCCACTAAAAATACAAAATTAGCCAGACGTGATGGTACATGCCTGTAATCCCAGCTACTTGGGAGGCTGAGGCAGAAGAATCGCTTGAACCTGGGTGATGGCAGTTGTGGTGAGCCAAGATTGAGCCATTGCACTCCAGCCTGGGCAACAAGAGCAAAACTCTTGACTCAAAAAAAAAAAAAAAAATTCAAGAATTTATCATACTACTTATACTCACAGGGTTTCTTTACAGTGTGAGTTCATATACTTGAAATGAATTTAAATAACTAGGTTTTTCAACATTGCTTTACATTTTTAGGATTTTACTTTAGTGAGTTTGTATGTGGATATTAAAAAGGAAGGATTATATAAATCCTTTTCAACATTTCTTATGCTGAAAGGGCATCTCTCCAAAGTAAATTTTCACACATTCAATAAGGTTTGAGTAACTAGTGACAGCTTCTCCACATTCCTAACATTCATAGGGCTCTGTCCACTATGAGTTCATGTTTAAGAAAGGCTGAGCATTGATGATGGGTTTGTCGTCGTTGTTGTTGTTGTTGTTTTTGAGACAGAGTCTCACTCTGTCACCCAGGCTGGCATGCAGTGGCGTGATCTCAGCTCACTGCAAGCTCTGCCTCCTGGATTCACACCATTCTCCTGCCTCAGCCTCCCAAGTAGCTGGGACTACAGGTGCCCGCCACCACACCCAGCTAATTTTTTTGTATTTTTAGTAGAGACGGGGTTTCACCATGTTGGCCAGGATGGTCTCGATTTCCTGACCTCGTGATCCACCCACCTCTGCCTCCCAAAGTGCTGGGATTACAGGGGTGAGCCACTGCGCCCAGCCTTTTCTTTTTTTTTTTTTTTTTGAGACAGTGTCTCACTGTTTCCCAGGCTGGAGTGCAGTGTCACAATCTCAGCTCACTGTGACCTCCACCTCCTGGATTCAAGTCATTTAAGCTGGTCATGAACTCCCAACCTCAGGTGATCCACCTGCCTTGGCCTCCCAAAGTGCTGGGATTACAGGCATAAACCACCACACCTGGGGTTTTAGTCAGAGCTTCAGTGACCTGGAGGAAAGGAAATATCCAACTCCAGCCAACTCTATACATCCTGACCCAACTAAAGGGTGGGAAAAACTGAAGTTCACAGTGCAGAAGCACAGACTCACTGGAAGACTGACATCTAATCCCTGGACAATAGAATGCTGCCCCTCTCCCCACAGCTTACCACCATTACTAGAGGCCTGCTTACAGCAGTTCCTCTTATCCAGTATGCCATGTCCAGCTAAGCAAAAATTACAAGCATACTAGAAGGCAAAAGTTAGTTTAAAGAGAAAGAGTAAGAACCAGAACCAGATATAGCAGGATTGCTGAAATTATCAGACTGGGAATTTAAAACAATTATGATTGATATGCCATGGGTTCTACTGGATAAAGCAGACAGCATCCAAGAACAGACAGGCAGTGTAAACACAGAGATGGAAATTCTAAGAACCACAAAGAAATGCTAGAGATTGAAGACAGTGTAACAGAAATGAAGAATGTCTTTGGTAGGCTTATTATTGGCCAAGAAACAGCCAACTAAAGAGCTTGAGAATGTATCAGCAGAAACATCTACACCTGAAAAGCAAAGAGAAGTAAGAATAAAAAAAACAAGATATAAGAACTGTGGGATAGCTACAAAAGATGTATCATACATATAAAGGAAATACCAGATGGAAAGAAAAAAAAAGGGAAAGAAATATTTGAAACAATGACAGAATTTCTCAAAATTAACTCAGACACCAAAACACAAATCCAGGAAGCTAAGCAAACACCAAGCAGGACAAGCACCAAAAACCTATACCTATGCATATCATTTAAAAATACAGAATATCAAAGATAAAAAATTTTCATAGAAGCCAGAGGGGGGGAAATGCTTTAAGTATTGAGGATCAAGTATAAGAATTATATTCAACTTTGAGCATAGAAGGAAGAAGTGAAGGTAAAATAAAAATGTTTATTTTTCTAATTCTTAATTGATCTAATAGATAACTTCTGAAAAAAAGCTACAATGTATTAGATTACATATGCTAATTTGTGTGTGTGTATAGGCATACAAGTGAAATATAGTAATGATGGAAGGTCTGAGAGGGAGGATTTAGGATTATTTTGATAGTATAAGGTATTAACACTACTGAAGAAACAGTACAGTATTATAAGAATTGATGTAAATATTATGGCATGTGAAAAATTTAAAGGTTATACCATATTCCTTACCTTCCCAGGGTTCTGAGGTAATTTTACATGTGTAAAAAAGAATTCTGTGGAATTAATGTAAGGCTTCCTACATGCATTACAGGTAGAAGGCTTCTCTCCAGTTCGACTTCTTACACCTTCTAGAAGGTAGAAAACATTAATGTAAGCTTTTCCACAATCCTAATGGGGTTTCAGTCCACTCCAAGTTCCAATATGGTGTATGGGGTCACATTCCTTGCTTTCACAGTAAAAGAAACTTTCTTTCCTTTTTTCCCCTCTATTTTCACATGGTCTATGACCAGACAACTTGCATGTGAATATTAAAATATAGTGAACATTCACAGGCTTTTTCATGCACCTTATTCATACAATTTCTCTCCTACATAATTTCTCCTGTATGTAGAAAGGACTGAAGACTCAATGAAGGCTTTCCCACGTCTTACATTCATATAGTTTCTCTCCAGTGTGGCTTTGCATGTGAACATTAAGGCTTTTGGACAATCTACAAATGTTTTTGCTTATTGCTTACTGTATTCACTTGCTAGAGCTGCCACAACAAAATACCACAGACTGGGTGGCTCAAACAAGAGAAGTTTATTTGTTCAAAGTTCTGGAAGCCCAAGATGAAGGTGCCAGCAGGGTTGGTGGCTTTGATAGAAGGATCTGTCCCAGTCCTCTGTCTTTGGCTTGCAGATGGCCATCATCTGATGACTTCACATCATCTTCTATTTGTTGTCCCAGTTGTGTCTTTCTCTTCTTATAGGGACACCAATCATATCGGATTAGGGATGTACTCTAACAGACTCAATTTAATCAAATAGTTTTTTTTTTTTTTTTTGAGATGGAGTCTCACTCCGTCACCCAGGCTGGAGTGCAGTAGCATGATCTCTGCTCACTGCAACTTCTTCTTCCTAGGTTCAAGTGATTCACTTGCCTCAGCCTCCCAAGTAGCTGGGATTACAGGCGCCTGCCACCATGCCTGACTAAATTTTTTGTATTTTTAGTAGAGACAGGGTTTTGCCATGTTGGCCAGGGTGGTCTCAAACTCCTGACCTCAAGTGATCTGCCCACCTCAGCCTCTCAAAATGCTGGGATTACAGGAATTAAGTGATTTTCATGCAGCTTCTTCTTTCCAGAGTGAGTTCATTCATGTCTTTGAAGTGAACTGGAACAAATGAGCACTTTGCCACATTTATTACATGGACAGTTTCTCACTAGTGAATTTGTTCATGTCTTCGAAGTGAACGGGGATGACTGTAAGCTTTTCCACACTGCTGACACTTATAGGGTTTCTCTTCTGTGTGAGTTTTTTCATGAATTCTAAAGGAACTGGAACACGTGAAGGCTTTCCCACACTCCTTACATTCATAGGGTTTCTCTCCAGTATGAGTCCTTTCATGTATTTGAAATGAACTGGAATGACTGAAGGCCTTTCCACATTGTTTACACTCATAGGGTTTTTCTCCAGTGTGGATTCGCATGTGAATTTTAAGGTGGGTGGAATAGTTAAAAGCCTTCCCACATTCCTTACAGGTGTATGGCTTCTGGGCACTGTGCGTTCGCATGTGATTATTAAGACATGAGGGATACCCAAATACTTTCCCACATATCTTACACTCACAGGCCTTCTCTTCAGTGTGAGTTCTCAAATGTCCACTAAGATTTGAGGAAACTGCAAAGGCTTTCCCACATTCAACACATACAAAAGGCTTCTCTCCAGTGTGAGTTCTTATATGTTGAATAAGGCGTGAGGATGTAAGGAAGGATTTCCCACATTCCTTACATTCATAGGGCTTGTCTCCACTGTGAGATCGTACATGCATACTAAGGCCTGAGTACTGAGTGAAGGCTTTCCCACATTCCTTACATACATAGGGTTTCTCTCCAGTGTGAGTTCTTCCATGTATCTGAAATGAGTTGGAATAATTGAAGGCTTTCCCACATTCCTTACATTCATATGGTTTCTCCCCAGTGTGGGTTCGCATGTGAATACTGAGGTAGGCTGGGTATCTATAGCCTTTTCCACATTCCTTACATTTGTAGGGCTTTTTTGCATTGAGGGTTTCTATAAGCACAGAAAGGCTTGTAGAATCAATAAAACCTGGCCCATAATTCCTCCATTCATAGAGTTTTTCTCCATTGTGAGTTCTCATATGTGCCTGAAGGTATGACTCATTAATGAAGGATTTTCCACAGTGACTACATTCAAATGACTTTTCTTGTGTGCTAGTTCTCTGGTATACAATATTTGGTGTCAGGCTGAAGATTTTTTCACTCTGATTAAACTCAGACAGTTTCTCACCAGTAGAGGATTTCTCATGCAGGGTAAGGAAATCTTTTCCATACTGATTACAGTCATGAGTGTTCCCTGTACTTTGAGTTCTCATGTGTGTCTTAAGGCATGAGTGTTCACTGGAGACTTCTCCACATTGCTCACAGTCACAGAGTTCCCCTCCATTGTGTCTTCCTTCCTGTTGAAGGGATGATGATGATTTAAGGATTTTTCTCAAACATATTAACAGACCATACCCATCTGAAGCTAGAAACATTATAATGGTGGTTATAATTGATGCCATTTTTATTACATGCATTCAGGTCCTGCCCTGTAGATTTATTTTAAGTGGTATGACTTAACTCTTATTCTAGAATGTTGTGCCATCTACTGTAACCTTGGCTAGGCATGGTGTCTGACGCCTGTAATCCCAGCACTTTGGGAGCCCAATGGGGGGCAGATCACCTGAGGTCAGGAGTTCAAGACCAGCATGGCCAACATGGTGAAACCCTGTCTCTACTAAAAATACAAAAATTAGCTGGGCTTGGTGGCACATGCCTGTAATCCCAGCTACTTGGGAGGCTGAGACATAAGAATTGCTTGAACCTGGGAGGCGGAGGTTGCAGTGACCCAAGATCACATCACTGCACTCTAGCCTGGGCAACAAAGCAAGACTCCATCTCAAAATAATAATAATAATAATAACAATAACAGATTTCTGTAGAATTCAACGTCTAGATGGGTGCAGTAACTCACATTTGTAATCCCAGCATTTTGGGAGGCAAAGGTGGGTGGATAATTTGAACCCAGGAGCTAGAGACCAGCCTGGGCAACATGGTGAAACTCCATCTCTACAAAAAATATCAAAAAATTGGCTGGGCATGGTGATGCATTCCTGTAGGCCCAACCACATAGGAGGCTGAGGTGGTGGGATCACTTGAGCCAAGGGGTCAAGGCTTCAGTGAGCCATGCTTGTGCCACTGCAATCCAGCCTGGGTGACACAGCAAGACCTTGTCTCAACAAAAAAAAAAAAAAAAAAAAAAAAATTCATAGTCTAAGCCAGATGTGGTGGCTCATGCCTGTAATCCCAGCGCTTTTGTAAACTGAGGTGGAGGATCACTTGAGCACAAGAGTTCGAGACTAGCCTGGGTAACACAGCAAGACCCTGTCTCCACAAAAATTTTAAAGAATTAGCTGGGTGTGGTGGTGCATGCCTGTAGTTCCAGCTACTAAGGGAGGCTGAGGTGGGAGGATTGCCTGAGCCCAGGAGGTCAAGACTATACTGAGCCATGATTGCATCACTGCACTCCAGCCTGGGTGACAGAGCAATATCTCATTTCAAAAAAACACCAAAACAAAACTCAACGTCTAGTTACATTTGTGGGAATGTGTGAAAGCTCCAAAGAAACAAGTTTCACATTTGGAGCATCCCCAGATTCTTTGCTCCCTCTTGTCTGTATGCAACTTCTCTCAAATATCTCTTATTTTTGCTGACTTCCCATAACAGAATTCCTGATTTTCTCTAAGGGTGGCAAATAAAAAATATCCTGTGCAAATCTTACCAATTGTATCCCGATGGATGTCTGACCCCTCAAAAAGTCCTGCTGAAGTGTAGACCACTGGGTTTCAAGTTGCGTTTCCCATCCTGAAATAAAACAGACAAACAAATAAAAGGACTCGGGCTAGGCACAGTGGCTCATGCCTGTAATCCCAGCACTTTGGGAGGCTAAGGCAGGTGGATCACTTGAAGTCAGGAGTTTGAGACCAGCCTGGCCAACATGGCAAAACCCCACCTCTACTAAAAATTCAAAAGTTAGCTGGGTGTGGTGGTGAGCACCTGTAATCCCAGCTACTCGCGGGGCTGAGGCTGGAGAATCTCTTGAATCCGGGAGGCAGAGGTTGTAAGGAGCTGAGATCACACCACTGCACTCCAGCCTTGGCAACAGAGTGAACCACAACAACAAATGAAAGGATTTGGAGAAAGAAATGGAAAGAGTTCAAAACAATATGGCTTATTTCTATTTGTTTCAAACTAAACCTGGCAAGAAAAAGAAGAAAGACATTTGGGGATTTGGGCTATATCAAAAATTTGGTTTTGATGTAAATGATCCGAAGGGGGAAAAATTGGCCAAGACAAGGACAAGGGGTAAAACTTTTCAATCATTTATTACAAATTGATGCTATGAAAATTAAAACTGATAGTGAAAGAGAGAATCAGGGAATGAAAGTAGGAAATTTCTGAAAAAAGAGCATATATCTAAACAATTAACTTGGCCAGGCACGGTGGCTCATGCCTTTAATCCCAGCACTTTGGGAGGCCGAGGTGGGCAGATCACAAGGTCAGGAGATTGAGATTATCCTGGCTAACACGGTGAAACCCCATCTCTACTAAAAATACAAAAAATTAGCCAGGCGTGGTGGTGGGCACCTGTAGTCCCAGCTACTTGGGAGGCTGAGGCAGGAGAACGGCATAAACCCGGGAGGTGGAGCTTGCAGTGAGCTGAGATTGTGCCACTGCACTCCAGCCTGGGCGACAGAGCAAGACTCCATCTCAAAAAACAAAACAAACAAACAAAAAAACACAATTAACTTAAAGAAATGTTCTAAGACTCCAGGTGGATGCCTGAATCATGGCTAGTTCTGAACCCTGTACATACTGTGATTCTTCGATCTGGTAACTGAGATGACCGCTACGTGACTCACAGGTGGTGTACACAGTGTGGATATATTGGACAAAAGGATGATTCACACCCCAGGCAGGATGACATAAGAGTTCATCATACTACTGAGAATGGTGAGAAATTTAAAACTTATGAATTGTTTTATTTCTGGAAATTTTTCTTTTTTTCTTTTTGTGGGATGGGGATCAGTGGCCAGGGTCTCACTCTATCACCCAGGCTGGAGTACAGTGGTGCAATCACATCTCACCACAGCCTTGACCTCCTATTCTCAATAGATCCTCACAGCTCAGTCTCCTGAGTTACTGGGACAGCAGGTGCATCCCACCAGCCTGGGCTAATTTTTGTATTTTTTGTAGAAACAAGGTTCTCGGTATGTTGCCCGGGCTGGTCTTGAACTCCTGGGCTCAATGATTCACCCATCTAGTCCTCCCAATGTGTGGGGATTACAGGCATGGGCCACCGTGCCTGGCCGAGTTTCCCATTTAATATTTTTGGACCATGGTTGAATGCAGATAACTGAAACCGTGAAAAGTAAAATCACAGACAAGGGGGGACTATTAAGTAAAAGTGTGTGGAAGTTAAATATTTTCTAACTTTCTCTAAACCTGCAGGGAGAAAGTACATGTTAAAAAGTTTCCTAATTATGCTTCCAAACATACTGAACTTCTCATCAACCAGAGTTGTTCTTCATGAACACTCACCTTGGAGAACTCCTCCCTGAACTGTCTTTGACTCTTCTTGTTCCAACCAAGAGATCAGACTGGGTTTGATGATCTGACCTCCTGAGCACAGAGAAATACATTAATGGAAGAGGCTCATACAAGAGATTACAAATCTTTCTGTGATTCAGGAACTACAGATCTAATGAAAGTGGTGAAGCTATTTCAAAAGGGCTAAAAATGCAAATAACAACTCTGTGCCCCAAACAGTCTGGTTACTTCTGTCCCCTAAACTGAAATTCAGGCTTATGTACACATTTAAAAAGCACTAAGACTTTTATTCAAACACAAAATAATGGCCGGGTGTGGTGGCTCATGCCTGTAATCCCAGCACTTTGGGAGGCTGAGGCAGGCAGATCACTTGAGGTCAGGAGTTCAAGACCAGCCTGGCCAACATAGTGAAACCCCAGCTCTTCTAAAAATACAAAAAAAAAAAAATAGCCGGGTGTGGTGGCGCATGCCAGTAATCCCAGCTATTCGGGAGGCTGACGCCCAAGAATCGCTTGAACCCAGGAGGCAGACGTTGCAGTGAGCTGAGATCATGCCAATGCAGTCCAGCCTGCATGACAGAGTGAAACTGTCTCAAAACAAGAACAACAACAACAAATAAGAAATAAGGAAGTATAACAGAGATCTTCATTCTTCTGGGGAAAGAACTACCCCAGTGTTTTTTAAAACATTATTGTGCATCAGAGTCATCCAGAGAACTTGTTCAAACACAGATGATTGGGCTCCAACTCCAGGTTTCTGGGTGGAGAAGGAAAATGTACATTCCTAACAGGCAGATGGTGTTGCTATTAATCTTGGACCACATTTTGAGAATGGTCACAGTAGATTAAAATCTATTTAGGACAGGGAGTATGTCTCTGTTATTTCTCTTTACATTCGAAGTTGACATTGCCAGTGCTGCAAAACAGTAAGTACAGAACATATCAGTTCCATAGAAGGCTGCAAGGGATGAGGCCTTACCTACTGTGGCCAGGTTCTTGTAGTTCTCCAGCATCACATCACTGTAGAGGCTTCTCTGAGTTGAGTCCAGTAAAGTCCACTCCTCCTGGGTGAAGTCCACAGCCACGTCGTCAAAGGTCACTGAATCCTAAAGCGTCACACACATGCTCGTTGGAGCCAAGTAACAAGTCCATCAGCATTCACTGGACAATGAGGAAGGGGGACCCAATGCCTATGCAGGATTCCAAGGGCTGCAATGACCAGCCCCAGGGTTTAAGGGTCCTAGAAACTCCTCGCGCCCTAAACATACTCACCGTCATCTCCTACTCCACTCATAGTGCATTAATGGCACTTCTTGAATATGAATTTATCTCAGCACAAACCAGATTAGGAGATCTCTTTTTTTTTTTTTTGAAATGGACTCTTACTCTGTTGCCGGGGCTGGAGTGCAATGGTGCAATCTTGGCTCGCTGCAACCTCCGCCTCCCAGGTTCAAGCAACTCTCCTGCCTCAGCCTCCCGAGCAGCTGAAATTACAGGCACACGCCACCATGCCCGGCTAATTTTTTGTATTTTTAGTAGAGATAGGGTTTCAGCATACTGGCTAGGCTGGTCTTGAACTCCTGACCTCATGATCCGCCCCCTTCAGCCTCCCAAAGTGCTGGGATTATAGGCATGAGCCACTGTGCCCGGCCAAGATCTCATCTTATTTCCATCTATTTGAGCACATTGCTCAGCACATTCCAGACATCTGATCAATGCTGATAAATGACTTAAAGAAAGGACACCTTTTTTAAAAATTTTTTTGAGACAGAGTCTCGCTCTGTTGCCCAGGCTAGAGTGCAGTGGTACAATCACAGCTCACTGCAGCCTCAACCTCCAGGGCTCAAGTGATCCTCCCACTTCAGCCTCCAAAGTAGCTGGGACTCCAGTCAAGTACCACTTTGCCCAGCTAATTTTTAAATTTTTTGTAGAGACGGGGTCTCACTATGTTGCTCAGGCTGGTCTTGAACTCCTGTACTCAAGCAATCTGCCTGCCTCAGCCTCCTAAAGTGCTGGGATTATGGGTGTAAGCCACCATGCCCAGCCTGGGATAATTTCCAAGTTAACACCTCCCAATATGGGAGTCCCCCAGTCCTTGGGGAAATTCAAATGGGGATTGAGTCCTTGAGTGACACTTTATTTGCTTTAAGAAGCCTGGAGACCGGAGCTTGCAGTGAGCTGAGATCATAGCACTGCATTCCAGCCTGGGCAACACAGCGAGACTCCGTCTCAAAAAAAAAAAAAAAAAAAAGAAGTCTGGAGACAAGTCTGTCTAGAGGGAAATGTGTCTACCTGGTGAATGCAAGTATGTCACTATGCATAAGAATACAGCTGCTTTTTACCTGATAACAATTTGTTAGGCAGTCAGCCACTATTCTTCCTGTTGGTGTCTTTTCTTCATGAAGGCAAACTGGGTCCCCAGAAAGATAATGTCCTGTAAGAAAATGAAGGCATGAGAACCCCGAGCTGACCATAATCCCCACATTCACCTACCTAGAGGTCATTACCTCCTAGTATGAAATTCCCATATATTCCTGCAAAATCAGGAAAACACACATAAGGTCAGTTGCAGTGGCTCACATCTGTAATCCTAGTGCTCTGGGAGGTTGAGGTGGGAGGATTACTTGAGGCGAGAAGTTTGAGATCAGCCTGGGCAACACAGTGAGACCCCGTCTCTACAAAAAAATTTTAAAATGAGCCTGGTGTGGTAATGCACACCTGTAGTCCCACCTCCTTGGGGAGGCTGAAGCAAGAAGATTGCTTAAGCCTAGGAGTTCAAGACTACCCTGGGCAACATAGTGAACATAGACCCCTCATCCCTACAAAAGAAATTTTTTTAATCAGCCAGGCATGGTGGCATGTGCCTGCAGTCCCAAGTATTTGGGAGACAGAGGTGGGAGGATTGCTTGAGCCCAGAAGTTTGAGGCTGCAGTGAGCTATGAATGCACCACTGCACTCCAGCCTGGGCAAAAGAGCGAGACTTTGTATCAGGAAAAAAAAAAAGAAAGAAAGAAAACAGAAACATACAACCTACTGCCATACAATGCCAGAGCAGTCCTAAACATGATGATGAGCCATGCTGCCCATCAGGAAAAGTACAATAGTCTCATTTCACACATAAGGAAACATATACCCAGAGCATGTGACTCTATCATGCTGATTAAAATTCATGAAGGAGATTATGCAGTACCTCTTTCCAAAATTCACAGGCAGGGGCTGACTCACAAAACAGCACGTTCTGGCACCCCTCAGCACCTCCCAATTGAATCAGCAACGTGACCAGCTGCCCAAACCACTAGACCCTATATTGTGTAGAGGGAACCCAGAGCAGGATATCCGAAAAAGAGCAACAGGGCTTACCATGGGAGAAATCAACAGCTGCCATCCTGTGAGGTGAGAACGTGCCAGAACCCTCCTTTCATTGATGTCACCATCACTTCAGGACACCTCATTAATCTTAATGGACAGTGGCAATCTCCATTCCTCTTTAAACAGGGTTATTGGGATTCCTGTTGGTATTAATCAATAATCAACAAGCAGTACTTAATCATCAGCCATCAAACATATACACTGGCTGGGGCAGTAGCTGACACCTGTAATCCCAGCATTTTGGGAGGCCAGGGTGGGAGGATTGCTTCAGCCCAGAAGTTTGAAACCAGCCTGGGCAACATAGCAAGACCCTATCTCTAAAGAAACAAAAATAAAAATAAGTAAAAAATAAAAATAAAAACAAATGAAGTGGTAAACCAGAACCTGAATGCAAGTACAAGTTTTGCACACACACATAGAAAAAATAATCTCACAATACACTTTTAAGTATTGGGTAGCCTCAATAAGGCCTTGATTGGAAACACTCAAATCAAATCTGCATCCCCAGCTCACACTGTCAGAGAAGCAAGGCCAAACCACTCTGTGCCTAACACTGGTCTGTTATATGGGTCTTCAAAGAGAACTACCTTTTCATAGTATTTATCTGGTTAATTTTTTTCCACCAAAGTTTGGTTTTATTTGGCTGGGCAGGGTGGCTCACGCCTGTAATCCCAGCACTTTGGGAGGCCGAGGCCAGCAGATCATGAGGTCAGGAGTTCAAGACCGGCCTAACCAACACGGTGAAACCCCATCTCTACTAAAAATACAAAAATTAGCTGGGCGTGGTGTGCACCTATAATTCCAGCTACTCAGGAGGCTGAGGCCGGAGAATCGCTTGATCCTGGAAGTGGAAGTTGCAGGGAGCCGAGATCGTGCCACTGCACTCCAGCCTAGGTGACAGAGCAAGACTCTGTCTCAAAAAACAAAAAAAAGAATTAATGACAATCATTAATAAATCAAATATGAAACAGTGGCTCAAACAATCACCTACAGAATGGGAGTCAAATGATGATAAACAGTGAAAGTTCCGCAGTTCATTATCCATGAACCAAATTCACAAAAACTCTACAGGCCTCCTTCTACCAACAAGACAAAAACCCTAAAGTCACAAAAACCACAGTTCTGGACTCCTGGTATAGATCACACCTACTCCCAAGGGTCTCAAACTTGGGGTCCTAGGGCTGACTAGGCCCACAAATATTCAGTTTGGTGGCATCTGTATAGAATATTTGACTGTTTTTTTTTTTTTTTTTTTTTTTTTGGCGCGATGGAGTCTTGCTATGTCACCCAGGCTGGTCTTAAACTCCTGGGCTCAAGAGATCTTCCTGCCTCAGCCTCTCAAAGTGCTGGGATCACAGGTGTAAGCCACTGTACCCAGCCAGCTTTCTTTTTTTTTTTTTCATTGATATACAATCAATGTAGCTTAAAATGCACAAAACCTTCGTTTCTGTTTGTCCATCTTGAGATGGAGGCTCACTCTGTCTCCCAGGCTGGAGTGCAGTGGCACCATCTCAGCTCACTGCAACCTCCGCCTCCTGGGTTCAAGTGATTCTCCTGCCTTAGTCTCCCAAGTAGCTGGGATTACAAGACCCCCACCACCACGCCCAGCTAATTTTTTTTTGTATTTTTAGTAGAGATGGGGTTTCACCGTCTCAGCCAGGCTGGTTTCAAACTCCTTAAACCAACCATCCTGTTCATTGTAAATTTGATTATTGTGATACTAGAATAATAAAGCCTTCATCCTTTCCTTCCGGAGGTCTGATTAAGAAGCTCTCCTGGGATGTACAGGCCTAGGAACTCCAATCGAAGAGAATGAGTTATTATTCTTAGTATTCTTTAGCAGAAAGACTTGCGGTCTACAAACGTTTATATTCACATACACAAATATGCACACCTTATAAACCTAAAAAATATCTTTATCTTTCGCCATGAAAGTAATGGTCAAAAACAAAACACAACGCAATAAGACGAAACCAAACTTACAGATGAAACATTCGTTTGCATAACAGAAGACAGAAAAGGCCCCCTAGAACCAACTTTCACCCAGTGCTCACTGGAACACTCAGAAATCGCCAGGTCCCTGAACCGGGAGGATCCTGGGGATGGCGCCAACGTGGATGCAAAAGGCAGCAATTATTTTCCTGTTAGAAAAAAATTCACAAACGCTGCTTTGGAGGCCTTTGGAGAGGGGCGCACAGATGAAAACACCCTGCGGACACCGTAACTAGAAACCCGACTCCTCCAGAGGAGCGACGGTCCGAGCGGACGCTAGCGGCCCCGGCGGACACGAGCAGAGCGGGCCAGGCCTCTCTTAACATCTGGGCCAAACCCGTCCTTCACCCCAAAACCACTTCATCTCATCGGAACTCACCCAGGCCAGAGAGGCCTTAACTCTGAAAGGCAAAAAGACTCTCAGGCACTCACAGCAGGCGTCACAAAAAATGAACGGCGCACCGCTGACGTCATTTCCGCCCTCCGCCTCGGGCCAGGCGGGGTTTCGGGACTAGGGTTTCTGCCGTGTAAGACCTCCTCGAGGCAGAAAAATTCTAGTTTCTACCTGCTTGGCTGCGGAGGACCTTGGGGTGGGCTCAGCGCGGGGGCTGCAGGCAGAAATGGGCCCAGAGGGCAAGGTCGAGGTTAGAGCCAAGCCTGTGGGCGGGACTACGGGCAGGGGGCGGGGCCCACTCTTGGGGGTGGGGAGGAAGGTGGGGCCAGGCCCAGAGGAAAAGGTTGAAGTTATAGCCAGGTCTGTGGGCGGTGCCGCAGCAGAGTTGGCCATAGGGGAAGGAGCCAATGTGTTATGCATCTAGAAAATAGGTAACTACGTATTTTGCTCTATTACTATTTCAACATTTGATGTAAAAAACATTTTCTATGCAGCTAAAAGAATTGTTTTTAAAAATAATTTCTAGGTTTTCTGCCTTGCTTTAAAAAGTCTTTTCTTTCTTTTTTTTTTTTTTTGAGACAAAGTCTTACTCTGTCACCAAGGCTGGAGTTCAGTGGAGCCATCTCAGCTCACTGCAACCTCCGCCTCCCAGGTTCAAGCAATTCTCCTGCCTCAGCCTCCCAAGTAGCTGGAATTACAGGCACATGCCACCACGCCCCGCTAATTTTTGTATTTTTAGTAGAGACAGGGTTTCGCCATGCTGGCCAGGCTGGTCTTGAACTACTTGTCAGGCCTCTGAGCCCAAGTTAAGCCATCATAAACCCTGTCACCTGCACATATACATCCAGATGGCCTGGAGCAACTGAAGAACCACAAAAGAAGTGAAACAGCCCTTTCCTGCCTTAACTGATGACGTTCCACCATTGTGATTTGTTCCTGCCCAACTCCAACTGATCTCTTGACCTTGTGACATTCTTCTTCTGGACAAGTCTCAGGAGTTCCCCACCGAGCACCTTGTGACCCCTGCCCCTGCCAGCAAAAGATAACCACCTTTAACTGTAACTTTCCACTACCTACCGAAATCCTATAAAACTGCTGCACCCCATCTCCTTTTGCTGACCCCTGTCTTGGACTCAGCCCACTTGCACCCAAGTGAGTAAACAGCCTTGTTGCTAACACAAAGCCTGTTGGTGGTCTCTTCACATAGATGTGTGTAACATTTGGTTCCAAAACCCGGGACAGGGGGACTCCCTTGGGAGACCAGCCCCCTGTCCTCACCCTCACTCCGTGAGGAGCTCCACCTACTACCTTGGGTCCTCAGACTAGCCCAAGGAACATCTCACCAATTTCAAATTGGATAAGCAGTCTCTTCACTCTCTTCTCCAGCCTCTCTCACTACCCTTCAATCTCTCTGTCCTTCCAATTCCAGTTCTTTTTCCTCTCCAGTAGAGACAAAGGAGACACATTTTATCTGTGGACCCAAAACTCCAGCTCCAGTCACGGACTCAGGAAGACAGTCTTTCCTTGGTGGCTAATCACTGTGGGGATACCTGCCTGATTATTCACCTACATTCCATTGGTGTCTGATCACTGTGGGGATGCCTGCCTTGATCATTCACCCACATTCCCTTGGTGGCAAGTCAATTGCAGGGATACCTGCTTTGGCTGCTCACCCACATTACAGCCCAGGGCTGCTCACCCCTACCCCACTCCACCGCCTTCTCCATGTCTCTACCTTTCTCTTTAAACTTACCTCCTTCACTATGGGCAATCTTATGCCCTCCATTCCCTGTTCTTCTCCCTTAGCCTGTGTTCTCAAGAACTTAAAACCTATTCAACTCACACCTGACCTAAAACCTAAATACCTTATTTTCTTCTGCAACACTGCTTAGCCCCAATACAAACTTGAAAATGGTTCTAAATGGGCAGAAAACAGCACTTTTGATTTCTCCATCCTACAAGATCTAGATAATTTTTGTCATAAAATGGACAAATGGTCTGAGGTGCCTGACATCCAGGCATTCTTTACACTTTGGTCCCTCCCTAGTCTCTGCTCCCAATGTGACTCATCCCAAATCTTTCTTGTTTCTTTCCTGTCTGAGTCCTTTGAATCCTCCTTTTCTACGGACCCATCTGACCTCTCCCCTCCCCCCAGGCTGCTCCTCGTCAAGCTGAGCCAGGTCCCAATGTGTCTGGAATTGGTGGGTTCTTGGTCTCACTGACTTCAAGAATGAAGCCACGGACACTTAACGGTGAGTGTTACAGTTCTTAAAGGTGGCGTGTCTGAAGTTTGTTCCTTCTGATGTTCGGATGTGTTCAGAGTTTCTTCCTTCTGGTGGGTTTGTGGTCTCGCTGGCTCAGGAGTGAAGCTGCAGACCTTCACGGTGAGTGTAACAGCTCTTAAGGCAGCACATCTGGAGTTGCTCATTCCTCCCAGTGGGCTCATGGTCTCTCTGGCTTCAGGAGTGAAGCTGCAGACCTTCGCAGTGAGTGTTATAGCTCATAAAGGCAGTGTGGACCCAAAGAGTAAGCAGTAGCAAGATTTATTGCAAAAAGCGAAAGAACAAAGCTTCCACAGTGTGGAAGGGGACCCGAGCAGGTTGCCACTGCTGGCTCAGGCAGCCTGCTTTTATTCTCTTATCTGGCCCCACCCACATCCTGCTGATTGGTAGAGCTGAGTGGTCTGTTTTGACAGGGTGCTGATTGGTGTGTTTACAAACCTTGAGCTAGGTACAAAGTGCCAATTAGTGTATCCACAATCCGTGAGCTAGACATAAAGGTTCTCCACGTCCCCACCAGACCCAGGAGCCCAGCTGGCTTCACCCAGTGGATCCTGCACCAGGGCACCAGGTGGAGCTGCCTGCCAGTCCCGCACCATGTGCCTGCACTCCTCAGCCCTTGGGTGGTTGATGTTACTGGGCGCCGTGGAGCAGGGGGCAGTGCTCATCGGGGACGCTCGGGCCACACAGGAGCCCACGGAGGGGGTGGGAGGCTCAGGCATGGTGGAGCCTTGAGCCCTGCCCCATGGGAAGTCTTGAGCCCTGCCCCGTGGGAAGGCAGCTAAGGCCCGGCGAGAAATTGAGCACAGCGCCGGTGGGCTGGCACTGCTGGGGGACCCAGTACACCCTCTGCAGCTGCTGGCCTGGATGCTAAGCCCCTCATTGCCTGGGGCTGGCAGGGCCAGCCGGCTGCTCTGAGTGCAGGGCCGCCAGGCCCACACCCACCCGGAACTCCACCTGGCCTGCAAGCGCCATGTGCAGCCCCAGTTCCCACTCGCGCCTCTCCCTCCACACCACCCTGAAAGCTGACGGAGCCAGCTCCGGCCTTGGCCAGCCCAGAAAGGGGCTCCCACAGTGCAACAGTGGGCTGAAGGGCTCCTCAAGTGCTGCCAAAGTGGGAACCCAGGCAGAGGAGGCGCCAAGAGTGAGCAAGGGCTGTGAGGACTGCCAGCACGCTGTCACCTCTCACTAATTCTTCCTCAGCCTCCACTTCCTACCCCATAATCTTTCTATCAACTCCCCTTCTCACACCCGGTCCAGCTTACAGTTTCGTTCCATGACTAGCCCTCCCCCACCTGCCCAACAATATCCTCTTAGAGAAGTGGCTGGAGCTGAAGGCATAGTCAAGGTTAATACTCCTTTTTCTTCATCCGACCCCTCCCAAGTCAGTTAGCATTTAGGCTCTTTTTCATCAAATATAAAAACCCAGCCCAGTTCATGGCCTATTTGGCAACAACCCTTAGACAGTTTACCACCCTAGACCCAGAGAGGCCAGAAGGCCATCTTATTCTCAATATGCATTTTATTAACCAATCTGCTCCCAAGATTAGAAAAAGCTCCAAAAATTAGATTCCGAACCTCAAACCCCACAACAGGACTTAATTAACCTCACCTTCAAAGTGTACAATAATAAAGAAGAGGCAGCCAAGTGGCAATGTATTTCTGAGTTGCAATTACTTGCCTCTGCTGTGAGATAAACCCCAGCCACATCTCCAGCACATAAGAACTTCAAAATGCCTAAACCGCAGAGGCCGGGTGTTCCTCCAGGACCTCCTCCCCCAGGTTCTTGCTTTAAGTGCTGGAAATTTGGCCACTGGGCCAAGGAATGCCTGCAGCCCAGGATTCCTCCTAAGCTGTGTCCCATCTGTGGAACCCCCCTGGAAATTGGACTGTCCAACTCACCTGGCAGCCACTACCAGAGCCACTGGAACTCTGGCCCAAGGCTCGCTGACTGACTCCCTCCCAGATCTTCTCGGCTTAGCAGCTGAAGACTGACACTGCCCTATTGCCTCGGAAGCCTCCTGGACCATCACAGATGCTTTGGGTAACTCTTACAGTGGAGGGCACGTCCGTCCCCTTCTTAATCAATACGGAGGCTACCCACTCCACATTACCTTCTTTTCAAGGGCCTGTTTCCCTTGCCTCCATAACTGCTGTGGGTATTGATGACCAGGCTTCTAAACCTCTTAAAACTCCCCAACTCTGGTGCCAACTTGAACAACATTCTTTTATGCACTCCTTTTTAGTTATCCCCACCTGCCCAGCTCCCTTATTAGATCAAGACATTTTAACTAAATTCTCTGCTTCCCTGACTATTCCCAGGCTATAGCCATACCTCATTGCCGCCCTTTTCCCCAGTTCAAAGCCTCCTTCCCGTCCTCCCCTTGTGTCTCGCTACCTTAATCCACAAGTATGGGATACCTCTACTCCCTCCTTAGCAACCGATCATGCACCCCTTATCATCCCTCGGGGGTAAAACCTAATCACCCTTACCCTGCTCAATGCCAGTATCCCATCCCACAACAGGATTTGAGGGGACTAAAGCCTGTTATCACTTGCCTGTTACAGCATGACCTTTTGAAGCCTACAAACTCTCCTTACAACTCTCCTATCCTACCTGTCCAAAAACTGGACAACTCTTACAGGCTGGTCCAGGATCTTTGCCTTATCAACAAAATTGTCTTGCCTATCCACCCCATGGTGCCAAACCCATATACTCTCCTATCCTCAACACCTCACTCCACAACCCATTATTCTGTTCTGGATCTCAAAGATGCTTTCTTTACTATTCCTTTACCCCCTTAATCCCAGCCTCTCTTCACTTTAACTTGGACTGACCCTGACACCCATCAGTCTCAGCAACTTACCTGGGCTGTACTGCCGCAAGGCTTCAGGGACAGCCCCCGTTACTTCGGTCAAGCACTTTCTCATGATATACTTTCTTTCCATCCATCTGCTTCTCACCTTATTCAATATTTTGGTGACCTCCTACTTTATAGCCCCTCCTACAAATCTTCCCAACAGGACACCCTCTGGCTCCTCCAATATGTATTCTCAAAGGGATATCGCGTATCCCCCTCGAAAGCCCAAATTTCTTCTTCATCCGTTACCTATCTCAGCATAATTCTTCATAAAAACACACATGCTTTCCCTGCTGATCATGTCTGGCTAATCTTCCAAACCCCAATGCCTTCTACAAAACAACAACTCCTTTCCTTCCTAGGCATGCTTGGGTACTTTCACCTTTGGATACCTGGTTTTGCCCTCCTGACTAAACCATTATGTAAACTCACAAGGAAACCTAGCTGGCCCCATAGATCCTAAATCTTTTCCCCACTCCTCTTTCCATTTCTTAAAAACAGCCCTAGAAGCTGCTCCCACACTAGCTCTCCCTAACTCATCCCAACCCTTTTCATTACACACAGCCATTGTACAGGACTGTGTGGTTGGAATTCTTACATAAGAGCTGGGACCACACCCTGTAGCCTTTCTGTCCAAACAACTTGACCTTACTGTTTTAGGCTTGCCCTCATGTCTGCATGTGGTGGCTGCCACCACTTTAATACTTTTAGAGGCCCTCAAAACCACAAGCTATGCTCCACTTACTCTCTACAGTTCCCATAACTTTCAATATCTATTTTCTTCCTCACACTTGACACATATACTTTCTGCCCCCTGGCTCCTTCAACTGTACTCACCATTTGTTGAATTTCCCACAATTACCATTGTTCCTGGCCCAGACTTCAATCCGGCCTCTCATCTTATTCCTCATACTACATCTGAACCCCATGACTGTATCTCTCTAATCCATATGACTTTCCCCATATTTCCCTCTTTCCTGTTCCCCACCCAGACCACACTTGGTTTATTGATGATAGTTCTTCCAGGCCCAATCACCAATCACTGGCAAAGGCAGGCTATGCTATAGTGTGTTCCACATCTATCATTGAGGCTATGGCCCTGCCTCCTTCCACTGCCTCTCAACAAGCGGAACTCATTGCCTTAACTCGAGCTCTCACTCTTGCAAAGGGAATATGTGTCAATATCTATACTGATTCCATACTTGGAATCCTTCCACATCCTTCACCACCATCCTGTTATATGGTCAGAAACAGGTTTCCTTACTACGCAAGGGTCTTCCATCATTAATGTCTCTTCAATAAAAACTCTTCTTAAAGCTGCTGTACTTCCAAGGAAGCTGGGGTCATTCACTGCAAAGGCCATCAAAGGACATCAGATCCCATTGCTCAGGGCAACAATTATGCTGATAAGGTAGTTAAAGAAGCAGCTAGCCTTCCAACTTCTGTCCCTCATGGCCAGTTTTTCTCCTTCTCATCAGTCACTCCCACCTACTCTCCCACTGAAACTTCCACCTATCAATCTCTTCCCACACAAGACAAATGGTTCTTGGATCAAGGAAAATTCCTCCTTCCACCTTCACTGCCTCATTTCATTGTATCTTCCTTTCATGACCTCTTCCATGTAGGCTACAAGCCACTAGCCCACCTCTTAGACCCTCTCATTTCCTTTCCATCATGGAAATCTATCCTCAAGGAAATCACTTCTCAGTGTTCCATTTGCTATTCTACCACCCCTCAGGGATTTCTCAGACCCCGTTCCTTTCCTACACATCAAGCTCAGGGGTTCACCCCTGCCAGGACTGGCAAATGGACTTTATCCACATGCCCTGAGTCAGGAAACTACAATACTCTTGGTCTGGGTAGCCACTTTCACTGGATGGGTAGAGGCCTTTCTCTCAGGGCCTGAGAAGGCCAACACGGTCATCTCCTCCCTTCTGTCAGACATAATTTCTCAGTTTAGCCTTACTACCTCTATACAGTCCGACAACAGACTGGCCTTCATTAGTCAAGTCACTCAAGCAGTCTCTCAGGCCTTGGGCATTCAATGGAAACTTCATGCCCCCTACCGCCCTCAGTCTTCTGGAAAGGTAGAAAGGAATAATGGTCTTTTAAAAACACACCTCACCAAACTCAGCCTTCAACTTAAAAAGGACTGGACAGTATTTTTACCACCTGCCCTCCTCAGAATTTGAGCCTGTCCTCGGGATGCTACAGGGTACAGTCCATTTGAACTTTCATATGGACATACCTTCTTGCTGGGCCCCAACCTCATTCCAGACACCAGCCCTCTGGGGGACTATCTTCCAGTCCTCCAGCAGGTTAGACAGGAAATTCACCAGGCTGCTAATCTTCTTTTGCCTACTCCAGATTCCCAGCCATATGAGGACACCCTCGCTGGATGATCAGTTCTTGTTAAGAATCTGACCCCTCAAACTCTACAACCTCAGTGGACTGGACCCCACTTAGTCATCTATAGTACTCCAATGGCCGTCCATCTGCAGGACCCTGCCCATTGGGTTCAACGTTCCAGGATAAAGCTGTGCCCATCAGACAACCAGCCTGATCTCTCCTCTTCCTCCTGGAAGTTGCAAGTACTCACCCCTACTTCCCTTAAACTAACCTGCATTTCTGAAGGACAGTAGTAACCCTTATGAGCCTAATACAGCCTTTCATTTTGTTAGGTCTATTCTTCGTTACCCTGATCTTTACAACAGGGCTTCACACAGTCACCCCCACTACTTGGACTGTACCCCAAAACTTTTCATCCCTGCTATCTTCTGTCTAGTCGTACTCCTACTCTTCGTTCTCACCTACCCATAAATGTCCTGCCCTTGTCACGACTGCCAGTTTACACTTTTTCTCCAAACCATCATAGCTGATATCTCCTGGTCTTAGCCCCTAACCACCACTCTTAACTCCCCCTTGGAGTGGATAGATGACCTTTGCTGGCAAGGCACACTCCAATTCTTTCACCCTGATGAAGTCCCTTTCTTTACTTTTCCTCATTCCCATTCTCCTGCCATCCTCTACCCCTCCCTAATTACCTCCAACTTACTATCAATCTCGCTCACTCCCCCCTCACTCTTTGTAATCCCTCCTTAGTGAACAATTGCTGGCTTTGCATTTCCCCTTTTTCCTGCTCTTACACAGCTGTCCCCACCTTACATACCGACTGGGCAACATCTGCTGTCTCCCTACATCTCTGAACCTCCTTTAACAGCCCTCATCTTTACTCTTCTGAAGAACTTCTTTACTTTCTAGACAGGTCTAGCAAAACCTCAGACATTTCATATCAGCAAGCTGATGCTCTTCTCCACATCTACTTAAAAAACCTTTATCCTTGATTGAGGCCTTCCTGGCTAACACGGTGAAACCCGTCTCTACTAAAAACACAAAAAATTAGCCGGGCATGGTTGCAGGCACCTGTAGTCCCAGCTACTCAGGAGACTGAGGCAGGAGAATCACGTGAACCCGGGAGGTAGAGCTTGCAGTGAGCCGAGATTGTGCCACTGCACTCCAGCCTGGGTGACGGAGCGAGACTGTCTCCAAAAAAAAAAAAAAAAACCTTTAACCTGATGTCAATTCTACTCCACCCATATTTGAACCCCTCACAACATAAACTACTCTACCTGTTGTCACTCCTTTGTGCATCTCTCGGCAAAGACCCACTGGAATTCCCCTAGGTAACATTTCACCTTCTCTATGCTTCTTCACTCTTCATCTCCAAAGCCCAACTACACATATTACCAAAACCATTGGGGCTTTTTAGCTCCACATTATAGATAAGCCCTCTATCAATACTGGCAAACTTAAAAACATTAGCAGTTACTATTACTTAGGAAGACATTTGTCCTGCACTTCACTCCATCCTTGGCTACCTTCCCCTTGTTCTTCAGACTCTCCTCCCAGCCCCCCTTCTTGTTTACTTATACCCAACCCCATTAATAGCAATGAAAGGTTGCTTGTAGACACTATGAGCTTTCTAATACACCATGAATATTGAACCTCCCCCTCTACCCAGTTGCCCTATCAATCCCCATTACAACTTGTAATGGCTGCTGCCCTTGCTGTGAGAGGTGACAAAGTACTGGCACCCCTCACTTGCTCTCAGCACCTCCTCAGCCTTGATGTCCACTCTGGCCACACTTGAGGAGCTCTTCCGCCCACCACTGCACTGTGGGAGCCCCTCTCTGGGCTGGCCAAGGCTGGAGCCATCTCCCTCTGCTTGCAGGGAGCTGAGGAGGGAGGGGCGCAGGTGGGAACCAGGGCTGCGCTCAGCGCTCGCGGGCCAGCGCATGTTCTGGGTGGGCCCTGCACTCGGAGTGGCTGGCTGGCACCACCAGCCCTGGGCAGTGAGGGTCTTAGCACCTGGGCCAGCAGCTGCGGAGAGTGCACTGGGTCCCCCAGCACTGCCAGCCCACCTGTGCCACACTCGAATTCTTGCCATGCCTCAGCCACCTCCCCACATGCCCACGCCCCCCTGTGGTGGTCTCCCACATGGCCCAAGCTTCCCCAATGGGCGCCACCCCCTGCTCTGTGGTGCCCAGTCCCATTCACTGCCCAAGGGCTGCGGAGTGCAGGCGTGGCACGGGACTGGCGGGCAGCTCTGCCCATGGCGGGATCCACTAGGCAAAGCCAGCTGAGCTCCTGTGTTGGGTGGGGACTTGGAGAACTTTTATATCTAGCTAGAGGATTGTAAATGAGCCAATCAGCACTCTGTGTCTAGCTCAAGGTTTGTAAACACACCAATCAGTGCTCTGTGTCTAGCTAATCTGGTGGGGACTTGGAGAACCTTTATGTCTAGCTAAAGGATTGTAAATACACCAATCAGCACTCTGTGTCTAGCCCAAGGTTTGTAAACACACCAATCAACACCCTGTGTCTAGCTCAAGGTTTGTAAACACACCAATCAGCACTCTGTATCTAGCTAATCTGGTGAGGACTTGGAGAACTTTTATGTCTAGCTAGAGGATTGTAAATGCACCAATCAGCATTCAGTGTCTAGCTCAGGGATTGTAAATGCATGAATCAGCACCCTGTCAAAAAGGACCAATCAGCTCTCTGTAAAATGCATCAATCAGCAGGATGTGGGTGGGGCCAGATAAGGGAATAAAAGCAGGCTGCCTGAGCCAGCAGTGGCAACCCGCTCACGTCCTCTTCTACACTGTGGAAACTTTGTTCTTTCACTCTTTGCAATAAATCTTGCTGCTGCTCACTCTTTGGATCCGCACTGCCTTTATGAGCTGTAACACTCACAGTGAAGGTCTGCAGCTTCACTCCTGAGGCCAGCGAGACCACAAACCCACCAGGAGGAACGAACAACTCTGGACAGGAGGAATGAACAACCCCAGACTCACCGCCTTAAGAGCTGTAACACTCACTGCGGAGGTCTGCAGCTTCACTCCTGAAGCCAACGAGATGATGAACCCACCAGAAGGAAGAAACTCCAAACACGTCCGAATATCAGAAGGAACAAACTCCAGACACACCACCTTTAAGAAATGTAACACTCACCTTGAGGGTCTGTGGCTTCATTCTTCAAGTCAGTGAGACCAAGAACCCACCAATTCCGGACACAGCTGGATCCCTAGGAGTCTGGGTGCAAGACATCTCTTTTGGTGCTCCCTCTCATCTTTTCACTTTACATTTCCAGTTCTGCCTTACACAAGGTCTCTTCTTCCTCTGTGACTCCTCCACCTACATGTGTCTACCTATTAATTGGACAGGCACATATACACTAGTTTTCCTTATTCCAAAAAATCGATTTGCAAATGGGACGGAACAGCATCCTGTTCCCCTCAGGACACAAACACTTCACTACTGTTTTGTTTTTCTTATTAATATAAGAAGACAGGAAGAGGCCTCGACTTACTCACTGCTGAAAAAGGAGGACTCTGCATATTTCTAAAAGAAGAATGTTGTTTTTACCTGAATCAGCATGCCCTGAATAAGACTACATAAAAAACTCAAAGGTAGAGCCCAAAAACCTCACCAACCAGGCGCATAATTATGCTGGACCTCCCTGGGCACTTTCTAATAGGATGTCCTTGCTCCTCCCAATTCTTAGTCCTCTCATATCTGTTTTTCTCCTTCTCTTATTCAGACCTTGTGTCTTCCGTTTAGTTTCTCAATTCATACAAAACCACATCCAGGCCATCACCAATCATTCTATACAACAAATACTCCTTTTAACAACCCCACAATATCACCCCTTATCTCAAAATCTTTCTTCAGTTTAATCTCTCCCACTCTAGGTTCCCATGCTGCCCCTAATCCCGCTTGAAGCAGCCTTGAGAAACATTGCCCATTATCTCTCCATAGCTCACCCCAAAATTTTCACTGCCCCTCAACACTTCACCACTGTTTTGTTTTTCTGATTAATATAAGAAGACTGAAATGTCAGGCCTCCAAGCCCAAGATAAGCCATCATAACCCGTGTGACCTGCACGTATGTATTCAGATGGCCTGGAGCAACTGAAGAACCACAAAAGAAGTGAAACAGCCAGTTCCTGCCTTAACTGATGAGGTTCCATCATTGTGATTTGTTCCTACCCCACCCCAACTGATCTCTTGACCTTGTGACATTCTTCTCCTGGACAATGAGTCTCAGGAGCTCCCCACCAAGCACTTTGAGACCCCTGCCCCTGCCCACAAATGATAACCACCTTTAACTGTAACTTTCCACTACCTACCCAAATCCTATAAAACTGCCCCACCCCTATCTCCCTTTGCTGACTCCTTTCTCGGACTCAGCCCACTTGCACCAAAGTGAATAAACAGCCTTGTTGCTCACACAAAGCGTGTTGGTGGTCTCTTCACACGGACACGTGTAACACTCCTGACCTCAAGTGATCTGCCCACTATGGCCTCCCAAAGTGCTGGGATTACAGGCATGAGCCACCGCACCTGGCCTAAAAAGTCTTTTCAAACTCTAGATGACAGAGATTTTGATCTTTTCATTTGAAATGTATTACTTTAAAAATTTATATCTTTTGTTAGGGTGCAGGGGCTCACACCTATAATCCCAGCACTTTGAGAGGCCAAGGTGAGCAGATCACATATATGTATATATATTTTTTTAATGGAATGTATTTGGGCATATGGTGTGGAGTAGTGGATCCAATTTTATCTCATCCAAAAAGAGGGCCAATTTTTGTAGCACCACTTACTGAGAGAAACTGCCTGATATGGTTTGGCTCTGGGTCCCCACCCAAATGTAATCTCCAATGTTGGAAGTGGGGACTGGTAGGAGGTGATTGGATCATGGGGGTGGTTTCTAATGGTTTATCACCATCCCCCTAGGACTGTCTCATGATAGGGTTCTCAGGAGAACTGGTTGTTTAAAAGTGTGTAGCACCTCCTCCTTTGCTCTCTCTCTCCTGCTCCACCATGTGAAGTCCTGCCTGCTTCCTCTTCACCTTCCACCATGATTGAAAGTTTCCTGAGGCCTCCCAGCCATGCTTCCTGTACAGTCTGTGGAATTAAACCTCTTTTCTTTATAAATTTCTTTATAAATTAGAGCAGTGCAAGAACAGACTAATGCACTACATTTGACCTGCTGATATGAAATTCTACCTCATTAAATTTTTTTTTTAATTGGGCAGGGTGCAATGGCTCATGCCTGTAATCCCAGCACTTTGGGAGGCTGAGGTGGGCAGATCACAAGGTCAGGAGTTCAAGACCAGCATGACCAACATGGTGAAACCCTGTCTCTACTAAAAATACAAAAATTAGCTGGGTGTGGTTGCATGCACCTGTAATCCCAGCTACTCGGGAGGCTGAGGCAGGAGAATCGCTTGAACCCAGGAGGCAGAGGTTGCAGTGAGCCAATATTGCACCACTGTACTCCAGCCTGGGTGACAGAGAGAGACTCCATCTCAAAAAACTATTTTTTTATCATTATGGATACATAACAGTTGTATTCTTAAAGTTTTTAAAACTTTGTTACTCCTAATTTTACAACATTAAGCTTTTGAATTATTATGGACACATAATTGTATCCACCTTTTTAAAACAGTAATTCTTATATATACCTGTATCAGTTTCTAGATCCTTCTGTGCCATTCATAGATTTACTCATGCCAATCTTATTATATTCCTTTGATTCCAATGGTTTTATATCAAATTTTAATATTTAGTTGTAAAAATATAAGGGTAGCCAATGTTTGTTGACTATTACTCTTATGGGATCTTTGAGGTGTCAATTATCTTCCCCTGGAAATCCTCTGTTGCCCGTGGCACCTTCACCCAAGTTGAAGAAGAAGAAGAGGAGCTTTATTTAGTGTTAGGGCAGCTCAGAGGAGCTGGGTACGGTGGCCAACACCTGTAATCCCAGCACTTTGGGAGGCTGAGGTGTGAGGATCACCTGAGGTTGAGAGTTCAAGACCAGCCTGACCAACATGGAGAAACCCCATCTCTACTAAAAATACAAAATTGGCCAGACATGGTGGCACATGCCTGTCATCCCAGCTACCTGGGAGGCTGAGGCAGGAAAATCACTTGAACCCAGGAGGCAGAGGTTGTGGTGAGCTGAGATTGTGCCATTGCACTCCAGCCTGGCAACAAGAGTGAAACTCTGTCTCCAGAACAAAAACAAAACAAAACAAAACAAAACAAAAACAGCTCAGAGGAGACCCACAGTGAATAGCTCCCCTCTGTGGGCAGGCAGGTCGTTTGTCGAGTGTTCAGCTCTCAGCATAGAGGAGGTCCTGGAGAGGGTAGCTCCTTTCCTCAGACAAGTTTTTTGGTGGTCTCTGCAGGTCTCTGAGGGTCTCAGCAGAGACACTAGCTCCTCTCTTCTGCTAGTGGCACCATCTGCTCAGCTCTGGCTGAGCCAGGGACATTTTGTGAGCCTCAGAGGGCAGGAAGTGCATGCCAATTGGCCCATGGGTGGCCATGGGTGGGCCTAGAAAAGGCACCAATTACCACTCCAGTTCATGGGACTGGCAGCCCAGCCACCAGCCTTCAGGGCCTCCCTGGCCAGAAGGAGAAACCTTACCAGGGAACTACCCCTTTCCCCCTGGGACTCTCTCATGTCTATCCTGCTGTTCATGGTGACCTGGCTTGGCCCGACTTTGCTCCAAGATAGGAGGGGGCGTGGACAGCAGGGAGAAGCCAGGCAGCTGGGGCAGGCACTAAACATTAACCAGGCACAGTGGTGCATGTCTGTAGTTCCAGCTACTCAGGAGGCTGAGGTAGGAGGTCTGCCTGAGCCCAGCAGGCTGAAGTTGCAGTGAGGCAGTGATCACACTGAGGTAGGAGGAATAATTTGACTCCAGAGGTGGGGCTCAGACCTGGACAAAATTGAGGACTAGCTAAAACAGGGATGGGGCAGAAGCAGCTTTCCATAAGACACGCCTACCGGTGAGCCATGTCAGTTTAACATTGCCATGGCAACACCCAGGAGTTATCACCCCTTTCCATGGCAACGACCCGATGACCAAAGTTACCACCATTTTCCTACAAATTTCTGCATAAACTGCCCCTTAATCTACATGTAATTAAAAGTAGATATAAATATGACTACAAAACTGCCCTGAGCTGCTACTCTCAGCACACTGCCTATGAGGTTTCCCATAGGAGTAGTCACAAAGCTGTACCACCACCAGAGCTGAAACACAGCTTCTTCGATAAAGCTTCTTTCTTCTACCACCAGCTCACCCTGAATTATTTCCTGGCCAAAGCCAAAAACCCTCATGGGCTAAGTCCCAATTTGAAGCTTGCTTGTCCTACAGCAGCATGACTGCACTCCAGCCTGGGTGATGGAGCAAGACCTTGGCTCAAAAAACATACTTTATCAAACAGAGGTATGTTAGAGGTAAGTTAAGATAGAACAGTTTCTTAATTCCGAAAAAAACAAAACATTTGCGTAAAGAACAATCTTTTGAATAAAAGTCATAAAAACAGGCCAGGCGTGGTGGCTCATGACTGTAATCCCAGCACTTTGGGAGGCTGAGGCAGGTAGATCAACTGAGGTCAGGAGTTCGAGACCAGCCTGACCAATATGATGAAATCCCATCTCTAGAAAAAAATACAAAAATTAGCTGGGCATTGTGGTGGGTGCCTGTAATCCCAGCTACTCGGGAGGCTGAGGTAGGAGAATTGCTTGAACCTGGGAGGCGGAGGTCACAGTGAGCTGAGATCATGACATTGCACTCCAGCCTCAGCAACAGCACATGACTCCATCTCAAAAAAATAAAAAAGAAGGCCAGGCGTGGTGGCTCACACCTGTAACCCCAGCACTTTGGGAGGCCAAGGCAGGAGGATCAGCTGAGGTCAGGAGTTCGAGAACAAACTGGCCAACATGGTGAAACCCCACCTCTACTAATAATACAAAAATTAGCCAGGTGTCTTAGTGCACACCTGTAATCCCAGCTACTTGGGAGGCTGAGGCAGGAGAATCGCTTGAACCCAGGAAGTAGAAGTTGCAATGAGCCAAGATCATGCCATTGCACTCCAGCCTGGGAGACAGAGCGAGACTCCGTCCCAAAAAAATAATAAATAAAATAAAATAAAAAGAATTTGCATTTGGGGAAGTTTGTCAAAGATGTTAAAAGGCTCAAAACATTTGATTGAAACAGGATAACAGCTCACTTGTTAGTAATCCATGTAAATACAGTGATAATCAAAAGTCATTAGTAGGAGTAAAGAGAGTTACTGGGAAAAAATGAATCCTTTTAAAGCCCAGAGCTTTTTGTTGTTTCATTTATTTCAGGGGTAGATGGGGGACAGCGTCTAACTCAGTTGCCCAGGCTGGAGTGCAGCAGCACAAAAGCTCACTGCATCCTTGATCTCCCAGGCCTAAGTGATCTTCCCACCTCAGCCTCCCGAGTAGTTGAGACTACAGGCACAAGTTACCACACCCAGCTAATTTTTGTATGTGTGTCTTTTTTTTTTTTTTTTTTTTTTTAGAGATGGGCTTTCATCATGTTGCCCAGGCTGTTATTGAACTCCTGAACTCAAGCGATCCTCCCACCTCAGCCTCTCAAAGTGCTGGGATTCAGGCATGAAACATCATGCCCAACCAACCAGGTTTTTTTTTAAGTGATTAAAAACTTAATAAAGACAATACAGGAATTTATCTCGATAATTTCTTGTAAAACCTTTCTTAGACCAGCTACCAAAAAGGTAAAGAAAAACCTTCTACAGTGTGATTGTTTCTCCTTATGCAAAGCGCATTTAGATAACCTGGAAGTTGGCCAGGCATGGTGGCTCCCACCTGTAATCCTAGCACTTGGGAGGCCGAGGCGGGTGGATTACTTGGGTCAGGAGGTCGAGACCAGCCTGGCCAACATGGTGAAACCCTTTCCCTACTAAAAAACACAAAAATTAGCCAGAGGTGGTGGCACACACCTGTAGACCCAGCTACCAAGGAGGCTGAGGCAGAGAATCACTTGAACCCAGGAGGCAGAGGTTGCAGTGAGCTGAGATTGCACCACTGAACTCCAGCCTGGGTGACAGAGCAAGAATCCATCTCAAAAAATAAAATAAAAATAAAAATAACCTGGAAGTTGAACCTGATGAAAAGTGTGCTTGGATTTAGTTAGGAATATGTCCAAGGCTATGAGTGTAAAAATTTAGGTACATCAAGAAAAACCAAGAGTACAGAATCAAGTTATACAGAGCAAATACATTGCTTTTCTAGGCCTTCATGATAAATATTTCAGTGTCAGGCCATAATAGCCAATTTAGAATCAAAGAAAAAACTTACAGGAGCAGACAAAAAAAGTTGGAGACAGTCATCATCCCAGGCCTTCTCAATGTGAAAAAAAGAAGGCAATGATGTATGACCTGCAAGTGACATACATTGAGATGCAAGTAAAGTTGAGCCTCTGAGACATGAATGAGAAATCTGAAAACCAAAACTCTACCTCAACAAATTGGCTGGTTTTGTTTTTGGTGGCTTGTTCCTGTAATCTCAGCACTTTGGAAGGATGAGACAGGAGAGTAACTTAAGGCCAGAAGTTTGAGACCAGCCTGGGCAACATAGCAAGATGCCATCTGTATTAGTCTGTTCTCGCATTGCTATAAAGAAATAACTAACAGTGGGTAATTTATAAAGAAAAAAGCTTTAATTGGCTCATAGTTCTGCAGGCTGGACAGGAAGCATGTTGCTGGCATCTGCTTGGCTTCTGGGGAGGCCTCAGGAAACTTACAATCATAGAAGAAGGCAGAGGACCAGGCATGTCACATGGCCGAAGCAGGAGCAGGAGAGAGGGGGAGGTTCTACACACCTTTAAACGGCCAAATCGAGTGACAAGCACTCACTCACTATCTATCACGAGGACAGTACCGAGGCAGGTAGTGCTAAATCACTCATGAGAAATCCACCCCAACATGATCAAGTCACCTGCCACCAGGAACAACCTGTAACATTGGGAATTACAGCTGAACATGAGATTTGGGTGGGGACACATTCAAACCACATCATCATCTCTACAAATTTTTTTAACTGTATCAAATTCCACCTCAATAAATAAAATTACTGTTTTAAATGATGAGGACAGCATTTAAAACCTGAAAACTACAGAAATTAAATCGATCTCAGGAAAAAATGTGGCAGAAATAGAAACTAGAGTTTAGAAGATGGCTTCTAACAGATTTTAGAATGAAAAAACAAAACATCTTGCAAATTTATTAAGTGCAGATAAATACGTCAAAAAAAAAAAAAAAAACTTCTTGTTTTCAATATAGAGGACCAGATTCTGGTCCTGCATCAGTGCTCCCAACACCACTGTTTAATTTTTAGGAAAAAAAAATCCTATGTACAATTTCTTTTCAATCCTAGCCAACGCAATCATACAATAAACTGTCCGTAAGGCCTATCTTTCATAAATCCTATTCAAATTGTTTAGACGTTTAATCATTTTCTTAAACCTTCAGTCTTAGACTTAGTTTTCTCCTCTTATATTGGTACAACCAATCATTTTACCTTACGACAAAAATTTACCACATAAGGTTCTCACACAAAAATTACTTTTTCCTAAATTTGTATTTTGAGTAATAGACCAAAATATCTAGTCTTTTTAGAAATTTTAAGAAGCCAGCTGGGCATGGTGGCTCATGCCTGTAATCCCAGCACTTTGAGAGGTGAAGGCAGGTGAATCACCTGAGGTCAGCAATTCAAGACCAGCCTGGCCAACATGGTGAAACCCCATCTCTACTAATAATACAAAAATTAGCCTGTCATGGTTGTGGGCACCTGTAAACCCAGCTACTCGGGAGGCTGAGGCAGAATTGCTTGAACCTGGGAGGCAGAGGTTGCAATTAGCTGAGATTATGCCATTGCACTCCAGCTGGGTGATGAGTGAAACTCCGTCTCAAAAAAAAAGAAAGAAATTTTAAGAAGCCAAGAATGAACTTATATTTTTTCAGTAATTTGTTTGCTTTATATCTTATTTGGATATGACCCAGATAATTAATGAGTATTATTTAAGACTTTAAATTACATGAAAAGTTTATTTATAAACATTTATTCCATTTACAGTTACCAACTTTAATTTCTAATTACACCTAGATTACTTATTAAAATTAAGATTTGACACAGCTAGTCATTGTTTTAAATTATTTTTTATTAACCAATTTTATATCCTGTTAATATTGTTTACCAAAGTTCATACCTTACACTAAATACGTGGTTATTCTGTCAATAACCCAGAAGATATAGCTATTGTTATTAAATCAAAAATATTAAGTAAATCTCACTTATAAAAGAATTGTACAAAGATCATTGTTTTAGATGGGGTTTAGCTTCATGAACTTAAAATATCTAATAGAGACAGACATAACACTGTCAGACCAGTAAACCCAAACAAAAATATATGCTGACAATTTTGAAGACAGATCTAATTTTATCAACAACTTTAAAACCAATTAATTTATAAAAGAATTGTCATGTGAACTAAAAAAAAAAAGTGTTCTTTTTTTATGAACACTTTTTTTTGATCTGCCCTCCTCGGCCTCCCAAAGTGCTGGGATTACAGGCAGGAGCCACCATGCCCAGCCTGATTTCTGTAGTTTTATAGTAACTTTTGACATCAGGAAGCATGAGTTGCTCTTTTTTAAAATTGTTTTTAATACTGGGGCTCCAGGTATGTATGGGTTTTCATAACCTAATTTCAGAACTGGCTTACCAGAACTTCTGCCATATTCTGGTGGTTACACACATCAATCATGGTACAGTATGAGAGGATTACACAAGGGTAGTCCGCATATACCAGGAAGCACAGACTGGAGGCCAATTTGGAGGCTGCCTAGCACAGAGAATTTGTCAATGTCTAACATGCTACCTATTTAATCCAGCAATCCTAATTCTAGGAATTTGTCCTGAATGTAAATATCTAAATATACAAAAATACACATGCTCAAGAATACTAACTGCATCCCTGTTAGCAATTGCAAATTTGAATTCTCTAATTGATGATATGTAGTAGAGCAGCTGAATATTACATGGTACATCCACAAAAGGAGTATTATGCAGCTATAAAATGAAGGTGAAAAAGGAAGATATATCTATGAATTTATATGGAGTGGTTATCAAGATACACTGTTAGGCAAAAATAGAAACTGCAAGAGTATAGTATGAAACTTTTTTTTTTTTTGGAGATGGAGTCTCACACTGTTGCCCAGGCTGGAGTGCAGTGGCACCATCTCGGCTCACTGCAAGCTCTGTCTCCCGGGTTCATGCCATTCTCCTGCCTCAGCCTCCCGAGTAGCTGGGACTACAGATGCATGCCACCACGCCTGGCTAATTTTTTGTAGTTTTAGTAGACAGGGGGTTTCATCGTGCTACCCAGGATGGTCTCAATCTCCTGACCTCGTGATCTACCTGCCTCAGCCTCCCAAAGTGCTGGGATTAGAGGTGTGAGCCACCACGCCTGCCTGAAATCTTTTTTAAATCGGCAATAACAAATATATATATGTTCATTTTTACTAGAAGAAAACACAGGATTATTCAGAAAACAAGGTTCATTACCTATAGGTGATGGATAGGAACAGGTTGTAAAAGACAGTGAGATTAGAACAGACTGGAAAGGATAAGGCAAGAAAAACTTTTATGTTTAGTTCTAATGTTTAAAATATGCAATTAGGTGGGTGTGGTGGCTAATGCCTGTTACACCAGCACTTTAGGAGGCCAGGATGGGAGGATCCCTTAAGACCAGGAGTTTGAGGCCAGCCTGGGCAACATTGCCACATCCCCTCTCTACAAAAATTTAAAATTAGCCTGTCCTGGTGGTGCATGCTGGTATTCCTACCTACTCAGGAGGCTGAGGGAGAAGGACTGCTTGATTTCAGAAGTGTGAGGCTGCAGGGAGGTATGACAGCACCACTGCACTTCAACCTGGGTGACAGAGCAACACCCTCTCTCAAAAAAAATAAGGGTAAAAAATTTTTAAACTGCCTGCACCTGGTGGTGCATGCCTGTACTCCCAGCCTCTTGAGACACTAAAGCGGGAGGAGTGCTTGAGCTCAGGAGCATAAGTCTGCAGTGAGGTACAATCATGCCACTGCTCTCCAGTCTAGGTGACACAGTAAGATCCTGACTCAAAAAAAAAAAAGATAAACCAGTATAAAATAAAACATACTATTGTTTCACATATTAATTTTTTTGAGACAGTCTCACTAACAGACTGGAGTACAGTGGCATAATCTCAGCTCACTGCAACCTCCACCTCCAAGGTTCAAGCGATTCTTCTGCCTCAGCCTCCCAAGTAGCTGGTATTACAGGTGGGTGTCATAACGCCTATTTTTTTTCTTTGAGACAGTCTTGCTCTGTCACTTAGGCTGGAGTGCAGTGGTGCAATCTTGACTCACTGCAACCTCTGCCTCTGGGGTTCAAGCAATTCTCCTGCATCAGCCTCTCCAGTAACTGGAACTACAGGCACCCACCACCACACCTGCCTAATTTTTGTATTTTTAGTGGACACGGGGTTTCCCTATGTTGGCCAGGCTGGTCTTGAACTCCTGACCTCATGATCTGCCCACCTAGGCATGAGCCACCACTGCCGGCCTTTTTCTTACTTTTTTTGAGACGGAGTCTCACTCTGTCACCCAGGCTGGAGTGCAGTGGCACGATCTCGGCTCACTGCAACCTCCGCCTCCCGGGTTCAAGTGATTCTCCTGCCTCATCTTCATGAGTAGCTGGGACTATAGGCGCCTGCCACCATACCCAGCTAATTTTTGTATTTTTAGTAGAGACAGGGTTTCACCATATTGGCCAGGATGGTCTTGAACTCCTGACCTTGTGATCTGCCTGCCTCAGCTTCCCAAAATGCTGGGATAACAGGCTTGAGCCATGGCACCCAGCCGTCTGGCTAATTTTTGTATTAACGGTAGAGACAGGGTTTCACCATGTTGGCCAGGCTGGTCTCCAACTACCAGTCTCAGGTGATCCGCCCACCTCGGCCTCCCAAAGTACTGGGATTATAGGCATAAGCCACCGTGCCTGGCCTATTTTATATATCTAATTAAAAAAAAAATCGACAAGGATAACGGTGTGACACAAAATGGAAAATGAACAGGAATTACTGAAATGAACTTTGTGTCAAATGGATAAAAATGCAACAATGAAGAGGGGGGGGAAAGCACAAAATTGACCCAAGTAACTTCTTTTATTACAATTTTTATTGTCATAAAAACACATAAAATTTACCCTTTCACATATTTTGTGTGTACCGAACAGTATTGTTAACTATAGGCATATTTTTATACAACAAATCTCAAAAAGCTTTTCCATCTTGCGTGGCTGACACTCAATACCCATTGAACAACTCATTTTCTCCTCCACCAGCTTATGGCAAATACCGCAGTACTTTGTTCTTCTGAGTTTGACGTTAGATACCCCATATAAGTGGAATTGGGTGTATTTGTCCTTTTGCAACTGGTTTATTTCACTTAGCATAATGTCCTCAAGGTACATCCATGTTGTAGCATATGGCAGAGTTTTGTTTTTAAGGCTAAATGATATTGCATTGTATGTATATAATGCATTTTGTTTAGCAATTCATCTGTAAATGGACATTTACTTTGCTTCCACCTCTTGGCTCTTCTGAATAATGCTGCAATGAACACAGGTAGGCATTCACACATGGAGATACTTTCTTCAGTTCCTTTGGACATGTACCTAGAAGTGGATTGCTGCTGACCAAGTAAGTTTTAAACCTAGTGCTTTTATATTATGCCCTGACCTAAAGATAAGAACTGTGAATAAAAACTGAATTCTGGTTAGTAGGTTTTTAAAAAGAGTGGTATGAGTTATCAATTCTGAGAGTAGCTTATATTTTAATCTAGGATTGAGCATGCGCTATTTTTTGCAAGTGATGAAAGATAGCTACAGACAAGGGAACTTGGAAGGCAAGAAATAACCCAGTAGTTTTGCAGTGGAATTAAAAGTGTTGGCTTGTGGTCATGTTTTTAATATAGAAATAGTTATTAGTGTGTGTGGATACATATATATAATTATGTATGTCTTTGCCATATCCTCCATAGAGAGGACCTAAAAGCCAGGGCACTGTTACCTAGGAACACCTCCCTACACAGAGACTGCAGCTTCTAAATAGTATTCTTCATTAAAAGAAACTAGATTTTTCTGATTCTAGGGCTGGAAACAAATGTACCATGAACAAACTGCTGCCCAGGAAATAATTATATACCCATGAAATTAGGAGAATACATTTTTAAAGATTCAGAAGATAGCTTGATGGGGATCCTACTTATTGAATCTGGAAAAATATGTGCATCAAATTTATAGTAGCTAGCTACACCCCATAGAGTAAGAATTTATGATACATGCTCCTACAAGTAAATGGGTAAATAAATGAATAAGGATAACTCTTCCTTACAAAATTCCAGTTAAGAAATGTAGAAGAAACTATGGAATTAGAAAATCACTTTTTAGACTGGGTGCAGTGGCTCACACCTGTAATCCTGGCCCTTTGGGAGGCTGAGGTGGGAGGACTGCTTGAGCCCAAGAGCTTGAGGCCAGTCTGGGCAACATAGTGAGACCTCGGCTCTATGAATAAAAAAATTAACTGGGTGCGTTAGCATGTGCCTGTGGTCCCAGGTACTCAGGAGACTGAGGTGGGAGGATCGCTTGAGCCCAGGAGGTCAAGGCTATAGTGAGCCATGATCGTGCCACTGCACTCCACACCCTAGGCAACAGAGCAAGACCCCAATGCAGACCAACAGAAGAAAAAAAAGGAAAAGAAAACCACCATTTGGAAACCACTACAGCAACAGCTACAGATATACCTCATGTTACTTCACTTTGCTTCATCTCACTTTACAGATATTTTTCACAAGTAGAAGTCCTGTGGCAATGTCATGTTGAATAAATCTATAACACCATTTTTTCCAACAGCATGTGCTTACTTTGTCTCTCACATCCTGGCAATTCTGACAATATTTCAAACATTTTCCTTATTATTATACTTATTGTGGTGCTGTGAATTTTTTTTTTTTTTTTTGAGAAGGAATCTCACTCTGTTGCCTGGGCTGGAGTGCAATGGTGCGATCTCAGCTCACTGTAACCTATACCTCCTGGATTCAAGTGATTCTCCTGCCTCAGCTTCCTGAATAGCTGGGACTATAGGTGCCTGCCACCACGCCCGGCTAATTTTTTGTATTTTTAGTAGAGATGGGGTTTCACCATGTTGGCCAGGCTGGTCTCAAACCCCTGACCTCATGATTCACTCACCTCAGGCTCTCAAAGTGCTGGGATTACAGGTGTGAGCCACCGCGCCCGGCTGCTCTGTGATCTTTGATGTTCCTTTTGTAATTGTTTTGGGGTACTACAAATCACAACCTTGGAAGACAGCAAACTTAATAAATGCTATGTTCTCACTGCTCCACCAACTGGCCACTCTCCCCTCTCTCTTCCTCTTCCCAGGCCTCCTAATTCCCTGAGGCACAACAATATTGAAATTAGGCCAATTCATTACCCCACAATGGCCTCTTAACTGTTCAAGTGAAAGGAGTTGCACATTTCTCACTTTAGATCAAAAACTGGAAATGATTAACCTTAGTGAGAAAGTCATGTCAAAAGCCAAGATAAAGGCCAGGTGCAGTGGCTCACACCTGTAATCCCAGCTTGTTGGGAGGCAGATAGGGGAGCATCACTTGAAGTTTTAAGTTCAAGATCAGCCTGGTAAACAGTAAAGTCCTGCCTCTTTAAAAAAAATATAAAAACAAAAATTAGCTGGCCATGGTGGTACACACCTGCAGTCTTAGCTACTCAGGAGACAGGAAGATCACTGGAACCCATAAGTTTGAGGCTGCAATGGGCTATAATTGTACTACACTCCAGCCTGGGCAAAAGGGAGACCATGTCTCTAAAAAAAAAAAAAAGAAAAAAAACAAAGTGCTACTCCAGTGAACACACAAATAACAAGAAAGGAAAACAGCCTCACCACTAACACAGAATAAGTTTTAGTGGTCTGGATAGAAGATCAGACCAGCCACAACATTCCCTTAAGCCAAAACCTAATCCAGAGCAAGGCCCTAACTCTAATTCTATGAAGGCTGAGAGGTGAGTTAGCTGCAGAAGAAATGCTGGAAGCTGGCAAAGATCAGTTCATGAGGTTTAACAAGTCATTTCCATAACATAAAAGTACAAAGTGAAGTAGCAATTGCTGATGTGGAATCTGCAGCAAGCATTTCCAGAATATCTAGACAACTGGCAGAGGTAGCTCTACTAGAGTTTTAACAGAGACAAAACAGCCTTACTTCAGCAGATGCTTTCTAGGACTTTCATAGCTCTAGGTAAGCTAATATCTGACTTCAAAGGATGGGCTGACTCTTTACTTTGTAGAGACAGGGTCACGCTCTGTTGTGCTGGCTGGTCTTGAACTCTTGACCTCAAGTGATCCTCCAAACTCAGCCTCCCAAAGCACTGGAATTACAGGTGTAAGCCACTTTTCCCAGCCTGGGCTGACTTTCTTGTTAGAGGCCAATGCAGTTGGTGACTTTAAATGAATGCTAATATTCAATTACCATTCCAAAAATCTAAGGGCCAGTTAAGAATTATGCTATATCTACTCTCTCTGTGGTAGCTATTTACATCTATTTACAGCATGGTTTACTGAATATTTTAAGCCCACTGTAAAACATACTGTTCAGAGATTCCTTTCAAAATATTACCACTGATAATGCACCTAGTAACCAAGAGCTCTTATAGAAGTATAAACAAGATTGGCGTTTTCATGCCTGCTAACCGCAGCCCATGGATTCAGGAATAATTCTGACTTTCAAGTCTTATTATTTAAGAAATACATTTCATAAGGCTATAGCTGCCACTAATAATGCTTCTTCTGATGGATCTGGATAAATTAAGTTGCAGACCTTGCAGAAAGGATTCTCCATTCTAGATGCCATTAACAACATTTATGATTCATGGAAGGAGGTCAAAATATCAACATTAAGGCAGGTGTGGTGGTGTGTGCCTGGAGTCTTGGCTACTCAGGAGGCATAGGAAGGAGGATCACTTGAGGCCAGGAGTTCAAGGCTACAGTGTGCTCTCATCGTGCTGGTGAATACCCATTTGTACTCCAGCATGAACAACGCAGCGAGACCTTGTCTCTAAAAAAATTTTTTTAATTAAAAAAATAAAAACCAACATTAACCAGAGTTTGGAAGAAGCTGATTCCAACCTTCATAGGTGACTCTGAGGGGTTCAAGTCTTCAGTGGAAAAAGTAACTGTGGATGTGATGGAAAAAAGAGAACTAGAATTAGAAGTGGAGCCTGAAGATGTGACAGAATTGTTTCAATCTCGTGAAAAAACTTGAACAGATGAGAGGCTGCTTTGTATAGATGAGCAAAGAAAGTGGATTTCAAAGAAATGAAATCTACTCCTGAAGATGCTGTGAACATTGTTGAAATGACAACAGACTTAGAATATTACATCAACTTAGTTGATCAAGCAGTGGCAAAGTTTGAGAGGATTAAGTCCAATTCTAAAAGAAGTTCCACTATGCGTAAAATGTTATCAAACAGCATCGCATGCTAAACAGAAGTTTTTCATGTAATGAAGAGTCAATCAATGCAGCAATCTTCACCGCTGTCTTATTTTAAGAAACTGCCACAGCCACCCTGATCAACAGCCATCAACACTGAGGCAAGACCTACCACAAGCAAAAAGATTACAACTCGCCAAAGTTTCACGTGATCATTAGCACTTTTTGGCAATAAAGTATTTTAAACTAAGGTACTTAGACATAACACAACTGCACACAAGAGACTACTATATGATGTAAACCTAACTTATATGCACTGGGAAGCCAAAACATTTGTATGATTCATGTTATTGTGATATTCGCTTTATAGTGGTAGTCTGGAACAAAACTCGCAATATCTACAGGGCATGCCTGTATCTTGTATCAATAGGGTTTCTCTTCTCCACTGCAACATCTTACTTAGAAAGGCCTAAGGAAATAATGAGGGCTTTCTGTGTTTTCTACATTGTATGGCCCCAGAGTGAGTTCTCAACTGTTGGATTGTGACCACAATCCAGTCTCTTGAGAAGAGAAGAAAGTGTATTAACAACAACTTAAAAAAAAAAAAAAAAGGCCAGGAGCAGTGGCTCACTCCTATAATCCCAGCATTTTCGGAGGCCAAGGTGGGTGGATCACCTGAGGTCAGGAACTCGAGACCAGCCTGGCCAACATGGTGAAACCCCATCTCTACTAAAAATACAAAAATTAGCTGGGTGTGGTGGACGGCACCTGTAATCCAAGCTACTTGAAGGCTGAGACAGAATCACCTGAGCCCGGGAGACAAAGGTTGCAGTGAGCTGGGATCATGCCATTGCACTCCAGCCTGGGTGATGAAAAGAGTGAAATCGTGTCTCAAAAAAAATAAAATAAAATAATAAAAAAAGATTCCAATGGCTCCCCAACATTCCTAAAATTTATGGGGGACACATAGAGTATGAGTTCTTTTATGTCTTCAAAGTGAATGGGGATAACTGAAGGCCTCCTCACATTCTTTGTACCAATAAAATTTCTCTTCAGTGTGAATTCAAATGTGGTAATTATGGTATGAGAAATTCCTAAAAGATTTCCACATTCCTTACATTCAGAGTTTTTCTTCAGTGTGTTTTTAAATGTTTAGTAAGTAAATAAAATCTATTGTAGGCTTTCCCACATTCATTACATATATAGGGTTTCTCTCCAGTGTGAATTCTAACATGTTTCTGTAGGTGTGAAGAAGCACGGAAGGTTTTCCCACATTCCTTACATATATACGGTTTCTCTCCAGTGTGAGTTCTTATATGTTCAATGAGTTGTGAAGATGTAGCAAAGGCTTTCCCACAGTCCTTACATTCATAGGGCTTCTCTCCAGTATGGATTTTTACATGATTATGTAAGCTTGAGGAAACAGTGAATGCTTTCCCACACTCCTTACATTTATAGGGTTTTATTCCAGTGTGAATTCTAAAGTGATTCTTAAGGCATGAAGAGCTTCTGAAGGATTTTCCACATACCTTACATTCAAAGGGCTTCTCCTCTGTGTGAGTTTTAAAATGTTCAGTTAGTAGATAAAACCTATTGTAGGCTTTCCCACATTCATTACATTCATAGGGCTTCTCTCCAGTGTGTATTCGTACATGTTTAGTAAGGCCTGAGCGCCCAGCGAAGGCTCTTCCACATTCCTTACATTGATAAGGTTTCTCTCCAGTATGAATTCTTACATGTTCAACTAGGTGTGAAGAAACAGTGAAGCATTTCCCACATTCCTTACATTCATAGGGTTTCTCCCCAGTATGGGTTCGCATGTGACTATTAAGATATGAAGAATATCTAAAGAATTTTCCACATTCCTTACATTCGTAGGGTTTTTCTACAGTATGCATTTTAACAGACACAGCATGGCTTGTGGAGTAAGTAAAAGCTCTCCCACATTGCTTCTGTTCATAGAGTGTTTCTCCATTGTGAGTTATCCTATTTGCCTGAAGATGTGACTGATCAACAAAGGCTTCCTCACAGTCACTGTATTCAAAGGATTTGTCTCCTATCCACGTTCTCTGGTGAACATTTGGTGTCAGGCTGAAGGCTTTTCTGCACTGATTCAACACAGAAAGTGTCTCTCCAGTAGGGGCACTGTTGTGTAACATGGGAAAGTTTTCTCCATATTCATCACAGTCATAAGTGTCCCCTGTATTTTCAGTACCCATGTGTGCATTAAGGCATGAGTGTTCACTGAAGATTTCTCCATTTTCCATAAAGTCACAGAGTTCCCCTCCATTGTGGATTTCTGCCTGTTAATAAAGGGATGAATGATGATTAAAGGATTTTTCAGGTTTATCAATAGATTTTACCCTTCTGAAATCAGACACGTTATTATGATTATAATTTTTGCCATTTTCATTACATGCATACAGTTGCTGCCCCATGTATTTTTTACAAGTTGAATGAAGAAAACCTGCTGGCAAGAACCCTGTGCCATTTGCTCTAAGAACCTTGAAATAATTCCTGTATATTTTCATGAAATACTTTTTATAATCTATCTAGCTACATATGTGATAATTTGTACTTGTGAGAATGCTGAAGCACCAAGTTTTAAGATAGGATTAGGGTATCCCCAAATTCATTACATTTAGAGTATTCCCCTAGAGCAGAGGTCCCCAACCTTTTTGCTACCAGGGGATTTCTTAGATAACAATTTTTCCACAAACAGGGGTGGAATGGGGGTGGGATAGGGATGGTTTCAACATGATTCAAGAACATTACATTTACTGTGACTTTATTTCTATTATTATTACATTGTAATATATAATGAAATAATTATACAACTCACCATAAAGTAGGATCAGCAGGAGGCCTGAGCTTGTTTTCCTGCAACTAGACAGTCCCATATAGGTGATGGGAGACAGTGACAGATCATCAGGCTCATAAGGAGCACACAATCTAGAACCCTCGCATGGGTGGTTCACAGTAAGATTTGCGCTTCTATGAGAATCGAATGCTGCTACTGACAGGTGGAGTAATATGACAGGCAGTAATACGAGCAATGGGGAATGGCTATACATACAGATGAAGTTTTGTTCACCTGCTGCTTACCTCCCGCTGTGCAGCCCAGTTCCTAACACTAATAGAAACAGTACCAGTGGGGACCCTTGCTCTAGAGACATTCCTCCTGCTTGAGTAAATGTTACCTCTCTCAAATCTCATTTTTGCTGATTTTTTATAATTGAATTCCCAATGTTTTTTGAGTGTGGTAAATAAGAAATCTAAATCTTACCATTTGTATGCCGTTTGATGTTTTGTTAAGCCAAAAAAAAAATGTTGAGGTGCTGACACTTTGGTTTTAACTTGCCATTCTGAAGTAAAACAGAAAAAAAGAAAAAAAATAGGGTCTGAGAACAAAACAGTAGGTTAAATAAGTCAGAATTATAAAGCTCATTTTTATTTTTCATATTCAGCACACTCAAAAAAATTAAACAGACACAGATTTGAACAGTTTATCCAAGACGAATATTTGGCAATCATAAGGACTTGGGGTCTAAACTTAGTAATTTTTTTTTTGAGACAGAGTCTCGCTCTGTCACCCAGACTGGAGTGCTGGAGTGCAGTGGCACGATCTCGGCTCACTGCAACCTCCACCTCCTGGGTTTAAGCGATTCTCCTGCCTCAGCCTCTGAGTAGCTTGGATTACAGGTGCCCACCATCAGGCCCGGCTAATTTTTGTATTTTTAGTAGAGACGGGGTTTCTCCATGTTGGCCAGGCTGGTCTCAACTCCTGACCTCAAAAGGTCCACCTGCCTCAGCCTCCCAAAGTGCTGAGATTACAGGCATGAGCCACCAAGCCTGGCAATTTAGTAATTTTTTAAATAATTTATTCTATAGAAATTAAATGAGATAATGAACAGAAATAGTATTATTAGGGAAGGAAAATAGAAATGATCTGAATAAAGAGCACACATTAAAGTCATAAACAAAAAGATAAAAGAGCACATCATTTGCAAAATCACATGAAAGTCTGGGTTAGATGAAAAAGAGAGGAATATGGAAAGTTGAAGATACCCTAAAACTTTCAAGTCCAATGGCCCCATGTTCTGTGACAAAGTACATTTTTTAAATATATCTTCATTATGCTTCCAAACATACTGAACATCTCATTGACCAGGAATGTTCTTCATACTCACCTTGGGGAACTCCTGTTGGCAATGTGCTCAACTTTTCCTTCTCTTCCTCCAGTCAAGAGACAGACTGAGTTTGAATAGGTCCTGTACAGAGAGAAAGATACAACAATGGGAGAGGCTTATGAAGGAAATGACAAACGTAACCAAGAAAAAATAACTATATTCTTAAAGAGAGTAGTGAAACTATTTTAAAAGAGCTCAAATGTCATATATCTCATCTTTTTGTGCCCTGAGGAGATTGGTTATCTCTGACCAAATACTCACTATTCAGACTTAAATACACATTTAAAAACCATTAAAGACTGGGCGCAGTGGCTCATGCCTGTAATCCCAGAACTTTGGGAGGCTGAGGTGGGAGAATCACCTGAGCCTGGGGAGGTTGAGGCTGCAGTGAGTCATGATTGCGCCACTGTACTCCAGCCTAAGCAACAAAGTGAGACCCTGTCTTGAAAAAAAATAAATAAAAACCATTAAAACATGTATTCAAATAGGAAATAATCCAAGTGCAAAGAGAGATCATTATTTTGTTTTTTGGTTTTTTTTGAGACAGAGTCTCACTCTGTTACCCAGGCTGGAGTGCAATGGCACTGTCTCAACTCACTGCAACCTCCACCTCCCAGGTTCAAGTGATTCTCCTGCCTCAGCCTCATGAGCAGTGGGATTACAGGCACCCACCATCAGGTCTGGCTGATTTTTTTGTATTTTTATAGAGACAGGGTTTCACCACATTGGCCAGGCTTATCTTGATCTGCCTTTATCCTCAGGTGATCTGCCCACCTCAGCCTCCCAAGTTACTGGGATTACAGGCATGAGCCACCGCACCTGGCTGAGATCTATTTTTTTTTTTACTATATCATCAAAAGTTTGAATATCGTGTCTTTTGTAGCTTTTTTTATATCATGGGTAGTATTACATCTCTCTCTCTCTTTTTTTTCTTTTTGAGACAGATTTTTGCTCTGTCACCCAGGCTGGAGTGTAGTGGCACAATCTTAGCTCACTGCAACCTCTGCCGCCACCCACCCTGGTTCAAGCAATACAAAAATTAGCCAGGCGTGGTGGCACGTGCCTGTTGTCCCAACCACTCAGGAGGCTGAGGCAGGAGAATCGCTTTTACTCAGGAAGCAGAGGCTGCAGTGAGCCGAGATCATGCCACTGCACTCCAGGCTGGGCAACAGAGCAAGATTCCATCCAAAAACAAAAGAATCAGAGAGCTTCTTTAGGACACCCCTGAAATAACATTATTTGTTATGTTCTCAGGGCTGAAATTGTTATAATTAATGAGGCTCATATGCCAGAGCTTCCCTGGCATAATGTGAAGGAGGGAATCCTAGAGAGACAGGAGTGTTGCACTGGATTTACTATGTGTCATCTCTATAGCCCACTCCCCCACCCTTTGTTGACAGAGCAGAAGACACTCTCTTCACAAAAGTTATTAAGAGAGTAGTGGAGGAGTATCGTAATCCTTGAAAAGCTCTGTTGGTATTCTCCTTCATAGGACAGGTATGACTGCAAAGAATACCATCACTGAGATGGGTTCCCTGGGTTTTTTTGTTTGTTTGTTTTTGAGACAGAGTTTCACTCTTGTTGCCCAGGCTGGAGTGCAATGAGGCAGTCTAGGCTCACTGCAACCTCCACCTCCTGGGTTCAAGTGATTCTCCTGCCTGAGGCTCCCAAGTAGCTGGGATTACAGGTGCCTGCCACCACACTTGGCTAATTTTTTGTGGGGGAGGTATTTTTAGTACAGACAGGGTTTAATCATATTGGCCAGGATGGTCTAGAACTCCTGGCCTCAGGTGATCTGCCCGCCTTGGCCTCCCAAAGTGCTGGGATTACAGGCGTGAGCCACCGCACCCAGCCGAGTTCCCTTTCAATTGAGATGAAGGGGACCCAGAATAGCATAAATCAAGAAGGTAGTATTTAATCACCAAAGACAAGGTGAGAAAATCAACTATCAAGGACAGCAGAAATGTACCAGTAATCAGAATGCCCTGACCTACAGAGATCTGTGGTGGTGGCTAAGTGATCGTGCTGTCCCTAGAAATGAAATAGTTAAGCAGTTAACAAATCCTACTCTAAAGAGCCACAGAATATATGTTAGGCATTATGGGCCACATGGTCTCTGTTGCAGCTACTCAACTCTGCTGTTGTAGCATGGAAAACACTATAGAAAATGTAAACAAATGAACACGGTTGTGTTCTGATTAAACTTTATATACAAAAAACACATGGAGGGACAGATATGGCCCATGGGCCATAGTGTGCCAATCTCTGTACTTGAATACTGCTCTATCTATGTAAAAAAGTCTAAAGTATAGTAGCCAAAAACTGTATTTATCCCAGTGGAGAATCATAACCTCTCACTCAATTACCACACTGAAGTCATTCATAAATCATGAACTTAGGTGATCACTCCAATTACTGCCATTTTTCAAAATGTAATGTCTTTACTAGATAAATCAACATAATTTCTGTCACTTGGTATGCAGGCATTGACATAGCTAATGTCTTTTCTCCATACCAATTTGAAAAAAAACAAGACTCGGTTACCTTTCATCTGGCAGGACCAACAATGTATCTTCATAGCATTGCCCTTAGCATGTGTCAGTTCTCCAGGTCTCTGTCATAACTTAATCCCCAGAGAAAATGACATTCCATGAAACACCACACTAGTACACTATGTTGACACCATTATACTGATCATATCCAATGAATAGGAAGTAGAAAACACATTTTTAAAAATTAGAGACAGGGTCTTACTCTGTCACCCAGGCTGGATTAGAGTGGCATGATCATAGCTCACTGCAACCTCAAACTCCCAGGCTCAAGCAATCCTCCTGCCTCAGCCTCCCGAGTATGTGGGACTATAGGCACATACTACCACGCCTGGCTAATTGTTTTTTTTTTTTTCTTTTACTATAGATATGAGGTTTCACTACATTGCCCAGGCTAGTCTCAAACACCTGGTCTCAAGATATCCTCCCACGCCAGCCTCCCAGTGTTAGGATTACAGGCATGAACCATTGTGCCCTGCCTGACAATACCTTAGACAACTTTATTAGAAGCATGCAGCATTTACAGTTCCAAAATGGTAGTACAGAAGCAAGCTGGTTTCAATCCCCTTACAGAAAACTAAAACCAAATACATATTGCGAAAATTATCACCAGCAATATCCCTGATTTAAATATAAAAATTAGGCAGTTTCTGGGGCTAAAAAGAAGTGAAAAAACTCCAAGGAGACGTTAAGAGAATCAAATTTCCAAGAATGTGGAAAATTTCTACCAATCCACAGTTTCTACACTGGAAAAAACTGAGATCAATGTGAACAACCACCTTCTCCACCATCCTGGGTTCCCTGGTAAAAGATCAGTCCTTCCCTGTCTCAACCCATAGGAAGCATCACAAATGCCTGAAGGGAGAAACATCCCTGAGGACATCCAGGGACAAAGAGGGGAGGCAGGACTACCATCCCCAGCCCTGGAAACTCTGTTTTATAACTTGGCCAAAGGAGAAGCCAAGTCAGAGTGGCTGTTCAGGAGCACCATACTGTAGGGGTATGCTACACAGGTCACCTGGGCATGAAAACACAGCCAGCCTTCCCACAGTGCTGGAATATGCCCTTTAGGACTCCCTCATTCTGGATGGGCAGTATACTTGATAGTTTGCTACAGCAAAGGCAAACGTGGGTTTAAGATTCCATCTAGTGCTGAAAAGGAGGCAGTGACCTAGGGAAATTTTAAAGAAAAAAAATCACTTTTGGAGGCTGAGACAGGCAGATCGCTTAAGCTCAGGAGTTCAAGACCAGCCTGGGCAACAAGATGAAAACCCATCTCTACTAAAAAGTACAAAAAGTAGCCAGGTGTGGTGGTGTGCACCTCACCTACTCGGGAGGCTGAGGTGGGAGGATTGCTTCAGCCTGGGAAGTAGAGGCTGCAGTAAGCCATGATCACACCACTGCACTCCAACCTGGATGACAGAGAGAGACCTTGTCTCAAAAAAATAACAAGAACAACAACAAAAAAAAAGATAAAAAGAAACATACCCAATAAAAACCACAAGCCAGACAAAGACTGTAATAAATAACTAATCCTTCAATGCACAGACATAGATGTACATCCACAAGAAACAACAGCAAATGGGGAACCATGATCTCCTAAAATGGACAAAAATAGTATCAGTGACTGAACCTAATGAAATGACAATATGTGAGCTCCCTAAGAATTCAAAATAACAGTTTTAAGGAAATTCAGTGATCTCCAAAATAACACAGAAGAGCAACTCAGAAATGTATCAGAAAAAACTTTAGAATATATTAACAACAACAAAAAAGAGAAATCTTACAACTGAGAAATACTCAACTCAAAAGTTCACAGTAGAGGCTCTCAACAGCAAGATGGATCAGAGGAAAGATTCGCTGAGCTTGAAGAAAAGCTATTTGAAAATATAGCCAGAAGAGAAGAATAAAAAGAACTAAGATTGTCTGCAAGATGCAGAAAATTACCTTGAAAGTCCAAACCTAGGAATCGCTGGTGTTCAAGAGGGAATGTAGCAAGTGCAAGGGGTAAGCTTTGAAAGCTTTATTAAAGAAATAACAAAAGATTCCAAAAATTGAGAAAAATATAAATATCCAGCTACAGGAAGGTAAGACGACACCAAACAGATTCAATCCAAATAAGACTACTACAAAGCATACAATCTTCAGACTCTCAAAGGTCAAGGACAAAGACAGGACCTTAAAAGCAGTAAGAGAAAAGAAGCAAATAACATATGAAGGACTCCAACTGGTCTGGCAACAGGATTTCTCAACGGAAACCACACAGGCCAGAAGGGAGTAGGATGACATTTTCTTTCTTTTTTTGTGAGACAGTCTCACTCCATTGCCCAGGCTGGAGTACCGTGGCACAATCATGGCTCAATGCAGCCTTTATCTCCCAGGATCAAGCCATACTCTCACATCAGCCTCCCAAGTAACTGATATTACAAACGTGCAAAACCATGCCTGGCTAATTTTTTTTTTCTTTTTTCTTTTTTTTTGTAGAGACGGGGTTCCACCATGTTTGAAATGCTTCTTTCCCGGTGCCATAAAGAAATAGCACTTGAACATAAACTTTATTTCTTTAGCAAGGCCATTTTAATTTATTTATACATTTTTTTGAGACAGAGTCTCATTTTGTTACTCAGGCTGCAGTGTAATAGCGCGATCTCGGCTAACTGCAACCTCTGCCTCCCAGGTTCAAGCGATTCTCCTGCTTCAGCCTCCCTAGTAGCTGGGATTACAGGCACATGCCACCATGCCCGGCTCATTTTTTGTATTTTTTTTTTTTTTTTTAGTAGAGACAGGTTTTCATCGTGTTAGTCAGGATGGTCTCAATCTCCTGGTCTAATGATCTGCCAGCCTTGGTCTCCCAAAGTGCTGGGATTAGAGGCATGAGCCACCATGCCCGGCCCTAGCAAGGCCATTTTTATACTTTCTGCAGAAAGGGTACACTCCCCAGCAGATTTGCCATGAGAGTACACTGAACAAAGGAGACAGGGTCATTTATAACCTGATGCATCCACCCTACTGCTGTGTCCAGTTTCCACTGGCTGGAATGGGACCTCACATTTTGTATTTGTTTTGATTGGCTTAGAACTTTTTAAAAGGGGTAAAGGCAGAGAAGAAGAAAGGAAGGAGGAAGTAACTTGTGGAATGCTGAGAAATGCAAAAACACCTTCAAATAAGGAAGAGGAACAGGCTATGACCTAATGCTTGCTTGGACCAGTATAAGCATGCCAGGGCAAATATTTAGGCTAAATTGTGGGAGCTAAGATCATAAAGTACATTGATTTATTTATTACAGCTAGTAGATATTTAAGAATGTTAACACAGGTCTTTGAATAAGTTTTGCTTCTAAAAAAGTTATTTATTCCTCATTAGATGGAAAAAAAAGAGTCTTTAAAAAAAAATCTCTACTTTACTTTTTACAACCAAGTTGCCCAGGCTGGTCTCAAAATCCTGAGCTCAAGCAATCCACCTGGCCCAGCCTCACAAAGTGCTGGAATTACAGGCATAGGCCACCTTGCTTAGCTATGGGATGAAATTTTCAAAGTGCTGGAAGAAAAAAATTGATATCTAAGAATACCGTATTCAGGCCAGCACAATGTCTCATGCCTGAAATCACAACAATTTGAGAGGCCGAGGTGGGAGGATCACCTGACATCACCAGTTAGAGACCAGCCTGGCCAACATGGTGAAACCCAGTCTCTACTAAAAATTAAAAAAAAATTAGCCTGGTACGGTGGCACATGCCTGTAGTCCCAGCTACTCTGGAGGCTGAGGCAGGAGAATCACTTGAACCCAGGAAGCGGAGGTTGCAGTGAGCTGATATTGTGCCATTGTACTCCAGCCTGGGCAACAGAGCAAGACTTCATTTCAAAAAAACAAAAACAAAAAGAGATAAAGAAGGTCTCCATAGCTGGGAGTAGTGGCTCATGCCTGTAATCCCAGCACTCTGGGAAGGCTGAGATGGGCAGATCACGAGGTCAGAAGTTCAAGACCAGCCTGGCCAACATGGCAAAACTCCATCTCTACTAAAAATACAAAAATTAGCCAGGTGTGGTGGTGTGTGCCTGTAATACCAACTACTCACGAGGCTGAGGCAGGAGAATCGCTTAAACCTGGGAGATGGAGGTTGCAGTGAGCTGAGATCACACCACTGCACTCCAGCCTGGTCAACAGAGCAAGACTCTGTCTCAAAAATAAAAAAAAAAGAAGGTCAGTATATAATGATAAAGGGGTCAATTCAGCAGGAGGATATAACAACTGTCAATATTTATGCACCCAACACTGGAGCACCTAAGTATATAAAGCAAACATTAATAAATCTAAAGGGAGATACACACTGCAGTGCAGTAGGGGATTTCAACACCCCACTGTCAGTAATGGACAGATCATCCAGCTAGAAAATCAACAAAGAAACACAGAAGAAGTTAAGCAATACACTAAACCAAAAAGGCCTAACACAGGACATTTTATCCAACTGCTACAGAAGATACATTCCTTTCCTCAGCATATGGAATATTCTCCAGAACAGACCACATCTTAGGCCACAAAAAAAGTCTCAACAAATTCAAAAATGTAGAAATCATATCATCTTTTCTGACCACAAGGGAATAAAACTAGAAATCACTAACAAGAGGAACCTTGATTCACAAGCTCAAAGTGGTGGCTCATGCCTATAATCCCAGCACTTTGGGAGGCCAACATGGGAAGACTGCTTGCACCCAGGACCTTGAGACCACCCTGGGCAACATAAGGAGACCCTGTCTCTTCAAAAAAAAATAATAATAATTACACAATGGAACATTGTTTTGGTATGTTGACATATCAAAATCCATGGGACAAAAGCACACAGAAATTTGGAAATTAAAATATTTCTTGAAACAAATTAAAGTGAAAATACAACATACCAAAATCTATGGGATAAAAGCAGTACTAAGGGAGTATTTTACAGCAATAAACACGTACATCCAAAAAGTAGAAAGATTTAAAATAACCGAATGATACCCCTTAAGATACTAGAAAAGCAAAAACAAATCAGACTCACAATTAAATCAAAAGGATAAAGACCACAGCCAAATTAACAAAATTGAGAATAAAAAACAATACAGAATATCAATAAAACATAAAGTTGATTACTTGAAAAGATAAACAAAATCAACAAACCTTTGGCTAGACTAAGGGGAAAAAAGGACCCAAATAAAATAAAAAATGAAAAAAGAAAACTGAACAGAAACCACAGAAATACAACCAATCATTAGAAACTATTACAAAAAACTGTATGCCAACAAATTGGTAAGCCTGGAAGAAACGGACAAATTATTGGGCGCATACAACCTACCATGATTGAACCATGAACAAATAGAAAACCTCAACATACCAATAACAAGATTGAAGCCATAACAAAATGAATCCCATCAAAGAAAAGCCCAGGAACTGATGGTTTCACTGTTAAATCCTACCAAAAACTGAAAGAATAACAATACAACTCAAATTCCCCAAAAAAAATTGAAGAGAAGAGAATATTTCCAAACTTGGTCTACAAAGTGAGCATTATTCTCATATCAAAAGCAGACAAGAGCACAACAGCAACAAAACTACAGGCCAGGCTGGGTGCAGTGGCTCATGCCTGTAATTCCAGCACTATGGGAGGCTGAGGTGGGTGGATCACCTTAAGTCAGGATTTTGAGACCAGCTTGGCCAATATGGTGAAACCCTGTCTCTACTAAAAAAACCACAAAAGTTAGCCGGGCGTGGAGGCATGTGTGCCTGTAGTCCCCACTACTCAGGAGGCTGAGGCAGGAGAATCACTTGAATCCGGGAGGCAGAGGTTGCCATGAACCAAGACTGAGCCATTGCACTTCAGCCTGGGCGACAGAGCAAGACTCTGTCTCAAAAAAGAAAAGGAAAAAAAAAGTAACCAAAAATGTGAAGGAGCTATGCAAGGAAAACTATAAAACACTAATGAAACAAACTGTAGAGGATACAGAAAAAATGGGAAGATATTCCATGCTCATGGATTAGAATATTGTTAAAATGACAATACTACCCAAAGCAATTTACAATTCAGAACAACCCTTCTCAAAATACCAATGAAATTTGTCACAAAAAGAGAAAAAAAATCCTAAAATTTATATGCAATCACAAAAGACCTCAAACAGCCAAAGAAATACTGACCAAAAAAAACGAAGCTGGAGTGGCCAGGTGTGGTGGCTCACACCTGTAATCCCAGCACTTTGGGAGGCCAAGGCAGGTGGATCATTAGGTCAGGAGTTCAAGACCAGCCTGGCCAACATGATGAAACCCCGTCTCTACTAAAAATACAAAAATTAGCCAGGCATGGGCTGGGCGCGGTGGCTCATGCCTGTAATCCCAGCACTCTGGGAGGCCGAGGTGGGTGGACCACAAGGTCAGGAGATCAAGACCATCCCAGCTAACATGGTGAAATCCCATCTCTACTAAAAAAAAATACAAAAAAAAAAAAAATTATCCTGGAATGGTGGCGGGTGCCTGTAATCCCAGCTACTCGGGAGGCTGAGGCAGGAGAATGGTGTGAACCCAGGAGGTGGAACTTGCACTGAGCCCAGAACACAACACTGCACTCCAGCCTGAGTGACAGAAGGAGACTCCACCTCAAAAAATTAGCCAGGCATGGTGGTGTGTGCCTGTAGTCCCAGCTACTAGGGAGGCTGAGGCAGAAGAATTCCTTGAACCTGGGAGGCAGAGGTTGCAGTGAGCCAAGATCGCACCACTGCATTCCAGCCTGGGAGACAGAGTGAGACTTAGTCTCAAAAAAAAAAAAGAAGGAAAGAAAAAGCTGGAAGCATCAAACTGCCTGATATCAAAATATACTACAAAGCTAACATAGCCAAATCAGCATGGTACTGACATAAAAACAAACACATAGATCTATGGAAGAGAACAGAGGACCTAAATATAAATCTACACATTTATAGACAGCTCATTTTCAACAAAGGCACCAAAAGCATACAATGGGAAAATAGCAGTCTTTTCAATAAGTGCTGCTGGGAAAACTGAATAACCATATGCAGAACGAACTAGATGCCATCTCTCAGCATAAACAAAATCAAAACAGATTAAAGACATCTAACACCTGAAACTATAAAGCTACTAGAGGAAGAAACTGGGGAAACAATCCAGGACATTGGTCTGGGTAAAGATTTCTTGGGTAAGACCTCAACAGCACAGGCAACAGGAGCAAAAATAAACATATGAGATTACATCAAACTAAAAACTTCTCCACAGCAAAACAATCAACAAACTGAAGAGACAATCTAGAGCATGGGAAAAAATATTTACAAACTATCCACCTGACAAAGATTAGTAATCAAAATATATAAGGAACTCAATAACAACAACAACAAAAAAAAAGATCAAAAATTGACAAAAGTTCAGAATAGTTGTTTCTCAAAAAAAGACATACAAATGGCCAACAGGTATATGGAAAAAATGCTCAACATGGCTAAACATCAAAGAAATACAAATCACACATTACCACAATGACATGTCATCTCACCTCATAGATTGGCTTTTATAAAGACAGGGAATAAAAAATACTGATGAGGATGTGGTGAAAAGATAATCCTTGTATGCAGTTGATGGGAATGTAAATTAGTACAGCCACTATAGAGAACAATATTCAGGTGTAGTGGCTCATGCCTGTAATCCCAAAACTTGAGGCTGTGGTGGGAGGATCACTTGAGCCCAGAAGTTCGAGACCAGCCTGGGCAACACAGAAAGACCTGTCTGCACACATATGCACACACAAAACCTGTCAGGCACAGTGTCTCATGCCTGTAATCCCAGCACTTTAGGAGCCCAAGGCAGATGGATCACTTGAGGTCAGAGTTCGAGACCAGCCTGGCCAACATGGTGAAACTCCGTCTCTACTGAAAATACAAAAATTAGCTGGGAATGGTCACGTGCGCCTGTAGTCCCAGGCAGGAGAATCGCTTGAACCCAGGAGGCGGAGGTTGCAGTGAGCCAAGATCATGCCACTGCATTCCAGCCTGGGCAACAGCGAGACTCCATCTCTAGAAAAAAAAGAGAGGTTGATTCATGGGTAAAATACATAGTTAAAAGAAATAAGAACTGGTGTTCAACAGATCAGTAGGGTGACTACATTTAACATTCATCTATTGTACATTTCAAAACAGCTAAGAGAATAACTTGATTTTCCTGCAATAAAGAAAGGATAAATATTTAAGGTGACAGATATTCTACTTACCCTGATTTGATAATATAAATGTATCAAATTATCACATGTACTCAGAAAATATGTACGTCTATTATGAATCAAAAAACTTTTTTTGAATTGTCAAATAGGGGGTGGGAGATTCTGGGGCCACCATGTCTGTGGGTAAAGATATTCCCTTGTCAGCCAGGCGCTGGTGGCCCACACCTGTAATCCAAGCACTTTGGGAGGCGAGACGGGTGGATCACGAGGTCAGGAGATCGAGACCATCCTGGCTAACACGGTGAAACCTCGTCTTTACTAAAAATACAAATTAGCCGGGCGTGTTGGCGGGCACCTGTAGTCACAGCTACTCGGGAGGCTGAGGCAGGAGAATGGCATGAACTCAGGAGGCAGAGCTTGCGGTAAGCCCAGTTTGTGCCACTGCACTCCAGCCTGGGTGACAGAGAAAGACTCGTCTCAAAAAGAAGAAAAAAAAAAAAAGAAAAGAAAAAAAAGATATTCCCTTGTCTGGATCATGTAAAGACATTCCCTACAAAAAAACATTCCCTGCAAGATGTCCCTCCAAGTTACTTCACCTAATACCACCTACCACTAAAAAGGAGCAATGAGCCATGATTATGCCATTGCCCTCCAGCCTGGGTGATCCAGCAAGACTCTGTCTCAAAAAAGAAAAAAAAAAAAACGCAGTATGGAGGTTTCTCAAAACACTAAAAAGAGAACTATCAATAGAGCTACCACCCATAAACCTCTTGACTTTTGGAGGCAACATATACATTTGTATGTGCTTTAACACTCCACACAGTTGCCTGTAAGAATTCTAGTTTCAACTGTAGACAAGAGCAATTTCAGGCTGCAGTGCAGGCTTCCCAAGCACTTGGTCCACCTGATCCAGCAGACCCAATGATACTCAACGTGTCCATGTTAAATAGCATCCTATTTATTGGAAGCCTCCGGCATGCACCAACAGAAGATGTAGAGTAGAGCCCTCTGGTATTCCAGAGTCAATCCATGCCCTCTTGTGCAGATTAACTGTTTCTCTTTTGAGAAACAGGTTGTGGTTTTCCACTACCATGTGATAGAGAATGAACAACTCATCATGGGACATGAAGTAACTAAGGCAGATCTGAGTAATTTGAGACTTTCTGGTCCCCAAAGCATGAAGTACATACTGTCAGCCCTTATCAAACAAAGGTTGTCAGCTTCTCCTTTAGACCAAAAATTCCAAGTTTGTAGGAAATCGCATGAAATAAAGGAATATTTACACACACCATGAGAATCCAATCAGAAATATCTGATTGTATGACTTTCTAAGAGAATGAGTGTTAGGAATAACGCTCAAAATCCTAAGGAAATTGAACACTCAAACAAAGGATTCTTAGCAAAGCAATTTTACTTCTGCACAGAGGGGTGCCTCCTTGACCAGTTGCCATGAGAGCACATCTGAACAAAGGGGCATGAGAGCCTTTACTCCTGATGCAAGTCCTGCTGCTGTACCCTTTCCCCATTGTCCGGGGTCAGGTCGTACAATCTAAACTAATCCTGGTTGGCTAAACACTTGATTTTTTTTAGATAGGGTGGGCACGTAAAAGAAAAGTGGAGAGGAAGGGGAAGGGATGTCTGTAATGAGCTAGAAAGTCCTCTTTCCAAATAAGGAAAGGTATGTGAGCTGGTACTGATAACGCTTTGTACTGTGGCATGCCTGGGCATCTAACAAAGGCAAAAAGGAGAAAAAAGGAGAAAAAGGGGGGGGTACCATGAATTAAAGAATAAAAGATTGATGAGATTATTTGAAGAGAAACCTCATCATATCCTCATATCCCACAGTGTGACTCTCCAAAAGTCAATATAATATACAATAATAACTGTTCTAGGTAAAAAGACACTGAAAACGTTAACAATTGCAATGTAAAAATCTTGAATGGATCTTAGAACCAAAAACATCCAAGAGCATACGTTGAATCAATGCGGAGAATTTTAGTTATTATGCAAAGCAGACATTAGATGACATTATTATTTTTTATTTAAGTGAAATACTAGTATTGTGGTTTCAGAATGACAATGCCTTTTTTTTAGGCGATGCATTACCAAGTATTTAAAGGTCAAGTATCACGTGTGCAATTATGCTCAATTTATGCTCAAATTGTTCACCATAAAATGTATTTACCTGAGGAGAAAGAAAACAAGCACAATGCTTAAAAAGTAAGTGTTCAGGCACGGTGGCTAACACCTGTAATCCCAGCACTTTGGGAGGCCAAGGCGGGTGAACTGCCTGAGCTCAGGATTTCGAGACCAGCCTGGCCAACATGGTGAAACCTTGTCTCTACCAAAATACAAAAAAAAATTAGCTGGGCGTGGCGGCATGTGCCTGTGTCCCAGCTACTAGGTGTCAGGCCTCTGAGCCGAAGCCAAGCCATCAGACTCCCTGTGACCTGCACATATACATCCAGATGGCCTGAAACAACTGAAGAACAACAAGAAGAAGCGAAAATAGCTAGCTCCTGCCTTAACTGATCACATTCCACCATTGTGATTTGTTCCTGCCCCAACCTAACTGATCAATTGACCTTGTGACATTCCTTCTCCTGGACAATGAATCTCAGGAGCTCCCCACTGAGCACCTTCTGATCCCCACCCCTGCCCGCAAGAGAACAACCCCCTTTAACTGTAATTTTCCACTACCTACCCAAATCCTATAAAACTGCCTGACCGCTATCTCCCTTTGCTGAGTCCTTTTCCAAACTCAGTTTGCCTGCACCCGGGTGATTAAAATCTTTATTGCTCATAAAAAGCCTGTTTGGTGGTCTCTTCACATGGACGCGCCTAATGCTAGGGAGGCAGGAGAATTACTTGAACCTGGGAGGCAGAGGTTGCAGTGAGCAGAGATCGCACCTCTGCACCCCGACCTGGGTGGCAGAGCGAGACTCTGTCTAAAAAAAAAAAAAAAAATCTACTAGACTGGGTGTGTTAGATGTTCAAGTTTTCCCTAGGATCAAATTTTTCGGAAAAAATGTAAAAACTACACTTAGTCTAAACATGCTGTTAATAAATTCAATAGATAATAGATACTTTATTACACTAATACTAGAATAATATTCTGATTTTAATAAATAATTCTAGTATCAGTTTAATAAAGCCTCCATCCTGGCCAGGAGCGCAGGCTCACGCCTGCAATCCCAGCTCTTTGGGAGGCCGTCAGGTGGATCACAAGGTCAGGAGTTCGAGACCAGCCTGGCCAGCATGGTGGAACCCTGTCTCCACTAAAAATACAAAAAAAAAAAAAAAAAAAAAAATTAGCTGGCATGGTGGCCCATGCCTGTTGTCCCTGCTACTTGGGAGGCTGAGGCAGGAGAATCGCCTGAACCCAGGAGGCGGAGGTTGCAATGAGCTGAGATCACGCCACTGCACTCCAACCTGGGCGACAGAGCAAGACTCTGTCTCAAAAAAACAAACAAAAGCTTCCATCCTTTCTTCCTGTGGGCCCCTGTTTTGAAGCTCTGTAGGGGGGGGCGTACAGACCTAGGAACTTCAGATGAAGAAAACAGCTGTGTATTATTGCCTTTCTTTCTTTCTTTTTTTTTTTAAGACGGAGTTTTGCTCTTGTCGCCCAGGCTGGAGTGCAGTGGCAGATCTCGGCTCACTGCAACCTCGGCCTCTCAGGTTCAAGCAATCCTCCTGCCTCAGCCTCCCAAGTAGCTGGGATTACAGGGGACTGCCACCATGCCTGGCTTTTTTTTTTTTTTTTTTTTGAGATGGAGTCTCCCTCTTTTGCCCAGGCTGGAGTGCAGTGGTGCGATCTCGGCTCACTGCAAGCTCCGCCTGCCGGGTTCACGCCATTCTCCTGCCTCAGCCTCCCGAGTAGCTGGGACTACAGGCACCCGCCATCACGCCTGGCTAATTTTTTGTATTTTTAGTAGAGACAGGATTTCACCATGTTGGCCAGGCTGGTCTCGAACTCCTGACCTCAGATGATCTGCCCGCCTCGACCTCTCAAAGTGCTGGGATTACAGGTGTGAGCCAGCGCGCCCAGCCTGCCTTTCTTTTGTAGAAAGGCTTGTAGCTGGTAACAACAAAAAAAGTTAAGTCCAAGAAAATAAAATAAGAAACTAAAGGCTCACAGTCTACACGTGTTCATATTTACATGCAGATATAGGCACACCCTAAACGACTATATTTTTTTCCATCAGAAAGTAATGTGTCAAAAATAAGAAAAGGACATCAATGCCAGATTTTCAGACGAGACATTTTTTAGCAAAGAAATGGAAGTCAGAGCCCTCTTGAAACCAATTTTCTGCAGGTGCTCACCAGGAACACGCCGGAAACGCCAGGTTCCTGAGGCGCGGAAATGCCGGGCCGGAGCCAACCTGACCGGAATGGCAGAAATCCTTTTACTTTCAGAAAGAAAAAAATTCACAAAGGTTTCTTTCCAAGCTTTTGAAGAAGGGAGCACAGCGGATGAAAGCACTGCAGAAAACACGAGCGGAGTCGGGACAAACACACTTCCCGACCTGGCTGCTGACTGGGACCCACTGAGCCTGCGGCCTCTCGCCACTGGCCGCGCAGGGAGGACCGACTGCCCCTGGAGAAGACAGTGAAACGAGGTGGATCGGAGAGGCTCCTGGGCGACAGCGCCCAATCGTTCCTTTGCCCCCCCCTGCTATCTCCGGGATCCCCAAGCAGGCGGAACTCACCACAGCCAGGGTGGACTCCACCACGATAAAGGCGAAATGGCACTGACCATGCGGAGCCAGCGCCGGAAAAGATGGCGATTGTGCGCTGACGTCACTTCCGCTCCAAGCCTCGGGCCGGGCGGGGCTCCTGGGTTCAAGTTTCAGCCACATAGGACCCAGTCAAACACAGAAATTGTAGTTTCCTCCCGGGTGGGTGCGGACAGGCCTGGGGTTGGCTCAGGGAGGGGGATGCAGAAATAGGTCCAGAGAAAAAGGCGAGGTTAGAACCGGGCCTCTGGACGGAACTGTGGGCGAGGGATGGGGCCCGTACTTGGGGGCGGTTTAGAGGTGGGACCCGGCTAGCCGGCGGTTCAGGTGGCCGGACCTGCTGGAAGGGCAGGCGTGGGGGATGGGACGCACCCCAGGGGATGCTCCTGCAGAGCTTTTCCCAGGTGGGCACAGTGGCTAACGCCTGTAATTCCAACACTTTGGGAGGGTAAGGCAGGTGGATAGCTTGAGTCCAAGAGTTCAAGACCAGCATGGCCAAAATAGCAACATCCTTTCTCTATTAAAATATATATGTGTGTGTGTGTATACATATATATATAGCTTTTTTGTATACGTCTCCTCATGTTACTAGAGCCTTTTCATGATTCTTCCATATTGATAAAGCTGCCAGTGAATGGCATGGTCTGTCTCTTCTATTCAGTCAGGCTTTCTGTAGGCCTTTATTTCTTCATTCTTTATTTTTTAGAACTTGCTGGTTACATTGCGTTTTCTTTTTTCGTTTTTCTTTTTCCTTTTTTTTTTGAGACAGATCTCACTCCATCGCCCAGACTGGAGTGCAGTGGCATGACCTCGGCTCACTGTAACCTCTGCCCCCCAGGTTCAAGCGATTCTCCTGCCTCAACCTCCTGAGTAGCTGGGATTAGAGATGTCTGCCACCACGCCCAGCTAATTTTTGTACTTTTAGCAGAGAAGGGTTTCACAATGTTGGCCAGACTGATCTCGAACTCCTGACCTCCAGTGATCTGTCTCCCTCAGCTTCCCAAAGTGCTGGAATTATACACATGAGCCACCGCACCCGGCCACGTTTTCAATATAATAATATTTTCTGTAAATCTTGATTTCTTTTTGTCTTCATCAAGTATGTATTTCTGCCTGAGTACAGTGGCTCATGCCTATAATCCCAGCAATTTGGGAGGCCAAGGGATCGTTTGAGGCCAGGAGTTTGAGACCAGCCTGGGCAATACGGCAAGATGCCGTTTCTATTTAAAAAAATTTTTTAAATATGTTTTTGTTTTTGTTTTGAGATGGAGTCTAGCTCTGTTGCCCAGGCTGGAGTGCAGTGGCACGATCTCACTCACTGCAACCTCTGCCTCCCGGGTTCAAGCGATTCTTCTGCCTCAGCCTCCTGAGTAGCTGAGATTACAGGCATGCGCCACCATGCCCGTCTAATTTTTTATTTTTAGTAAAGACAAAGTTTCACCATATTGGCCCAGTTGGTCTCGAACTCCTGACCTCATGATCCGCCTGCCTCACCCTTCCAAAGTGCTGGGATTACAGATGTGAGACACTACGCCTGGCCAAAAACATGTATTTCCATTGTTATTTTTCTGATCTTACCACATGGGCCAGGACCACATTTCCTACATTGTAAAATAGCACTGACACCAGACATTCTCCCCAGGTTTATTCAGAAATGTAACATAATCCCAATAAAAATATTAAAAGTTTTTTCTGGAGTTGGGTACATTGATACCAAAGTTTATGTGGAAGAATAAATATCTGATAATAACCAAGAAAACAAAAACAAAAGCAATGATGAGCAGCAGATGTTAAAACATACTATTGACAGTTTTCACACAAGGCAAATAATTAAATTATATTAAAATAAAAATAAATAAGACATACTATAAAGCCTCTATAATTAAAACTATGTGGTACTAGCACATGAAGCAGAAACAGACTAATAAAATATCTAAAAACAGACTCAAGAACATGTAGGAATTTGGTTCATAAATGTAGTATTTTGCCAGGTACGGTGGCTCATGCCTGTAATCCTAGCAATTTGGGAGGCCGAGGTGGGAGGATCACCTGAAGTCAGGAGTTCGAAACCAGCCTGTCCAACAAGGTGAAACCCTGTCTTTAATAAAAATACAAAAAAATTAGCCAAGCATGGTGGTGGGCTTTCTGTAATCCCAGCTATTCGGGAGGCTGAGGCAGGAGAATCGCTCAAACCCAGAAGGCAGAGATTGCAGTGAGCAGAGATCGCGCCACTGGACCCCAGCCTGGGCAACAAAAGCGAAAATCCATCTCAAAAAAAAAAAGATATTTCAGATCAATGAAGCAAAAAAAACCATTTGTAATGGAAAGTCTAAGACAGCTGGTTAGCCGTCAGAGAAAAGATGAAATTAAATCTATACTTCACAGCATATACAAGAATAAACTCTAAATGGACTAGGGATCTAAATGTGAAAAATAAAACCATATACGCATTCAGGGTGTTTAAGTGATTTCTTGGCTGAGTAAGGAAAAAGATGTGACCACAAGGCGGCGGTAGCACACAAGCTTTATTTGGGATGTGCTTTGACAGGTTAGGAGTGGCGGGAGGTAGCAAACAGCAAGAGAATATCCACAGGCTTCCACCTGTGGGTCGCTGCTCAGAAAGGGTGGAAAGGAAGAAAGACTCCCAGAGGAGAAGGGGAATCAAAGAGGGGGCTTATATGACTAAGTGATGATGCTCAGCAGCCTGGCAGCATATCTTCCAGTTAAACAGTTCTGAAGGACAAGTCTGGCCAATGTGGTGAAACTTCATCTCTACTAAAAATACAAAAGTTAGCTGGGTGTGGCAGCGTGTGACTGTAATCCCAGCTACTCGGGAGGCTGAGGCAGGAGAATTGCTTGCACCCAGGAAGCGGAGGTTGTATTGAGCCAAGATCATGCCATTGCACTCCAGCCTGGGCGATAGAGTGAGACTCAGTCTCAAAAAAAATAAAATAAAATATTTAATTATCTATTCATTCTGAGTGCAGGGAAACACTGATAGGACTATTCTGAAAATAATAAGATTCAGAATCTATCAGGGATAGATGGGAAGGGCTTCAACAGAATGGTGGGATAAGAACAAAATGGAGAGGATAGGGATAGGGAAACCTCTCTGAGCATATCATTCTGTTTAGTTCTGATGTTTAAAATCACATTCTACTTTTTTTTTCTTTTTGACAGGGTTTCACTCTGTCACACAGGCTGGAGTGTAGTGGCATTATCATTGCAGCCTTTACCTTGTGAGCTCAAGTAATCCTCCTGCCCAAGTACCGGGGAATACATATGTGCACCACCACATCCAGCTAATTTTTTAAAATATTTTTTGTAGGTAAGAGACCTCTCTATGTTGCCCAGGCTGCTCTTGAACTTCCAGTCTGTCATATATAAAGTTTTGGTGCCACAAAAGAGATTACACTTGAATATAAAATTTTCTTTTTAATTCTCAGCAAGGCAAGATATTTCTATAGAAAGGTGAACTCTCACAGATGTAGCAATGGTGGGCGCACACCCGGACAAGGGAGGGAAAGGGGTTCTTATTCCTGACACACGTGGTCCCTACTGCTCTGTCATTCCCCTATCGGCTAGGGTTGGACCTCACAGGCTAAACTAATTCCGATTGACTAATTTAAAGAGAGTGATGGAGTGAGTGGTTTGGGAAAAGGTTGCTTTATGAGGAAGTTAAGTTTAAAAGTAGAAGGCAAAGAATTGAGCATACTGACATATTAATTCTTTGAAGAGAAATTTATAATTCATATTCAACAACTTCCTCCTCTTGCATTTTTTTTTTTACGGCTTTCTCTTCAAACTTATTTAACATGTCTTGACTTAGTTGTTCTGCTTGATTTTCCAAAAGAAGGAGCTTCTCTGGATAAGGTGGAAGATAGTTAAAGGAGGTTTTAGTAAGTGCCATTTCTATGAGCCTCTGCACCAACCTACAGATGCATGGTGTGACACGGCACCTGACAAGAATAAGTACACCCATTACGGCTACGAAGGAGGTAGGAACTGAGGCTGTTATTCCTTTCCATTTACCGAACCACTTTTCTAGCCATTCTGTAAAGGGGTAATTTACCCCTGAATTGCTGGCCAACTCATTGGATAGAGCAGTCAGACCTTGCAATGCCTTTGTTATACTTCCATTAGGGGCTGTGTTGTTTGGGATGAAGGTACAACAATGAGTTTTAATCATGATGCAAACTCTTCCTCTTTCTGCTAATACCATGGCTAAAGCTATCCTATTTTCCCAAGCCATCTGGCTAGCAGCCCCCAATTGCTCAGCTATTCCTTTAACAGCATCTCTAGTGTAGTTAATAAATCGCTGTTGGTTGTAATAGATGTAGTTTACCCAATCTACATTTTTTTTTCTTTTTTTGAGATGGAGTCTCACTCTGTCGCCCAGGCTGGAGTGCAGTGGTGCGATCTTGGCTCACTGCAAGCTCCGCCTCCCGGGTTCATGCCATTCTCCTGCCTCAGCCTCCTGAGGAGTTGGGACTACAGGCACCCACCACCATGCCCAGCTAATTTTTTGTATTTTTAGTAGAGACAGGGTTTCACCGTGTTAGCCAGGATGGCCTCGATCTCCTGACCTTGTGATCCACCTGCCTCGGCCTCCCAGTGCTGGGATTACAGGTGTGAGCCACCGCACCCGGCCCACCCAATCTACGTTTTTATTAACTGTCACCTACCAAAATATTGACTCAAATCCTGCAGCTATTGGATTTTGGGCTTTAAATTGATCTGGTGTTCCCCGTGGGACTCCAATTGCGTCTAAATAGCCGTGAGAGTTGAAAGACCCATAAGGGACTTCTCTTGCTTTATGAAGTCTTATCTTTCCTCCCTCTGGTTGCTGAAATGCCAGGGTGAAAGGGATAGCCAATTGGACTAAAGCACAAGTGCCACTCCAGTTATTCAGCAGCGTCCAGTAAAGGTCCACCACAATATCACCACACAACCGCTCAGGGATGAACAAGGGCTGGCTGATTGGTAAGCTCTTGAAAGTTCTTAAGCTCACTGCATCCCTTCAGGTCTCCAAGGAACACTAAGTTTCCTCCCTGTTGTGAGAGACACGAAGTGAACTTAGTGTTGGGAGACAGAAGCTGGCTGGCCCTCAGGGGCTGACCTGCCCGGTGTTGAACTTCAGGATATAGCAGACACAGAGAGTTGGCACGACTCTTTAACCTAGGCTGTAGAATCCTGGAAAAGAGCTACCATGCAGCCCATGCCTGGTCTAATGGAGGACCACCCTAGTGGAAAGGGGACAATCTGGGCCTCTGGCCTGCCATGCACACTAGCATAATGATTGCTTTTGTTTAACATGCGGACGGAATATTTGATCCATTCCAACCAGGTGTTTACATCTTGGTATCCTGTGTCAATTGCCAAAGTTTAAGTCTTTAACTTCTACCATCACTATCTTGGCCTTGTCCTTAGATGGAGGAGGAACAATAGTTCCATTGTGAGAGGTTTCGGAAAAAGGCTTAGAGGCAGGTGCAGGCAGCGGGGGATCAAAGAAATGCATTTCAAAGAATCCAATAGGGTCTGTCCTTGAAACTTCAGCCCCTATACCATAAAACCGGCTTAAAGAAGGGAACTGGCTTAGAAAAGGAGGAGAACTTTGGGGCTCAAAATAATAACCTATATAGGGTTGCACTGGTTTGGCTGACAGTTGGGGGGGTGGGCTGTCCCTTTAGTAAATGAATGTATGGTTTTAGGAAATTACAAAAACTGGTTCGGGCAGTCCATCCTTGCTCTTTGGTGGTCCACAGAACGTTGGACCAACTACGGCATAAAAGCTCTACATCAGGGGTTGGGGGCAAGACTCCTGGTTTCCACTGGGGTCTTTATTGAAATCTCCCAAATTAAATGGTCCTAATTCACTAATGCCCAGTCTGAGGAGAGCCAGGAGGGACAGAGGTACTTTTCTGAAGTAGTGAGCTGCCTTTGACTTGACAAATCCCCACAGGGTATAACAAGGCAAGCATTAAATGCAACAGTTTGAGGTGAAATTGACTTGGTTATGTTAATAACTAGATGGTCAGCAACAGAGCAAGGAAAGAAGAAAGAGTAATAGAATAGATGAAAGACAGTTAAATTCTTCTTAGCTTTAGTTTGGTAGGGTTTTCCCCTGGGACTATGGCCCACCACTCTGGAGGGGGTGGCGCTTTCTTGACTCTGGTATGATGAGTCCATCCTCTCTCTGCTGTGTGGACTGCGGTTTCAGTAGTGAGGAGCATTAAGTAATGAGATTCCCAGGCTGGCTCAAGCTTCTCCTCTTTCCAGCTCTTTATGAGGACATGATCCCCAGGCTGATGATGCACTGGGAACTCTAAGGGTGGCACCTGTGCTAATAGACCTTTAGTTTTAAGAGAGAATAGAAGATAGACAAAGTATATAATTTTTAAGGAACTGATCTTTTGTTTCAAAGGTAGGAATATCAGTAGTGGAGTGCAAATAAGGTAATCTGTAGAGCATCTCATAAGGAGAAAGACCTATGTCTTTCCATGGTGCAGTTTGAATTCTCAGCAGGGCGATAGGAAGACAATTCGTCCATGGCAATCGAGTCTAATTTGGTTAAGTGGTTACTTAGAGTCTGATTCATTCTTTCTACTCTCCCTGATGAGGGTGGGTGCCAGGGAGTATGGTGTTCCTGTTTAATGTCTAATGTTTGGGATAGCTTTTTAATAATGTGTGTGGTGAAATGAGTTCCATTGTCTGAATCAATATTTTCTGTTAGTCCAAACCTGGGTACTATATTTTCAATTAAGGCCTTAACTACATTATTGGCTGTTGCATTTGAAAAGGGGGCAGCTTCAACCAAGTGAGTGAGGTAGTCTACTATCACTAGTAAATATTTTAGATGACCTATTGGAGGCATTTCTGTGTAATCAACTTGGATACTTTGGAATGGCCTTAAGCCCAGATTCCTTCCCCTGAGAGGTAATCTTTTTATAGTATGTCTATTAGTTTTCTTACATACTAAGCAACTATCTGTAACCTGTTTGGCCAGAGTATAAATTCCTATATAACCATAAACTCTGAGAACTGCAACACACGTGGCCTGGGGCCCCCAGTGGGTCTCCTGATGTAGTTGGGATAAGACTTCACTCATAAGGGGTTTGGACAACATTTCTCTCTGGTCTGACAGCATCCACTTTCTTTCTGAATTCTCTTTAGCATCTATGTTTATTAGTTTCTCTTTTTTGGTGGAAGAGAAAATGGGGATTATGGTAGGAGGAGGGAGGTAGGGAGTTAAGTGAAAAATATGCATTTCAGAAGACACAGCAGCCTGCTTGGCTACCTGATCTGCTAGGTTATTTCCTCGACTTTCAAAAGAGGCTTTTCTGGTGTCCGGGAATGTGGACAATAGTTATTTCTTCTGGCAACTGAAGATTATTCAATACTTGGGTGATCAGCTCCTTGTGAATAAGGTCTTGACTTTTACTATTAATGAGACGTCGTTCAGTCCAAATTTTTCCAAATGTATGAGCCACTTCAAAGGTGTACTTAGAATCGGTATAGATGGTTCCCTCCTGGTCCTGTAAGTACTTTAAGATTTGGCTGAGTGCCAACAGCTCACACGTTTGAGCAGACCAACTGTTGGGCAATTTTTCTGACTCATTTCTATGAGAGTTTCTCCATCAATCACTGAATACCCATTGTGCCTTTTTCCCTCAATGACCCAGAAGGAACCATCTATGAATAAGTGCCCTCCAGTCCAGAAGGGGGTTTCTCCTAGGTCTGGTCGAACCTTTCTATTGTAATCAATTAAATCTAAACATGTGTGTTCTCTCCTTAGATTTGGATTCCCTGTAGGAAACCTGCTGGGTCGAGTGAATTATCAGTGGTCAATGTTAAACCATCCTTTTATTTTTTTCTTTTTTTGAGATGGAGTCTCGCTCTGTCACCAGGCTGGAGTGCAGTGGTGCCATCTCAGCTCACTGCAACCTCCAACTCCCAGGTTCAAGCGATCCTCCTGCTTCAGCCTGCCAAGTAGCTGGGACTACAGGCGTGTGCCACCACGCCCAGCTAATTTTTGTATTTTTAGTAGAGACGGGGTTTCACCATGTTGGCCAGGATGGTCTCGATCTATTGACCTTGTGATCCATCAGCCTCTGCCTCCCAAAGTGCTGGGATTACAGGCGTAAGCCACCACACCCGGCCGTAAATCATCCTTTTCTAAATGAATGGCCTCATACTTTAAGATTCTTGAGTCAGTAAGCCATCTCCCTGCTCTATGGTTTAAGATAGTTCTAACTTGGTGAGGCGTGCTTACTGTCAATTTTCCTCCAAAGGTTAACTCTCTGCTTTCCTTGACTACTATTGTTGTAGCCACGATGGACTGGATGCATTGAGGCCATCCACAAGTGACTGGGTCTGAGGCTTTTGATAGGAAGGCTACAGGCTGCCGGCGGCCTCCATGTTCTTGAGTCAGCACTCCTAAAGTTATCCCACTCTCCACATTAACAAAAAGGTGGAATGGCTTTTCTAGAGAGGGTAAGGCTAAAACAGGAGCAGTTATGAGCCTTTCCTTCAACTTCTCAACTTGATCAACTTCCTCAGAAGTCCACAGGAGACAGTTAGATTTCTCCTGAGCAAGTTTTTGATATAACAGTTTACTGTGCAGTGCATATGAGTCAATCTATAAGTGGCATTATCTGACTAATCCTAAACATTTCCTGAGTTCTTGTTTAGTTTGAGGCAAGGGTAGGGACACAATTCCCTCAATTTGTTCAGGCCCTATTCTTCGCTTGCCTGCACTTATTAAGTGGCCTAAATATTTAAATTCGGGATCTACATACTGAAGCTTTCTTTTTGAGACTCGTAGCCCTTCAAACTACAGGTGATTAAGAATATGTGTAGAGAAGTCAGTTACCTTCTCTATATCTTCACCAGATATAAGACTGTTGTCCACGTACTGAAGAAGTTATATTTGTTCTGGGATGACAACTTTTTCTAGTACTTGTTCTAAAATTTGGCCAAAAAGATTAGGGGAGTCTGTGAACCCTTGGGGCAAGACTGTCCATCGATATTGTTGTTTCCGCCCTGAGTGGGGATCCTCCCATTCAAAAGCAAATATATCTCAGCTATCTTCAGCCAGGGGACATGCCCAAAAACCATTCTTCAAATCTATTACAGTAAACCATTGATGATTATATGAAATCTTGCGAAGAATAGTGTAAGGATTGGGGACAAAGGGGTGGGTAGTCTGGACTATTTGGTTGATAGCTCTACAGTCCTGTACTACCCAATATGACCCATCTGTTTTCTTGACTGGCAGTATTGGGGTGTTTTAAGGAGACATACAGGGCTGGAGAAGCCCGTCCTTAATAAGGCCTTTGATTATAGGTTTCAACCTTATCCTACCTTCTAGGGGAATAGGGTATTGCTTCCTTCTTACTACTTCTCCTGGGGTTTTTATCTTGATGTGGATTGGAGGGACTTGGAGTTCCCCTTAGTTTCCTTCTTTGGACCAGACATTAGGATTAATATATTTTTCATCTGCAGCGGTGAGTAGGTTTAATGAGGTGAAGAATTCTCTTGGGCTGACTTGTAGACCTATGCCCAACTTTAACATTAAATCCCTCCCCAGTAAATTAGTTCCTGCTTCAGGGATTAACAAGAACTGAATATAAGCTGAGAGATCCTGGTATCTAACTTCTGTGCTTTGTAAAATTTTTGCTCTAAATCCTTCCCCTTTTACCCTGGAAACTAAAAGTTCCTCTGAGGAGGAGACAACATTAGACGGGGGGAAACAAACAGGAGCGAGCAGCCCCTGAATCAACAAAAAGGCGATAAGCTCATGTTTAGGTCCCACATCCAAATTGAACAAGGGCTCCTGGTGGGACTCAAGATAAAAGAGACAGGGCCCCTGACCCCCCTATTCCTTGAAAGTCATGAGTGGAAGAGCTTCTTTCTCCTTTCTTAGTTCAGGACATTCTCTCTTGAAGTGGCCTGTTCTTCCACATCTATAGCACATATCTTGTCCTTCCTCCCTCTTAGTTCTGGGATTCTTTAACCCTGCCCCCCCATACTCTTTAGGGGGCCTGGTAGATGAGGACCTTGGTCCTCCAGATGGAGGCTGGGGTCCTTTAAAACAGGGTTCGGACCCTTTATACTTTCTAGGTCCCTGGAAGCTCTGTCTAGAATTACCTGGGTTTGGAGCCATCTGTTGGAAGGTGGAAAACATAAGTTTTGTCTTTTGTTTCTGTCTTCCTTCGTCCTGTTTCACGTGTACTTCCTGAGCTTCCCTGAGAAGCTCACTTAGAGGATGGTCTTCCCAATTGTCTATTTTTTGTAACTTTTTTGAAATGTCTGACCAACTTTTACTGACAAATTGGAGTTTCAACATTCCTTGCCCAAGGATATCATCCAAATTAAGGTCTGCATATTGCCTCATTTGCTCCCTCAGTCTGTCTAGGAATCTCATTGGCCCTTCATCCTTTTCCTGTTGTATATCAAGCACTTCAGAAAGATTTCGGGTTTGGGGTACTGATTCCTGATTTCCTTTTATTATCATCTCCCTTAGGTCCTGCATATTTTCCCGGTGATCTGCGTTGTTATTGTCCCACCGGAGGTCTTGGGTGGGGAATTTCTATTCCGCGGTAGGAACGTTTTTACCGGGAGGGTTCTTACGTTCCCTAACTACCATAGCAGCCCTAGGAATCATACTCCTTTATTCCCCTGAAAAGAGGATGCCCAAGATGGACATTAACTCGACCCAAGTGTATAACTGAGGTCCTAAGAATTGGTCAATTTGGTCTGCCACTCTGTAATGGTCATCTAGTAGCGGTTTAAGCTCCTTTTTAAAATTACAGACTTCTGAACTGGTTAAGGGAGCATTTACAAAGCCAATTACAAAGCCATTGGCCCCTCTCCTTGTGGTACCTCTTTCAAAGGGAAGAGGGTCAGGGCTGACCTCTTAAGTATGGAGGGAAGTGGAAAATTCTGAGTATCTTTTTTACATTGTTCTACCTCACGCTGGAGTCCTTTTAGAGAGGGGTATTTAGGTTGGGGGGAGGGCAGGCTGGTGGGATGATGGGATGGTAATTCCGAAGAGTCAGGGTTATAAGGAGGAGGGATAACGTGAGTAGAGGGGGAATTTGGAACGGGATCTGAGGTGGCAGTGGCTGTCTGAGGGGAAAGATTGGGGATACTGAATGGGGAAGATAGTCTAGGGGATCCCATGCATTGGAGTCTTTAGGCATGAGAGCTGGCTCCTCTGACTTTTCATTTGAGGTGCCAGATTGGGTTCTTCCCTATTTGTTTTTAAGCGAAAAAGGAGGGCTGGTCCTTGCCTCCAACAAAGGGCATAGCCTAGTTCTTCTTGAGACACTGGACTTTTATTATTAACATATCAGATTAGAAGCTGACACATTACATCCTCAGTTGATTCAAACTTTGGCCAGAAGATTGAGGGATTAAGGATGGGTCGAAATAAAACGCAATATTTTATCATTTGTTGCTTTTTCCTATGTTTAGTCCTTTCATTATCCTTCCAGTGTTTCAGCATAAGACCTAGGGGGCTATCTGGGGGAATATCTTTGTTACCATCTTTATCCCCCTTGCTCCCTGTCTTGCTTGGGGTACTTCCCATCTTGATGGTTTTGGGGTAAGGTTCAAGGTTCAATTTCCCTTACTGGAAATTTCTCACCTTTCAGGGTGAGGCTCAATTTTCACTGGAAACTTCTTGCCTTTTGGAGTAAGGCTCAATTTCCCCTCTGGAAATTTCTTGACTTTTCTATTATTGGAGGTTTGTGTGTTCAATCCCCCCTCCACGATGGGGATGTCTCCCCTCTTTTTAATAATTTAGCCACCCCAACCAAGGAGTACTTCACTACACCCACCCCCGACCCCTGTGGCTTTCTTACCTTGTTCCTGATCACCAAGGAAATACTTTACTGGCTCCTGCAGCATCTCCTGCCTTCGTAGGTGCACAGAGTCATCACTGCAGTATGTGAGGATCCTTTAAGCTAGGTTGCTGGCTAGTTTTTTTTTCCTGCGTTGCTGAGAGCTAGGGTTATTCCTCACACTGATTGGGTTCTGATTTCTCCCCTATGAGGCCACCACAAAGGGTGGGGTGCAAGCCTCCTCATAAGAGAGAACCAGAGACCACCCCCAGAGAGGAATGTAATCCCAGATGAGCCCCCAAATTGTTATATATGAAGTTTCAGTGCTGCAAAAGAAATAGCACTCGAGGCCAGATGCAGTGGCTCATGTCTGTAATTCCAGCACTTTGGGAGGCCTAGGCGGGTGGATCACGAGGTCAGGAGATTGAGACCATCCTGGCTGGCACGGTGAAACCCCATCTCTACTAAAAAATACAAAAAATGAGCCAGGCATGGTGGCAGGCACCTGTGGTCTCAGCTACTCAGGAGGCTGAGGCAGGAGAATGGCGTGAACCTGGGAGGTGGAGCTTGCAGTGAGCAGAGATCACACCACTGAACCCCAGTCTGGGCAACAGATTGAGACTCCATCTCAGAAAAAAAAAAGAAAAAGAAATAGCCGTCGAATACAAAATTTTATTTTTAATTCTCAGCAAGGCAAGGTATTTCTATAGAAGGGTGTGCTCTCACTGATGGAGCAATGGTGGGCACAGACTTGCACAAGGGAGGGAAAGGGGTTCTTATTCCTGACACACGTGGTCCCTACTGCTCTGTCGTTCCCCTATTGGGTAGGGTTAGACCACACAGGCTAAACTAATTCCAATTGATTAATTTAAAGAGATTCACAGGGTGAGTGGTTTGGCAGGAAAAATGGTTATGAAATGAATTGGAATGAATGAGTCAGGGTGGAGTAGGTAATCTGAATGAGTAGAATGAGTCAGGGTGGAGTAGGTAATGAGTCAAGGTGGAGAATGAGTCAGGGTGGAAAAGGTTGCTTTACGAGGAAGTTTAAAAGTAGAAGGCAAAGAATTGAGCATACTGACATATTAATTCTTTGAAGAGAAATTTCAACTTCATATTCAACAACTCTAAAGCAATTCTCCATCCTTGGCCTCCCACATTTTTTTTTTTTGAGACAGACTCTCACTCTGTTGCCAGGCTGGAGTGCAGTAGATCAATCTCGGCTCACTGCAACCTCTGCCTCCTGGGTTCAAGTGATTCTCATGCCTCAGTCTCCCAAGTAGCTGGGACTACAGGTGCCAGCCACCATGCCCAGTGAATTTTTGTATTTTTAGTAGAGACGGGGTTTCACCATGTTGGCCAGGATGCTCTTGATCTCCTGACCTTGTGACCCACCTGCCAAGGCCTCCCAAAGTGCTCAGATTACAGGCAGGAGCCACCATGCTCAGCCTTGGCCTCCTACATTGTAATGATTACAGACATGAGCCACTGTGCTTGGCCCTTTATTCCTTTACATATTTAATATTTTTAAAAATCAACAAAGAGGCCAGGCACGGTGGCTCAGGCCTTTAATCCCAGCACTTTGGGAGGCCAAGATGGGTGGATTATGAGGTCAGGAGTTCAACACCAGCCTGGCCAATATGGTGAAACCCCATCTGTACTAAAAAATACAAAGATTAGCCGGGCATGCTGGTGCATGCCTGTAGTCCCAGATACTCGGGAGGCTGAGACAGGAGAATTGCTTGAACTCAAGAGGCAGAGGTTGCAGTGAGCCAAGATCACTACACTGCACTCCAGCCTGGGTGACAGAATGAGACTCCATCTCAAAAAAATAAGTAAATAAATAAAGACCACACCAATCAGCTCAAGCCTGTGGCTAGAGATAAGAATCTAGAATGAATCAGCCAGGCGCGGTGGCTCACGCCTGTAATCCCAGCACTTTGGGAGGCCAAGGCAGGCAGATCACGAAGTCAGGAGATTCAGACCATCCTGGCTAACACGGTGAAACCCTGTCTCTACTAAAAATACAAAAAAAAAAATTAGCCGGGCGTCGTCGTGGGCACCTGTACTCCCAGCTACCTGGGAGGCCAAGACAGAAGAATGGCGAGAACCCAGGAGGCAGAGCTTGCAGTGAGCTGAGATCACACCACTGCACTCTAGCCTGGGCGACAGAGCGAAACTGCATCTCAAAAAAAATTTAAAAAAATCTAGAAAGAATCTAGAGATATCTTTCCTGCCCAAGATAGTGTTTTCCTCCTACTTCCTTTAAACTGACTATCCAGGTATTTGCTCCTAAATTTAAAGTGACTCACACCCTATTCCCTTATGTATACAGCTAGCTGCCACAACCTCCCTCCTTCTCTGCCTCTCATCCCTGCCTTGCATGACCCATGGATGGAAGACTGTCCTCCGAACTCATTTTGCCCTCCCTTCCCAGGATGTGTAAGCAATAAATCTTTGAAATTATGTCCTATTGGGGTGGTGTTTTGAATTTGCACCTACCATCTGAAGAACCAGGGGCTGCCCTTGGTTGAGATTTCCCCAGGGAGCTGGTGTGAACACAAGGTCAGGTTTCCAGTGTCAGAGTGATGATCAGGCAGGCATAAGCTGAAGACAGGTCAGACAAGAGCAGCTATGTCGCTGGGCACGGTGACTCACTCCTGTAATCCCAGTACTTTGGGAGGCCAAGGTGAGCGGATCACCTGAGGTCAAGAGTTTGAGACCAGCCTGGCCAACATGGTGAAACCTCATCTCTACTAAAAATACCAAAAATATTAGCTGGGCATGGTGGCACATGCCTGTAGTCCCAGCTACTCAGGGAGGCTGAGGCAGGAGAATTGCTTGAACCCAGGAGGTGGAGGTTGCAGTAAGCCAAGATTGGGCCACTGCGCTCCAGCCTAGGCGACACAGGGAGACTCCATCTCAAAAAAAAAAAAAAAAAAAAAAGAGCAGTCTAAGTCGTCTATCAGTATAAACAAGTTTCCCCAGGTGAAGGACCCCCTGGGAATAGAGCAGCTTAGGTTTAGGCTGTCAGCCAGGTTTTGCACGACAACTCACACTGTAATCCCAGCACTTTGGGAGGCTGACGCAGGCAGATCACTTAGCTAAGGAGTTCCAGACCAGCATGGCCAACATGGCGACACCCCGTCTCTACTAAAAATACAAAAATTAGCCCAGCATGGTACGGGAAACATGTAATCCAAGCTACTTGGGAGGCTGAAGCAGGAGAATCGCTTGAGCTCTGCAGTTGCAGGTTGCAGTGAGCTGAGATCATGCCACTGCACTCCATCCAGCCTGGATGACAGAGGGAGAGTCTGTCATTCATCAATAAATAATTAATTAAATTTAAAAAATGTATCCCTTAGGCCAGTCGTGGTGGCTCACTCCTGAAATCCCAGCACCTTGGGATGCTGAGGCAGGCAGATCACCTGAGGTCAGGAGTTTGAGACCAGCCTAACCAACATGATGAAACCCCTTCTCTAATAAAAATACAATATTAGCCGGGTGGGGTGGTGCATGCCTGTAGTCCCAGCTACTCGGGAGGCAGAGGCAGAAGAATCCCTTGAACCCAGGAGGTGGAGGTTGCAGTCAGCCAAGATCAAGCCATTGCACTCCAGCCTGGGTAACACAGCAAGACTCCATCTCAAAAATAGAAAAGAATAGAATAGGCTGGGTGTGGTGGCTCACGCCTGTAATCCCAGCACTTTGGAAGGCCAAAGCGGGTGGATCACCTGAGGTCAGGAGTTCGAGACCAGCCTGACCAGTATGATGAAACCTCGTCTCTACTAAAAATACAAAAATAACCCCAGCTACTTGGGAGGCTGAGGCTGGAGAATTGCTTGAACTCGGGAGGCGGAGGTAGCAGTGAGCCAAAATTGCGCCACTGCACCCCAGAATGGGCGATAGAGGGAGACTCCATCTAAAAAAAAAAAAAAAAAGAGTAGAATAGAATAGAATGGAAATAATGCCAAGTGCAGTGGCTGACGCCTGTAATCCTAGCACTTTGGGAGGCTGAGGCAGGCGGATTGCCTGAATTCAGGAGTTCAAGACCAGCCTCAGCAACATCGTGAAACCCCGTCTCTACTAAAATAGAAAAAAAAAAAATTAGCCAGGCGTGGCAGATGTGCCTATAGTCCCACCTACTTGGGAGGCTGAGGCAGAATTGCTTAAACCCACGAGGCAGAAGTTGCAGTAAGCCGATATTGCACCACTGCACTCCAGACTGGGCAACAGAGCAAGACTGTCTCCAAAAAAAAAAAAAAAAAATTAAATTAAAAAAAATAGGCAGCTGGGCATGGTGGCTCACGCCTGTAATAGTCGTCTCACTATGTTGCCCAAGGTGGCCTTGAACTCCTGGGCTCCAGTGATCTTTTTGCCTAAGCCTTCCAAAGTGCTGGGATTACAGGCCTGAGTCACTGTTCCCAGCCTAGATTCTTGTAGCATAAAGATAGATTAAGAATTTAGAAAAAGTAGGAACATGCCCCAGGACAGTATATGACAGTCATAATCTACATATAAATATCATTCAGGGCCAGGCAGGGTGGCACACACCTGTAATCCCAGCACTTTGGGAGGCCGAGGCAGGTGGATCACGAGGTCAAGAGATCGAAACCATCCTGGCCAAAATGGTGAAACCCCGTCTCTACTAAAAATACAAAAATTAGCTGGGCGTGGTGGTGCGTGCCTGTAGTCCCAGCTCCTCGGAGGCTAAGGCAGAAGAATCGCTTGAACCGGGGAGGTGGAGGTTGCAGTCAGCCTAGATCACGCCATTGCACTCCAGCCTGGGCACAGAGCAAGACTCTGTCTCCAAAACAAAAAAAAAAAAATCATTCAGGGACAATAAGGAAAAAAAAATTACAAAGTTATTCAAACATAGCTCCATAACACATTAGTAAAGGTAATCAAATAGTCTTTTAAAAAGATCCATTATGTCTCAGTTGAGCTTATCCAGGAATGTAAGGTTGATGTAACACTAGAAATGTAATAAATACAAAAACCACATTTACTTTATTTCTGATGAAGTCTCACTCTGTCACCAGGCTGGAGTGCAGTGGTGCAATCTACACTCAATGCAACCTCCAGCTCCCAGGTTCAAGCAATTCTCCTGCTTCAGCCTTCCGAGTAGCTGGAATTCCAGGTGCACACAACCACACCCAGCTAATTTCTGTATTTTTAGTAGAGATGGGGCTTCACCATATTGGCCAGGCTGGTCTCGAACTCTTGACCTCAAGTGATCAGCCCATCCCCACCTCCCAAAGTGCTGGTATTACAGGTATGAGCCACCACACCCAACCTGACCACATTTATTTTAGAAACGAGTCCTTCCATGCATTCATTCATTCAAGTTTTTTGCTTTTTGTTTTGTTTTTTGTTTTTTGAGATGTGGTCTTGCTATGTTGTCTAAGCTGGTCTAGAACCCCTGGGTTCAGGCCATCCTCCCAAGTAGCTAGAACTATAGGCATGCATCACCACATCATTTCATTTAAGTATTTATTACTTACCATCATGGGCCAGGTACAGTTCTAGGTACTTGAGTTTTATCAGTAAATAAACATGATCATCACAGAGGATGCACAGGAAGCATTTAATAAATTCAAGAGGAATTCAGCCTCACAAATTATGAAATATTGGGAAATCATTCATCATGTAAAAACTGGATACAAAAAGAAACCTTTCCTGTAAGAGATAGCCTCTTCAAAAAATAAAATAAAAACCTACAGCCAAGCCAATAAAATAGAGCACATATCTCAGCAGAACTGCAGACAATTATGCTGGTATTACTACTATTAGTTGGTGTTGTGCTGAAGGTTGAAATTAGTCCAGTAAAGCAAGAAAATATATACATAGGTATAACCTAACGACTAAAGTGGAAAAATAAGAGTCATTATTTACAGATTATGTGATTGTCTATGTAGAAACGGAAAAGAATCATATTAAGTACTTTGGACTGAACAATAACCCTGAAAATTCATATGTTGAAGCTCCAAATCTCAACGTGACTGTATGTGAAAATAGGGTTTTTTTGTTTTTGAGAGAGTCTCGCTCTGTTGCCCAGGCTGGAATGCAGTGGCTGCGATCTCGGCTCACTGCAACGTGCGCCTCCCGGGTTCATGCCATTCTCCTGCCTCAGCCTCCCAAGTAGCTGGGACTACAGGCACTTGCCACCATGCCTGGCTAATTTTTTATATTTGTAGTAGAGACAGGGTTTCACCGCATTAACCAGGATGGTCTCAATCTCCTGACCTTGTGATCCGCCCATCTTGGCCTCCCAAAGTGCTGGGATTACGGGTGTGAGCCACCGCAACCTGCCTGATAATAGCGTCTTTAGAAGTATCATGAAATGATGTCAAGAGATGGGTCGGGGGGGAGGGAAGGGGAGGAGAGAGATGGTGGGGGGGGAGAGAGAGAGAGAGGAAAGAAGAGAAAAGAGAGAGGAGAGAGAGAGACCTATTTGTTGGTTTCCATCCTGTGAAGACATGAAGAAGTGGGTATTTACATACCAGGAAGAGAGCTCTCATCAGAAGTTGACCATGCTGGCACTCTGATCTCAGACTTCCAGCCTCAAGAAATGTGAGAATATAAATTTGTTTTTAACCTCATTTATTTAAAATTAATAAATTTGTAAGCCATTTGGTCTGTGGTATTTTGTTATAGTGGCCTGAGCTCATTAAGGCAGATTAAGAACAAACAAACAAAAAAACTAAAAATGTGAAGCAGATTTGAAACTGACAAATGAGTAGAGGCTGGAAAAATTCTGATGTGCAAGCTGGAAATAAGGTTGATAAGGGTGATCCTAGTGAGGTGTCATTGGGGAATGAGGAACATGCTATCGGGAAATGAAGAAAAGACAACCCTTGATATGAAGTGGTGAAGACTTGGCAGAACTGTATTCTAGCACTTTGTGGAAGGTAGAGCTTGAGAGAGATAAAACTGGGTATGTATCACTAAGATCTGTAATTAAAGTGTTAAAGGACACAGGAAGCTTCATTATTCCTGACTCCTTACAGGAAAATGTATTGGGAACAGGCCCCCCAAATCTGGCCATAAACAGGCCATGAGAAACTGGCCATAAACAAAATCTCTGCGGCACTGTGACATGCTCATGATGGCTATGACGCCCATGCTGGAGGTTGCTGGTTTACTGGAATGACGGCAAGGAACACCTGGCCCACCCAGGGCAGAAAACTGGAAAACTGCTCAAGGCATTCCTAAACCACAAACAATAGCATGAGTGATTTGTGCCTTAAGGACATGTTCCTGTTGCAGATAACAAGCCAGAGCCTGTCCCTTTCTTTCCCATAAGGAATACTTTTAGCTAATCTATAATCTATAGAAATAATGTTTATCACAGGCTTACTGTCAATAAATATGTGGGTCAAACTCTGTTCAAGGCTCTCAGCTCTGAAGGCTGTGAGCCCCGATTCCCACTCTGCACTCTATTTCTATGTCTTTGTCTTAATTCCTCTACAGCCACTGGGTTAGGGTCGCCACGACCCAGCTGGTCTCAGCAAAAATGCAAAAGAAGAGACCCGAATTGCAGAAGAAATTGTTAAGGAAAAAGGAACCAGAACTTGGAGATTTGGAAAATTCTCAGCCAATCCATACTGCAAAAATTAGAAAACTTGTACTGAAGAGAATCCTGAAAGTGTGGCTGAACAATTATCTGATAAAGAGATCACGAATGAGACTCATGGACTATATCAGCCACCTTAACAGAAGTGAGGAGACTGGATTATACTAGAAGAGACATTGCCATTACATTGTGCCATCTAAAATAGACATACGAGGCAGAACAGGCAAGGCTGTCACACTTCTTAGATTTTACAAGGGGATACAGAAATAATCAGCTGTGAAAGGGCACTGGCAGTTATGGATGGTTTCATTCCTGACATGCTCTGCAGGATCCATGGGAACAGAAGAGACCCCTGGAGGAGCATCTCTTAACAACTCACCTTTGGAGTCCTAGATCATCTTGGCTTCTGGTAAATTTTGACATAAATGTGGCACACTGGCAGCCACTAACCAACAGGGGCTGGGATCAATCTGCATGATTTATCTCATACAGAACTTGTTAATGATGATTTTAGGAATCTAATCACCAAGGTGAGGCAGCCTGCAGTACTGACCTCACCATCCATGACCCTTCTTCACAGATGCCCAGACTCAGGCAACCATGAAGTTGCATTCAGAACTTGTAGGTTTAATTTCAGACCCTCAGGATGGCATCTAAGGCCAATCCATGAGTCATTACACCTCTGCAAGGCATTTAGGACAAATCTGATAATTTTTGGTGTCATTGCCAATAATTAAAGATGGCAACCGATGGGCTAAATGGTAACACTCATATCCTTACATTCATAGGGTTTCTCCCCAGTGTGAATTCTTTCATGTCTACTTAGGCGTGAGGAAACAGCAAATGCTTTCCCACATTCTTTACATACAAAGGGTTTCTCTCCAGTATGAGTTCGCAGGTGAACATTAAGGCGTGAGGAATACAGAAATGCTTTCCCACATGTCTTGCATACAAAGGGCTTTTCTCCACTATGAGTTTTCAAATGTTTACTACGACGGGAAGAAGTAATGAAGGTCTTCCCACATTCAACACATTCATAAGGCTTCTCTCCTGTGTGAATTCTTGTATGCTGAATAAGACTTGTGGATGTAGTGAAGGCTTTCCCACATTCCTTACACTGATAGGGTTTCTTTCCACTGTGACTTCGTATGTGTATAGAAAGGCCCGAGTACTGAGCAAAGGCTTGGCCACATTCCTTACATTCATAGGGTTTTATTCCAGTGTGAGTTCTTACATGTTCAGTAAGTTGAGTTGATCTAGTGAAGGCTTTCCCACAGTATGTACACTTGTGTGGTTTTATTCCAGTGTGAATTTGAATGTGATCATTAAGGCATGAGGAATTTCTAAAGGATCTTCCACATTCTTTACATTCAAAGGACTTCTCTCCTTTATGAGTTTTCACATGTGCATAAAGTTGAGAAAAATTAGTGAAGGATTTCCCACATTTCTTAGTCTTTTTGGATTTCTTTCCAGTATGAACTGCTACACACTGCTTTAGGTGTGAGGAAGCTGTGACAGCTCTCCCACATTCCTGAAATTCACAGAGTTTCTCATCAGTGTGGATTCCCATGTGATTATCAAGGCTTGCAAAATACTTAAAGCCTTTTCCACATTCCTTACATTTGTAGGGTTGTCTTGCGTTGAGAACTTCAAGATGTACAGCAAGACCTGGAGTTAGAGTGAAGACTTTTCCACATGGATTAAATTTGGAAAGCTCCCGTCCAATAGAGGCTTCCTTGTGCACACCGAGGGTGTCTTTTCCATAACAATTACCCTCAGAAGTGTTCCCTCCATTCTGAGCTCTCATGTGTGTCTTAAGGCAAAATTGTTCCCTGAAGACCTCGCCACAATTCTTACAGTCACAGAGTTTCCATCCACTGTAGCCTCTTGTCTGCTGATGATGAGATAAAGGTTTTAAAACATTTTCAGACATATTAAGAGATTTCACCCATCTGAACACAGAAACATTTTGATGACAATTATTATTTTACTTTTTAATGTTTAATTTTTTTTTTTTTTTTTTTTGAGAGAAAGTCTTGTTCTATCTCCCTGTCTGGAGTGCAGTGGCACACTCTCAGCTAACTGCAACCTCCACCTCCCAGGCTCAAGTGATTCTCCTGCCTCAGCCTCCCAAGTAGCTAGGAATACATGTGCGCACCACTGCACCTGGCTAATTTTTCTGTTTTGTAGAAACAAGGTTTTGCCAAGTTACCCAGGCTGGTCTCAAACTCCTAAGCTCAGGTGATCGGCCTGCCTCGGCCTCCCAAAGTGGTGGTATTACAGGCATGACCCACCATGCCCAGCATGTTTTATTTTTTTCAGAGTTGGGGTTTTGCTCCATTGCCTGGACTATAGTGCACTGGTGTGATCATGGCTCACTGTAACTTCAAACGCCTGGCTGAGTTCAAGTGATCATCTTGCCTTAGCTTCCTGTGTAGCTAGAACTATTTGAATGCACCATCATGCCTGGCCAATCTTTCAGTTTGTTTGTTTATTTATTTATTTAGAAACAGTCTTGCTCTGTAGCCCAGGCTGGAGTGCAATGGCATGATTTCAGCTCATTGCAACCTCTGCCTCCCAGGTTCAAGCAATTCTCCTGCCTCAGCCTCCCGAGTAGCTGGGATTACAGGCATGGGTCACCATGCCTGGCTAATTTTTGTAGTTTTAGTAGAGACAGGGTTTCACCATATTGGCCAGGCTGGTTTTGAACTCCTGACCTCAGGTGATCTGCCTGCCTTGGCCTCCCAAAGTGCTGAGATTATAGGCGTGAGCCACCATGCCCCACCTCAGTTCATTTATTTATTTTTGAGATGGAGTCTCACTTTCGCTGGAGTGCAAGTGGTGAGATCTTGGTTCACTGCAACCTCCACCTCCTGGGCTCAAGTCATTCTCATGCCTCAGCCTCACAAGTAGCTGGGATTACAGGCACGTGTAGCCACATCCAGCTAATTTTGTTATTTTTTGTAGAGATGGGGTTTCACCATGTTGGCCAGGCTGGTCTTGAGCTGCTGACCTCGTGATCTGCCCACCTCAACCTCCCAAATTGCTGGGATTACAGGTGTGAGCCACCACACCCAGCCTCAATTTATTTTTATAGAGACAAGGTCTTACTATGTAGCCTAGGCTGATCTCAAACTCTTCACAAAACTCCCCTGCCTCAGCCTCCCAAAGTGCTGGGATTACAGCCATGAGCTATCATGTCAGCCTACTTTGATAATTATAATTTTTACAATTTTTCTTCTTTGTTTTTATTTCCTGACTTCTTGATTTCTTCCAGATTGAATGATGGGACCTTTTGCCAGAATTCCATGCCACTGGCTCTAATTGTTCAAAAAACAAAAAACTTTTTTTTTTTTTTTATTGTGCAGGGTGGTTTGAGACAAGGTCTCACTCTGTCACCCAGTCTGGGTACCATGGCACAATCACAGCTCACTGTGGCCTTAATCTCCCAGGCTGAAGCCATCATCCTGCCTCAGTCCCCCGAGGAGCTTGGATTACAGGTGCATGCCAACACGCCCTGCTAATTTTTTATTCCTTGTAGAGACAGGGTCTCCGTTGTCCAGGCTGGTCTTGAACTCCTAGGCTCAAGTGATTCTCCTGCCTCAGCTTCCCAAAGTGCTGGGATTACAGGTGTCAGCCATTGCACCAAGCCAAATAGTGTAGATTTTCATGAAACTGTGTAAATCCTCAATGTCTAGTTACTTATGTGGGAATGTGTACTTGTGGGTATTTTGAAGTGACAAGTTATACAGATATGGAACATCACAAAATTCATCACATTCAGACTATCTCTCCAGAGACCCTGCTCCCTCAATGGTGCAGGCTTCTTCTCTAATTCTCTCAAGTATCTCTCATTTGTGCAGTTTCTTTTTCACTGCAAACTCCACCTCCCGGGTTTAAGCAATTCTGCCTCAGCCTCCCATGTATCTGGGATTACCGTTGCCTGCCACCACGTCTGGCTAACTTTGTATTTTTAGTAGAGATAAGAGTTTCACTACATTGGTGATGCTGGTCTTGAAGTGCTAATCTCAAGTGATCCACGTGCCTAGGCCTCCCAAAGTGATGGGATTACAGACTTAGTTTCTTTTCTTTATTTCTGAGACAAAGTCTCATTCAGTCACCCAGGCTAGAATGCAGTGGTGCAATCTCGGCTCATTGCAACCTCTGCCTCTGTGTTCATTCCATTCTCCTGTCTCAGCCTCCTGAGTAACTGGATGACAGGTGCCCACCACCACACTTGGCTAATTTTGTATTTTTAGTAGAGATGGAGTTTCACCATGTTGGCCAGCCTGGTCTCAAACTCCTGACTTCAAGTGATCCACCCATCTTGGCCTCCCAAAATGTTGGAATTACAGGTGTGAGCCACCACATTCACCCTCTTTTTAAAATCAGAGATGGGATCTTGCTATACTGCCTAGGCTGGTCTTGAACTCTTGGGCTCAAATGATCCTCCCACTTCAGCCTCCCAAGTAGCTAGCATTACAGATGTAAGCCACACCTCTGACTGAGCTGATTTTCTAGAATGGAATTCTCTATCTTTTCTAAGAGAGGAAATTAAGAAATATCCCTCGTGAATCTTACCATTTGTATCCCACTGAATATTTGATTCTTCAAAAAACCCTGCTGAAGTGATGACCGTTTGGTTCTAGGTTGCATTTCCCATTCTGAAGTTAAGCAGAAAAAGAAATGTAAGGGTTTAGAGAAGAAATGTTAGCTTAAAATGAGTCATTTTTACTGGTTTTCAAATTAAACACAGCAATAAAATAAATGCCAGAGAATCTTGAGGATTTTGGTACGTCTGGCTAATTTTTTGTATTTTTAGTAGAGACAGGGTTTCACCATGTAGGACACGCTGGTCTCAAACTCCTGGCCTCAGGTAATCCACCCACCTCAGCCTCCCAAAGTGCTGGGATTACAGGCATGAGCCACCACACCTGGCCAGGAGATATATTTCTAATACAAGCAATGAAATTATTACAAAAGGGCTAAAAAAGCTAAGATCTCCATTTCTGTGCCCAAAAAAGATTGGTTATCTCTGACCCATTAAACCCAAATTCAGACTTATGTACACACTTGTAAAGCACTAAAACTTTTATTTCAGTAAGAAATAAAGTAGGCTGGGTGTGGTGGCTCATGCCTGTAATCCTAACACTTTGGGAGGTCGAGGTGGGTGGATCATTTGAGGTCAGGGGTTTAAGACCAGCCTGGCCAGCATAGTGAAACCCCTTCTCTACTAAAAATACAAAAATTAGCTGGGCACAGTGACACTTGGCTGTAATTCCAGCTACTCAGGAGGCTGAGGCAGGAGAATCGCCTGAACCTGGGAGGGCGGAGGTTGTAGTGAGCAGAGATCACACCACTGCACTCCAGCCTGGGTGACAGAGCAAGACCCTGTCACAAAAATAATAAATAAATAAAGTAAGTAGGCTGGGTGCAGTGGCTTACACCTGTAATCCCAGCACTCTGGGAGGCCGAGGCGGGTGGATCGCCTGAGGTCAGGAGTTCAAGACCGGGCTGGCCAACATGGCGAAACCCCATCTCTACTAAAAATACAAACAAAAAAAAATTTAACTGGGCATGGTAGCAGGTGTGCCTAATACCAGCTACTTGGGAGGCTGAAGTTGCAGTGAGCTGAGGTGACACCATTACACTCTAGCCTGGGCGACAGAGTAAGACTCTGTCTCAAAAAAAAAAAAGCAGAAATAAAGTAAGTACAACAAAAAGATGCTTGCTCTCATGGGTAAACAACTCTGCCACTGGGTCTCAAACATAATAGTATATTAGATTCACCTTCAGTGATTTTGAAAACACAGATGACTGGGCCTCAACCCTGGAGTTTCCAATTTACTATATCAAAGAATAGGGGAAGGAAGATGTATATTTCTTACAGCATGAAGCTGATGCTGTTGATGATGTTTCCAGGATTACCACAGTAAATTAAAACATACTACAGCAGGGACTGTTACTTGGGACTGTCTCTGTCATTCTCCACTGTTTTCAGAATTGACAAGCAAGCATGTAACATACATCTGCTCTATAACAGGCTACAAGAAATGATGCTAGTGTTTATTTTTATTTTTAATTAATTTATTTTTTTAGACGAAGTATCACTGTGTCGCCCCAGCAGGAGTGCGGTGGCACAACCTTGGCTCACTGCAACTTCTGCCTCCTGGTTCAAGCAATTCTCCTGTCTCAGCCTCCTGAGTAGCTGGGATTACAGGTGTCCACCAACAAGTCTGGCTAATTTTTGTATTTTTAGTAGAGATGGGGTTTCACTATTTTGGCCAGGCTGGTCTCAAATTCCTGACCACATGTGATCTGCCCACCTCGGCCTCCCAAAGTGCTGGGATTATAGGCATAAGCCACCACAACCGGCCTAGTCTTCATTTTTAGGATTTTTTTTATGAGATGGAGTCTCACCCTGTCACCCAGGCTGGAGTGCTGTGGTGTGACCTTGGCTCACTGCAAGATCTGCCTCCCAGGTTCATGCAATTCTCCTGCCTCAGCCTCCTGAATAGCTGGGACTACAGGTACCTGCCACTATGACCACCTAATTTTTTTGCATTTTTTTAGTAGAGACAGGGTTTCACAGTGTTAGCCAGGATGGTCTCCATCTCCTGACCTAGTGATCCACCCACCTCAGCCCCCCAAACTGCTGGGATTACAGACTTGAGCCACTGCACCCGGCCTAGAATTATTTTTTTTAAGAGACAAGGTATCACAATGTTGCCCATGCTAGTATCAAACTCCCAGGCTCCAGTGATTCTCCCACCTCAGCCTCCCAAGTATCTGGGACTACAGGTGCAGGCCACCATGCCAAGCAAAGTGATGTTACTCTTACCCACAGAGGCCAGGTTCATGTAGTTCTCCAGCATCACATCTCTGTAGAGGTATTTCTCAGTTGTGTCCAGTAAAGCCCACTCCTCTGGGGTGAAGTCCACAGCCACATCATCAAATGTCACTGAATCCTATGTCATCATACACATGCTGGTTTGAGCCAATGAACACTTCCACCAATATTCACTGGAGAATGATGAAGGGGAACCTTATACTCACTTATACGTGGTCCTCAGGTCTCCCCTGATCTATTCCAGGGTTTAATGTCTCAGGAGCTCTTGTGTATCAACTCAAGATTGACCTCCTACAGGCATATGCCTTAAACAGCACTTTAAAAAATTTTTTTTAATCTTTTTTTGCTGATCTACTTATTTTTAATTTTTTAATATTTGTATTTTTAAATTTTAAATTTTATTTTTATTTTTATTAGAACAGTACTTCCTAAAGATGAATTTTTCTCTATCTAGCATCTATCTATCTATCTAATGTGTTTATTTATATATAAAGACAGGGTCCCACTGTGTCGCGCAGGCCCAACTGCTGCTTACTACAGCTTCGATCTCCTGGGCTGAAGTGGTCCTCTCACCTCTGTCTCCTGAGTAGCTGGAATTACAGGCATGAGCCACTGCACACTGCTTATGCTTGATCTCAGCACAACCAGGTTAGGAGCTCTTCCTGTCCCATTGGTGTCTATGCAGCACACTCCTCAGCACACTGCAGATACCTGATAAATGCTGATAAGCGAATAATTTGATAAAAAGACACTTTCATCGGCTTTATCATCTGTCACCACACCCAGCAATGTAAGAAAGATGCAGTTGGCACCATGAAGGTCAAGCTTAAGTAATAATTACTGAGCTACCGGACTGATTTTCAAGTTAACACTTTATGTACAGGAGACTTCATTCTCTGGGGAAATTCATCTGGGGACTCAGTCCTCGAGTAAGGCTTCACTTGCTCTAAGAAAACTCTGGAGATGAGTCTGTCTAGAAAGAAATGTGTCTACCTATTGGATGAAAGCATGTCATTTTTAACAACAGTACATTTTCTGCTTACCTGATAACCATTTGCCAGGTAGTCCTCCACCATCCTTTCTACCTTTGTCTTTTCTTCAAAAGCGCAGATTGGTTCCCTGGAAAAAAACCCTAGTGGAAAAGTAAGAAGGTATGAGAAGCCAGAGCTGCCTATCCTTCCCACATTCTCATGCCTAGAAGTCATTCCATCCTAGCTTGAAATTCCCATATGCTCCTACACACTCAAGAAAACTGCACACACACAACACTTCCATGAAATGCCATAGTAGTCCTGTGTCAGCTAGACTCAAAAGCAGATGTGGGCCAAACTGCCTGTCAGGTAAAAGGTAATAGTTTCATTTTTCAAGGAAACTTACACCCTGAAAAATGTGACTCTTGGCCAAGCGCGGTGCCTCATGCTTGTAATCCCAGCACTTTGGGAGGCCGAGGCGGGTGGATCATGAGGTCAGGAGAACAAGACCATCCTGGCTAACATGGTGAAACCCTGTCTCTACTAAAAATACAAAAAATTAGCCAGATGTGGTGGTGGGCACCTGTAGTCCCAGCTACTCAGGAGGCTGAGGCAGGAGAATGGTGTGAACCCAGGAGGTGGAGCTTGCAGTGAGCCGAGATCATGCCACTGCACTCTAGCCTGGATGACAAAGCAAGACTCCGTCTCACAAAAAAAAAAAAGTGACTCTCTATCTGCCCATAGTAATAACACTCATCAAGCTTATGTAGCATTTCCTAAGGTACACAAACCAGGGCTGAATTCTAAAACAGCATTCTGACTGGGCACAGTGGCTCATGCCTGTAATCCCAACCCTTTGGGAGGCCAAGGCAGGCAAATCACTTGAGGTCAGGAATTTGAGACCAGCCTGGCCAACATTATGAAACCCCATCTCTACTAAAAATACAAAAATTATGGGAGGCTGAGGCAGAGAATTGCTTGAACCCAGGAGGCAGAAGTTTCAGTGAGTCGAGACCGTGGCACTGCACTCCAGCCTGGGAGACAGAGTGAGATTCCATCTCAAAAACAAAAACAAACAAACAAACAAAAATTAGCCAGGCCTGGTGGTATGTGCTTGTGGTCCCAGCTACTTGGGAGGCTGAGGCAAGAGAATCACTTGAACCCGGGAGGTGAAGGTTGCAGTGAGCTAAGATTGCACCACTGCACTCCAGCCTGGGTGACGGAACAAGATTCTGTCTCAAAAATAAATAAATAAATAAATAAATAAATAAATAATAAAACAGCATTCTGTTCTGTGGTTCACTTCAATTCCTCCTAAAAGAACCAGCTGCATGCCTGCTCAGGCTCAGCTCACTGGATGCTTGTGTTGTAGAGGGTGACCTAAAGCAGAATCTCTGAAAAAGAGCACCAATAAGGACTTACCACGGGACAAATAAATGGCTGCCATTCTCTGAAGCTGATGGTGTGATGTGCATACCTTCTGTGATGCCAAGATCACCTCAGGGCATCTTATGAATCTAGGTGGATAGAGGCAATCTCCATTCCCCTTTGTACAGGGTTATTTGCTGTCCTGTTCATATAAATCATCAAACAACAAGCATGAAACATCAGTCATCAAACATTATGCCTGAGCTTTGTCTCTGCAGGTGACAGATGTGAAGGCCACCGAAAATTGCCCACTCAGTACCGTCACTCAGTAACGAAAGTAATAACAATAACTGACATTTACTGAGGACTGATATGTCAGAAGTAGCTCTAGTAGCTTTATATATACATGCTCACTTAATTATCATAACCATCCTTCCCAATAGCTATCATTACCTCTATCTATCTATCTATCTATCTATCTATTTATCTATTGAGACACAGTCTCACTCTGTTGCCCAGGTTGAAGTGCAATGGCACTAACACAACTCTCTGTAGCCTAGACCTCCCAGGCTCAAGTGATCCTCCCACTTCAGCCTCCTGAATAGCTGGGACCATAGATATGCGTCATCACTCCTTATTATTATTATTATTTTGAGACAGAGTCTCACTCTGTTGCCCAGGCTGGAATGCAGTGGTGCGATCTCCACTCGTTGCAACCTCTGCCTCCCAGGTGCAAGCGATTATCAGGCCTCAACCTCCCGAGTAGCTGGGATTACAGGTATGCACCACCATGCCTGGCTAATTTTTGCATTTTTAGTAGAGATGCAGTTTCGCCATGTTGGCCAGGCTGGTCTCGAACTCCTGGCCTTAAGTGATTCTCCCACTTCAGTCTCCCAAGTAGCTGGGACTACAGGTGCACACCACTGGGTCCGGCTAATTTTTTGTAGTTTTAGTAGAGACAAGTTTTCACCAGGTTGCCTAGGCTGATCTCAAACTCCTGGGCTCAAACAATCCTTCTGACTTGGCCTCCCAAAGTGCTGGGATAATAAGCATGAGCCACCATGCCTGGCCCATTACTTCTATTTAATACTGAAAAAAACCTACGTTCAAACAACCCTAGTAGTTGGTCTGATACTTGTCCCTACAGCCTGATCTCCTGTATATGGTGTTACCCCCCCATATGACCAGAAGACAGTGCAGACCTGCACAGAACAATTCAGTAGTCACTAGCCATGTGTGTTATTGATAACTTCATTGTGTACATAAGATGACTTAAGAACAAAATTTAAAATTTTCAAAAGTTGGCCGGGTGCAGTCGCTCACACCTATAATCCCAGCACTTTGAGGGACCGAGGCAGACAGATCACCTAAGGTCAGGAGTTCAAGACAAGCCTGGCCAACATGGCAAAATGATCTCTACTAAAGATACAAAAAGTAGCTGGGCATGGTGGCACTTGCCTGTAATCCCAGGTACTCGGAAGGCTGAGGCAGGAGAACTGCTTGACCCTGGAGGCAGAGGTTGCAGTGAGCCGAGAGAGTGTGCAGCCTCTCTGAACTGGCTGCACAGGGAGGACTGATAGTCCCTGGAGAAGCGAGTGAAGTGAAGCGGATCTGAGAGGCTCCTAGGCGACAGCGCGCAATCATTCCTTTGCCTCCCCCTGCTATCTCCCGGACGGCCAACCAGGCGGAACTCACCACAGCCTGGGCGTACTCCACCACCATAAAGGCGGAACCGCACTGACCAAGAGGAGCCAGCACCGGAAAAGATGGCGGTGGTGCGCTGACATCATTTCCGCTTTGACACTCTGGCCGGGCGGGGCTCGTGGGCTCGAGTTTCAACCACGTAGGACCGGCTAGAACACAGAAATTCTAGTTTCCTCCCGGGTGGGTGAGGAGAGGGCGTGGGGTTGGCTCAGGGAGGGGGATGCAGAACTAGGTCCAGAGAAAAAGGTGAGGTTAAAACCGGGCCTCCAGACGGAACTGTGGTCAAGGGGAGGGGCCATACTCGGCGGTGATTTAGAGGTGGGACCGGGCTTAGCCGGTGGTTCAGGTGGCCGGTCGGGCTGGAAGGGCAGGGATGAGGGATGGGACTCATCCCAGGGGATGCTCCTCCAAAGCTTTTATCAGGCGAGCGCAGTGGCTCGCGCCTGTAATTCCTGCACTTTGGGAGGCTAAGGTAGGTAAATAGCTTGAGTCAGCTGGGAATGGGTGCTTGCTTGGTGTCGCAAAATCAACACTGAGACAGGATCTCAGCAAGGCTAGTTTTACTTTCTGCAGAACGGGTGCCACTGGCTGGCAGTCTTGCCACCAGAGCACACACTAACAAAGGAGACAGGGTTATTTAAACTTGAAGTGTCCACCCTTCTGCTGTGTCCGGCTTCCATTGGCTGGAATGGGACCTCACCTTCTGTACTTCACTGGATTGGCTAGCAACTTAGATCTTCCCAAAAGAGGCAAAGGCAGAGGAGAACAAAGGAAGAGAGGAAGTAACTTGTGGAGTGTTGAGAGAGGCAAAAACACTTCTAAATAGGGAAAGGAATAGGCCATGACCTAATACTTGCTTGGACCAGTTCAGGCATGCCAGGTCTAATATCTAGGCTAAATGTGGGAGCTAAGAACACAAGAGTATATTGATTTCTTTATTACAGCTGGCAGAATTTAAGAATATTACCACAGGTCTTTGAGAAAATTTGGCTTCTAAGAGGGATTACTATTTATTTCAATCAGACTGGGAGGAAAGTCCCTTTGAAGAGGAACCTGTATTTATTTCATTTTCTACAAGTCCAAGAGTTTGAGACCAGCCTGGGCAAAGTAGCAAGACCCTGTCTCTCTCTCTTTCTCTCTGTCTATATATATATATATATATATAAACATATGTATAAATACATAAAAATATATAAATATATATCTTTGAAATGCTTGTTCCCTGGTGCCGTAAAGAAATAGCACTTGAACATAAATTTAATTTACTCAGCAAGGCCATTTTTACTTCCTGCAGAAAGGGTATACTCACCAGCAGTTTTGCCATGAGAGTACACCAAACAAAGGAGATAGGCTCATTTATAACCTGATGCTTCCAACCTACTGCTGTGTCCAGTTTCCATTGGCTGGAATGGGACCTCACGTTCTATATTTGTCCCAATTGGCTAGCAACTTGTAACTTTTTAAAAGAGACAAAGGTAGAGGAGAACAAAGGAAGGAGGAAGTAACTTGTGGAATGCTGAGAAGGGTCAAAACATCTTCAAATAAGGGAAAGGAACAGGCTATGACCTAATGCTTGCTGGACCAGTATAAGCATGCCAGGGCAAATATGAGACTAAATTGTGGGAGCTAAGAATATAAACTACATTGATTTCTTTACCATGGCTCACAGATATTTGAGAATGTTAGCACAGGTCTTTGAATAAATTTTGCTTCTAAGAGAAGTTACTATTTATTCCTAATTAAATGTGAAGGAGTGTCTTTGAAGAGGAACCTCTGCTTTACTTTTTAGATATAAATATAAAGCTTGTTTGTATGTCTCTCCTCATGTTCCTAGAGCCTTTCCATGATTCTTCCATATTGATAAACCTGCCAGTGAATAGCATGGTCTATCTCTTCCATTCAGTCAGGCTTTCTGTAGGCCTTTATTTCTTCATTCTTTATTTTTTAGAACCTGCTGATTCCACTGGGTTTTCTCTTGCTTGCTTGCTTGCTTGTGACAGATCTCACTGGATCTGGCCAGGCTGGAGTGCAGTGGTGTGATCTCAGCTCACCGCAACCTCTGCCTCCCAGGTTCAAGCGATTCTCCTGCCTCAGCCTCTGGAGTAGCTGGGATTACAGGTGCCTGCCACCAGGCCCAGCTAATTTTTGTATTTTTAGTAGAGAACGATTTCACCATGTTGGCCAGGCTGATCTCGAACTCCTGACCTAAAATATCTGCCAGGCCAAGGTGGGAGGATCGTTTAAGGCCAGGAGTTTAAGACAACCCTGGGCTACACAGCAAAATCCCGTCTCTCTCTCTCTATATATATACAAATTAAATTAAAGAAAAAAAATTTTTTTTGAGACGTAGTTTCACTCTGTCACCCAGACTGGAGTGCAGTGGTGCGATCTTCACTCACTGCAAACTCTGCCTCCTGGGTTCAAGCCATTCTTCTGCCTCAGCCTCCTAAGTAGCTGAGACTACAGGCATGCACCACCGTGCCCAACTAATTTTTGCATTTTTAATAGAGACATGGTTTCATCATATTGACCCAGCTGGTCTCGAAGTCCTGACCTCGTGATCCATCCACCTGGTCCTCCCAAAGTGCTGGGATTACAGGCATGAGCCACTGCCCCAGCCAAAAATATGTATTTCTGTTGTTATTTTTCTGACCTTACCACATGGGCCAGGACCACATTTCCTACATTGTAAAATAGCACTGATACCAGACATTCTCCCCAAGATTATTCAGAAATGTAATATACTCCCAATAAAAATACCAAAAGTTTTTTTCTGGAGTTAAGTACATTGATACTAAAGTTTATGTGGAGGAACAAACATCTAATAATAACCAAGAAAACAAAAACCAAAGCAATGATGAGCAGCAGATATTAAAACATATTATTGACAGTTTTCATGCAAGGCAAAGAATTATATTATTTTAAAATAAAAATAAAGGCCAGGCACAGTGGCTCATGCCTATAATCCCAGCAATTTGGGAGGCCGAGGCAGGCAAATTACCTGAAGTCAGGAGTTCGATACCAGCCTGGCTAACATGGTGAAACCCTGTCTCTACTAAAAGTACAAAAATTAGCCAGGCGTGGTGGCACATGCTTGTAATCCCAGCTACCTGGGAGGCTGAGGAAGGAGAGTTGCTTGAGCCTGGGAGATGAAGGTTGTAGTGAGCCGAGATTGTGCCACTGAACTCCAGCCTGGCTGATGGAGTGACACTCTGTCTAAAAAATTAATTAATTAATTAATTTAAAAACATACTATAAGACCTCTATAATTAAAACTATGTGGTACTAGCACGTGAAGCAGAAAAAGACTAATAAAATATCTAAAAATAGACCCAAGAACATGTAGAAATTTGGTTCATAAATGTATTTTGCCAGACGCGGTGGCTCATGCCTGTATCCTAGCAATTTGGGAGACCGAGGTGGGAGGATCACTTGAGGTCAGGAGTTCAAAACCAGCCTGCCCAACATGGTGAAACCCCATCTCTATTAAAAATACAAAAACATAGCTGGGTTTGGTGGCTCATGCCTGTAATCCCAGGACTTTGGGAAGCCGAGGCGGCCGGATCACGAGGTCAGGAGTTCGAGACTAGTCTAACCAACATGGTGAAACCCCATCTCTACTAAAAATACAAAAATTAGCTGGCTGTGCTGATGCATGCCTGTAATCCCAGCTACTCAGGAGGCTGAGGCAGGAGAATTGCTTGAACCCAGAAAGTGGAGGTTGCAGTGAGCGGAGATCACACCACTGCACTCCAGCCTGGGCAACAGAGTGAGACTCTGTCTCAAAAAAAAAAAAAATTTAGCCAAGTGTGGCCGGGCATGGTGGCTCATGCCTGTAATCCCAGCACTTTGAGTGGCTGAGGCAGGTGGATCACGACGTCACGAGATCGAGACCATCCTGGCCAACTTGGTGAAACCCCGTCTCTACTAAAAATAGAAAAATTAGCTGGCATGGTGGTGTGCGCCTGTAATCCCAGCTACTCAGGAGGCTGAGGTAGTAGAATCGTTTGAACCCAGGAGGCAGAGGTTGCAGTGAGCCGAGATCGCTTCCCTGCACTCCAGCCTGGAGATAGAGCAAGACTCCGTCTAAAAAATAAAATAAAATAAAATTAGCCAAGCGTTGTGGTGTGCACCTGTAAGCCCAGCTACTCGGGTTGCTGAGGCAAGAGAATCGCTCAAACCTGGGAGGCAGAGGTTGCAGTGAACCGAGATCATGCCATTTCACTCCAGCCTGGCGACACAGCGAGACTCTGTCTCGGGTGGATCACCTGAGGTCACGAGTTAGAAACCAGCCTGACCAACATGGAGAAACCCCATCTCTACTAAAAATACAAAATTAGCCGGGCATGGTGGGACATGCCTATAATCCCAGGTACTCGGGAGGCTGAGGCAGGAGAACCGCTTGAACCCAGGAGGCGGAGGTTGCGGTGAGTGGAGATTGTGCCATTGCACTCCAGTCAGGGTAAAAAGAGCGAAACACCGTCTAAAAAAAAAAAAGTGGCATTTCAGATAAATGGGGCAAAAAATGCCATTTGTAACAAATGGAAAGTCTAAGAAAGCTGGTTAGCCATCTGAGAAAAGACAGAATTAAATCCATACCTCACAGCATATACAAGAATAAACTCCAAGTGGACTAGGGATCTAAATGTAAAAAATAAAACCATACACGTATTTAGGGTGTTCAAGTGATTTCTTGGCTGAGTAAGGAAAAAGATGTGACCACAAGGCGGCGGTAGCACACAAGCTTTATTTGGGATGTGCTTTGACAGGTTAGCAGTGGGGGAGGTAGCAAACAGCAAGAGAGTATCCTCAGGCTTCCACCTGTGGGTCGCTTCTCAGAAAGGGTGGAAAGGAAGAAAGACTCCCAGAGGAGAAGGGGAATCAAAGAGGGGGCTTATAAATAACTAAATGATTATACTCACCAGAATGGCAGCATATCTTCCAGTTAAAAAGCTCTGAAGGATAAGTCTGGCCAATGTGGTGAAACTCCGTCTCTACTAAAAATACAAAAATTAGCAGGTATGGTGGCCGGTGCCTATAATCCCAGCTACTTGGGAGGCTGAGGCAGGAGAATCACTTGAACCCAGGAGGTGGAGGCTGCAGTGAGCTGAGATTGTGCCACTGCACTCCAGCCTGGGTGACAGAGCAAGACCCTGTATCGGAAAAAAAAAAAAAAAAAAAACCTCTGAAGGACCGCAGGGGTATGGGGTTTTCATGGCCATGGAGGTATCTTATCTATGGCTGTCAGATACTGGATATAATTTCAGAGAATACAAAGCAGGCACACGTGAAATGGCTAAAAATAAGCTTGTTCAGGCTATGTTTCAAACAATCAAGTGTGTTGAAATTGCAGTTTGGCCGGGGTAGGCTATTGTGAATACTAGTGAGATAAACATTGGTGTACAAATATCTCTTTGAGTCCCTGCTCTCAACAGTTTTGGAAATATATGCCAAAGTGGAATATCTGGATCACATGGTAATTCTGTTTAATCGTTCTTTTTTTTTTTTTTTTTTTTTTTTTTTGAGACAGGTCTCACTCTGTTGTCTAGGCTCAAATGCAGCGACCTGATCATGGATCAATGCATCCTCAACTTACTGGGCTCAGGTAATCCTCCCACCTCAACCTCCCAGGTAGCAGGGATTACAGGTGCATGCCACTACCATCCTTGGCTGAATTAAAAAAAATTTTTTTGTAAAGACCAGATTTCACCATATGCCGAGGCTGGTCCTGAAGTCCTAATCTCAAGGAATCCCATGGCCTCAGCCTCCCAAAGTGCTGGGATTACAGGTGTGAGCCATCACATCCAGCATGGTTTTGATTTTCATTTTCATGATGTTTAGTGATGTTGAGCATCTTTTCATGAGCATCTTTTCGTGTGTTTATTGGCCATCTGTAGATCTTCTTTGGTGATATTATTCAAGTCCTTTTTCTGTATTGAAATGGGTTTTGTTGTTGTTACTCTTGGGTTCTAGAAATTTTAAAAATAAACTCTGGATATTTGTCCCCAGTCAGATACAGGACTTGCAAATATTTTCTCCCATTTGTAGATTTTCTTTTTACTCTCTTGTTATTATGCTTTGATGCACAAAATTTGTATTATTGATTAGGTTCAACTCATAATTTTTCTTGTGTTGCCTGTGTGGTTGATGTCATAACTAAGAAGTCATTTCCAGTTGAAGCTTTCTCACCTATGTTTTCTTCTAATAGTTTTCCAGCTCTAGCTCTTACACCGCACTTAGGTTTTTGATCCATTTTTTAAAAATCATGCCACATTATTATTATTATTAAGATGGAGGCTTGCTCTGTCACCCAGGCTGGAGTGCAGTGGCATGATCTCAGCTCACTGCAACCTCTGCCTCCCAGGTTCAAGTGATTCTCCTGCCTCAGCCTCCTGGGTAGCTGGGATTACAGGCTCCTGCCACCATGACCAGCTAATTTTTGTATTTTTAGTAGAGACAGGGTTTCACCATATTGGCCAGGCTGGTCTTGAACTCCTGACCTTGTGATCCACCCACCTTGGCCTCCCAAAGTGCTGGGATTACAGGCATGAGCCACTGCGCCCATCCTTCATCCATTTTAAGTAAATTTTTATATATGGTATAAGCTTAGGGTCCAAATCCATTCTTATGTATGTCTATATCTCAGTTCCTCCCCCATACAATCCTGTCCCCAGGGAACCAACAACCCATGCTCTTCCTAGTCACCCCCTTGAACGTGTCCCTCCCCCAGGAAACCTCCAACGTGAGATAGAACAATGTAGAAAGGACATTCAAATCTTTCCTTTCCCTTGTTTGTCAAAGGAATCTGCCCCAACAGTTGTCCCCTTAAGGGAAGTCCCACTGAGGGGAGGGGGCGTTGGTTGCATAAATGCCCTCTTAACCAGCTCAGAAGTCAGAAACTTCAAAAGGGAACTCAAACCATTATTAGATGACCCTTATTGGGTAGCAGATCAAATTGATCAATTTTTAGGGCCACAGTTGTATACTTGGGCTGAACTAATGTACATTTTAGATATTCTTTTCTCAGGGGAGGAAAGGACTATCACCCACAGGGCCACTATCATAGTCAGGAAATGTGAACATCCTCCTGGCCAAAACGTTCTGCAGCGGACAAAAAATTTCTGTTCCAAGACCCTCAATGGGACAATCACAATGCAGCTCACCAAGAAAATATGAGGGATCTCAGGGAAATGATAATTAAAGGAATTCTGGAACGAGTACCCTGAACTCAAAATATTTCCCAAGCATTCATCATACAACAAAGAAAGGATGAAGAGCTCATGGAATTTTTAAACAGACTCTAAGAGCAAATAAGAAAATATGCAGGCTTAGAAATAAGAAGATCCACTTGGGCAAGGATTGTTAAAGCTCCACTTTGTCACCAACATTTGGCCAGACATTACAAAAAAATTGTAAAAGAAATAGAGAATTTGAAAGACAGCTCCATAGAAGAATTTCTAAAGGAGGCCCAAAAGGTATATGTGAGAAAAGATGAGGAAAGCAGAAACAAAAAGCAAAAATTGCACTGCCCACCCTTCAACAAGGGACACAAGGAAATAGGTCCCATAAATGTTCTAAGCCACTAGCTGCAAAGTCACATGCAGGAAAGAAAAGGGATAAAACCTGGGGACCTAAGGGCAAGAAGGGAAAAGGGTGAAAATAAATGTTTCAGATGTGGGAAACCAGGACACTTTAAGAGAGAATGTCCCAAATGGGAAAGAGAGAGAGAAATCCTTCCACTCATGACTTTTGAAGAAGAATAGGGGGTTCAGAGACTCTGTCTCTTTTATCTCAAATCCCACCAATAGCCTTTGGTAAATCTACAGGTGGGACCCAAGCTAGAAATTATCACTTTCCTAATAGATTCAGGAGTAGCTCGCTCCTCTATTTGCTACCTTCCATCAAATGTAGCCTGCTCTGCAGAGGAGCTGTTCATCTCGGTGGTAAAGGGGGGGAAAGGTTTTTAACAAAAATTTTGGAGGAAACAGAAGTTAAATTCAAGAATAGATCAGCCACCATTAAATTCCTGTTAATCCCTGAAGCAGGGACAAATTTGTTAGGAAGGGACTTAATGTTAAAATTGGGGATAGGTCTATATGTTAATCAGGGAAAATTATTTACTTCCTTAAACCTGCTTACCACCCCTAAAGAAAGCCAAATCCACCCTGATGTGTGGTCAAAGGAGGGAAATCAAGGAAGATTCAAGTTCCACCAATTCATATAAAACTAAAACCTCCTGGGGAAATAGTAAAAAGAAAACAATAACCCATTCCCCTAGAAGGCAGAGTGGGTTTAAAACCTATAATCAAAGGTCTCGTCCATGACAGGCTCTTTGAACCCTGTATATCTCCTTATAACACTCTAATCTTGCCTGTAAAAAAAGTCACATGGATCACAGCTAGTGCAAGATATCCAGGCTATTAACCAAATAGTCCAGACTGCTCACCCTGTGGTCCCCAACCCTTATACCTTTATCAGCAAAATCCCATATGACCACCAATTGTTCATGGTAATAGACCTAAAAGATGCCTTTTGGGCTTGCCCCTTAGCAGAGGACAGCCAGGACATGTTTGCTTTCAAATAGGAGGACCCTCACTCCAGTTGGAAGCAACAGTACTGATGGACAGTCCTGCCCCAAGAGTTTGTGGACTCCCCAAATCTATTTGGTCAAATTCTAGAACAAGTCCTAGAGAATTTTCCTCTCCCCTCATCCATATATCTGCTCCAATATGTGGATGACCTGCTAATTTCAGGAGGCACCGAGGGCTGGGTAACAGCAGTATTATTTAACTTTACAGATTTTCTGAGGGAACATGGATTGCTGGTCTCAAGGAGTAAACTCCAGTTTGTGGAACCTGAGGTAAAATACCTAGGACACTTAATCAGCAAAGGTAAACAGAGATTAGGCCCCAAACGGATTGAAGGAATCATAGCCCTACCTTTGCCTGAAACAAAATAAGAGCTTAGGAAATTCTGGGGGTTGATTGGATATTGTCGCTTATGGATTGACTTTATGCTTTAAAAACAAAGCCTCTATATCTGAAACTTACTCAAGAGAGACCTGATCCTCTTCTTTGGACACCACAGGAGGTCCAAAAAGTAGAGGAATTAAAACACCTGCTCATAACTGCCTTAGCTCTACCTTCCCTAGAACAGTCATTCCACCTTTTCATCAATGTGAATAAAGGGATAGCTCTAGGGGTGCTCACCCAAACAAATGGGAGCCACCGGCAGCCTGTAGCATTTCTGTCAAAAATTCTTGACCCACTAACCCACAGGTGGCCTGAATGTATTTAATCTGTTGCAGCAACTGCCCTATTAACAGAGGAAAGCAGGAAGATAACCTTCGGGGGAAACCTCACTGTAAGCACAACCCATCAGGTTAGAACCACCCTAAACCAAAAAGCAGGCAGATGGCTTACCAATTCAAGAATCTTAAAATATGAAGCTATCTTACTAGAAAAAGATGATTTAACCCTAACCACAGAAAATACACTCAACCCTGCCTCTTTCCTAATGGGAAATCCAATCCTCAAGGACCCTGAACATAAATGTCTGGATCTAATCTGTTATCAAACTAAAGTCAGGCTTGATCTAAGCGAGACCTCATTCAAAATGGGGCAACACCTGTTTATAGATGGTTCCTCCTGGGTATTTGAAGAGAAAAGACACAATGGGCACTCGGTAGTCAATGGGGAAGCCCTCACAGAGGTAAAGTCAGGAAGACTGCCCAATAACTGGTCCACCCAAACATGTGAATTGTTTGCATTTAATCAAGCCATAACTGGGAAAGGGACTATTTACACTGACTCCAAATATGCCTTCAGGGTAGTCCATGCTTTTGGAAAGATCTGGACTGAATGAAAAGGCCAGGACCTTGTCCACAAGGAGTTAATCACTCAAGTATTGGAAAATCTCCATCTACCAGAAGAGATAGCCATCGTGCATGTCCCAGGACACCAGAGAAATATTTCTTTCGAAAGCCAAGGAAATAACCTTGCAGACCAAATAGCCAAACAAGCTGCCTCTTCTCCCAAAATGCCCATTTTTAACCTAACCCCTTGTCTTTCTTCCCCAACTGCAATTCCCATCTTCTCTCCCACTGAAAAAGAGAAATTAAGGAAAATAGGAGCCAAAGAAAACTCAGAAGGGAAATGGATGTTACCAGAACAAAGAGAAATGCTATCAAAACCCCTAATGAGGGAAGTCCTATCTCAACTGCATCAAGGGATTCATTGGGGACCTCAAGCTGTGTGCAATGCAGTTCTCAGGGTTTATGGGTGTATAGGAGTTTATACCCTAGCAAAATAAGTTACAGATAGTTCCTAATATGTAAGAAAACTAATTTAAAAACCCTAAGAAAACCACCTTTTGGGGGAAAAAGCCCAGGATTGAGACCATTCCAAAATGTCCAAATTGACTACACCAAAATGCCCCCAATAGGCCACCTAAAGTACTTGCTAGTAATAGTGGACCACCTTACTCACTGGGTGGAGGCTATTCCCTTTTCAAGTGCAACTGCTAATAATGTGATTAAGGCATTAGTAGAAAATATTATACCCAGGTTTGGACTGATAGAAAACATTGATTCAGACAATGGGACACACTTCACTGAATATGTCATTAAGGGATTAGCCCAAGTACTAGGAATAAAATGGGAATATCATACCCCTTGGCACCCACCCTCATAAGGAAAAGTTGAAAGGATGAACCACACTCTAAAAAGCCATCTAACCAAATCAATTTTAGAAACTCAGTTACTATGGACTAAGTGCCTTCTCATTGCCTTATTAAGTGTCTGAACTGCCCCTCAGAGAGATGTTGGCCTATCTCCCTATGAAATGCTATATGGGTTGCCTTATCTACACTCTACTGCTGACATTCACTGAAACAAAGGATCAGTTCCTCAAAAACTATATACTCAATCTATCTTCCACTTTCTCTTCCCTCAGGACTAAAGGCTTCTTAGCACAAACACCACCCCTGGAGTTCCCAGTATATCAATACCAGCCTGGGGATCACGTTCTCATCAAGAGTTGGAAGAGGGAAAGCTTGAACCAGCTTAGGAGGACCTTATCTGGTACTCTTGATGAATGAAACAGCAATCTGAATGGCTGAAAAAGGATGGACCCAGCATATGCGGGTAAAAAGGACCCCATCCCCTACAGAGTCATGGGCTGTCACTCCAAGACCAATGCCCTCCAAGTTAGTATTCAAAAGGGTCTAATCTGTCTTTTCCTTCTTCCCTTAACTACTCAGGGACACTTCATTATCAATGTAACCAGATCACTGTCTCCTCAAACAATCACCTTTGACGCATGTCTTGCCATACCCTTTGGGGACCTCCAAAACCGGAAGCAGCTATCCTCCTTGTAGAAATATCTCTGTCCTTCCAGGGTAGATTCTAACCTCCTACATTCATGCAACTCTTGCCTTGTAGAAGCCGAAACTCTTACGTTTTGGGAAAGGTTCTGCTCCACCTGGAACAATGTCCTATGGACTACTAAGCATCAAGGGTGGACTTCCCCAGGAAGCTGCACCTCTTTAAAACCATATCTTCATTTCACCAAAGGAAATGCACCCTCTAATTGCCAACATCATCAATGCAACCCAGTGCAAATTTCTATTCTTACCCCTACCTCCATCAGTCTTAAGCCCACTTTAGGTCGTTTCTATGGCATAGGAGCTGAAGTGGCTGGGACAGATCCCATAGGGTCCTTTGAAATGCGCTTTAGCAACACTTCCCCACCTCCTAGGGGTAACCCCTCTCCAAATCCTCCTCCAAATCAAACAACTATCTTGCCACTCCCTAATGACAAAACTAAAGTGGCCATAGTGGAAGTCGAAGACTTAAACCCTAGCCATTGAAACCGGGTATCAGGATGCAAATGCCTGGCTGGAATGGATTAAATATTCCATTCATACTCTAAACAAAAGTGACTGTTACGCTTGTGCAAAGGGTAGGCCAGAAACCCAAATATTTCCTTTTCTGCTTGGATGGTCTAACCAACCAGGTATGGACTGTATGGTAGCTCTCTTCCAGCATCCCACAGCCTGGGGTAATAAGTCATGTGGCACTCTCTTACTGCTTTTCCCAGAAGTCAAAGACCACCCTGTGAGTCAGCCCCAAGGGCCATCTGGCTCCCAGCCTCCGATGCCAATTTTTCCTCGTGTCTCTCACAACAGGGAGAAAACTTGGCATTCTTTGGGAATCTAACAGGATGCAGTGAACCCAAGCCTTTTCAAGAGCTCAACAATCAGACTGCCCTTGTCTATCCATGAGCAGATGTTTGATGGTATTGCAGAGGACCTCTACTGGGTATGCTGCCAAGCAACTGGAGTGGCACTTGGGCTCTAATCCAATTGTCTATCCCTTTCACCCTGGCATTTCATCAGCCAAACAAAAACCAACTAACTCAGAAAAAAAGGAAATCCCCTCAAGGGTCCTTTGACCCCGATATCTACATAGATGCTATCGGGGTCCCCTGAGGGGTACCAAATGAATTCAAAGCTCAAAATCAAATAGCTGCTGGATTCAAGTCTGTCCTGTTCTTGTGGTCTACTATAAATAAAAATGTAGTCTGGATAAATTACATATAACCAACAACGATTTGTCAATTACACCAGGGATACCATTAAAGGAATAGCTGAACAATTGGGTTTCACCAGCCAAATGGCCTGGGAAAATAGAATAGCTCTTGACATGATATTAGCGGAGAAAGGTGAAGTACAATATTGTACCTTTATCCCCAATAATACAGCCCCTGATGGAACTATCGCTAAGGGTCTATCCAATCCCCAAGGACCCTGAACATAAATGTCTGGATCTAATGAACTAGCTGAAAATTCGGGAATAAATGACCCCTTTACAGGTGTAATGGAAAAAATGGTTTGGTAGATGGAAAGGACTAATGGCCTCTATTCTCACTTCCCTTGTGATCATAATAGGGGTGCTCATTCTCTTAGGGTGCTGTATTATACCCTGTGTCCATGGACTAGTTCAAAAGCTCATAGAAACAGCCCTTACTAAGACCTCCCACAACTCTTCCCCACCCTATTCAGATAAACGTTTATTTCTAAACAACCAAGAAGAGCAGCAAAGCCAGATCCTGTTAGAAGTATATGAAGAGGAAGGACTACAAAATCAAAAGGGGAAAATTATTAGACAAAATGAGTTGTTCTATAAAGGTCCAACTTCCTTGTCCTTTGTTCTGTAACCTTTGTTCTGTAAACTGCCCTTCCCCCAGAAACTGTCCTTCCCGCCAACCAAAACTGCCCTTCACTACCACTGTAATCCATACCCCTACTCTATTTGAAACCGCCAATCAGAATCAGCTTCAATTGTGTGGTTCAACCACCAGCCAATAAGGAAAAAACATAGAAGTAGAAGATATGATGCATTAGGGTTAAAAGCCCCTTCCTTTCCCTGTCCAATATGCTCTTGAGACTGCTACAGGCGCAAGCAGCCACCTTCTGCAGAAGTAATCCTTGCCTTGCTGAGAAACTTTTCTTTTGAGTGCTGGTCTCTCTCTGTGGCACCAAGAACTTATTTCTAACATGGAGTGATTTCCAAGATAGATGGTTAAATGAAAATAAAAACTGTTGCCAGGCATGGTAGCTCATGCCTGTAATCCCAGCACTTTGAGAGGCCGAGGTTGTTGGATCATTTGAGGTCAGGAGTTTGAGACCAGCCTGGCCAACATGGTGAAACCCTGTCTCTTTTAATATACAAAAAATTAGCCAGGCGTGGTTGTGGGCGCCTGTAATCCCAGCTACTTGGGAAGCTGAGGCAGAAGAATTGCTTAAACCCAGGAAGCAGAGGTTGCAGTAAGCCGAGATCATGGCACTGCACTCCAGCCTGGGTGATAGAGTGAGACTCAGTCTCAAAAACAATAATAATAATAATAATAATAATAATAATAATAAAATGAAAATAAAGGCTGGGTGCAGTGGCTCACCTCTGTAATCCCAGCACTTTGGGAGGCTGAGGCAGGTGGATCACAAGGTCAGGAGTTCAAAGCCAGCCTGGCCAAGATGGTGAAACCCCTTCTCTACTAAAAATACAAAAATTAGCTGGGCACAGTGGCAGACGCCTATAATCCCAGCTACTCGGGAGGCTGAGGCAGGATAATTGCTTAAACCTGGGTGGCAGAGGTTGCAATGAGCCAAGATCATGCCACTGCACTCCAGCCCGGATGACAGAGTGAGACTCCATCTCAAAAAAATAAAAAGAAAAAGAAAATACATAATTATCTGTTTATTCTGAGTATAGGGAAACACTGACAGGATTATTCTGAAAATAATAAGATTCAGAATCTATTGGGGATGGATGTGAACAGCTAGAACAGAATGGTGGGGTAAGAACAAGATGGAGGCTGGGCGTGGTGGCTCATGCCTGTAATCCCAGCACTTTGAGAGGCTAAAGTGGGTGGATCATGAAATCAAGAGATCAAGACCATCCTGGCCAACATGGTGAAACCCTATCTCTACTAAAAATACAAATATTAGCCAGGTGTGGTAGTGCATGCCTGTAGTCCCAGCTACTCAGGAGGCTGAGGCAGGAGAATCACTTGAACCCAGAAGGTGAAGGTTGCAGTGAGCTGAGATTGTGCCATTGCACTCCAGCCTGGGCAACAGAGCAAGACTCTGTCTCAAAACAAAAACAAGATGTAGAGGATAGGGAAAGGGAAACCTCTCAGCTCTCTGAGCATAACATTCCATTAGTTCTTATTATGCATGTCCAAGTAAAGAGACCACTAAGCAGGCTTTGTGTGAGCAACAATGGCTGTGTATTACATCCGGGTGTGGATGGGCTGAGTCTGACAAAACAGTCAGCAAAGGATGGTGGGATTATTATTAGTTCTTATAGGTTTGGGATAGGCAGTGGAATTAGGAGCAATTTTTTTTGCAGGCAGGGGGTGGATGTTACAAAGTACATTCTCAAGGGTGGGGAAAATGTTACAAAGTACATTGACAAGGGTGGGGAGGGTGTATTGTCACAAGGGTGGGGTACATTCACAAGGGTGGGGAGGATGTATCCTACAAAGTACATTCAGAAGGGTGGGGGAATATCACAAAGCACTTTATCACAAGGGCAGGGGGATTTCACGATGGCTTGACCATGATGTGGCCAGCTTAGAGGACCTTACATTCCTGCCTTTTTATGTTAATAATGCAGGTGGGCTGCAGTTGGGGTACTATGGATGACTAAGTAAGGTCCAGTCCATTGAGGTTGTAGAGTTTGAGGGGTCAAATTCTTAACAAGAACTGATTGTCCAGCTAGGGTGTCTTCATATGGCTGGGAATCTGGAGTAGGCAAGAGAAGATTAGCAGCCTGGTGAGTTTCCTGTCTAGCCTGCTGGAGGACTGGAAGATAGTCGCCTAGAGGGCTGGCATCTGGCAAGAGGTTGGGGTCTAACAAGAAGGTATGTCCATATAAAACTTCAAATGGACTATACCCTGTAGCCTCTCGAGGACAGGATCTAATTCTAAAGAGGGCAAACGGTGACAGTACTGTCCAGTCTTTTTTAAGTTGGAGGCTGAGCTTGGTGAGGTGTGTTTTTAACAGACCATTAGTTCTTTCTACCTTTCCCAAAGATTGAGGATGGTAAGGGGAATGAAGGTTCCACTGGATGCCGAGGGCCTGGGAGACTGCTTGAGTGATCTGACTAATGAAGGCCGGTCCATTATTGGACTCTATAGAGGTGGGAAGGCCAAACCGAGGAATTATGTCTGACAGAAGGGAAGAAATGACCATGGTGGCCTTCTCAGACCCTGTGGGAAAGGCCTGTATGTATCCAGTGAATGTATCTACCCAGACAAAAAGGTATCTTAGTTTTTTGACTCAGGGCATATGAGTAAAGTCAATCTGCCAGTCTTGGGTAGGGGCAAATCATTGAGCTTGATGTATAGGAAAGAGAGGAGGCCTGAGATATACCTGAGGGGTGGTAGAGTAGCAGGTGGAACACCAAGAAGTAATTTCCTTGAGAATGGATTTCCATGATGGAAAACAAATGAGAGGTTTTAAGAGGTGGGCCATTGACTTGTAACCAACATGAAAGAGGTTATGAAAGGGCGATAAGATAGAATGAGCCTGTGAGGCAGGAAGGAGGAATTTTCCTTGATTCAAGAACCATTTGCCTTGAGTAGGAAGGGATTGCTAGGTAATAGTTTCAGTGGGAGTATAGGTGGGAGTGATAGATGAGAAGGAAAAAAATGGCTGTGAGGGAGAGATATGGGAATACTAGCTGCTTCTTTTGCTGCATTATCAGCATAAGCGTTGCCTTGAGCAGTGGGATATGGTGACCTCTGAGGCCCCTTGCAGTGAATGACTCTGGCTTCCTTGGGCAGTAGAGCAGCCTTAAGGAGGATTTTTATTAAGGAAGCGTTGATGATGGAGGACCCTTGTGTCATAAGAAAACCTCTTTCTGCCCATATAACAGCATGGTGATGTAGGATGTGGAAGGCATACTTGGAATCAGTGTAGATATTGACACATAGCCCCTTTACAAGGGTGAGAGCCCCAGTTGAAACAATGAGTTCGGCTTGTTGAGAGGTAGTGGAAGGGTGCAGGGCAGTAGCTTCAATGACTGATGTGGAAGGCAATACAGCATACACCCTTGATGGTGACTGACCATCAGATATTGATGAACTATCATCAATAAACCGAGTGTGGACTGGATTAGCAACAGAAGAGGGAAATATGGAGAAATGTGGAGGATGCCATATGGATTAGAGAGATACAGTCATGAGGTTCAGGTTTGGTGCTAGGTATAAGGTGAGAGGCCGAGTTGAAGTCTGTGCCAGGAACAATGGTAATTGTGGGAGTTTCAATGAATAGTGAGTACAGTTGGAGGAGTCTGGGGGCAGAAAGTATGTGCACCAAGAGTGAGGAGGAAAATAGATTTTGAAAATTATGAGAACTGTAGAGTAAGTGGGGCATGGTTTGTGATCTTGAGGGCCTCTGAAAGTATTGAAGTGGTGGCTGCCAGCGCACATAGACATGAAGACCAGCCTAGAACTGTGAAGTTAAGTTGTTTGGATACGAAGGCTACAGGTTGTGGGTCTGGTTCCTCTGTAAGAACTGCGACCACACAGCCTTGTATTTCAGCCACATATAAGGAGAAGTATTGGGACGAGTTAGGGAGTGCTAATGTAGGAACTATTTCTAGGGCTGTCTTTAAGGAATGAAAAGAAGAGTGGGAAAAGGACTGAGGTTCTATGGGGTTAGTCGGGTTTCCCTCTGTGAGTTTATATAGGGGTTTAGTTAGGATGGCAAAACCTGGTATCCAAAGGCAAAAGTATCCAACCATGCCTAGGAAGGAAAGGAGTTGTTGCTTTGTAGAAGGGGTTGGGGTTTCAGAGATTAGCTGGACACAGTTAGCAGGGAGAACAAGTGGGTTTTGATGACAGACTATGCCAAGATAGGTAATGGATGGGGAAGAAATTTTGGCTTTAGAGGGGGATATGTGATTCCCCTTTGAGAATAGATGTTGAAGGAGCAGGAGGGTATCCTGTGGGAAGATTCATAAGAGGGGATGCAGAGAGGAAGGTCATCCACATATTGAATAAGGTGAGAAACAGATGGACGGAAAGAAAGTAAATCATGAGAAAGAGCTTGACTAAAGTAATGGGGGTTGTCTCTGAAGCCTTGTGGCAGTACAGTCCAGGAAAGTTGCTCAGATTGGTGGGTGACAGGATCAGTCCATGTGAAAGCAAAAAGAGGTCGGGATGAGGGGTGGAAAGGAATAGTGAAGAACACATCTTTGAGGTTGAGGACAGAATAATGAGTTGTTGAGGGAGGTATTGAGGATAGGAGAGTATATGGGTTTGGCACCACAGGATGGATAGGTTAGACAATTTGGTTAATAAAGCAAAGATCCTGAACCAACCTGTAAGATTTGTCCAGTTTCTGGACAGGTAGGATAGGGGAGCTGTAAGAATTTGTAGGCTTTAAAAGGCCATGCTGTAACAGGCGAGTGATAGCAGGCTTTAGTACTTTTAAAGCCTGTTGTGGGAGGGAGTACTGGTGTTGAGTGGGGTAAGGGTGATTAGGTTTTAATGGGATGGTAAGGGGTGCCTGATTGGTCACCAAGGAGGCCATAGTGGTATCCCATACCTGTGGATTAAGGTAGGGAGACACGAGAAGAGGATGGAAAAGAGGCCTTGAATCAGGCATAAGGACAGCAATGAGGTGTGGCTGTAGTCCAGGAATAGTCAGGGAAGCAGATAATTTAGTTAAAATGTCTCAGCCTAATAAGGGAACTGGGCAGGTATGGATAACTAAAAAAGAGTGCATAAAAGAATATTGTCCAAGTTGGCACCAGAGTTGGGGAGTTTTAAGGGGTCTACAAGCCTAGCCATCAATACCCACAACAGTTACAGGGGCAAGGGAAACAGGCCCCTGAGAAGAAGGTAAAGTGGAGTGGGTATCCCTCATATTGATTAAACAGGGGATGGACTTACCTTCCACTGTAAGAGTTACCCAGAGCTCGGTGTCCATCATGGTCCAGGGGGCTTCTGAGATGATCGGGCATCATCAGTCTTCAGCCGCTAAGCCAAGGAGATCTGGGAAGGAGTCAGCCAAGGAACATTGGGTTTGAGCTCCAGGAGCTTTAGGAGTGGCGGTGATGTGAGTCAGAGAGTCAGACTTCCAGTAGGGGCCCACACCAACAGGGCACAGCTTATGAAGAATCCCAAGATATGTTGCCACTTGGCGACTTTTTCTTGGTTACTGAACACCTTGAAGGCGAGGTTGATTAAATCCTGTTGTGGGGCTTGAGGGCTGGAATCCAATTTTTGGAGTTCTTTTTCTAATGTTAGGAGTGGATTGGGTGATAAAATTCATATTAAGGATAAGGGGGCCTTCTAGCCCCCATGGGTCTAGGGCTCTAAAGCATCTAAAGGTAGCTGCTAATTGGGCCATAAACTGGGCGGGGTTTTCATCTTTACATTGGGTAGTTTTCTTTAGCTTGTCCTAATTAACAGCGCTGTATGCCTGCCTTTTTGAGCCCATCAACTAGGCAGTAGACCATGTAATCTTGCCTAGCTATACCTGGGGATTCCATCTGGTATTGCCAATGGAGATCCTCTCAGGGAACTGCCCTGGTGCCCTCTTGGAGGCCTGGCTCATGAAGGTGGCAGGTGTCCATGTAGGACTGGGCTAGAAAATAAACTCTTTCTCGTTCATTTGGGGAGAGGGTACAGGTCAGGATGACATTTAAGTCACTCCAGGTTAAATTGTAGGACTGAGTTAGATATTGGAATTCCTGTATATATTGAGTGGGGTCTGATGAGAAAGAGTCTAAATGCTGGCTCATTTGGGAAAGGTCTGATGGAGAAAAAGGCACATGTACCCTGACTATGCCTTCAGCTCCAGCCACCTCTCTAAGAGGAAATCTTGGGGCACGTTGGGGAGAGCTAGTCACAGAACAAAACTATAAGCCGGACTGGGTGTGAGGAGGGGAGGTAATAGAAGCATTATAGGGTGGGGTAGCAGAGGCTGTGGAAGAATTGGGACCCAATTCAGCCTGGCGAGGAGCAGCTGGGGGAGGAGGAGAGAGGTCACAGGGGTCAGTGGAAAAGGAAGATTCAGAGGACTCTGAGCTTGGGGTGGAGACCAAAGGAGCAGATGGGAGAGAAAGAAGGAAAATCTGGGACAAGTCGCATTGGGAGCAGAAACTAGGGTGGGAGTGAAGTGTAAAAAATGCCTGGACATCAGGCATCTCAACCTTTTGCCCAATTTTCAACAAAAATTATCAAGGTCTTGTAGGATAGACAAATCGAAAGTGCCATTCTCTGGCCACTTGGAAAAATTGTCGAGTTTGTACTGGGGCCAAGTGGTATTACAGAAGAAAATAAGATGTTTAGGTTTTATGTCAGGTGTTAGTCAAAGGGGTTTTAGGTTTCTAAGAACACAGGCTAAGGGGGAAGAGGGAGGAATGGAATGCAGAAGGTTGCCCTTAGTGGAGAAGGTAAGTTTAAAGAGGAAAGTAGACACATGCAGAAATGGAGGTGGGCAGCTACCAGTCTTCCAGTGGGCATCCCTGACTGAGTCTTGGGCTTTAATGTGGGTGAGCAGCCAAAACAAGCATCCCTGCAATTGACCTGCCATCAAGGGAATGTGGGTGAATGATCAAGGCAGGCATCCCCGTGGTGATCAAACACCAAGGGAAGACGGTCTTCCCAAGTCCATGACCAACATCCGGGTCTTTGGATGCACGGATAAAGTGTGTCTCCTTTTTGTCTCTACCAGGAAGGGAGAGAAACTGAAATTGAAAGAAGAGAGATTGAAGGGAGGTGAGAGAGGTTACGTAGAGAGCAAAAAAACCACTTACCCGAGTGCAAAAAACCACTTACTGGTTTGAAATTAGTGAGACGATCCTTCTGCTGGCTGGTCTGATGACCCAAGGTCATAGGTGGATCTCCTCATGGAGGGAGTATAACGACAGGGGATGGGTCTCCTGAGGAGTTCCACTGTCCCAGGTTTCAGCACAAAATGTTACATGCGTCTGAGTAAAGAGAGCACCTAGCAGGCTTTGTGCGAGCAACCATGGCAGTATATTACATCCGGATGCAGATGGGCTGGGTCCAACAAAACAGTCAGCAAAGGGTGGTGGGATTATCATTAGTTCTCATAGGTCTGGGATAAGTGGTGGAGTTAGGAGCAATTTTTTTTGCAGGCAGTGGGGTGGATGTTACAAAGTACATTCTCAACGGTGGGGAGGATATTACAAAGTACATTTACAAGGGCGGGGAGGGTGTACTGTCACAAGGGCCAAGGGCAGGGTACATTCACTAGGTGTGGGGAGGATGTATCTTATAAAGTACTTTCACAAGGGTGGGGGAATATCACAAAGTACATTATCACAAGGGCGGGGGGATGTTGCGATGGCTTGACCATGGTATGGCCAGCTCAGAGTACCTTACAGTTCTGATGTTTAAAATCGTCTTTTTTTTCTTTAAAAAAAAAAAGAAAAAAAAAAGCAGGATTCCACTTTGTCACACAGGCTGCAGTGTAGTGGCATTTTCATGGCTCACTGCAGCCTTTACTTCCTGGGCTCAAGCAATCCTTTGCCTGAGTACCAGGGACTACATATGCGCACCACCACATCCAGCTAATTTTTAAAAATATATTTTGTAGAGAAAAGACTTCTCTATGTTGCCCAGGCTGCTCTCAAACTCCTGGGCTCAAGCGATCGTCCCTCCTTGGCCTCCCACATTGTTGGCATTACAACTGCGAGCCACTCTGCTTGGCCCTTTATTCTTTTACATATTTAATTTTTTTAAAAATCAACAAAGATAGAGGGAAAATCCAAAATGGAATATGAACAGGAACAATCAATCTGAACTTTGTATCAAATGGGTAATAAGACTATGTAACAGGAACAACACAACAACAGTTGCTGCCTAGACATTAGAAATAGAGGCCAGGCACAGTGGCTCACCCCTGTCATCCTAGCATTTTGGGAGGCTGATGCAGAAGGATAACTTGAACAGGATTTCAAGACCAGCCTGGGCAATATAGTGAGACACTGTCTTGACAAAAAAAAGAAAAATTAAAAAATAAAAAAAAATTAGCTGGGCATGGTGATACATGCCTGCATTCCCAGCTACTCAGAAGGCTGAGGTGAGAGGATTGCTTGAGCCCAGGAGGTTGAGGCTGCAGTGAGCTATGATTGCACCACTGCACTCCAGCCTGGGTGACATGGCAAGACACCATCTCTGAAAAAAAAAAAAAAAAAACCACCACCGGCCACTGTGGCTCATTCCTGTAATCCCAGCACTTTGGGAGGTTGAATCAGGCTGAGTCAGGGGGGTCTCAGGAGTTCAAGACCAGCCTGGCCAACATGGCAAAACCCCGTCTGTACTGAAAAATTAGCTGGGTGTGGTGGTACACACCTGTAATCCCAGCTACTTGGGAGGCTGAGGCAGGAGAATCACTTGAACCCAGGAATTGGAGGTTGCAGTGAGCCAAGATCATGCCACTGCACTCCAGCCTGGGTGACAGAGCGAGACTCTGTCATTCATAAATAAGTTTAGAAAAAAAAGAATGTGTCTGAAGGGGTCTTGAGCATCCCTGTGGGCAAATTCCAGGCATCATCCATAATGGTGAATGCACAAATACAAAGATACAAATGAGCCAGAGCCAACCTTACATTCTTGCAGTAAATGCCACTGGGTTTACTATTTTCTTATCATGGGGTTGGAATTTATTTGCTAATTCCTTCCCTCCTTCTTTCCTTTTTTTTTTTTTTTTAAATGGAGTCTTGCTCTGTTGCCCAGGCTGGAATGCAGTGGCATGATCTTGGCTCACTGCATTTTTTAATTTTTAAGTTTTTTTGTAGAGAGGGGGGCTTGCTATGTTGTCCAGGCAGGTCTTGAACTCCTGAGCTCAAGTAATCCTTTTGCCTCCTTTCAAAGTGTTGAGACTCCAGGCATAAGCCACTTTGCCCAGTTGCTACTATTATACTTAGCACATTTTTTTGTTTGTTTTTTGAGAGTCTTACTCTGTCTCCCAGGCTGGAGTACAGTGGTGTGATCTCAGTTCACTGTAACCTCCTGCCTCAGCCTCCTGAGTAACTAGGAATGCATGCACATGCCATCACACCCAGCTATATTTTTTTAGTTTTAGTAGATACAAGGTTTCACCGTCTTAGCCAGGATGATCTCGATCTGACCTCGTGATCCACCTGCCTTGGCCTCCCAAAGTGCTGGGATTACAGGCACATGAGCCACCGTGCCTGGCTTACTTAGTGCATTTGTACCAATATTCATTACCAATATAATTCTGTAGTTTTTAATGACTGTACTGTTTTTATCAGTGATAAAAATGATATATATATATCTCTTCTACTGGCATCATAAAAAGATTTAGCAAGATTTGCTTCATTGTTAATACTCTGAAAGGATTTATGGAGAATTAGGACCAACTGGACCTTGAAAATTTCATGTAATGTAAGGATGTCTGGCTGGACATGGTGGCTCATGCTTGTAATCCCAGCACTTTGGGAGGCCCAGAAGAGAGGATCACTTTAGCTCAGAAGTTTGAGAACAGCCTGGGCAATGGATTGAGATACCTTCTCTACCAAAATAAAAAAGTCTGAGCTTAGGTGCTGTGTTCCTTGTTGTTACAGTGTGAGCCACCGTGCCTGGCCAAGACTGGGTAATTTATGAAGAAAAAGAGGTTTAATGGACTCACAGTTCCACATTGCTGGGGAGGCCTCAAAATCATGACAGAAGGTGAAGGAGAAGCAAAGGCACATCTTACATGGCAGAAGGCAAGAGAGCCTGTCCAGGGGAACAGCTGCTTGTAAAACTGACAGTCCTCATGAGACTCAATCACTGTCATAAAAACAGCACATACCTATTATCCCAGCTACTTGGCCAACTGAGGCATGAGAATTACTTGAACAGCATGGGAAAACCCACCCCCATGATTCTATTACCTCCCACCTGGTCTCTCCCTTGACACCGTGGGGATTACGGGAGCTACAATTCAATTCAAGATGATATTTGGGTGGGGACACAGCCAAACCATATCACCTGGCAACTTGCTTGCAGCTCATAACATCAACTGTTTCTTTGGGCCTTCAGTCCTGCTGACTTCAGGCCTGCTGAGTCCCTAAGCAGAGGAATATGAATTCAAATCTTGATTTTCTCATCGCAGCCCATACTGGGAGATGCCCAGTACCTCTGTGAACACTGACAGAATTTTTTTTTTTTTTTTTTTTTGAGACAGAGTCTCACTCTGTCACCAGGCTGGAGTACCATGGCGCAATATGAGCTCACTGTAACCTCCACCTCCCAGGTTCAAGTGATTATCCTATCTCAGCCCCCAAGTAGCTGGGACTGCAGGTGAGTGCCACCACACCCAGCTAATTTTTGTATTTTTGGTAGAGATGGGGGTTCACCATTTTGCCCCAAATTGTCTCAATCTCTTGGCCTCGTGATCCGACCACCTCAGCCTACCAAAGTGCTGGGTTTAAAGGCGTGAGCCACCGTGCCTGGCCCAGAATTCTTTACTGCTAACACAAGTGGGCCTGGTTCTGGAGGATTTCCCAATGGGTCCTGAAGAACCACAGTTTATTGGCTTGTGGGCAAAGGGGTATGTGTATCAGTTGGCCTTTACTGTGTAATAAACAGCCACAAAAATTACTAGCTGAAAGCAGCAGCTACTTAATTAGCAGAAGCCTCTTGAGGATGGACTTGCAAACCGAAGTTGTGCTGGTTTCTGCTGGTCAAAGCAAGGACTGGCTCACATAAAAAGGAAAGGAGAGAGATTGCACCTTCAGATAGTAATCTCAAGACATCTGTAATCACCACAGGGTGTCACTGGGCCTCTTTGTCAAGGAGCCTGTTCTTTCTGCCACCAGATCTAATAGCTTGTGTGACAATGCACTTCCTTCTGGGTCTCTCTCCAAGTGTAGTAAGTGTATATGGGAATCACTTTATTCAAACAGCCTAGTGCACTTAGTTAGAAAGAAAACGTATTAACAAAGACTTACATTTAAAATTGTTATTTATGGTAACAACGAAAAGTAACATACAAATTTCAAACATCAAGAATAAAATAAATTAAAGTATGATCAATACAGATCAATACAAAGAGGGGAACACAATGAAACAAACAGAAAAAAATAAGATGCTAGAAATTAATCCAAATTATTACTAATTAAATTATATGTAAGGCACTAAATGTGCAACATAAAAGGATTGTTAATTGGTATTATTCAAGTATTCTTTTTTCTTTTTTTTTTATTTTTTTGTGACACAGAGTTTCACTCTTGTTGCCCAGGCTGCAGTGCAATGGCACAATCTCGGCTCACTGCAACCTCTGCCTCCTGGGTTCAAATGATTCTCCTGCCTCAGCCTCCCAAGTAGCTGGCATTACAGGCATGCACCACTAGGCACGGCTAATTTTGTATTTTTAGTAGAGATGGGGTTTATCAGTGTTGGTCAGGCTGGTCTTGAACTCCTGACCTCAGGTGATCCACCAGCCTTGGCCTCCCAAACTGCTGTGATTACAGGCGTCAGCCACTACACCCAGCGGTACACAGATTTTTTAAAACTCCAGCTAAAGTATGTATAAAAAGACACATTTTTTAAAAAAGCATACAGAAAGACTAAGTAGAGAAAAATCAAGCTGATATATAAATATCTAACAGAATTAGTGGAAAAGAAAACATGCGAGAAATAGTGTAGATTTTCAAGCCAAATATTATCTGAAAGAATTCATAAACCTGGGTACTCTCTACCAAGATTAACACAAGGGAAAGAATGCACAATTAATAAGTCATTCCAGAATGCAAAAGGAGACTGAAGTTACACAACCAGCAAAAATGAAAAATATAAAAAGTATAAATTTTTGCTACACATTTGAAAATAAAAACATGCCTAGAAGAATATTCTCAAAATGCTTATGCAAGCCTTAGTTGTCTTTTTTTTTCTTTTTTATGAGATGAGTTTTGCTCTTGTCACCCAGGCTGGAGTGCAGTGGCATGAACTCAACTCACTGCAACCTTTGCCTCCCAGATTCAAGTGATTCTCCTGCCTCAGCCTCCCAAGCGGCTGGGATTACAGGCGCCCACCAACTCACCTGGCTAATTTTATTTTATTTTTTGAATTTTTTTGTAGAGACAAAGTTTCACCGCGTTGGCCAGGCTGGTCTTGAACTCCTGACCTCAGGTGATCCCCCTGCCTCGACCTCCCAAAATGCTGTGATTTAAGGCTTGAAGCACTGTGCCCAACCTAGTTGTCTTTTTTTTTTTTTGAGACGGATTCTCACTCTGTTGCCAGGCTGGAGTGCAGTGGTGCGATCTAGGCTCATTGAAACCTCCACTGCAGGGGTTCAAGAGATTCTCCTGCCTCAGCTTCCTGAGTAGCTGGGATTACAGGGACACACCACCATGCCCAGCTAATTTTTGTATTTTTAGTAAAGACGGGGTTTCAACATGTTGGCCAGGATGGTCTTGATCTCTTGACCTCGTGATCTGCCTGCCTCAGCCTCCCAAAGTGGTAGGATTACAGGCATGAGCCACCACACCCAGTCTGATAACTGTTTTTTGTTTGTTTGTTTTTTGAGATATGGGGTCTATGTTGTGCAGACTGATCTTTAACTCCTGGCCTCAAGGAATCCTTCTGACTGAGCTTCCCAATGTGCTGGGATTAAAAGTGTGAGCCACTATGACCAGCCAGAAGAGATAATTTTAACTTTTTAAAATATTTTGTAGTATTGGCCGGGCACGGTGGCTCGCGCCTGTAATCCCAGTACTTTGGGAGTATGAGGCATGCGGATCTCCTGAGGTCAGGAGTTTGAGACCAGCCTGGCCAACTTGACAAAAACGTCTCTACTAAAAATACAAAAATCAGCCAGGCAAGGTGGAGGCTGCCTGTAATCCCAGCTACTTGGGAGGCTGAGGCAGGAGAACCACTGGAACCCAGGAGGTGGAATTTGCAATAAGTTGAGATCACACCATTGGACTCCAGCCTGGGCAACGAGTGAAACACCAACTCAAAAACAAAGAAACAAACCAAAAATACGAAAATACCTTGTAGTATTTTAAAATAGAGATGTTGTCTCGCTATGTTGCCCAGGCTGGTTTGAACTCCTTGGCTCAAGGGATGCTTTTGCCTCAGCCTCCAGAAGTGCTGGGATTACAGGCCTGAGCCACTATTCCCAGTCTAGATGATTCTTATAGATTAAGAATTTGGAAATAGTAGGAACACGTCCCACTACAGTATATGACAGTCATTGTATACAAATATCATTAAGGGAAAATTTAAAAAAAAATCACAATGTTATTCAAACATAGCTCCATAACATATTAGTAAAGGTAATCAAGTCTTTTTAAGTGATCCATTATGTCACAGTCGAGCTTATACAGGAATACAAGGTTGATGTAACATTGGAAAAGCAATAAATACAAATACCACATTAATTTAATTTAATTTATTTATTTTTGACAGAGTCTCACCCTGTCACCCAGCATGGAGTGCAGTGGTGCAATCTCGGCTCAATGCAACCTCCACCTCCCGGGTTCAAGTGATTCTCCTGCTTCAGCCTCCCAAGTAGCTGGGATTACAGGTGCACATCACCACACCCAGCTAATTTTTGTATTGTTAGTAGAGATGGGGTTTCACCATGTTGGCTGGGCTGGTCTCGAACTCTTGACCTCAAGTTATCTGCCCACCCCAACCTCCCAAATTGCTGGGATTACAGGCATGAGCCCCCACACCCAGCCTGACCACATTTATTTTAGAAAAGCCCCCTTCCATGCATTCACTTCTTCAAGTTTTTTTTTTTTTTTTTTTTTTTTTGAGATGGGGTCTTGCTATGTTGCCTAAGCTGGTCTAGAACCCCTGGGCTCAGGCCACCCTCCCAAGTAGCTAAAACTATAGGCATGCATTACCACATCATTTCATTGAAGTATTTATTAGGTACCATCATGAGCTAGGTGCAGTTCTAGGTATTGAGTTTTATCAGTAAATAAACATGATCATCACAGAGGATGCAAAGGAAGCATTTAATACATTCAAGAGGAATTCAGCCTCATAAATTATGAAATATTGGGAAATAATTCATCATGTAAAAACTGGATATAAAGAAAAAACTTTTCCTGCAGGACATTGTTGCGGGAAGTCAGGGACCCCAAACAGGGGGACCAGCTGAAGCCATGGCAGAAGAACGTGGATTGTGAAGATTTCATGGACATTTATTAGTTCCCCAAATTAATACTTTTATAATTTCATATGCCTGTCTTTACTGCAATCTCTAAATTGTAAAGATTTCATGGACATTTATCACTTCCCCAATCAATACCCTTGTGATTTCCTATGCCTGTCTTTACTTTAATCTCTTAATCCTGTCAGCTGAGGAAGATGTATATCACCTCAGGACCCTGCAATAATTGCATTAACTGCACAAATTGTACACCATGTGTGTTTGAGCAATATGAAATCTGGGCACCTTGAAAAAAGAACAGGATAACAGCAATGTTTAGGAAACAAGAGAGATAACCTCAAACTCTGACCGCTGGTGAGCCAGGTGGAACAGAGCCATATTTCTCTTCTTTCACAAGCAAATGGGAGAAATATCACTGAATTCTTTTTCTCAGCAAGGAACATCCCTGAGAAAGACAATGCACACCTGGGGGTGGGTCTCTGAACTGGCCCCCCTGGGTGTAGCTGTCTCTCATGGTCGAGACTGCAGGGGTGAAATAGACCCCAGTCTCCCATAGCACTCCCAGGCTTATTAGGAAGAGGAAATTCCCGCCTAATAAATTTTGGTCAGACCCGTTGATCTCAAAACCCTGTCTCCGGATAAGATGTTATCAATGACAATGGTGCCCGAAACTTCATTAGCAATTTTAATTTCACCTCGGTCCTGTGATCTCACCCTGCCTCCACTTGCCTTGTAATATTCTATTACCTTGTAAAGTACTTGATGTCTGTGACCTACACCTATTTGCACACTCCCTCCCCTTTTGAAAATCCCTAATAAAAACTTGCTGGTTTTTGTGACTTGTGGGGCATCACGGAACCTACCGACATGTGATGTCTGCCCCGGACACCCAGCTTTAAAATTTCTCTCTTTTGTACTCTGTCCCTTTATTTCTCAAGCTGGCTGACACTTACAGAAAATAGAAAAGAACCTATGTGAATATGGGGGCAGGTTCCCCAATAGGACATAAACTCTTCAAAAAATAAAAAAAGAAATTAAAACCTACAGCCAAGCCAATAAAATGGAGCACATATCTCACCAGAACTGCAAAGACAAGTATGCTGGTATTACTACTTTTAGTTGGTGTTGTGCTGTGGGTTAAAATCAGTCCAGTAAAGCAAGAAAATATTTAGAAAGAGCTTCATCATCATATGAATTTTGGGGGTCATTTTTCAGTCCAAAGTACTTAATATGATTCTTTTCTCTTTCCACATAGAGAATCAGATAATCTGTAAATAATGACTCTTAGTTTTCCACTTTAGGAGTTAGGTATATATATATGTATATATACAGTGACCCCCCAAATTTCACATGACGCTCCAAACTGTATGTGAAAAAAGAAGGGGGTGGGGAGGGGGGAACCGACTGACCTATTTGTTGGTCTCCATTGTGTGAAGACATGAGGAAGTGGGCACTTACATGCCAGGAAGAGAGCTCTCACTAGAGGTTGACCATGCTGGCACTCTGATCTCAGACTTCCAGCCTCCAGATATGTGAGAATATAAATTTGTGTTTTGGGCCAGATATGGTGGCTCAGGCCTGTAATCCCAGCACTTTGGGAGGCCAAGGCAGGTGGATCACCTGAGGTCAGATCTGACCAACATGGAGATCAGCCTGACCAACATGGAGAAACCCTGTCTCTACTAAAAATACAAACTTAGCCAAGGTTTGTGGTGCATGCCAATAATCCCAGCTACTGAGGGTGAGGCAGGAGAATTGCTGTAACTCAGGAGGCAGAGGTTGCAGTGAGCCAAGATCATGCCGTTGCACTCCAGCCTGGGCAACAAGAGCAAAACTCCATCACAAAAAAAAAAAAAATCTGTGTTTTTAAGCTCATTGATTTAAAATTAAATTAATTTGTAAGCCATTTGGTCTGTGGTATTCTGCTATGGTTGCCTGAGCTGACTAAGGCAGATATTGGTACTGAGAAGTGAGGTACTGCAATTAAAAACAAACAAAAAACTAAAAATGTTAAGCAGCTTTGAAACTGACAAATGAGTAGAGGCTGGAAAAATTCTGATATGCAAGCTGGAAATAAGGATGGTAAGGGTTATTCTGGTGAGGTGTCACTGGGGAATGAGGAACATGCTATCGGGAAATGAAGAAAAGACAACCCTTGATATGAAGTGATGAAGAACTTGGCAGAACTGTATTCTACCATTTTATGGAAGGTAGAGCTTGAGAGAGATAAAACTGGGTATGTATCACTAAGATCTGTAATTAAAGTGTTAAAGGACACAGGAAGCTTCATTCTTCCTGACTGCTTACAGGTAAATGTGCTGAGAACAGGCCCCCCAAATCTGACCATAAACAGGCCATGAGAAACTGGCCATAAACAAAATCTCTGCGGCACTGTGACATGCTCGTGATGGCTATGACGCCCATGCTGGAGGTTGCTGGTTTACCAGAATGAGGGCAAGGAACACCTGGCCCACCCAGGGTGGAAAACTGGACAACTGCTCAAGGCATTCCTAAACCACAAACAATAGCATGAGTGATTTGCGCCTTAAGGACATGATCCTGTTGCAGATAACAAGCCAGAGCCTGTCCCTTTCTTTCCCATAAGGAATACTTTTAGCTAATCTATAATCTATAGAAATAATGTTTACCACAGGCTTACTGTCAATAAATATGTGGGTCAAACTCTGTTCAAGCTCAACTCTGAAAGCTGTGAGCCCCGATTCCCACTCTGCATTCTGTGTCTTTGTCTTAATTCCTCTGGAGCCACTGGGTTAGGGTCTCCATGACCCAGCTGGTCTCAGCAAAAATGCAAAAGGAGAGCTGAATTGCAGAAGAAATTGTTAAGGAAAAAGGAACCATAACTTGGAGATTTGGAAAATTCTCAGCCTATCCATACTGCAAAAATTAGAAAACTTGTACTGAAGAGAATCCTCAAAGTGAGAAGAGAGACTGGATTATACTAGAAGAGACACTGCTACTTACATTGTGCCACCTAAAATGGACAGAGAAGACAGAACAGAACAGGCAAGGTTGTCACACTTCTTATTTTACAAGAAGGGGACACAGAAATAATCACCTGTGAAAGTGCACTGGCAGTTATGGATGGTTTCATTCCTGACATGCTCTGCAGGATCCATGGGAACAGAAGAGAACCTTGGAGGAGCATCTTTTTAACAATCCACCTATGAGGCCTACATCATCTTGGCTTCTGGTAAATTTTGACATGAATGTGCCACACTGGCAGCCACTAACCAACAGGGGCTGGGATCAATCTGCATGATTTATCTCATACAGAACTTGTTAATGCTATGATCTTAGGAATCTAATCACCAAGGTGAGGCAGCCTGCAGTACTGACCTCACCATCCATGACCCTTCTTCACAGATGCCCAGACTCAGGGAACCATGAAGTTGTATTCAGAACCTGTAGGTTTAATTTCAGACCCTTGGGATGCATCTAAGGCCAATCCGTGAGCCATTACTACTTCCAAAAGGCATTTAGGACAAATCTGATGGTCTTTGCACTGCCAATAATTAAAGATGGCAACCAATGGGCTAAATGGTAACAACACTCATATCCTTACATTCATAGGATTTCTCCCCAGTGAGAATTCTTTCATGCATACTTAGGCATGAGGAAACAGCAAATGCTTTCCCACATTCTTTACATACAAAGGGTTTCTCTCTGGTATGAGTTCACAGGTGGGGTGAGGAATACAGAAATTCCTTCCCACATATCTTGCATTTACCTTTCTCCACTGTGAGTTTTCAAATGTTTACTACGATGGGAAGAAGTAATGAAGGTCTTCCCACATTCAACACATTCATAAGGCTTCTCTCCTGTGTGAATTCTTCTATGTTGAGTAAGCGTTGAAGATCTATTGAAGGCTTTCCCACATTCCTTACACTGATAGGGTTTCTCTCCAGTGTGATTTCGTATGTGTATAGCAAGGCCTGTGTATTGAGTGAAGGCTTGGCCACATTCCTTACATTCATAGGGTTTTATTCCAGTGTGAGTTCTTACATGTTGAGTAAGGTGAGTTGATCTAGTGAAGGCTTTCCCACATTCCGTACATTTGTGTGGTTTTATTCCAGTGTGAATTTGAATGTGAACATTAAAGGATGAGGAATTTCTAAAGGATCTTCCACATTCTTTACATTCAAAGGACTTCTCTCCTTTATGAGTTTTTGCATGTGCAGAAAGTTGAGAAAAATTAGTGAAGGATTTCCCACAGTTCTTAGTCTTTTCGGATTTCTTTCCAGTATGAACTGTTACACACTGCTTTAGGTGTGAGGAAGGTGTGATGACTCTCTCACATTCCTGAAATTCACAGAGTTTCTCTCCAATGTGGATTCCCATGTGATTATCAAGGCTTGCAAAATACTTAAAGCCTTTTCCACATTCCTTACATTTGTAGGGTTGTCTTCCATTGAGAATTTCAAGATGCACAGCAAGGCCTGGAGTTAAGGTGAAGACTTTTCCACATGGATTAAATTTGGAAAGTTCCTGTCCAATAGAGGCTTCCTTGTGCACACTGAGGATGTCTTTTCCATAACAATTACCCTCAGAAGTGTTCCCTCCATTCTGAGCTCTCATGTGTGTCTTAAGGCAAAACTGTTCACTGAAGACCTCACCACAATTCTCACAGAGTTTCCATCCACTGTAGCTTCTTGTCTGCTGATGAGGGGATAAAGGATTTAAAATGTTTTCAGACATATTAAGAGATTTCACCCATCTGAACACAGAAACATTATTTTGAGGACAATTACTTTTTAATGTTTAATTTTTTTTTGAGACAATGTCTTGTTCTATCTCCCAGTCTACAGTGCAGTGGCACAATCTCTGCTAACTGCAACCTCCACCTCCCAGGCTCAAGTGATTCTCCTGCCTCAGCCTCCCGAGTAGCTGGAAATACAGGTGTGCGCTACTGCACTGGGGAGTTTTCTATTTTTTTTTTGTAGACTCAGGTTTTGCCAAGTTGCCCTGGCTGGTCTCAAACTCCTGAGTTCAGGTGAACTGCCTGTCCTGGCCTCCCAAAGTGGTAAGATTACAGGCGTGACCCACCATGCACAGCATGTTTTACTTTTTTCAGAGCTGGGGTTTCGCTCCATTGCCTGGTCTATAGTGCACTGCAGTGATCATGGCTCACTGTAACCTCAAACGCCTGGCTGGGTTCAAGTGATCATCCTAGCTAAAAGCTGTGTAGCTAGGACTATAGGCATGCATCATCATGCCTGGCCAATTTTTTGATTGATTGATTGATTTTATTTTATTTATTTTTGGGATGGAGTCTCACTTTGGCTGGAGTGCAGTGTCATGATTTCAGCTCACTGCAACCTCCGCCTCCTGGGTTCAAGCAGTTCTTCTGCCTCAGCCTGCCGAGTAGCATGTGCAACCAGACCCAGCTAATTTTTGTATTTTTACTACAGATGGGATTTCACCATGTTAGCCAGGGTGTTCTCAAACTCCTGACCTTCTCATCCGCCCACCTAGGCCTCCCAAAGTGCTGGAATTACAGGTATGAGCCACTGTGCCCAGGCTCAATTTATTTTTATAGAGACAGGGTCTTGGTATGTAGCCTAGGCTGGTCTCAAACTCTTCAACAAACCCCTGTCTCAGCTTCCCAAACTGCTGGGATTACAGACATGAGCTACCAAGTCAGCCTACTTTGATAACCATAACTTTTACAATTTTTCTTCCATGGTTTCATTTCCTACCCTCTTGATTTCTTGCCAGAATTCTATGCCACTGGCTCTAATTGTTCAAAAAAAAACTGTCTTTTTTTGATTGTCAGGGGTGGTTTGAGACAGGGTCTCACTCTGTCACCCAGGCTGGGAACCATGGCACAATCACAGCTCACTGCAGCCTTAAACTCCCAGGCTCAAGCCATCATCCTGCCTCAGTCTCCCGAGGAGCTTGGATTACAGGTGCATGCCAACGTGCCCAGCTAATTTTTCATTTTTTTGTAGAGACAGAGTCTCCCTGTTGCCCAGGCTGGTCTTGATCTCCTAGACTCAAGCAGTTCTCCTGCCTCAGCTTCCCAAAGTGCTGGGATTACAGGTGTCAGCCATTGCACCCAGCCAAATTGTGCAGATTTTCATGAAACTGTTTAAATCCTCAATGTCTAGTTACATATGTGGGAATATGTACTTTTGGGTATTTTGCAGTGACAAGTTATACAGGTATGGAACATCAGAAAATTCATCACATTCAGACTATCTCTCCAGAGACCCTGCTCCCTCAAGGGTGCAGGCTACTTCTCTCTCAAGTATCTCTCATTTGTGCTGTTTCTTTTTCACTGCCAACTCCACCTCCCGTGTTTAAGCAATTCTGCCTCAGCCTCCCATGTAACTGGGATTACAGGTGCCCACCACCACACCTGGCTAATTTTGTATTTTTAGTAGAGATAGAGTTTCACCATGTTGGTCAGGCTGGTCTCAAGGTGCTAACCTCAAGTGATCCACACACCTCTGCATCCCAAAGTGCTGGGATTACAGGACTCACTTTCTTTTCTCTTCTTTTCTTTTTTTAGACGGAGTCTCACTTGGTCGCCTAGGCTGGAATGCAGTGGTGCAGTGCTGGCTCACTCAGCAACCTCGGCCTCTGCGTAAGCGATTGTCCTGCCTCAGCCTCCCGAGTAACTAGGATAACAGGTGTCCACCACCACACACAGCTAATTTTGTATTTTTAGTAGAGACAGAGTTTTCACCATGTTGACCAGGCCTGTCTCAAACTCCTGACCTCAAGTGATCCACCTATCTTTGCCTCCTAAAGTGTTGGAATTACAGGCATGAGCCACCACATCCAGCCTTTTTTTAAAATCAGAGATGGTATCTTGCTATACTGCCTAGACCGGTCTTGAATTCCTGGGCTGAAATGATGCTCCCACCTCAGCCTCCCAAGTAGCTGGGAATACAGATGTAAACCACACCACTAACTGAGCTGATTTTTTAGAATGGAATTCTCAGTCTTTTCTGAGAGAGGAAATTAAGAAATATCCCTCGTGGCCTGACACAGTGGCTCACACCTGTAATCCCAGCACTTTGGGAGTTCAAGGCAGGTGGATCACGAGGTCAGGAGATCAAGACCATCCTGGCTAACATGGTGAAACCCTGTCTCTACTATAAATACAATAAATTAGCTGGGCATGGTGGCGAGTGCCTGTAGTCCCAGCTACTCGGGAGGCTGAGGCAAGAGAATTGCTTGAACCTGGGGGTTGGAGGTTGCGGTGAGCTGAGATGGTGCCACTGCACTTCAGCCTGGCAAAGCAAGACTCCATCTCAAAAAAAAGAAGAAAAAATAAATATCCCTCATGAATCTTACCATTTGTATCCCAGTGAATATTTGATTCTTCAAAAAACCCTGCTGAAGTGATGACCGTTTGGTTCTAGGCTGTATTTCCCATTCTGAAGTTAAGCAGAAAAAGAAATCTAAGGGTTTAGAGAAGAAATTATTAGTTTAAAATGAGTCATTTGTCCTTGTTTTCAAATTAAACACAATATAAAAATAAAAGCCACAGGCCAGGCACAGTGGCTCAGGCCTGTAATCCCAGGACTTTGGGAGGCCGAGGTGGGTGGATCATGAGGTCAGGAGATCAAGACCATCCTGACCAACATGGTGAAACCCTCTCTCTACCAAAATACAAAAAATATATATGTATATATATTAGCCGGGTGTGTTGGTGTGTGCCTGTAGTCCCAGCTACTCAGGAGGCTGAGGCAGGGGAATCACTTGAACCCGAGAGGCAGCAGTTGCAGTGAGCTGAAATCACACCACTGCACTCCAGCCTGGGTGACAGAACGAGACTCCATCTCAAAAAAAGAAAAAGAAAAAGAAAATAAAAGCAACAGAACCTTGAGGATTTTGGTATGTCAAAAATTTGGCTATAAGGATGTGGGGTTTATTACACAACTGATGTGTTTAGATAGTTTATTACAAACTGCTCCTGTGAAAATTACAACTGATGGGGAACAGGAGGAGAAGATTATCAGGAAAGGAAAGCAGGAAAGATCAGGATAAAGAGCATATATCAAAATGATAAACTTAACAAAAAAAAGAACAACTTTGGGAAGCTGAAGCAGGAGAATGCCAAGAACCCGGGAGGCGGAGCTTGCAGTGAGCAGAGATCCTGCCACTCCTGGGTGGCAGAGTGAGAGACTCCCTCAAAAAAAAAAAACAAAAACAAAAACAAAAACAGAACAGGTAGTTTTGTTTGACTAGACGGAAAATAAAAGTCAGAGATATCTGAAATTCTGGGAAAAATAGCTTAAATTTTCTCAGGCAAAGTGGATCTTTAAAAATCTTTTTTTTTTTTTTGAGTCAAAGTCTCACTGTCACCCAGGCTGGAGTGCAGTGGCACAATCTCGGCTCACTGCAACCTCCGCCTCCTGGGTTCAAGCAATTCTACTGCCTCAGCCTCCCGAGTAACTGGGACTACAGGTGTGTACCACCATGCCTGGCTGATTTTTTTGCATTTTTAGTAGAGACAGGGTTTCACCGTGTCAGTCAGGCTGGTCTTGATTTCCTGACCTTGTGATCTGCCTGCCTCAGCCTTCCAAAGTGCTGGGATTACAGGCGTGAACCTCCGTGACTGGCCTAGTCTTTATATTTAGGAATTTTTTTTTAGAGATGAGGTTTCACAATGTTGCCCATGCTAGTATCAAACTCCCAGGCTCCAGCGATTCTCCCACCTCAGCCTCCCAAGTATCTGGGACTAAAGGTGCAGGCCAGTATGGCAAGCAAAGTGATGTTACTCTTACCCACAGAGGCCAGGTTCATGTAGTTCTCCAGCATCACATCTCTGTAGAGGTATTTCTGAGTTGTGTCCAGTAAAGCCCACTCCTCTGGGGTGAACTCCACAGCCACATCATCAAACGTCACTGAATCCTAAGTCATCAAACACATGCTGGTTTGAGCCAATGAACACTTCCACCAATATTCACTGGAGAATGAGGAAAGGGGAACCTTATACTCACTTATATGTGGTTCTCAAGTCTCCCCTGATCTATTCCAGGGTTTAATGTCTCAGGAGCTCTTGTGTCTAAACAATCAAGGTTGAACTCCTACGGGCATATACCTTTAACAGCATTTTTTTCTTTTTTTGTGTGTGTGACAGAGTTTTGCTCTTTTTGCCCAGGCTGGAGTGCAATGGCACGATCTCAACTCACTGCAACCTCCACCTCCTAAGTTCAAGTGATTCTCATGCCTCAGCCTCCCAAGTAGATGGGATTACAGGCATGCAACACCATGCCTGGCTAATTTTTGTATTTTAGTAGAAATGGGGTTTCACCATGTTGGCCAGGATGGTCTCAAACTTCTGACCTCATGTGATCGGCCCACCTCGGCCTCCCAAGGTGCTGGGATTATAGGTGTGAGCCACCATGCCCATCTGAACAGTACTTTTTAGAAAATTTTTTAAATCTTTTTTGTCTGATCTATTTATTTTTAATTTTTTAATTTTTTTAATTTTAATTTTTGATTAGAACAATACTTCCTAAACATGAATTTTTATCTATCTAGCAGCTATCTATCTATCTATCCAATCTTTTTATTTATTTATATATAAAGACAGGGTCCCACTGTGTCACACAGGCACAATCGCTGCTTACTGCAGCTTCGATCTCCTGGGCTGAAGTGCTCCTCCCACCCCAGCCTCCTGAGTAGCTGGAATTACAGGCATGAGCCACTGCACACTGCTTACATTATCTCAGCACAAACAGGCTAGAAGCTCTTCCTGTCCCATTGGTCTCTAGGCAGCACACTCCTCAGCACACTGCAGATACCTGATAAACGCTGATGAGTGAATAAATTATTTGATAAAAGGACACTTTCATCTGCTTTATCATCTGTCACTGCACCCAGCAATGTAATAAAGATGCAGTTGGCACCATGAAGGTCAAGCTTAATTAGTAATTACCGAGCTACTGGAATGATCTTCAAGTTAACACTTTATGTACAGGAGACCTCATTCCCTGGGGAAATTCATCTGGGGACTCAGTCCTTGAGTAAGGCTTCATTTGCTCTAAGAAAACTCTGGAGATGAGTCTGTCTAGAAGGAAATGTGTCTACCTATTGGATGTAAGTATGTCATTTTGTACAACGGTACATTTTCTGTTTACCTGGTAAGAATTTGACCGGTGGTCCTCTACCATCGTTCCTATCTTTGTCTTTTCTTCAAAAGGACAGATTGGTTCCCTGGAAAAAAACCCTAGTGGAAAAGTAAGAAGGCATGAGAAGCCACAGCTGCCCACATTCTCATGCCGAGAAGTCATTCCATCCTAGCTTGAAATTCCCATATGCTCCTGCACACTCGAAAAAACTATACACACACAACACTTCCATGAAATGCCATAGTACTCCTGTATCACCTAGACCCAGAAAAGCAGATGTGGGCTGAGCTGCCTGTTGTGTAAAGGGTAACAGTTTCCTTTTTCAAGGAAACATACACCCTGAAAAATGTACTCTCTATCTGCCCATAATAGTAACACTCATGAAGCTTATGTAGCATTTCCAAAGGCACACAAACCAGGGCTGAATTCTAAAACAGCATTCTGACTGGGCACAGTGGCTCATGCCTGTAATCCCAACATTTTGGGAGGCCAAGGCGGGCAAATCACTCGAGGTCAGGCATTGAAGACCAGCCTGGCCAACATGGCAAAACCCCGTCTCCACTAAAAAAAAAAAAAAAATTACAGGAGGCTGAGGCAGAGAATTGCTTGAACCTGGGAAGTGGAGGTTGCAATGACTCGAGATCAAGCAACTGCGCTTCAGCCTGGATGACAGAGTGAAACTCCGTCTCAAAAAAAAAAAAAAAGAAAAAAAATTAGCTGAACCTGGTGATGCATGCTTGTGATCCCAGCTACTTAGGAAGCTGAGGCAAGAGAATTGCTTGAACTCAGGAGGTGGAGGTTGCAGTGAGCCAAGATTACACCACTGCACTCCAGCCTGAGTGACAGAGCAAGATTCTGTCTCAAAAAATAAATAAATAAAAATATGAATAAAATAAAACAGCATTCTGTGTCTCACTTGAATTCCTCCTAAAAGAACTAGCAGTGGCCGGGTGCGGTGGCTCATGCCTGTAATTCCAACACTTTGGGAGGCCAAGGCAGGCAAATCACCTGAGGTCGGGAGTTCAAGACCAGTCTGACCAACATGGAGAAACCCGTCTCTACTAAAAATACAAAATTAGCCTGTGGTCCCAGTGACTCGGGCAGGTGAGGCAAGAGAATTGCTTGAACCCAGGAGGTGGAGGTTGTGGTGAGCTAAGATCACACCATTGCACTCCAGCCTGGGCAACAAGAGCAAAACTCCATCTAAAAGAAAAAAAAAAAAAAAAGCAGCATGCCTGTTCAGGCCCAGCTCACTGGACTCTTATGTTGTGGAGGGTGACCTAAAGCAGAATTTCTGAAAAAGAGCATCAACAAGGACTTACCAAGGGACAAATCAATGGCTGACATCCTCTGAAGCTGATGGTGAGATGTGCCTCAATGCTGTCTTTCTTGATGCCAAGATCGCCTCAGGGCAGCTTATGAATCTAGGTGGATACAGGCAATCTCCATTCCTCTTTGTACAGGGTTATCTGAGGTCCTGTTCATACCAATCATCAAACAACAAGCATCAAACATCAGTCATTGAGCATTATGCATGGGCTTTCTCTCTGCAGGTGACAGATGTGAAGGCCACCAAAAACTGTATACTTAGTATCATCACTCAGTAATGATAGTATTAGTAACAGCAACTGACATTTATTGAGGACTAGTATGTCAGAAGTAGCTCTAGTAGCTTTATATATACATGCTCACTTAATTTTCATAACCATCCTTCCCAATAGCTATCATTGCCTACATCTATCTATCTATCTGTCTATCTATCCATCTATTTATTGAGACAGGGTCTCACTCTGTTGCCCAGGTTTAAGTACAATGGCACAACAACAGCTCTCTGTAGCCTAGACTTCCCAGGCTCAAGTGATCCTCCCACCTCAGCTTCCTGAATAGCTGGGACCACAGGTGTGCATCATCAAGCCTTATTCTTATATTATTATTATTATTTTGAGACAGAGTCTCACTCTGTTGCCCAGGCTGAAATGCAGTGGCATGATCTTGACTCACTGCAACCTCTGCCTCCCAGGTTCAAGTGATTATCAGGCCTCAGCCTCCCAAGTAGCTGGGATTACAAGTATGCACCACCACGCCTGGCTAATTTTTATATTTTTAGTAAGGATGGGGTCAGTCAGGCACGGTGGCTCATGCCTGTAATCTCAACACTTTGGGAGGCCAAGGCAGGTGGATCACAAGGTCAGGAGTTCGAGACCAGCCTGGCCAACATAGTGAAACCCTGTCTCTACTAAAAATAGAAAAAATTAGCTGGGTGTGATGGTGGGCACCTGGAATCCCAGCTACTCAGGACACTGAGGCAGGAGAATCGCTTGACCATGGGAGGTGGAGGTTACAGTGAGCTGAGACTGTGCCATTGCACTCCAGCCCAGGCGACAGTGCGAGACTCCATCTCAAACAACAACAATAAAAAAGAAATGTGCAAGGATGGGGTTTCATCATATTGGCCAGGCTGGTCTCAAACTCCTGGCCTCAAGTGATTCTCCCACTTCAGCTGCCAAAGTGGCTGGGACTACAGGTGCACACCACTGGATCTAATTTTTTGCATTTTTAGTAGAAACAAGGTTTCACCAGGTTGCCCAGGCTGGTCTCAAACTCCTGGGCTCAAACAATCCTCCCACCTTGGCCTCCCAAAGTGCTGGGATAATAAGCATGAGCCACCATGCCTGGCCCATTACCTCTATTAATGCTGAAAAAAACCTACATTCAAATAATCCTAGTAATTGGTCTGATATTTGACCCTAGAGCCTGATCTCCTGTATATGCTGTTACCCCAGTATGACTAGAAGACAGTCCAGACCTGCACAGAACAACTCAGTAGTCACTAGCCACGTGTGTTATTGATAACTTCATTGTGTACCTAAGATGATGAAGAACAGAATTTAAAATATTCAAAAGATGGCCGGGTGCGGTGGCTCACACTTGTAATCTCAGTACTTTGGGAGGCTGAGGCAGGCAGATCACCTGAGGTCAGGAGTTCAAAACCAGCCTGGCCAACATGGCAAAACCCTGTCTCTACTAAAGATACAAAAATTAGCCAGGTGTGGTGGCACATGACTGTAATCCCAGCTACTCAGGAGGCTGAGGCAGGAGAATTGCTTGATCCTGGGAGGCAGAGGTTGCAGTGAGCCGAGATCATGCCACTGCACTGTAGCCGGGGAGACAGAACAAGACTCCATCTCAAAAAAAAAAAAGAGAAAAAAAATACAGACAATAGGCCGGGCACAGTGGCTCATGCCTGTAATCCCAGCACTTTGGGAGTGTCAAGGCGGGCAGATCACGAGGTCAGGAGATCGAGACCATCCTGGCTAACACGGTGAAACCCCGTCTCTACTAAAATACAAAAAATTAGCCAGGCATGGTGGTGGGTGCCTGTAGTCCCAGCTACTCGGGAAGCTGAGGCAGGACAATAGCATGAACTTGAGGTCAGGAGTTCAAGACCAGCCTAGCCCATATGGTGAAACCTCATCTCTACTAAAAATACAAACCTTAGCCACTCGTGGTGGCACATGCTGTAGTCCCACCTACTCAGGAGGCTAAGGCAGGAGAATCACTCAAACCCAGGAGGTGCCCACCTCAGCCTCCCAAGGTGCTGGGATTACAGATGTGAGCCACCTCGCCTGGCCAGCTGTTGTTCTAAATGTTGTTCTTTACTGAAAAGAATGAACACAACAGTTGGCACTTGGTATACAACTAATGTAGATAATGGCCTTATCTCTATGCCTATTTGAAAAAACAGCCAGAATTGGCCGGGTGCGGTGGCTCACACCTGTAATCCCAGCACTTTGGGAGGCCGAGGCGGGCAGATCACGAGGTCAGGAGATTGAGACCATCTGGCTAACGCAGTGAAACCTCATCTCTACTAAAAATACAAAACAAAACAAAAGAAAAAAAATTAGCCAGGCATGGTGGCAGGCACCTGTAGTCCCAGATACTCGGGAGGCTGAGGCAGGAGAATGGCATGAACCTGGGAGGCGGAGCTTGCAGTAAGCAAGATTGCGCCACTGCACTCCAGCCTGGGTGACAGAGAGAGACTCCACCTCAAAAAAAAAAAAAAAAAGGAAAAAGAAAAAAGAAAGGAAAAGAAACAGCCAGAATCACTCCACACCATTGCCTCCAGACTGCATAAATTTTCCTTCCTATTCACTTCCAAAATACAGTCCTCAAGGGTCCTGACATTCCAAAAATCATCACACTGGTTGACTGTGTAGATGGTTTTTTTTTCTTTTTTTTTTGAGACAGAGTCTCGCTCTTATTGCCCAGGCTAGACTGCAGTAGCATGATCGCCACCACTGTAGCTATTGTTCTTTTTTTTTCTTTTTCTTTTTCTTTTTTGAGATGGAGTCTCGCTCTGTCGCCCAGGCTGGAGTGCAGTGGCACGATCTCGGCTCACTGCAGCCTCCACCTCCCAGGTTCAAGCGATTTTCCTGCCTCAGCCTCTTGAGTAGCTGGGACTACAGGACTTCAGAGTAGCTGGGACTCCCTAGTTCAAGTGATTCTCCTGCCACAGCCTCCCAAGTAGCTGGGATTACAGGTGCCTGCCACCATTCCCAGCTAATTTTTTTTTGTATTTTTAGTAGAGATGGGGTTTCACAATGACTGCCAGGCTGGTCTCGAACTCCTGACCTCAGGTGATCTACCCACCTTGGCCTCCCAAAGTGCTGAGATTACAGGTGTGAGCCACCACACTTGGCCTGTGAATTTGTTTTTGGGTTTTTTTTTGTTTTTTTTTTAAGAAGGAGTTTCGCTCTTGTTGCCCAGCCAGGAGTGCAATGGTGCGATCTTGGCTCACTGCAACCTCCGCCTCTTCAGTTCAAGCTATTCTCCTGCCTCAGCCTCCCAAGTAGCTGGGATTACAGGCATACATCACCACACCTGGCTAATTTTTGTGTTTTTAGTAGAGACTGGGTTTCTCCATGTTGGTCTGGCTGGTCTCGAACTCCTGACCACAGGTGGTCCACCCGCCCCAGCCTCCAAAAGTGCTGGAATTATAGTTCACTTGTTTTAACGTTCCTTAAAGTTTAATTTTCCCCAAGAAGGGACTGCACATTTTGGGTTGGATTTATTATCAGTACTTACAAAAAATACTATGTTATGGTTAAGTTGTTCCACCACTGGCCAGTGGACTGTCTTCAAGATGGCTCCTTTCCTTTTGACAAGACCCTAACAGTCACTGATTGTTTTCATACAGGGCATGTATTCCAACACTATCTTGTACATTTCTTGCACGGTTTGGCTTATGGATGTAATCATATATGTGATCTGAGGACTTCTGGGTTTCTGCCATTTTTGAAAAGTTTCTCAGGGCTGGATGCAGTAGCTCACACCTATAATCCCAGCATTTTGGGAGGCTGATGCAGGTGGATCACCTGCTTATGAATGTAATCATATATGTGATCTGATTTGGCTTATGGATGTAATCATATGTGTGATCTGAGGACTTTTGGGTTTCTGCCGTTTTTGAAAAGTTTCTCAGGGCTAGATGCAGTAGCTCACACCTATAATCCCAGCACTTTGGGAGGCTGATGCAGGTGGATCACCTGAGGGCAGAAGTTCAAGACCAGCTGGGCATGGTGGCTCACGAGGTACAGCCTGGGTGACAGAGTGAGACTCTGTCTCAAAAAGAAAAGAAAAGAAAATATCTCAAATACCACCGTTTATATAATACATTTCTATATATGCACATGTGTGCTTTAAAAAACAGCTCTAGGCCAGGAGTAGTGGCTCATGCCTGTAATCCCAGCACTTTGGGAGGCCAAGGCAGGTGGATCACCTGAGGTCAGGAGTTTGAGACCAGCCTGGCCAACATGGTGAAACCCTGTCTCTACTGAAAATACAAACATTAGCTGGGCGTGGTGGCACATGCCAGAAGTCCCAGCTACTCAGGATACTGAGGTTGGAGAATTGCTTGAGCCCGGCAGGTGGAGGTTGCAGTGAGCCAAGATCCTGCCACTGCACTCCAGCCTGGGGACAGAGCAAGACTCTGTCAAAAAAAAAAAAAAAAGCAGTTTCTGTGGCTACAAAGAAGTGAAAAAAACTCCAAGGAGATGGTAAGAGAATCAAATTTCCATATCCACAACACCCTTCTCCTTAATCCAGCACCAAGAATGTGGAAAATTTCTACCAACTCACAGTTTCTACACTGGAAAAAACTGAGATCAAGGTGGACAACCACCTTCTCCACCATCCTGGGTTCCCTGGTAAAAGATCAGTCCCTCCCTGTCTCAACCCACAGGAAGCATCACAAGAGCCTGAAGGGAGAAATACCCTGAGGACATCCAGGGACAAAGATGGGAGGCAGGACTACCATCCCCAGCCCTGGGAGCACCATACTGTAGGGGTATGCTACACAGGTCCCCTGGGCAGAACACACAGCCAGCCTTCCCACATTGCTGGAATATGCCCTTTAGGACTCCCCAACTCTGGATGGGCAGTATTCTTAATTGTTTGCTAGAGCAGAGGCAAACATGGGTTTGAGATTCCACCTAGTGCTGAAAAGGAGGCAGTGACCTAAGGAAATTTTAAAGAAAGGAAATCGTTTTGGGAGGCTAACACAGGCAAATGGCTTGAGCTCAGGAGTTCAAGACCTGCCTAGGAAACATGATGAAAACCCACCTCTACTAAAAAGTACAAAAAGTAGCCAGGTGTGATAGCGTGCACCTCACCTACTTAGGAGACTGAGGTGGGAGGATTGCTTCAGCATGGGAGGTAGAGGCTGCAGTAAGCCATGATCACACCACTGCACTCCAGGCTAGGTGACAGAGAGAGACCTAGTCTTAAAAAAAAAAAAAAATCAAAAGAATTTAAGAGGCTGGTTGCTATGGCTCATGCCTGTAATCCCAACACTTTGGGAGACTGAGGCGGGTGGATCACCTGAGGTCAGGAGTTCAAGACCAACATGGAGAAACACCGTCTCTACTAAAAATACAAAATTAGCTAGACATGGTGGCGCATGCCTGTAATCCCACTACTCAGGAGGCTGAAGCAGGAGAATCGCTTGAACCCAGGAAGCAGAGGTTGCGGTGAACCGAGATCGCACTATTGCACTCCAGCTTGGGCAACAAGAACAAAGCTCCATCTTAAAATAAACTTAATGATACCCCTTAAGATACTAGAAAAGCAAAAACAGACCAGATTCAAAATTAGTAGAACAAAAGAATAAAGACCAGAGCCAAAATAAACGAAATTGAAAATAAAAAACAATACAGAAGATCAATAAAACATGAAGCTGATTACTTGAAAAGATAAACAAAATCAACCTTCGGCTAGACTAAGGGAAAAAAATGACCCAAATAAAATAAAAAATGAAAAAGAAAACAGAACAGAAACCACAGAAATACAACCGATCATTAGAAACTATTATGAAAAACTATATGCCAATAAACTGAAAAGCCTGGAAGAAATGGACAAATTCTTGGGTGCATACAACCTACCAAGACTGAACCATGAAGAAATAGAAAACCTCAACACCAATAACAAGATTGAAGTGATAACAAAATGAATCCCATCAAAGAAAAGCCCAGGACCTGATGACTTCACTGCTGAATCCTACCAAAAACTTAAAGAACTAATACCAATACTACTTGAACTCCTCAAACAAAATTGAAGAGGAGAGAATATTTCCAAACTTAGTCTACAAGGTAAGCATTATTCTCATATCAAAACCAGACAAGAGCACAACAACAACAACAAAACTACAGGCCAATATCACTGATGAACATACCTGTAAAAACTCTCACCAAAATATTAGCAAACCAAATTCAACACATTAAGAAAATCATTCACCACAATCAAGTGAAATTCATCCTAGAAATACAAGGATGGTTCAACATATGCAATCAATAAATGTGACATACCAAATTAACAGAACCAAGAACAAAAACCGTATAAGATTTCCACAGATGCTGAAACACCATTCGATAAAATTCAATATTGCTTTTTGACAAAAGTCCCCAACAAACTGTGTATAGAAAGAATATACCTCAAAATAATAAAGGCCATATATGACACACCGACATCCAACATCATACTGAACAGGGAAAAATTGAAAGTCTTTCCTCTGAGATCTTGAACAGAACAAGGATGTCCACTTTTGCCACTTCTATTCAACATAATACTATAAGTTCTGGCCAGAGCAATTAGGCAAGAGAAACAAATAAAGGGCATCTCAACTAAAAAAGAAGTCAAATTAGCCTTGTTTGCCAATGACATGACCTTTTCCTCCTTAGAAACAGGGTCTCCCTCTGTTGCCCAGGCTGGAATGCAGTTGTGATCACAGCTCACTGCAGCCTCAGTCTCCTGGGCTCAAGTGATACTCCTGCCTCAGCCTCCCAAGTAGCTAGAACCACAGGCATGTGTGACAATGCTAACTTTTTATTTATTTTCTTTTAGAGACTGGGGGCAGAGGGGTCCTCAATATATTACCCAGGCTGGCGTTGAACTCCTGATTTCAAATGATCCTCTTGCTTTGGCCTCCTAAAGTGCTGGGATTACAGGCATGAGCCACCATGCTCAGCTGACATAATCTTATATTTAGAAAAACCTAAAGACTCCACCAAAAACCTGTTAGAACTGATAAATGAATTCAGTAAAAGTTCAGGACACAAAATCAACATAGAAAAATCAGTTGCATTTATATATGCCAACGGTGAAAAATCTGAAAAAGAAATCAAGGAAGTAATCACATTTACAATAGCTGCAAAGACAATAAAATGCCAGCACCAGGCGTGATGACTCACAATTGTAATCCCAGAATTTTGGGAGGCTGAGGTGGGAGGATTGCTTAAGCCCAACAGTTCAAGACCAGCCTGGGCAACGTGGCACAGCTTAGTCTCTATTAAAAAAAAAAATTAGCCAGGCACGATGGCACACACCTGTAGTCCCGGCTACTCAAAAGAGGCTGAGGCAGGAGGATTCCTTGAGCCCAGGAGTTCAAGGCTGCTGCATGAGCTACAACTGCACCACTGTACTCCAGCCTGGGCAACAAAGTGAGACCCCCACCTCTGAAAAAAAGAGAAAATAAAAAGTAACCAAAAGTGTGAAGGAGCTATACAAGGAAAACTATAAAACACTGATGAAACAAACTGTAGAGGATACAGAAAAAAAATGGAAAGATATTCCATGCTCATGGATTAGAAGAATATTGTTAAAATGACAATACTACCCAAAGCAATTTACAATTAAGAGCAACTCTTATCAAAATAGCAATGACATTCATCACAAAAATAGAAAAAATCCTAAAATTTATATGCAACTACAAAAGACTTCAAACAGCCAAAGAAATTCTGAACAAAAAGAACAAAGCTGGAATCATCACACTGCCTGACTTCAAAATATACTACAAAGCTATCATAACCAAATCAGCATGGTACTGACATAAAAAAAAACAAAACACAGAGATCATGGAAGAGAACAGAGAACCTAAATACAAATCTACACATTTACAAACAGCTCATTTTCAACAAAGGCACCAAAAGCATACAATGGGAAAATAGCAGTCTTTTCAATAAATGCTGCAGGAAAACTGGATAACCATATGCAGAATAAAACTAGATGCCATCTCTCAGCATAAAAAAAATAAAGTCAAAACAGATTAAAGACTTACATCTAACACCTGAAACTATAAAACTAGTAGAGGAAGACACTGGGGAAACAATCCAAGACATTGGTCTGGGTAAAGATTTCTTGGGAAGATCTCAAAAGCACAGGCAACAAGAGTAAAAATAAACATATGAGATTACACCAAGCTAAAAAGCTTCTCCACAGCAAAAGAAACAATCAACAAAGTGAAGAGACAATCTACAGTATGGGAGAAAATATTTACAAACTATCCACCTGGGATTAATAATCAGAATATATAAGGAACTCAAACTTGATAACAAAAAAAATCCGATAAAAAAATTGGCAAAAGGTCAGAATGGATGTTTCTCAAAAAAAAGACATACAAATGGCCAACAGGTAAACAAAAAATGCTCAACATCACTAATCATCAGAGAAATACAAATCACACATAACTACAATGAGACATCATCTCACCTCATTTAGAGTAGCTTTTATAAAAAAGACAGGGAATAACAAATGCTGATGAGGATACTGTGAAAAGATAATCCTTGTACACAGTTGGTGGGAATATAAATTAGTACAGCCACTGTAGAGAACAATATTCAGGTGTGGTGGCTCATGCCTGTAATCCCAAAACTTGAGGCTGTGGTGAGAGATCACTTGATCCCAGGAGTTCCAGACCAGGCTGGGCAACACAGCAAGACCTGTCTGTACACACATGCACACATAAAACCTGTCTGAACCTGGCAAGACCTGTCTGCATGCACACACACACACACACACACAAACAGTCAGGGACAGTGGCTCATGCCTGTAATCCCAGGTCTTTAGGATGCCGAGGCAGGCAGATCACTTGAGGTCAGGCGTTTGAGACCAGCCTGGTCAACATGGTGAAACTCTGTCTCTACTGAAAATACAAAAATTAGCTGGGCATGGTGGCATGCACCTGTAGTCCTAGCTACTCCGGAGGCTGAGGTAGGATAATTGCCTGAACCCAGGAGGTGGACATTGCAGTGAACCAAGATTGTGCCACTGCACCCCAGCCTTAGTGACAGAGTGAGACTCTGTCTCAAAAAATCAAAGAAACAAACAAAAAAACTTAGCCAGGTGTATTAGTGGAGGCCTGTGGTCCTGGTTACTCAGGAAGCTGAGGTGGGAGGATCACCTGAGCCCAGGAAGTCAAGGCTGCAGTGAGCCATGATTATGCCATGGCACTCTAGCCTGGGTGACACAGCAAGACTATCTCAAAAAAACAAATAAACAAAAAAAAAAACAGTATGGGGGTTTCTCAAAAAATTAAAAATAGAACTACCATATGATCTGGAATCCCACTGGGTATATATCCAAAAGAAAGGAAATCAACATATTTGAAAAGATATATATACACTCCCTTGTTTACCGCAGCACTACTCATAATAGCCAAAATATGGAATCAACCTAAGTGTCTAACAATGAAAGAATGAATAAAGAATATACGGTATATATAGACAGCGGATTATTCTTCAGCCATAAAGAAGAATGGAATTCTGTCATTTGCAGCAACTGGATAGAACTGGAGGTCATCATGGAAGTGAAATAAGCCAAGCATGGCAGACAAATACCCCATATTCTCACATGTGGGAGCTAAAAAACTGGATCTCATGAGCATAAAGTACAGATCAGTGGTTACTAGAGGCCAGAACGGTAGGAAGGAGACGGAGATAAAGAGAGGTTGATTAGGCTGAGTGAGGTGGCTCATGCCTGTAATCCCAGCACTTTGAGAGGCCAAGGCGGGTGGATCACCTGAGACCAGGAGTTTGAGGCCAACCATTCCAATATGGTAAAACCCCGTCTCTACTAAAACTACAAAAATTAGCCAGGTGTGGTGGTGCACCCCTTAATCCTAGCTACTCAGGAGGCTGAGGCAGGAGAATAACTTGAACCCAGGAGGAGGCAGAGGTTGCAGTGAGCCAAGATCATGCCACTGCATTCCAGCCTGGGTAACAGCGAGACTCCATCTCCCCCCCCGCAAAAAAAAGAGGTTGATTCATGGGTAAAATATACAGTTAGAAGAAATAAGAACTGGTGTTCAATAGATCAGTAGGGTGACTACACTTAATATGCATCTATCATACATTTCAACACAGCTAAGAGAATAACTTGATGTTCCTACAATAAAGAAAAGATAAATATTTAAGGTGACAGATATGCTACTTATGCTGATTATGTGACTGTATCAAATTATCCCATGTACTCTGAAAATATGTTCATCTATTATGAATCAAAAAAATTTTTCTGAATTGTAAAATACAGAGTGGGAGATTCTGGGGCCACCATGTCTGTGGGTAAAGACATTCCCTTGTCTGGATCATGTAAAGACATCCCTCCAAGATGTCACTCCAAGTTACTGCACCTAATACCACCTACCACTAATAAGGAGCAATGAGCTATGATTATGCCATTGCTCTCCAGCCTGGATGATCCAGCAAGACTTTGTCTCAAAGAAAGAAAAAAAACCCAGTATGGAGGTTTCTCAAAAACTACCATCCATAGACCTCTTGAATTTTGGAGGCAACATGTACATTTGCACGTACTTTAACGCCCCACACAGTTACCTGTAAGGATTCTAGTTTCAACTGTAGACAAGGGCAATTTCAGGCTGCAATGCAAGCTTCCCAAGCACTTGGTCCACCTGATCCAGCAGATCCAGTGATACTCAACATGTCCATGTTAAATGGTATGTTATTTATTGGAAGCCTCTGGCATGCACCAACAGAAGATGTAGAGTACAGCCCTCTGGTATTGCAGAGTCAATCCATGCTCTCTTGTGCAGATTAACTGTTTTTCTTTTGAGAAACAGGTTGTGATTTGCCACTAGCACATGACAGAGAATTAACAACTAGTCATGGGACATGAAGTAACTAAGGCAGAACTGAGTAATTTGAGACTTTTGGTCCCCAAAGCATGAAGTACATACTGTCACCCATTATCAAACAATGGTTGTCAGCTTCTCCTCTGGACCCAATTCCAAGTTTGTAGGAAATCGCATGAAATAAAGGAATATTTACACACACCATGAGAATCTAATCAGAAATATCTGATTGTATGACTTTCTAAGAGAATGAGTGTGACTCTCTGAAAGTCAATATAACAGACAATAATAACTGTTATAGGCAAAAAGACACTGAAGACACTAATAATTGCAATGCAAAAATCTTGAATGGATCTTAGATCCAAAAACACCCAAGAGCATACGTTGAATCAATGAGGAGAATTTTAGTTATTACGGAAAGCAGACATTAGATGACATTATTATTTTTTATTTAAGTGAAATACTAGTATTGTGGTTTTAGTATGACTGCCTTTTTTTAGGAGCTGCATTATGAAGTATTTAAAGGTCAAGCATCACGTGTACAATTTATGCTCAATTTACCCTCAAATTGTTCACCATAAGATTTACCTGAGGAGAAAGAAAAAAAATGCTAAAAAATTAAGTAAATCTACTAGACTGGGTGTGTTAGATGTTCAAGTTTTCCTTAGGATCAAATTTTTCAGAAAAAAATGTAAAAATTACACTTAATCCAAACATGCTCTTAATAATAAAAAATTATACAGATACTAGATATTTTATTACACTGATACTAGAATAATATTCTGATTATAATAAGTAAATAATTCTAGTGTCAGTGTAATAAAGCCTCCATCCTTTCTTCCTGGTTCCTGGAGGCCCCTGTTTTGAAGCTCTGTGGGGAAGTACAGACCTAAGAACTTCAGATGAAGAGAATAGTTGAGTTTTTTTTTTTTTTTTTTTTTTGAGACAGTTTCGCTCGTCACCCAGGCTGGAGTGCAGTGGCGGGATCTCGGCTCAATGCAACCTCCGCCTCCCGGGTTAAAGTGATTCTCCTGTCTCAGCCTCCAGAGTAGCTGTGTAAGATACAATATATTTCTCTGAATTTCTCTTCAAAAGTTCAGCCTATTAACTTCCTTGTTCTTTGTTCTCAAACTCAACTTTCCTTTTCTCCATGCCTCCTTGCTTCTAGTTACTGTAAACAACCTTCCCATCAGCTCTAATCAATAACTCACATCTGTTCCCTTGGCTACCCATTCTGCAGCTATTCCACTCTTCGAAACTGCACATCCCACCATCGTGACTCACACATCCCCCTATCCTTCCTTATTTGGGGAAAATATTCACAGATAGCCAATAGGGTCAGTTTAGATTCTGTGGTCTGACCCTAACCCACGGGGGAGTGACACAGAGGTAGGGACCCAGAGTTAGAAATAAAAACCCCTTCCCCTCCTTTATTCGGTGTACTCTCACCATCATTCCATCCATGAGACTCACCCTTCTATAGAAATAAATTGCGTTGCTGAGAAAACTTTTGCCTGAGTGCTGGTTTCACTTTGCAGCACTGAACATTTTATTTTTTTTATCTCCAACAGCTGAGATTACAGGGGCCCGCCACCAAGCCCGGCTAATTTTTGCATTTTTAGTAGAGACAGGGTTTTACCATGTTGGCTAGGCTAGTCTGGAACTCCTGACCTCAGGTGATCTGCCTGCCTCTGCCTCCCAAAGTGCTGGGATTACAGGTGTGAGCCAGTGCATCTGGCCTGGCTTTCTTAAGTAGAAAGGCTTGCAGCTGGTAACAATTAGAAAAAAAAACCTGCAAGAAAATAAAAATAAAAAACTAAAGGCTTAGTCTACACGTGTTCATATTTACATACAAAAATGGGCATGCCCTAAACAACCATATGTTTTTTCCATCTGAATGTAATGTGTCAAAAATAAGTGGCGGGTGGATCACTTGAGGTCAGGAGTTCGGGACCAGCCTGGCCAACATGGTGAAACCCCATCTCTACCAAAAATATAAAAAATTAGCCAGGTGTGGTGGTGCACGCCTGGAATCCCAGCTACTCGGGAGGCTGAGGTAGGTGAATCATGTTATAAATAAAGTTTTCATGCCACAAAAAAAAATAGCACTCGAATATAACATTTTCTTTTCTCAGCAAGGCAATTTACTTCTATAGAAGGGTGTGACCTCACAGATGGAGCAATGGTGAGTGCACACCAGGACAAGGGAGGGGAAGGGGTTCTTATTCTTGAGGAAAGTGGCCCCTGCCACTGTGTCCTTCCCCAATGGCTAGGGTTAGACCCCACAGGCTAAACTAATTCCAATTGGCTAATTTAAAGAGAGTGACGGGGTGAGTGGTTTGGTGGGGAAAATGGTTATAACAGAGCAGGAAACTGGAATGAGTCAGGGTGGAGTAAGTAATCGAAGTAAGTCTGGGTGGAGCAGGTAATCAGAATAAGTCAGGGTGGAGCAGGTGATCGAAAAAGGTTGCTTTACAGAGAAGTTTAAAATACAAGGCAAAGAATTAAACATACTGACATATTGATTCTTTAAAAAGAAATTTAAACAATCACTTGAACCCGGGAGGTGAAAGTTGCAGTGAGCCAACATCGTGCCACTGCACTCCAGTGTGGGTGACAGAGTAAGACTCCAAATCAAAAAAAAAAAAAAAAAGTAAAGGACATCAAGACCGCCAGATTCTCAGATGAGACATTTTTTAGCAAATAAATGGAAGTCACAGCCCTCTTGAAACCATTTTTCTGCCCATGCTCACCAGGAACATGCCGGAAGAGATAGGTTCCAGACGCGGGAGAATGCGGGGCCAGAGCCAACCTCACCAGAACGGCAGAAATCCTTTTCCTTTCAGAAAGAAAAAAACTCCGAAAGGTTGCTTTCCAAGCTTTTCAAGAGAGGAGCACAGCGGATGAAAGTACTCAAGAAAACACCCGGCGGAGGCAGGACAAACACACTTCCTGACACGGCTCCCGACGGGGACAGACTGAGTGTGCGGCCTCTCGGAACTGGCCAGAGGCTGCACCAGGAGGACGGACAGCCCCTAGAAAAGCGAGTGAAACGAGGTGGATCTGAGAAGCTCCTGGGCGACCATGCCCAATCCTTCCTTTGCCGCCCCCTGCTATCTCCCGGACCCCCAAGCAGGTGGAACTCACCACAGCAGGGGTGGACTCCACCACAATAAAGGCGAAATGGCACTGACCATGCGGAGCCACAGCCGGTAAAGATGGCGGTGGCACGCTGACATCACTTCCGCTCCGAGCCTCCAGCGGGGTGGGGCTCCAGGGCTTGAGTTTCAGCCACGTAGGACACAGAAATTATAGTTTCCTCCTGGTTGGGTGCGGACAGTGCCTGGGGTTGGCTCAGGGAGCGAGATGCAGAAACGGGTTCAGAGAAAAAGATGAGTTTAGAAACGGGCCTCTGGACGGAACTGTGGGCGAGGGGTGGGGCCCATACTTGGGGGCGGTTTAGAGGTGGGACCGGGCCTAGCCCGCCTTTCAAGTGGCCAGACGGGCTGGAAAGGCGGGGATGGGGGATGGGATGCACCCCAGAGGATGGTCCTCCAAAGCTTATCCCAGGCGGGCTCAGTGGCTCACGCCTGTAATGCCAGCACTTTGGGAGACTAAGGCAGGTGGATAGCTTGAGTCCAAGAGTTCCAGACCAGCCTGAGTAAAATAGCAAGACAGTGTGTCTTTCTTTTCTTTTCTTTCTGTTTTTTGTTTGTTTGTTTTTTTGAGGCAGAGTTTTGCTCTTGTTGCCCAGGCCTGTGCCCGGCTCGACCCTGTCTCTATTAAAATAGATATTTAAGGCCAGGCACCAGTGGCTCACGCCTGTAATCCCTGCACTTTGGGAGGCCAAGGCGGGTGGATCACCTGAGGTCGGGAGTTTGACACCAGCCTGGCCAACATGGTGAAACCGCGTCTCTACTAAAAATACAAAAAATAGCTGGGTGTGGTGGCAGGCGCTTGTAATCCTAGCTACTCAGGAGGCTGAGGCAGGAGAATCGCTTGAGCCCAGGAGGCGGAGGTTGCCGAGATTGGGCCACTGCCCTCCAATTTGGGGGACAAGAGCGTGACTTCGTCTCAAAAATATATATATATATATGTGGTGTGTGTGTGTGTGTGTGTGTGTATCTATATAAAGCTTTTTTGTATGCCGCTCCTCATGTTCCTGGAGACTTTCCATGATTCTTCCATATTAAACCTGCCAGTGATAGACCAGTGAATGGCATGGTCTGTCTCTTCCATTCGGTCATTCTTTCTGTAGGCCTTTCTTTTTTCTTGTTTTTTTTTTTTTTTTTGAGACGATCCTCTCTCTGTCCCCCAGGCTGGAGTGCAGTGATGCAATCTCGGCTCACTGCAAGCTCCACCTCCTGGTTTCACACCATTCTCCTGCCTAGCCTCCCAAGTAGCTGGGACTACAGGCACCCACGACCACACCCAGCTAATTTTTTTGTATTGTAGAGACGGGGTTTCACGGTGTTAGCCAAGATGGTCTCAATCTCCTGACCTCATGATCCACCCACCTCGGCCTCCCAAAGTGCTAGGATTACAGGCGTGAGCTACCGGGCCCAGCCTATTTTTTCATTCTTTATTTTATAGAACCTGCTGTTTCCATTGCGTTTTCTTTTTACTTTTTTTTTTTTTTTTTTTGAGACGGAGTCTCACTCTGTCGCCCGGGCTGGAGTGCAGTGGTGCGATCTCAGCTCACTGCAACCTCCGTCTCCTGGGTGCAAGTGATTCTCCTGCCTCAGCCTCCCAAGTAGCTGGGATTACAGGTGGCTGCCACTATGCCCAGCTAATTTTTTCTATTTTCAGTACAGAGGGCATTTCACCATGTTGGCCAGGCTGGTCTCAAACTCCTGACCTCGTGATTTGCCCGTCTCAGCCTTGCAGAATGCTGGGATTATAGGTGAAAGGGGCCAGCCCCTCTACACCTGTGGGTATTTCCTCATCAGGTGGGATAAGAGACTGAGAAAAGAAATAAGACACAGAGACAAAGTATAGAGAAAGAACAGTGGGCCCAGGGGACTGGCGCTCAGCGTCCAGAGGACCTGCACTGGCACCAGTCTCTGAGTTCCCTCAGTATTTATTGATTACTATTTTCACTATCTCAGCAAGGGGAATGTGGCAAGAGAACAGGGTGATAGTGGGGAGAAGGTCAGCAAGAAAACATGTGAGCAAAGAATCTGTGTCACAAAGAAGTTCAAGGGAAGGTACTATGCCTGGATGTGCACGTAGGCCAGATTTATGCTTCTCTCCACCCAAACATCTCAGTGTAGTAAAGAATAACAGAGCAGCATTGCCACCAGCATGTCTCACCTCCAGTCACAGGGCAGTGTTCTCCTATCTCAGAAGAGAACAATGTACAATCGGGTTTTATACCAAGACATTCCGTTCCCAGAGGCATTCAGGAGACAGAGGCCTTCCTCTTTTACTAATCCTCCTCAGCACAGACCCTTCACGGATGTCAGGCTGGGGGATGGTCAGGTCTTTCCCATCCCACGAGGCCATATCTCAGGCTGTCTCAGTGGGGAGAGACTTCGGACAATACCCAGCTTTCCTGGGCAGAGGTCCCTGTGGCTTTCCGCAGTGCATTGTGTCCCTGGTTAATCGAGAATGGAGAATGGTGATGACTTTTACCCAGCATACTGCCTATAAACATATTGTTAACAAGGCACATGCTGCACAGCCCTAGATCCCTTAAACCTTGATTCCATACAATATGTTTTGTGAGCACAAGGTTGGGGCTAAAGTTACAGATTAACAGCATCTGAAGGCAAAACAATTGTTCAGGATACAGATCAAAATGGAGTTTCTTATGTCTTCTTTTTCTACATAGACACAGTAACAGTCTGATCTCTTTCTTTTCCCTACAATAGGCATGAGCAACCACGCACGGCCACATTTTCAATATAATAATACTTTCTATAAATCTTGATTTTTTTTCTTCATTAAGTACGTATTTCTGGCTGGGCACGTTGGCTCATGCCTGTAATCTCAGCACTTTGGGAGGCCAATATGGGAGGATTGTTTGAGGCCAGGAGTTGGAGACCAGCCTGGGCAACACAGCAAGACCCCATCTCCTTAAAAAACAATAAAATTTTTTAAAAATTCCTTTTTACTTTGTCTTTTCTTTTTTTTTTTTTTTTTTTGAGATGGAGTATCACTCGTTGCCCAGGCTAGAGTGCATTGGCACGATCTTGGCTCATTGCAACCTCTGCTCCCTGGTTCAAGCAATTCTTCTGTCTCAGCCACCCAAGTACCTGGGACTACAGGCACGTGCCACCATGCCCAGCTAATTTTTGTATTTTTAGTAGAGATGTTTCACCATATTGGCTTGGCTGGTCTGGAACTCCTGACCTCATGATCCACCCACTTTGGCCTCCCAACGTGCTGGGATTACAGGCTTGAGCCACTAAGCCTGGCCAAAAATATGTATTTCTATTGTTATTTTTCTGATCTTACCACATGGGCCAGGACCACATTTCCTACATTGTAAAATAGCACTGATACCAGATATTTTCCTCAAGTTTATTCAGAAATGTAACATAATCCCAATAAAAATACCAAAATTTTTTCTGGAGTTAGGTACATTGATACTAAAGGTTTATATGGAAAAAGAAAACTAATAATAAGCAATAAAACAAAAACAAGGCCGGGCACGGTGGCTCACACCTGTTATCCCAGCACTTTGGGAGGCTGAGGCAGGCAGATCACAAAGTCAGGAGATTAAGACCATCCTGGCCAACATGGTGAAACCGTGTCTCTACTAAAAATGCAAAAATTAGCTGGGCATGGTGGCACATGCCTGTAGTCTCAAATACTTGGGAGGCTGAGGCAGGAGAATCACTTGAACCCAGGAGGCAGAGGTTGCAGTGAGCCGAGATCGCACCGTTGCACCCCAGCCTGGGACAGAGGGAGACTGTGTCAAAAAAAAAAGGAAAACAAAAACAAAAGCAATGATGAGCAGCAGATGTTAAAACATACTATTAACAGTTTTCACACAAGGCAAAGAATTAAATTATTTTAAAATAAAAAAAGGAAAACATTCTATAAAGCCTCTATAATTAAAACTATGTGGTACTAGTACATGAAGCAGAAACAGACTAATAAAATATCTATAAATAGACCCAAGAACATGTAGAAATTTGGTTCATAAATGTGGTATTTTGCTGGGCGTGGTGGCTCACGCCTGTAATCCTAGCACTTTGGTAGGTCAAGGCAGGAGGATCACTTGAGGTCAGGAGTTCGAAACCAGCCTGGCCAACATGGTGAAACCCCATCTCTACTAAAAATATAAAAAATAGGCTCGGCCGGTGGCTCATGCCTGTAATCCCAGTACTTTGAGAGGCCGAGGTGGGTGAATCACCTGAGGTCGGGAGTTCGAGACCAGCCTAACCAACATGGAGAAACCCCCGTCTCTACTAAAAATACAAAAGTAGCCAGGTGTGGTGGCGCGTGCCTGTAATCCCAGCTACTCAGGAGGCTGAGGCAGGAGCATCACTTCAACCCAGGAAGCAGAGGTTGCAGTGAGCCGAGATCGTGCCATTGCACTCTAGCTTGGGCAATAAAAGCAAAACTCCACCCCCCAAAAAAAAGTGGTGTTTCAGATCAATAGGGCAAAAAATGTCATTTGTAATGGAAAGTCTAAGACGGTTAGCCATCAGAGAAAAGATGAAATTAAATCTATACTTCATAGCATATACAATATACTCCAAATGGACTAGTGATCTAAGTGTGAAAAATAAAACCATACATGTATATAAGGTGTTCAAGTGATTTCTTGGCTGAGTAAGGAAAAAGATGTAACTACAAGGTGGCAACAGCATACAAGCTTCATTTGGGATGTGCTTTGACAAGTTAGCAGTTGGAGAGGTAGCAAACAGCAAGAGAGTATCCATAGGCTTTTCTACCTGTGGGTTGCTTCTCAGAAAGGGTGGAAAGGAAGAGAGACTCCCAGAGGAGAAAGGGAATCAAAGACGGGGTTTATAAATAACTAAATGATGATACTCGCCAGACTGGCAGCATATCTTTCAGTTAAAAAGCTCTGAAGGGCCGGGCGAGGAGGCTCACGCCTATAATCCCAGGACTTTGGGAGGCCAGGGGGGCAGATCACGAGGACAGGTGTTCAAGACCAACCTGACCAACATGGTGAAACCCCATCTCTACTAAAAATACAAAAATTAGCCAGGCATGGTGGCATGTGCCTGTAATCCCAGCTACTCAGGAGGCTGAGGCAGGAGAAACATTTGAAGCCAGGAGGTGGAAGTTGCAGTGAGCTGAGATCTTGCCACTGCACTCCAGCCTGGACAACACAGTGAGACTCCATCTCAAAAAAAAAAAAAACAAACAAACAAAAACAGTTCTGCAGGACAGCAGGGGGATGGGATTTTCATGGCCTCTGGAGTTATCTTATCTATGGCTATCAGATATTGGACATAATTTCAGAGAACACAAAGAAGGCACATTCGAAATGGCTAAAAATAGGCTTGTTCAACCTATGTTTCAAACAATCAAGTGTGTTAAAATTGCAGTTTGGCAGGGATTGGCTATTGTGAATACTAGTGAGATAAACATTGGTGTAAAAATATTTCTTTGAGCACTTGCTCTCAACCCTTTTGGATATATATGCCAAAGTGGAATGTCTGGATCATATGGTAATTCTGTTTAATCTTTTTTGTTTGTTCATTTGTTTGTTTGAGATAGGGTCTCACTCTGTTGTCTAGGCTGGAATGCAGTGACGTGATCATGGATCAATGCAGTCCTCAACCTACTGAGCTCAGGTAATCCTCCCACCTTAGCCTCTTGAGTAGCAGGGATTACAAGTGCATGCCACCACCATGCCTGGCTGAATTAAAAAAAATTTTTTGTAAAGATGAAATCTCACAATATGCCCAGGCTTGTCTTGAACTCCTAGTCTCAAGGAATCCCCTGCCCTGAGCCTCCCAAAGTGCTGGGATTACAGGTGTGAACCATCACATCCAGCATGGTTTTGATTTTCATTTTCATGATGTTTAGTGATGTTGAGCATCTTTTCATCAGCATCTTTTCCTGTGTTTATTGGCCATCTGTATATCTTCTTTGGTGACATTATTCAAGTCCTTTTTCTGTATTTGAATTGGGTTTTGTTGTTGTTACTCTCGGGTTCTAGAAATTTTAAAAATAAACTCCGATATTCATCCCCAGTCGGATACAGGACTTGAAAATATTTTCTCCCATTTGTAGATTGTCTTTTTACTCTCTTGTTATTATGCTTTGATGCAAAAAATTTGTATTATTGATTAGGTTCAACTCATAATTTTTCTTGTGTTGCCTGTGTGGTTGATGTCATAACTAAGAAGTCATTTCCAATTCCAATATCATGAAGCTTTCTCACCTATGTTTTCTTCTAATAGGTTTTCAGCTCTAGCTCTTACACTACACTTAGGTTTTTGATCCATTTTTTTAAAAATCATGCCACATTATTATTATTATTAAGATGGAGGCTTGCTCTGTCTCCCAGGCTGGAATGCAGTGGTGCGATCTCAGCTCACTGCAACCTCCACCTCCCAGGTTCAAGTAATTCTCCTGCCATTGCTTCCTGAGTAGCTGGGATTACAGGTGCACACCACCACACCCGGCTACTTTTTGTATTTCTTTTTAGTAAAGACAGGGCTTCACCATGTTGGTCAAGCTGATCTCGAACACCTGACCTCATGATCCACCCACCTTGGCCTCCCAAAGTGCTGGGATTACAGGCATGAGCCACTGTGCCCGGCCATGCCACATTATTTTTCTTTACGTACAAAGATCTAAAATGTCACTCAGGGACCATTTCATCCACCACTCTGTTTGGCCACCAGTCTTTTGTCTGTCTCTTCTGGAATAGTGAGGTGGATACCTTTTCCTCAGGGAAGAGAAATCCATGGTCTGTTGCCCTTGCCAATAACAAAAATGTTGGAAAGTCTAGTGACAAATCTGTTGCCATTGGCCTCTTTCACGTGAACCACGTTGAAAGATCGACGGTGCCGCTCTCTGTTGTTGATCACACCAATTCTTCCCAGGTTAGCACTTCCAGTCACCATACACAGGTTCCAGTGTCAATCTTGATGAAATCAGTAATCTTACCAGTCTCTAAATCAATCTGAATGGTATCATTCACCTTGATGAGGGGATCAGGGTAGCAGATGGCGTGAGCATCAAGAGTAACCAGATGAGGGATTCCTTTTGTGCCCACAAAGATTTTTCTCAGTTTGCACAACATGTACTTGGCCTCCTCAGGTGTAGTACATTGTACAGCAAAGTGACCCTTGGTGTCACAGGTCAGATGGAAATTCTCTCCCATCTTGTCAATGTTGATGACATTCATGAATCCAGCAGGGTAGGTTATATCAGTTTGGACCTTGCCATCGATCTTAACCGCTGCAGGAAAATCTTTACTTCATCTCCTGTCAGGGCATACTTAAGTCTGTTCCTTAGGAAAATGATGAGGGGTAAACACTCTCTCAACTTGTGGGGACTGGTGGATGGACGAGGAGCAAACACACCAGTCAATTTATCCAACATTCAATGCTTTGGAGCTGCTACCCCCTTCAGATGCTTCTTGGGACCACGAGACATAGCTGTGTTAGGCAAGGAAAGAGTTTATGATCTTTCATCTTTTTTTTTTTTTTTTTTGAGACGGAGTTTCGCTCTTGTTGCCAAGGCTGGAGTGCAATGACGTGATCCCAGCTCACTGCAACCTCTGCCTCCCCGGTTCAAGCAATTCTCCTGCCTCAGCCTCCCAAATAATTGAGATTACAGGTGCCCACCACCACACCCGGCTAATTTTTGTATTTTTAGTAGAGGCGGGGCCTCACCATATCGGCCAGGCTGGTCTCAAACTCCTGACCTTGTGATTCCCCTGCCTCGGCCTCTCAAAGTCCTGGGATGACAGGTGTGAACCACCGTGCCTGGCCTTGATCCATTTTAAGTTCATTTTATATATGGTATAAGGTTAGGGTCTAACTCCCTTCTTATGCATGTCTATATCCAGTTTTTCTGCTAACACTTCTCCCTCACCTCCCACCACAAGCTTTATTCATACATCATTGACAAGGAAAAACTGTATATACTTAAAGTGTGCAATGTCATGTTTAGTATAAACGTTGTGAAATGATTACCACTATCATACTAATTTATGCATCCATCACTTCACAGTCACCTTTTTTACTGTGTTGTGAACACTTAAAATCTTCTGTCTTAGTAAACTCCAAGTATACAATACAGTTTTTTGTTTTTTGTTTTTTTTGAGTCGGAGTCTTTCTCTCTCACCAGGCTGGAGTGCAATGGTGTGATCTCGGTTTACTGCAACCTCTGCCTCCCAGATTCAAGCGATTCTCCTTCCTCATCCTCCCAAGTAGCTGGGATTACAGATGCGCACCACCATGCTAGGCTAATTTTTTGTATTTTTAGTAGAGATGGGGTTTCACCATGTTGGCCAAGAAGGTCTCGATCTCATGACCTCTTGATCACCCCACCTCGGCCTCCCAAAGTGCTGGGATTACAGGCGTGAGCCACCGCACCTAGCCGGACAATACAGTATTGTTAACTAAAATCTCCATGCAGTACATTAAATTACTGAATTTCTTCATCTTGTAATTGAAAGTTTATACCCTTTGACTAATGTCTCCCCAGTCTCTCCCCATTCTCCCATCCACTGGCAACCAAAATTCTCCACTTTTTAGTTTTTCTTCAGATGGAGTATCACTCTGCATCCCAGCTGGAGTGCAGTGGCAGGATCTTGCCCCACTGCAGCCTCCGCCTCCTGGCTTCAAAGGATTTTTTTGCCTCAGCCTCCTGAGTAGCTGGGATTACAGGCGCCCACCACAATGCCCAGCTAATTTTTGTATTTTTAGAAGAGATGGAGTTTTATCATGTTGGCCAGGCTGGTCTTGAACTCCTGACCTCGTGATCCACCTACCTCAGCCTCCCGAAGTGCTGGGATTACAGGCGTGAGCCACCGCGCCCGGCCAGCATTCTCCTCTTTGCTTCTGTGAGTCAAGGACTGTGTGGCTATGTTACAGCCCATATATATGTGAGATTATACAAGATTTCCTTCTCTTTTTAAGGCTAAATAATATTCATGTATATAATCACATTTTCTTCATTTCTAAATGTCCAGGAACATTTAGGTTGTTTCCATATCTTGTCTATTATGAAGGCTGCAATGAACGTGGGAATGCAGATATCTCTTCAAGATATTGACGTCATTTCCTATGGAAATATAACCAGTAGTGGGATTACTGGATCATGATGGTATTGTTAATGGAAAGGCATCTGGATCCAGACCCCAAGAGAGGGTTCTTGGATCTTACACAAGAAAGAATTTGGGGAGTTCATAAAGTGAAAGCAAGTTTATTAGAGAAGTAAAGAAACAAAAGAATGGCTACTCCATAGGCACAGCAGTGGTATGCACTGCTCTGTTGAGTACACTTATGGTTATTTATTGATTACATGCTAAATAAGGGGTGGGTTGTCCATAAGTTTTTCAAGAAAGGGGCAGAGATTTTCTGGAACCTAGCATCCCTCCTTTTTTTTTTTATGATGGAGTCTCGTTCTGTCGCCCAGGCTGGAGTGCAGTGGCGCGATCTGGGCTCACTGCAAGCTCCGCCTCCTGGGTTCACGCCATTCTCTTGCCTCAGCCGCCTGAGTAGCTGGGACTACAGGCGCCGGCCACCACGCCCAGCTAATTTTTTGTATTTTTAGTAGATACGGGGTTTCACCGTGTTAGCCAGGGTGGTCTCCATCTCCTGACCTTGTGATCCATCTGCCTCGGCCTCCCAAAGTGCTGGGATTACAGGCGTGAGCCACCGCACCCGGCCTACATCCCTCCCTTTTTAGACTATACAGGTAAACTTCCAAACATGGCCATGACATTTGTAAAAAGTCATGGAGCTGGCGGAAGTGTCTTTTAGCATGCTACTGCATTATAATTAACCTATAATGAGCAGTGAGGATGACCAGAGGTCACTTTTGTCACCATCTTGGATTTGGTGGGATTTGGCTGGGTTCTTTACTGCATGTTGTTTTATCAGCAAGCTCTTTATGACCTGTATCTTATGCCGACCACCTATCTCTTCCTGTGACTAAGAATGCCTAACCTCCTGGGAATGTTGCCCAGCAAGAAAAAAAGAAAAAAGACTGCCCTTTCTCCATTGAAGGTTCTTGGCACCATGGTCAAAACCCATTTGATTATATCTGTGAAGGTTTATTTCTGGGCTCTCTATGCTATAACAATGGTCTCCATGTCTAGTTGTGCCTATACCACATTGTTTTGATTACTATAGCTTTGTAGTACTATTTTTTCTGCTTTTTTCTTGAGACAGGGTCTTGCTCTGTTGTCCAGGCTGGAATGCAATGGTGTGATCACAGCTCACTGCAGGGTCGACTTCCTGGGCTTAAGAGATCCCTCCTATCTCAGCTCCTGAGTAGCTGGGACTACAGGCATGCACCACGATGCCAAGCTATTTTTTATTTTTATTTTTTGTAGAGATGAAGTCTCCTTAAGTCCCCCAAGCTGGTCTCAAACTCCTGGGCTCAAGCAGTTTTCCTGACTCAGCCTCCTGAATTGTTGGGATTACAGGCTAGTAACTTTTGACATCACAAAGTCTGAATTTTCCAATAATCCTTTTTTTTTTTTTTTTTGAGACTAAGTCTCGCTCTGTTGCCCAGACTGGAGGGCAATGGCATGATCTTGGCTCACCACCACAACCTCCACCTTCTGGGTTCAAACGATTCTCCTGCCTCAGCCTCCTGAGTAGCTGGGATTACAGGAGCCTGCCACTGTGACCAGCTAATTTTTGTGTTTTTAGTAGAGACAGGGTTTCATCATATTGGCCAGGCTGGTCTCGAACTCTTGACCTCAAATGATCTGCCTGCCTTAGCTTCGCAGAGTGCTGGGATTACAGGCGTGAGCCACCTTGCCCTACCCAAAAGCTTCTTTTTCAAGATTGCTTTCACTGTATGGACTCCAGTGAGATTCCATATGTGTGTGGTCTTTTGTAACCCAAACTTCAGCAATGACTTAACATGATTTTTGCCACATTCTGCTAGTCACAGAGACAAAGCCTGATACAATGTGAGAGGACTACACAAAGGTATGAGTATTGAGAAGCAGGGATTATTGGGGGACAATTTGGAGGCTGGATACTACAGAGAAGAAATTGGCAATACCCAAAAACCCTACCTGTGCAATCTGGAAACTTCATTTTCTTTTTTTTTTTAATTTTGAGGCAGAGTATCCCTCTGTTGCCCAGGCTGGAGTGCAGTGGTGCAATCTCAACTCACTGCAACCTCCATTTCCTGGGTTCAAGCGATTCTTGTTCCTGTCTCCCTAGTAACTGGGACTACAGGAATGTACCACCATACTCGGCTAATTTTTTTTTAATTTTTAGTAAAAACAGGGTTTGGCCATGTTGCCCAGCCTGGTCTCAAACTCCTGAGCTCAGGCAATCCACCCCCTAGCCCTCCCAAAGTGTTGTGATTAGAAGTGTGAGCCACCGTGCCCAGCCTTTATCCTTTTTTTTTTTTTTTTGAGAGAGTTTTGTTGAGTCCCCCAGGCTGGAATGTGTAGTGTGCAATCTGGGCTACCTGCAGCCTCCAACTCCCAGGTTCAAGCGATGCTCCCACCTCAACCTCAAGAGTAGCTGGGGCCTACAGGCATGAGCCACCATACCCCGCTAATTTTTGTATATTTTTTAGAGATGGGCTCACCATGTTACTCAGGCTGGTCTCGAACTAAGGAGCTCAAAGTGCTGGGGTTACAGGCATGGGCCACTGTGCCTGGCCTTGCAATCCTACTTTTTTTTTTTTTTGAGATGGAGTTTCACTCTTGTTGCCCAGGCTGGAGTGCAATGGCATGATCTCGGCTCACCCCAACCTCCGCTTCCTGGATTCAAGTGATTCTCCTGCCTCAGCCTCCCACGTAGCTGGGATTACAGGCATGAGTCACCACACCCTGCTAATTTTTTGTATTTTTAGTAGAGACGGGGTTTCACCATGTTGGCCATGCTGTTCTCGAACTCCTGACCCCAAGTGATCCACCCACCTCGGCCTCCAAAAGTATTGGGATTATAGGCATGAGCCACCATGCCCAGTCAAAATCCTACTTTTAAGAATTTTTTTTATACTAAGTCCCGGATTCAGTCTAAACTTCTAAGAATTTGCCTTAAAGGTAAACCTTTAACAATTCAAATAAGTTCAAGAGTATTAATTGCAGCACAGTTTGTAATTTCAATTTGAATGCCTAAATGCTCTCAAATATTAGAGTATCTGAACATATGGTACATCCACCAATGGAGTATCCTGCAGCTCTAGAAATGTATGAAGATCTCTATGAACTCACATTAAGTGATTTCCAAGGTACATGGTTAAGTAAAAATACAAACTCCATCTCAAAAAATAAAATTTTGTGTTTTTAACCTCATTTATTTAAAATTAAATGAATTTGTAAGCCATTTGGTTTGTGGTATTCTGTTATGGTTGCCTGAGCTGATTAAGGCAGATTTTGGCACTGAGAAGTGAGGCACTGCAATTAAAAACAAACAAACAAACAAACAAAAACTAACAATGTGAAGCAGCTTTGAAACTGACTAATGAGTAGAGGCTGGAAAAATTCTGATGTGCAAGCTGGAAATAATAGTAAGGGTGATTCTGGTGAGGTGTCATTGGGGAATGAGGAACATGCTATTGGGAAATGAAGAAAAGACAACCCTTTATATGACGTGGTGAAGAACTTAGCAAAACTGTATTCTAGCATTTTGTGGAAGGTAGAGCTTGAGAGAGATAAAACTGGGTATTTATCACTAAGATCTGTAATTAAACTGTTAAAGGATACATGAAGTTTCATTCTTCCTGACTGCTTATATTAAAATGCAAAAGAGGAGACCTGAATTGCAGAAGAAATTGTTAAAGAAAAAGGAACCAGAACCTGGAGATTTGGAAAATTCTCAGCCTATCCATAATGCAAAAATTAGAAAACTTGTATTGAAGAGAATCCTGAATGTGTGGCTGAACAATCATTTGACAAAGAGATCATGAGTGGGATTCATGGATTATATCAGCCATCTTAACAGAAGTGAGCACAAGGACTGGATTATACTAGAAGAGACACTTCCACTTAGGTTGTGCCACCTAAAATGGACAGAGAAGACAGAACAGGTAAGGCTGTCACATATCATAGATTTTACAAGAAGGAGACACAGAAATAATCAGCTGTGAAAGTGCACTGGCAGTTAAGGATGGTTTCATACCTGCCATGCTCTGCAGGATCCGTGGGAACAGAAGAGACCCTTAAAGGAGCATCTTTTAACAACCCACCTCTGGGGCCTACATCATCTTGGCTTCTGGGAAATTTTGACATGAATGTGCCACACTGGCAGCTACTAACAGGGGCTGGGACCAATCTAGATGACTTATCTCATACAGAACTTCTTAATGCTATGATCTTAGAAATCTAATCACCAAGGTAAGGTAGCCTGCAGTACTGACCTCACCATCCATTACCCTTCTTCACAGATGCCCAGACTCAGGCAACCATGAACATGTATTCAGAACCTGTAGGTTTAATTTCAGACCCTTGGGATGGCATCCAAGGCCAATTCATGAGCCATTACAACCTCCAAAAGGCATTTAGGACAAATCTGAATATCTTTAGTATCACTGCCAATAATTAAAGATGGCAACCAATGAGCTAAATGGTAACACTCATACCCTTATATTCATAGGGTTTCTCCCCAGTGTGAATTCTTTCATGTCTACTTAGGTGTGAGGAAACAGCAAATGCTTTTCCACATTTTTTACATACGAAGGGTTTCTCTCTGGTATGAGTTCACAGGTGAACATTAAGGGGTGAGGAATACATAAATGCTTTCCCACACATCTTGCATACAAAGGGCCTTTCTTCACTGTGAGTTTTCAAATGTTTACTATGATCGGAAGAAGTAATGAAGGTCTTCGCACATTCAACACATCCATAAAGCTTCTCTCCTGTGTGAATTCTTTTATGTTGAGTAAGCGTTGAAGATCTATTGAAGGCTTTCCCACATTCCTTACACTGATAGGGTTTCTCTCCAGTGTGATTTCATATGTGTATAGCAAGGCCCGTGTATTGAGTGAAGGCTTGGCCACATTCCTTACATTCATAGGGTTTTATTCCAGTGTGAGTTCTTACATGTTGAGTAAGGTGAGTTGATCTAGTGAAGGCTTTCCCACATTCCGTACATTTGTGTGGTTTTATTCCAGTGTGAATTTGAATGTGAACATTAAAGGATGAGGAATTTCTAAAGGATCTTCCACATTCTTTACATTCAAAGAACTTCTCTCCTTTATAAATTTTCACATGTGCAGAAAGTTGAGAAAAATCAGTAAGGATTTCCCACGTTTCTTAGTCTTTTCAGATTTCTTTCCAGTATGAACGTTACACACTTCTTTAGGTGTGAGGAATGAGTGATGGCTCTCCTACATTCCTGAAATTCACAGAGTTTCTCTCCAATGTGGATTCCCATGTTATTATCAAGGCTTGCAAAATACTTAAAGCCTTTTTCACATTCCTTACATTTATATGGTTGTCTTGCATTGAGAATTCCAAGATGTGCAGCAAGATCTGGAGTTAAGGTGAAGACTTTTCCACATGGATTAAATTTGGAAAGTTCCTGTCCAGTAGAGGCTTCCTTGTGCACACTGAGGATGTCTTTTCCATAACAACTACCCTCAGAAGTGTTCCCTCCATTCTGAGCTCTCATGTGTGTCTTAAGGCAAAACCATTCACTGAAGACCTCTCCACAATTCTCACAGAGTTTCCATCCACTGTAGTTTCTTGTCTGCTGATGAAGGGATAAAGGATTTAAAATGTTTTCAGACATATTAAGAGATTTCACCCATCTGAACACAGAAACATTATTTTGGTGACAATTATCATTTTACTTTTTAATGTTTAATTTTTTTTTCATTTCCTAGCCTCTTGATTTCTTCCAGATTGAATGATGGGATCTTTTGCTAGAATTTTGTGCCACTGGCTCTAATTATTAAAAAAAAAAACTGTTTTTAATTGTTGGTGGTGGTTTGAGACAGGGTCTCACTCTGTCACCCAGGCTGGTACCATGGCACAATCACAGCTCACTGCGGCCTTCATCTCCCAGGCTCAAGCCATCATCCTGCCTCAGTGCCCTGAGGAGCTTGGACTACAGTTGCATGGCAACACACCCAGCTAATTTTTTGTTTTTTGAAGAGACAGGGTCTCCCTGTTGCCCAGGCTGGTCTTGAACTCCTAGACTCAAGTGGTTCTCCTGCCTCAGCTTCTCAAGCTGCTGGGATTACAGGCATCAGCCATTGTACCCAGCAAAATAGTGTAGATTTTCATGAAACTGTTCCAATCCTCAATGTCTAGTTACATACGTGGGAATATGTACTTGTCGGTATTTTGCAGTGACAAGTTATATAGGTATGGAACATCACAAAATTCATCACATTCAGACTACCTCTCCAGAGACTTTGCTCCCTCAACGGTGCAGGCTACTTCTCTAATTCTCTTAAGTATCTCTCATTTTTGCTGTTTCTTTTTCATTGCAAACTCTACCTCCCAGGTTTAAGAAATTCTGCCTCAGCCTCCCAAGTAACTGGGATTACAGGGGCCCACCACCATGCTGGCTAATTTTGTATTTTTAGTAGAGATAGAGGCTAGTCTCAAAGTGCTAACCTCAAGTGCTGGGATTATATCCCAAAGTGCTGGGATTACAGACTCAGTTTATTTTCTTTCTTTCTTTCTTTCTTTTTTTTTCTTTCTTTCTTTCCTTCTTTCTTTCTTTCTTTCTTTTTTTTGTGAGATGAAGTCTCACTCCATCACCCAGGCTGGAATGAAGTGGTGCAATCTTGGCTCACTCAGTAAACTCCACCTCTAGGTTCAAGTGATTTTCCTGCCTCAGCCTCCCGAGTAACTGGTATGACAGGTGCCCACCACCACTAATTTTGTATTTTTAGTACAGATGGAGTTTCACCATGTTGGCCAGGCTAGTTTTAAACTCCTGACCTCAATTGACCACCCACCTCAACCTCCCATAATGTTGGGATTACAGGCATGAGCCACCACATGCAGCCTCTTTTTAAAATCAGAGATGGGATCTTGCTATATTGTCTAGGCTGGTCTCAAACTACTGGGCTCAAATGATCCTCCCACCTCAGCCTCCCTAGAAGCTGGGATTACAGAAGTAAGCCATAGCTCTGATGGTGCTGATTTCCTAGAATGGAATTCTCAATCTTTTCTGGGAGGAAACTAAGAAATATCACTCATCTTACCATTTGTATCCCATTGAATATTCGATTCTTCAAAAAACCCTCCTGAAGTGATGACCATTTTGTTCTAGGTTGTATTTCCTATTCTGAAGTTAAGTAGAAAAAGAAATGTAAGGGTTTAAAGAAGAAATGTTTAAAACGATGAGTCATTTGTGCTTGTTTTCTAATTAAACATAGTAATAAAAGATAAGCCAGAGAATTTTGAGGATTTTGATATGTCAAAAATTTGGCTATAAGGACGTGGGGTTTATTACACAACTGATGTGTTCAGATAGTTTATTACAAACTGCTTCTGTGAAAATTAAAACGATAGGGAACAGGAAGAGAAGATTATCAGGAAAGGAAAGTAGGAAAGATTGAGATAAACAGCAGGTATCAAAATGATAAAGTTAACAAAAAAAAAGAACAGGTAGTTTTGTTAGGTCATAGGAATGTTTGACTAGATGGAAAATAAAAGTCAGAGATATCTGAAATTCTGAGAAAAATAGCTTAAATCTTCTGAGGTAAAGTGGATCTTTAAAAATCTTTTTTTCTTTTTTTGAGATGGAATCTCACTCTGTCACCCAGGCTGGAGTGCAGTGATGCAGTCTCGGCTCACTGCAACCTCTGCTTCCCGGGTTCAAGTGATTCTCCTGCCTCAGCCTCCCGAGTGGCTGTGGCAGGGATGTGCCACCATACCCAGCAAATTTTCTGCATTTTTAGTAGAGATGGGGTTTCACTGTGTTAGCCAGGCTGGTCTTGATTTCCTGACCTTGTGATCTGCCCAACTTGGCATCCCAAAGTGCTGGGATTACAGGCATGAGCCACCATGCCCGGCCTAGTCTTTATTTTTATGATTTTTTTTTTTAGAGATGAGGTCTCACAATATTTTCCATGCTAGTATCAAACTCCCATACTCAAGCACTTCTCCCACCTCAGCCTCCCAAGTATCTGGGACTACAGGTGCAGGGCACCATGCCAAGCAAAATGAAGTTACTCTTACCCACAGGGGCCAGGTGCATATAGTTCTCCAATACCACGTCTCTGTAGAGGTATTTCTGAGTTGTGTCCAGTAAAGCCCACTCCTCTGGGGTGAACTCCACAGCCACATCATCAAACATCACTGAATCCTAAGTCATCACATACATGCTGGTTTGGGCCAATGAACACTTCCACAAATGTTCACTGGAGAATGAGGAAGAGGAAACTTATACTCACTTATATGTGGTTCTGAGATCTCCCAAGATCTACTCCAGGGTTTAATGTCTCAGGAGCTCTTGTGTCTAAACAATCAAGGTGAACCTACTAGAGGCATAGGCCTTGAACAGCACTTTAAAAGTTTTTTCTTTTTTTGTTTGATCTATTTTTAATTTTTAAATATTTTTATTTTTAAATTTTCAACTTTTATTTTGAGGAGAACAGTACTTCCTAAGCATGAATTTTCATCTATCTACCTACCTATCTCTCTATCTAATCTGTTTATTTATTTCTATATAAAGACCGGGTCCCACTGTGTCACACAGGCACGATCGCTGCTTACTGCAACTTCGATCTCCTGGGCTGAAGTGCTCCTCCCATCCCAGCCTCCTGAGTAGCTGGAATTAAAGGCATGAGCCACTGCACACTGCTTACACTTCATCTCAGCACAAACAGGTTAGGGGCTTTTCCTGTCCCATTGGTGTCTATGCAGCACACTCCTCAGCACACTGCAGATACCTGACAAATGCTGATAAGTGAATAATTTGATAAAAAGACACTTTCATCAGCTTTATCATCTGTCATCACACCCAGCAATGTAAGAAAGATGCAGTTGGCACCATGAAGGTCAAGCTTAAGTAGTAATTACTGAGCTACCGGAATGATTTTCAAGTTAACACTTTATGTACAGGAGACTTCATTCCCTGGGGAAATTCATCTGGGGACTCAGTCCTTGAGTAAGGCTTCATTTGCTCTAAGAAAACTCTGGAGATGAGTCTGTCTAGAAGGAAATGTGTCTACCTATTGGATGTAAGTATGCCATTTTGTACAATGGCACATTTTCTGTTTACCTGATAAGAATTTGCCAGGTAGTCCTCCACCATTGTTCCTATCTTTGTCTTTTCTTCAAAAGGACAGATTGGTTCCCTGGAAAAAAACCCTAGTGGAAAAGTAAGAAGACATGAGAAGCCAGAGCTGCCAAAATTCTCATGCCCAGATGTCATTCCATCCTAGCTTGAAATTCCCATATGCTCCTGCACACTCGAGAAAACTATACACACAACACTTCCATGAAATGCCATAGTAGTCCTGTGTCACCTAGACTCAGAAAAGCAGACATGGGCCAAACTGCCTGTTGGATAAAGGGTAATAGTTTCATTTTTCAAGGAAACTTACACCATGAAAAATGTGACTATCTGCCCATAGTAGTAACACTCATGAAGATTATGTAGCATTTCCTAAGGCACACAAACCAGGGCTGAATTCTAAAACAGCATTCTGGCTGGGCACAGTGGCTCATGCCTGTAATCCCAACATTTTTGGAGGCCAAGGTGGGCAAATCGCTTGAGGTCAGGCATTGAAGACCAGCCTGGCCAACATGGCAAAACCCCATCTCCACTAAAAAAAAAAAAAAAAAAAAAAAAAAAAAAATTACAGGAGACTGAGGTAAAGAATTGCTTGAACCAGGGAAGCAGAGGTTGCAGTGAGTCAAGGTTGTGCCACTGCACTACAGCCTGAGTAACAGAGTGAGGCTCCATTTAACAAACAAACAATATTAGCCAAGCCTGGTGATATGTGCTTGTGGTCCCAGCTACGTGGGAGACTGGGGCAAGAGAATCACTTCAACCCAAAAGGTGGAGGTTGCAGTGAACTGAGATTGCACCAATGCACTCCAGCCTGGGTGAGAGAGCAGGATTCTGTCTACAATAAATAAATAAAATAAAATAAAACAAAACAAAATAGTATTCTACGTCTTACTTCAATTCCTCCTAAAAGAACCAGTGGTGGCTCATGCCTGTAATCCCAACACTTTGACAGGCCAAGGCAGGCAAATCACCTGCAGTCGGGAGTTCAAGATCAGCCTGACAAACAGTGAGAAACCCGTCTCTACTAAAAATACAAAATTAGCCTGTAATCCCAGCGACTCGGGAGGCTGAGGCAGGAGAATCGCTTGAACCCAGGAGGTAGAGGTTGTGGTGAGCCGAGATTGTGCCATTGCACTCCAGCCTGGGAAACAAGAGTGAAACTCCATCTCGAAAACAAAACAAAACAAAAGAAAAAACCAGTGGCATGCCTGCTCAGGCCCAGCTCACCGGACTCTTATGTTGTGGAGGGTGACCTAAATCAGAATCTCTGAAAAAGAGCATCAACAAGGACTTACCATGGGACGAATCAATGACTGCCATGCTCTGAAGCTGATGGTGAGATGTGCCTCGATGCTCTCTTCCTTGATGCCAAGATCGCCTCAGGGCAACTTATGAATCTAGGTGAATAGAGGCAATCTCTATTCCTCTTTGTACAGGGTTATTTGAAGTCCTGTTTGCATCAATCATCAAACAACAAGCATCAAACATCAGTCATCGAACATTATGCATGAGCTTTCTCGCTGCAGGTGACAAATGTGAAGGCCACCAAAAACTGTACACTCAGTATTGTCACTCAGTAATGATAGTATTAATAACAGCAACTGACATTTACTGAGGACTAGCATGTCAGAAGTAGCTCTAGTAGCTTTATATATACATGCTCACTTAATTATCATAACCATCCTTCCCAATAGCTATCATTACCTCTATCTATCTATCTATCCATCCATCCATCCAGACAGGGTCTCACTCTGTTGCCCAGGTTGAAGTGCAATGGCACTAACACAGCCCTCTGTAGCCTAGACCTCCCAGGCTCAAGTGATCCTTCCAACTCAGTCTCCTGAATAGCTGGGACCACAGGTGTGCATCACTACACCTTATTATCATTATATTACTATTATTATTATGAGACAGAGTCTCACTCTGCCACCCAGGCTGGAGTACAGTGGCATGATCTTGACTCACTGTAACCTCTGCCTCCCAGGTTCAAGTGATTATCAGACCTCAGCCTCCTGAGAGGCTGGGATTACAGGTATGCACCATGCCTGGCTAATTTTTGTATTTTTAGTAGAGATGGTGTTTTGCCATATCGGCCAGGTTGGTCTCAAACTCCTGGCCTCAAGTGATTCTCCCACTTCAGCCCCCAAAGTGGCTAGTAATACAGGTGCACACCACTGTGTGGGGAAAAGAAAGAGAGATCAGATTTTTACTATGTCTATGTAGAAAAGGAAGACATAAGAAACTCCATTTTGATCTGTACTAAGAAATATTATTTCTGCTTTGAGATGCTGTTAACCTGTAACTTTAGCCCCCACCCTGTGCTCTCAGAAACATGTGCTATAATGAATCAAAGTTTAATTGATTTAGGGCCGTGCAGGATGTGCCTTGTTAACAATATGTTTGCAGGCAGTATGCTTGGTAAAAGTCATCGCCATTCTCCATTCTTGATTAACCAGGGACAAAATGCACTGCAGAAAACCACAAGGACCTCTGCCCATGAAAGCCTGGGTATTATCCAAGGTTTCCTCACACTGAAACAGCCTGAGATATGGCCTCATGGGAAAGGAAAGACCTTACAATCTCCCAGCCCAACACCCATAAAGGGTCTGTGATGAGAAGGAGTAGTGAAAGAGGGGGGCCTCTTTGCAGTTAAGAGGAAGGCTTCTGTCTCCTGCCTATCCCTGGGAATGGAACGTCTCGGTGTAAAGCTGACCATTCCCATTCATTCTATTCTGATAGGAGAAAACCACCCTGTGGCTGGAGGCGAGATACGCTGGCAGCAATACTGCTCTGTCACTCATTGCTACACTGGGATGTCTGGGTAAAGAGAAACATAAATCTAGCCTATGTGCACATCCAGGCACAGTACCTTTCCTTGAATTTATTCATGATATAGATTCCTTTGCTCACATATTTCCCTGCTGACCTTCTCCCCACCTGTTGCCCTGCTACACTTCCCTCGCTAAGATAGTAAAAATAATAATCAATAAATACTGAGGGAACTCAGAGGCCGGTGCTGGTGCAGGTCCTCCTTATGCTAAGCGCCGGTCCCCTGGGCCCACTGTTCTTTCTCTATACTTTGTCTCTATGTCTTATTTCTTTTCTCAGTCTCTCGTCCCACCTTATGAGAAATATCCACAGGTGTGGAGGGGCTGGCTCCCTTCACCACTGGGTCTAATTTTTTGTATTTTTAGTAGAGACAAGGTTTCACCAAGTTGCCCAGGCTGGTCTCAAACTCCTGGGCTCAAACAATCTTCCTGCCTTGGCCTCCCAAAGTGCTGGGATAATAAGCATGAGCCACCATGCCTGGCTCATTACCTCTATTTAATACTGAAAAAATCCTACATTCAAATAACCCTAATAATTAGTCTGATATTTGTCCTTAGAGCCTGATCTCCTGTGGATGCTCTTACCCCCTACTATGATATGCAGGTCTGTGCAGTCCAGACCTGCACAGAACAATTAAGTAGTCACCAGCCACGTGTGTTATTGCTAACTTCATTATGTACCTAAGATGACTGAAGAACAGAATTTAAAATATTCAAAAGATGGCCAGGCACGGTGGCTCACACCTGTAATCCCAGCACTTTGGGAGGCTGAGGCGGGCAGATCACCTGAGGTCAGGAGTTCGAGACCAGCCTTGGCGAACATGGCAAAACGCCATCTCTATGTCAAAACCCTGTTTCACCATGTTGGCGAGGCTGGTCTCGAACTCCTGACCTCAGGTGATCCACCTGCCTCGGCCTCCCAAAGTGTTGGGATTACAGACGTGAGCCAGCGAGTCTGGCATGCCTTTCTTAAGTAGAAAGGCTTGTAGCTGGTAACAACTAGAAAACAAATAACTTCCAAGAAAATAAAAATAAAAAACGAAAGGCTTTCAGTCTAAAAGTGTTCATATTTACATACAGAAATAGACACACCCTAAACAACTGTATGTTTTTCCCATCCAAATGTAATGTGTCAAAAATAAGTAAAGGACACCAAGACAATGCCAGATTCTCAAATGAGACATTTTTTAGCAAATAAATGGAAGTCAGAGCCCTCTTGAGACCAGTTTAATGCCGGTGCTCACCAAGAACACGCCGGAATCGCCAGGTTCCTGACGCGGGAGGATGCGGGGCCAGAGCCAACCTCACTAGAATGGCAGAAATCCTTTTCCTTTCGGAAAGAAAAAAATTCACCAAGGTTGCTTTACAAGCTTTTGAAGAGGGGAGCACAGCGGATGAAAGTACTCCAGAAAACATCCCACGGACGCGGGACAAACACACTTCCTGACGCGGCTCCTGACGTGAACCGACTGAACCTGCGGCTGGGAACTGTCCACACTGGGAGGACCAACAACCCCTGGAGAAGCTAGTGAAATGAGCAGGATCCAAGAGGCTCCTGGGTGACCGTGCCCAATCCTTCCTTTGCCGTCCCCCCACTGTCTCCAGGACCCCCAAGCAGGCGGAACTCATCACAGCCGGGATCGACTCCACCAGGATAAAGGCGAAACAGCACTGACCATGGGCAGCCAGCGCGGGAAAAGAGAGTGGCGGCGGGCTGACGTCACTTCCGCTATGAGCCTCAGGAAGGACTGGGCTTCTGGGATCCAATTTCAGCCACTTAGGACCAGGTTGTTAGAAATCCTTGTTCCCTGGTGCTTAAAGAAATAGCACTTGAACATAAATTTAATTTCCTCAGCAAGCCCATTTTACTTTCGGCAGAACAGGTACACTCACCAGCAGTTTTGCCACTGGAGTACACTAAACAAAGGAAACAGGGTCATTTATAACCTGACGTGTCCACCCTACTGCAGTGTCCGGTTTCCATTGGCTGGAACGGAACATCACATTCTGTATTTGACCCGGTTAGCTACCAAGTCAGAACTTTTTAAAAGAGGCAAAGGCAGAGGAGAACAAACAAAGGAGGAAGTAACTTGTGGAATGCTGAGAAACATAAAAACACCTTCAAATAAGGAAGAGGAACAGGCTGTGATCTAATGTTTGCTTGGACCAGTATAAGCATGCCAGGGCAAATATTTAGGTTACATTGTGAGAGCTAAAGAACATAAAGCACATTGATTTCTTTATTACAGCTAACAGATACTTAAGAATGTTAGCACAGGTCTTTGAATGCATTTCACTTCTAAGAGAAGTTACTATTTGTTTCTAATTAGATGGAGAGGAAAGTCTCTTTGAAGAGGAAACTCTACTTTACTTTTTACAGGGTCGAACACAGAAATTCTAGTTTCCTCCTGGGTGGGTGTGGACAGGGCCTGGGTTGGCTCAGAGAGTGGGATGCAGAAACAGGTTCAGAGAAAAGGTGAGGTTACAACCGCACCTCTGGATGCAACTGTGGGTAGAGGGTTGGGGCCCGCACTCGGAGGCGGCTTAGAGGTTGGACCTGGCCTAGCTCCTGCTACAGGTGGACGGATGGGCTGGAAAGGCTGGGATAGGGGATGGGACACACCCCAGGGGATGCTCCTCCAAAGCTTTTCCCCAGTGGGTGCAGTTTCACTCTTGTTGCCTAGGCCCGCGCCTGGCACGACCCTGTCTCTATTAAAATATATATATACATGTATATAGTCAGGCATGGTGACTCATGCCTGTAAAAAATAAAATAAAATAAAATATATGTGTGTGTGTGTATCTATATAAAATTTTTCGGATGCCTCTCCTCATGTTCCTAGAGCCTTTCCATGATTTTTCCATATTGATAAAGCTGCCGGTGAATGGCATGGTCTATATCTTCCATTCAGTCAGGCTTTCTGTAGGCCTTTGTTTCCTCATTCTTTAGTTCTTAGAACCTGCTGATTCCATTGCGTTTTCCCTTTTTTTTTTCCTTTGAGACGGAATCTCACTCTGTCACTTAGAGAAGAGAGACAGACCCTCTTATATTGTTTTATATTGTTTTATACTCAGAAAAAGAAAGAAAAGCAAAACTAAAGGCAGGTAGCCCAGCACCTAGGAACCAGACCTGAAACCAGGCCTGGGCCTGCCAGACCTAAGCCTGGTAGTTAAAGATCGACCCCTGGCCTAACTGGTTATGTTATCTATAGATTCCACACATTGTATGGAAAGGCGTTGTTAAAACTTCCCGGTCTGTTCTATTTCACTCTGACCATGGGTGCATACAGCCACTATCACATACCCACTCCTTGCTCAATCAATCACGACCCTCTCACGTGGACCCCCTTAGAGTTGTGAGCCCTTAAAAGGGACAGGAATTGCTCATTCAGGGAGCTCAGCTCTTGAGACAGGAGTCCTGCCAATGCTCCCAGCTAAATAAACCTCTTCCTCCTTTAACTCGGTGTCTGAGGAGTTTTGTCTGCACCTTGTCCTGCTACATTTCTTGGTTCCCTGACCGGGAAGTGCGGTGATTGGTGGATGGTCGAGGCAGCTTCTTAGGTGGCTTAAGGCTGCCCTGTGGAACATCCCTGCAGGGGACTCCGACCAGCCCGAGTGACGCGGATCCTGAGAGCACTCCCAGGTAGGCATTTGCCCTGGTGGGACGCCTTGCCAGAGCAGTGTGTGGCAGGCCCCCATGGAGGATCAATGCAGTGGCTGAACACCAGGAAGGAATGGGCACCTAGAGTCTTGACATCTAAAACTTGATAAGACTAGTCTTTGGAACTTGCCCACTCCGTTTTAGTGGAAGCATGGCCTGATCACCCATGGTGTGCCTTTATCTGTACTTTGGTTTTGGTTTTGGTTTTGATTTTGACTTTGTTTGAATTGCTTGACAGGAGCAGTCTTGGGAACATGCCCACTCCATTTGAGTGGAAGCATGGCCTCATCACCCACGGCATGCCTTTATTGGCGCTTTAGTTTTCGTTTTGACTTGGTTTGAATTGCTTGACAGGACTGGTCTTGGGAACTTGTCTACTCCATTTGAGGGGAAGCATGGCCTGATCACCCATGGTGTGCCTGTACTGGCACTTTGGTTTTTGTTTTTGACTTGACTTGGATTGCTTGATACTTTGGTTTTTGTTTTGACCTGGCTTGGATTTCTGGATACTCTGATTTTGGTTTTGATTTTGGTTTAGTGTAAACTACAAAAGTGTGTGTGTGCCCTTTTTACCCATTCTTTGTTTTGTGGTGTGCGTGTGGTGTGAGCGTGGTGTTTTGTCTTGAGGAAACATGGGTGAGGCAAAAGTAAGCCCACCCCACAAGGAACGATGTTGAAAAATTAAAAAAAAAAAACACAAGATTTAAAGGAGACTATGGAGTACTATGACACCAGGAAAACTTAAAACTTTGTGTAAGATAGACTGGCCAGCATTAGAAGTAGGTTGACCATTAGAAGGAAGCCTGGACAGGTCCCTTGTTTCAAAGGCATGGCACAAGGTAACCTGTAAGCCAGGGCACACAGACCAGCTCCCATACATAGACACTTGGTTACAGCTGGTTTTAGAGCCCCTTCCCCCAACACACAGTGGTTGAGAGAAAAGCAGCATAAGCGGCTATCAGATGCAAGGAAAGACCAGCAGAGAGAGAGAAAGGAAAGAGACAGAGAGGAAAAGAGGCAAAGAGAGAGAGAAAGAGACAGAGAGGAAGAGACAGACAAAGAGGGAGTCAAGGAGAGAGAGAGAGAGAAAGAAAGAGAGAGGCAGATAGAGAGAGGAAGAGAGAGAGGCAAAAGGAAAGTCAAAGACAGAGAGACAAAATCCAAGAGAGAAAAAAAGAGAGAAAGAGATAGACAAGTAGTTAAGAAAAAAAAGCCATCTATACAAATTCTAAGTTAATTTGGACAAAACAAGGTCTTACTAATAGCAAAGGATAATTAAAATCCCAAACTTACAAGGTTTTCAACAAAAGTAAAGTTTGCTAAAAGTTAACAGGGTAACATGTATTATGGTAACTTCTATACTTGTGGCCTTAGACAGTCTAGTCCACAGACATAAAAAAAAAAAGGTTCACTTTGGAAGAGAATGGTTATCATCTTCAAAAAAAAAAGAGTTATAGAAAAAGTGTGTTAAAAAAGAAGTTATGCAAGACATGTTGTATAATTTAAAAGTAATTAGTCCTCCTAAATGTAAGGCTATTGAAGAGACAGTTTATGTGCAAGGTGTATAAGGAAAGTAAAGTATACCTTTGGTAAAAGGATTATAAGGAGGCATAAGAATGTGGATTTTTACCTACATTAAAAGGTTAAAAATATGTATATTTTGATTTAAGGGTTTAAGCAAGTTTTGAAACGTTAATTGGGTGTAAATTCTGTATGTAAACATATTAGCTAAAATTAAAGAGGTATCATCCAGTTTTTCTGTAAACAGGACATTAAAATAAAAGCATAACAGGTTTTTCTTAAAGCACCAACCTGCTCTTTAGCAAAAATTTTAAAAGGTTAAAACGAGTCTATAAAATCTTACCTTATGGTCAAACATTAAAAATTAGATAAGTATGTCTACAAATTTTTATTAAAGTTAAGTTTAACATTAATAACACACTAATATAAAGATAAAATTTAGCTTATCTGGTATAAAAATCATACAAAAAGCATTATTAAATATAAAATGGTGTTTAGCTTTCTTTGGTCTAAAAACTAATAAAAATAGGTGCTAAAGGAAATTTCTCAGTAAAAAGGCACTAAAGACTATAAAGTCCACTGCCAAGGTCCCCACATTTAAAACAAAAGGCCAATTTCTTAGAAATTATATACTTGATTTATCTTCCACTTTCCTTTCCCTCAAAACTAAAAGTCTTTTAGCACATGTACCACCCCTGGAATTTCCGGTAAACCAGCACCAGCCTGAAGATCATGTTCTCATTGAAAGGTGGAAAGAAGAAAACCTCAAGCCAGACTGGGAAGGACCCTACCTTGTGCTGCTAACCACCAAGACTACTGTTTGTACAGCAGAAAAGGATGGACTCATCACATCTGAGACAAGAAAGTGCCACCCCCTCCAGAGTCATGGGCCATAATCCCAGAGGAAAACCCTACCAAACTAAAGCTAAGAAAAATTTAACTTTTTCATCTATTCTATTATTCTTTCTTCTTTCTGCGCTCTATTGCTGACCATCTAGTTATTAACATAACCAAGTCAATTTCACCTCAAACTATTGCATTTAATGCTTGCCTTGTTATACCCTGTGGGGACTTGCCAAGTCAAAGACAGCTCTCTATTTCAGAAAAGTATTTCTGTCCCTCCTGACTCTCCTCAGACTGGGCATTAGTAAACTAGGACCATTTAATCCGGGGAGATTTCAATAAAGACCCCAGTGACAACCAAGAGTCTTGCCCCCACGATGTAGTGCTTTCATGCCATAGTTGGTCCAACGTTCTGTGGACCACTAAAGAGCAAGGATGGACTGCCCCAACCGGTTTTTGTAATTTCCTAAAAACATACAGTCATTTTACTAGAGGATCATAGAAGTTAAAGACTTAAAACAAACTTTAGCAATTAAGACAGGATACCAAGATGTAAATGCCTGGTTAAAATGGATCAAATATTCCATCTGCATGTTAAACAAAAGCAATTGTTATGCTTGTGCACATGGCAGACCAGAGGCCCAAATTGTCCCTCTTCCACTAAGGTGGTCCTCCAGTCGACCAGGCATAGGATGTATGGTAGCTCTTTTCCAGGATTCTACAGCCTGGAGTAATAAGTCATGCCAAGCTCTCTCTGCTATATCCCGAAGTCTGGCACCCTGCGGATCAGCCCCCGAGAGACATCCAGCTTCCGTCTCCCAACACTAAGTTCACTTCCTGTCTGAGAGGGAGGAAATTTAGCATTCCTTGGAGACCTGAAGGGATGCAATGAGCTTAAGAATTTTCAAGAGCTTATCAATCAGTCAGCCCTTGTTCATCCCCGAGCAGATGTGTGGTGGTATTGTGGTGGACCTATACTGGGCACTCTGCCAAATAACTAGAGTGGCACTTGTGCTTTAGTCCATTTGGCTATCCCTTTCACCCTGGCATTTCATCAACCAGAGGGAGAAAAATAAGATATCCTAAAGTAAGAGAAGCCCCTTATGGGTCTTTCAACTATCACATCTATTTAGATGCAATTGGAGGCCTGCAAGGAATACCAGATCAATTTAAATCTTGAAATCAAATAGCTAGAGGATTTAAGTCAATATTTTAGTGGGTGACAGTTAATAAAAATGTAGATTAAATACTGGCTGGGTGAAGTGGCTCACGCCTGTAATCCCAGCACTTTGGGAGACTGAGGTGGGTGGATCACGAGGTCAGGAGTTCAAGACCAGCCTGACCAAGATGGTGAAACTCCATCTCTACTAAAAATACAAAAAATTAGCCAGGTGCGGTGGCAGGTGCCTGTAGTCCCAGCTACTCAGGAGGCTGAGGAAGGAGAATCATTTGAACCCAGAGGGTGAAGGTTGCAGTGAGCTGAGATCGTGCCACTGCACTCCAGCCTGGGTAACAGAGTGAAACTCCATCTAAGAAAAAAATGTAGATTAAATAAACTACATCTATTACAACCAACAGCAATGGACTTTTCATGAGTTAAAAGAAAAACTCAGGTTGGCCCCAGCCCTGGGGCTACCTGACCTGACAAAACTTTTTACACAGTATGAGTCAAAAAAATAATAATAATGGCAGTTGGAGTTTTAACCCAGACTGTGGGGCCCTGGCCAAGGCCAGTGGCCTATCTCTCAAAACAACTAGATGGGGTTTCCAAAGGCTGGCCCCCATGTCTAAAGGCCCTGGCAGCAACAGCCCTGTTAGCACAAGAAGCAGATAAGCTAACTCTTAGGCAAAACCTAAACATAAAATCCCCCCATGCTGTGGTGACTTTAATGAATACCAAAGGACATCATTAGCTAATGGATGCTAGACTAACTAGATACCAAAGCTTGCTCTGTGAAAATCCCCGCATAACCATTGAAGTTTACAACACCCCAAACCCTGCCATCTTGCTCCTGGTATCAGAGAGCCCAGCTGAACATAACTGTGTAGAGGTATTGGACTCAGTTTATTCTAGTGGGCGCAACCTCTGAGACCATCCTTAAACATCAGTAGACTGGGAGCTGTACGTGGATGGGAGCAGCTTCACCAACCCTTGCAAAGTGACTCTGAAGAAGACAACAAGTGTTTCTCCAGTCACACCCGGAAGCTGACTGGTCCACGCACAGCTGAAGCATGAGAAAACTCACTGTGGGACTCATTTTCCTTAAATTTTGGACTTGTACAGTAAAGATTTCAACTGACCTTCCTCAGACTGAGGACTGTTCCCAGTGTATACGTCAAGTCACTAAAGTAGGACAAAAGATTGCTACATTCCTATTATTTTATGGTTATTATAACCATACTCAAACTCTAAAAAAGAACTTGTTTGTATAATGTTATTCTATGCAAGGTATGTAGCCCAGGAAATGACCAACCTGATGTGTGTTATGACCCATCTGAGCCTCCCATGACCACAGTTTTTAAAATAAGATTAAGAACTGAGGACTGGTGGGTGCTCATAAATGATATGAGTAAAGTGTTAGCCAAAAAAAAAAAAGAGGTGCCTGAACAACTCACCTTGAAATTCGATGCCTGTGCTCTCATTAATAGTAATAAGTTAAAAATAGGATGCGGTTATCTTAATTAAGAAAGAGGCTATATCACAGAAAATAAGTACATTTATCATAAATTAAGACTGTAAAAATAAATGTAGATACTGGTCTTGTGTCATTTAGGTTACTCGGATAAAAAAATGAAAAAAATCCAGTCCACCTTCAGCAAGGGAAAATTGGCCATTCCTGTACCAGTGGTCCGTGTAACCCCCTATAACTAGTAATAACCAACCCCCTTATTCCTCGCTAGAAAAAAGGGGAATGTGTAACCCTAGAAATTGATGGAGTTGTACTGGATCTTCAAGTAAATATCGTGGTTTGAGGAAAAGTTTATAAACCCTCTACTGAGCCAGTATTTCAAACCTTCTATGATGAACTGAACGTGCCAGTACCAGAAATTCCAGGAAAAACAAGAAATTTGTTTTTGCAATTAGCCGAGCATATAGCCCAGTGTCTCAAAGTCCCTTCATGTTATGTATCAGCACAAGTGTACTATATGAATCATTATCAATCTATTGCACAGGAAGACATAAGTAGTGAAAAGAAGAGTGAGAACTCCCACTAATAAAAAGAGAGAGTCTCAAAGCAGGGAAATGAGAGAAGAGAGACAGACCCTCTCATATTGGTTTATGTTGTTTTATACTCAGAAAAAGAAAGAAAAGCAAAACTAAAGGCAGGTAGCCCAGTGCCTAGGAACCAGACCCAAAACCAGGCTTAAGCCTGGTAGTTAAAGATCGACCCTTGACCTAAACAGTTATGTTATCTATAGATTCCAGACATTGTATGGAAAGGCATTGTAAAACTTCCCGGTCTGTTCTGTTTCACTCTGACCACCGGTGCATGCAGCCCCTGTCATGTACCCCCTGCTTGCTTAATCGATCACGACCTTCTCACATGGGCCCCCTTAGAGTTGTGAGCCCTTAAAAGGGACAGGAATTGCTCACTCGGGGGGGGGTCGGCTCTTGAGACAGGAGTCCTGCCAATGTTCCCGCTGAATACACCTCTTCCTTCTTTAGCTCGGTGTCTGAGGAGTTTTGTCTGTGACTTGTCCTGCTACATCACCAGGGCTGGAGTGCAGTGGCATGATCTCAGCTCACTGCAACCTCCGCCTCCCGGGTGCAAGCGATTCTCCTGCCTCAGCCTCCCAAGTAGCTGGGATTACAGGTGGCCACCACTAAGCCCAGATAATTTTTTTATATTTTTAATAGAGATGGGGTTTCACCATGTTGGCCAGGCTGGTCTCAAACTCCTGACCTTGTGATTTGCCCATCTCAGCCTTCCAAAGTGCTGGAATTATATATATTCCTGTAGGAGATAGAAGCTTCAAAAAATAAAAACCTACAGCCAAGCCAATAAAATGGAGAGCATATCTCACCACAACTGCAAAGACAACTATGCTGACATTACTACTTTTAATTGGTGTTGTGCTGGAGGTTAAAATCAATCTAGTAAAGCAAGAAAATATATATTTATATTGCCTAATGACTGAAGGGGAAAAATAAGTATTACTAACAGCTTATCTGATTGCCTATGTGGAAAGGGAAAATAATCATATTAAGTACTTTGGACTGAACAATGACCCCAAAATTCATTTGTTGAAGCCCCAAACCCCAATGTGAGTGTATGTGAAAATAAGATCTTTAGGAAGTATCATTAAATGAAGTCGAGGGACACAAGGGGCTGTGGGGAGGGACAGGGAGAGTGAGAGCACGACCTGTTTCTTGGTCTCCATCATGTAAAGACATGAGGAATTAGGCATTTACATGTCAGGAAGAGAGCTCTCACCAGAAGTGGGCCATGCTGGCACTCTGATCTCAGATTTCCAGCTTCCAGAAACATGCGAATATCAATGTTAAAAACAAGTAGTTTAGACAATTCCTCTTCAAAGAGTCATTTTGTTACAAAGTGTTCTGCAAGAGGTCTTTACTTCCTTGTACTGTCTGTCCTGAAGTGTTATTTCCCTGTTGTTTAAATTAACCTTGCCCACCAATCTATCAGCCCCTCCCATCCTGCTGTGCTCAGGCATGCCCACCAAGAAGTCGCCCCCTCCCTGCTATAACAGCCTTCCCTGCCAGAACTGTTCTTCCCTGCGCTCTTCAAATTAGCTAACTGCATTCAGTTTAGACTGTGTGGTTCAACCCCAACAAATAGGGGAATGACACATCAACTAAGGCCAAGTGCATTAGGGATTAAAAACCCCTGCTGTCTTTTGTCTGATGTGCTCTTGCCATTGCTTCATCCACGAGACGCATGCTTCTGTAGAAGTAAATTTGACTCTCTGAGAAAATTTATGTTCAACTGCTATTTCTTTTGGAGCACAAATAATATGTGTCTAACAATTTGGTGGCTCATACAAGGACCCTATTCTCTTCCCGGAGGGGTTCCAGTCCTCTCCTGTGAGGACACATGCCCCACTGCCTCATTGCAGTGGCCTCAGGGGTAAGGAATGGAGACCCACCTGGTGTGATGAATAAACCCGGACTCTCAGTAACATGGGAAGAAAAGACCTATAAATACTGCGGTGACCAGATAACTGTGTCCACAGACCAAGGTAAGAAATGCTGCAGGAGCTGGCAAAGTATTTCCTAGGTGGTCATGACCAAGCTAAGAAAAACCACAGGGGCAGTGAAATATTCCTTGGTCAGGACATAACAAGGCATGAAAAACTGCGGGGGTGGTGAAGTATTCCTTGGAAGGGGTATCTTGGAAGTTAAAAGTGTATGAATGAGATGCACGATTGCATGTGAAATGAGTATTAAGTCGAGATCTGCAGTTCTGTGGTCACCTCATATGGCTTAGGGTGACCCTCCTGTAAAGGAGACCAGGATGGGGGTTTATACCAACCCACCAATGCCAAGAGGGACCTAACATGGCTAGAGAAGTATGAAGTGAAAGAAGAGGCAAAAAATTCCCAGTAGGGGGGATTGAGCCTCACAGAAACCTCCAGTAGTAAGGAAGGCAAGAAATTTCCAGTAGAGGAAATTGAGCCTCACCCGAAACTGCAAGAAATTTCCAGTAGGGGAAATTGAGCCTCACCCCAAATTGCAAGAAATTTCCAGTAAGGGAAATTGAGACTCACCCCAAAAGGCAAGAAATCTCCAGTAGGGGAGACTGAGCCTCACCCTAAAACCATCAAGATGGGAAATACCCCAAGCAAGGTAAAAAAAAAAGGATAAAGCTAGCAAAAATAATATTAACCTGATAGTCCCCAGGCCTAATGTTAAAATATTAGAAGAATAATGAAAAGACCTTAGAGAAATGATAATTAAAAGAATTCGAGAATCTGTACCCTATATCCAAAACATTACAAAAGCTTTCAATACACAACAAGAAAAAAATAAATGACCTATAAAATTCCTAAAAAGACTCAAAGAGCAAATGGAGAAATATGCAAGTCTAGAATTAGAAGACCCCCTCAGATGAGGGATGTTAAAGCTTATTTTGTAACTAATAGTCGGCCAGATATTAACAAAATATTACAAAAAATAGAGAACTGGAAATATAGACCTATAGAAGAGCTTCTTTAAAAAGCCCAAAAAACACCAGTGCAGTGGCTCATGCCTGAAATCTCAGCATTTTGGGAGGCCAAGGCAGGCAGATCACCTGAGGTCAGGAGTTCAAGAGCAGCCTAACCAAAATGGAGAAATCCCATCTCTACTAAAGATACAAAATTAGCCAGGCATGGTGGCACTTGCCTGTAATCCCAGCTACTTGGGAGGCTGAGGCAGGAGAATCACTTGAACCCAGGAGGCACAAGTTGCAGTGAGCAGAGATCATGCCATTGCACTCCAGCCCAGGCAACGAGCGAAACTCTGTCTCAAAAAAAAAAAAAAAAAAAAATCCCAAAGAGTATATGTAAGAAGAGAAAAAGAAAAACAAAAGCAAAAGGCAAAAATCTTTCTGTCTACCATACAACAAAGTACCAAGGGAGCCAGACATATAAAAAATCTAGACCTCCACTGTCCAGGTGATATAAAATGTATAAAAGAGTAAAGCCAGGAGACTCAAAGGAAGAAAAAAAAACAGAAAAAATGTTTCAAGTGTGGAAAATTAGGTGACTTTAAAAGACAATGTCCCAAGTGAGAAGGAGGAAGAGACTGAGTGTAAGGGAGAGAGTGCTGAGACAAGCTTGGTCGGGGAAACCCTAACCCAGTAGCAGTAGAGGAATTAAAGACACACACACAGAAATATAGAGGTGTGAAGTGAGAAATCAGGGGTCTCACAGCCTTCAGAGCTGAGAGCCCTGAACAGAGATTTACCCACATATTTATTAACAGCAAACCAGTCATTAGCATTGTTTCTATAGATGTTAAATTAACTAAAAGTATCCCTTATGGGAAATGAAGGGATGGGCCGAATTAAAGGAATAGGTTGGGCTAGTTAACTGCAGCAGAAGCATGTCCTTAAGGCACAGATCCCTCATGCTATTGTTTGTGGCTTAAGAATGCCTTTAAGCAGTTTTCCACCCTGGGCTGGCCAGGTGTTCCTTGCCCTCATTCCGGTAAACCCACATAATGGCATTAGGGCCATGATGAACATGTTACAGTGCTGCAGAGAATTTTTTATAGCCAGTTTTGGAGCCAGTTTATGGCCAGATTTTGGGAGGCCTGCTCCCAACATGTCCCACTTCTTTGATTTGCAAATCAATAAAAGCAAAGGGAGTTTTGTCACAGTGAGCTACTTCTTGTAGGAGTCAGGATCCACATCTGCAGACTATACAAAGACAAACAACATGAATTAAAAGCACAATCATCATTGAAATTACAGAGCTTCTAAGTGTTTTTATCCATTTTAATGGGTTACTGGCTGCTAATTTGTCTGCAGCTCCTTTAAGCACCCCAGTTCCTGGCATTAAGGTCAGGTGTGCCTGGGATGCTTTAAATATTTGTTCTTTTAATTTTGCAATATCCAAAAACAAGTTTGTAGAGTGTCCTTTTAGATGCTTTTTTATTTGTGATCTTATTAAGAGTTATTAATACTTTCCACAAATCCTTAATGTTCAGCTCCTACAACTTGCCATATCATTTGAGGTTGAGGTGCCACTATACCGCTATGGTTGCAGATAATAGGAACTCTTGTCATACTTCTTATCATTTCTACCATCTGACCATTTTGTTCAGACCAGCTGAACATAGTGTGGCTGGGGCACACAGACTGAGAGGTGCAATTCAAGCTAAACATCCCCTTAGGGGACAAATCAATAACGATTCCATAGGAATCATTGTGTAGCACCTCTGCCTGTTCTGCAATGCAATTTTCCTAAACAAGTACATTCATTTTTTCTAACTGGGTCCAATCCTGTTTACAAATAGGTTTTTGAGGGCGGTATGCCTCAATTATAGGAGCAGATTTATTATGGTAAATACTGAGATCAGAAAGCATACGTAACTGGGTCATAGAGTGATTTCATCCAGGCATTATTGCCAGCCAAGATTGATCAATATGCCCAATAATTATCATTGTTCTCTGCATCAGCTCTTATTGAAGGAATACTCACGGCAGTGGTGATAACCGCTATCATAGCTACCATTAAATTATTCATTGTGACTGGTTGTCCCACTCTCCTCAGGTTTTCTTCCACCATCTGTGATAGCTTCTTGATCTGTCCCCAGGTGGGTGGCTGTGTATGATGGGTGTTGCTCGTGACAGTTGGGGTCCTCCTCAGCAACAGTCTTGACATGGCTGCAACTGGGGGGTCCTTGGGATTCTCTCAGAGTCTCTTCCTCAGCATCTGCATCTGGCTCATGATAAGATTTCAGGTGTCTTGACGGTATCCAAATTGGCTGTTGATTTTGGCCTGGAGAAACACAAGAATAACCTCTACCCTAAGTTATTATTTTACCTATTTCCCATCTTTTTGTTATTGGATCTCTCCACCAAATCAGTTGTTCTCTTTCTGTCTTTGCAGCTGGTTTCTGTAGATGCTGTGCAGCTGCTGATAACATCTGGCCTTTGGGCAGGTTCAAAAAATTTAATGTTAATAATGCTAGATTCAGGTGTATCTGCATACACCTGCATACAGGTTCCATATTCTCTGTCTCCCCTTTTCTGCTTTTGCAACTGCTGTTTTAGGGAGAGATTCATTCTTTCCACTATGGCTTGTCCTTGAGAATTGTATGGGATACCAGTAATGTGTTTAATACTCCACATAGAGAAAAATATAGCTAGAGATTGACTAGTATAGCCTGGGGCATTATCTGTTTTAATAGAAGCTGGAATGCCCATCACCACAAAACACTGCAAAAGATGATGTTTCAGACAGGCCAAAGACTCTCCTGATTGGCAGGTAGCCCAGATAAAGTGAGAAAAGTGGTCCACACATACACGTATATAAGCTAGTCTCCCAAACGAAGGAACATGTATGACATCCATTTGCCAAAGAGAGTCAGGTTCCAATCTTCAAGGATTAACTTCTCCTGTAAAAGATGAGGAATGTACCATTTGGCAAGTTGGGCATCACTGGATAATATTTTTAGCTTCATTCCAGGTAATGCTGTATCTGCGTTTGAGACCAGAGGCATTAACATGGGTTAAATTGTGAAAATGTCTAGCATTAGATATTGCATTAGCAACTAGGCGATCACCCATTTGATTCCCTTCAGTCAAAGGTCCTGGAAGAGGTGTATGAGCCCTAATGTGACTGATGTAAAAAGGGTGCATTCTACTTCTAACTGCTGTTTGCAATTGGGTAAATAAAGTCATCAGTTGTTCATCTGTATGAAATCATAACTGAGCATTTTCAATTAACTGTACGGAATGAACCACTATGAAGAATCAGAAATCATATTAATAGGCATATCAAAAGCAGTCAATATCTCAATTACTGCTAGAAGCTCCGCTTTTTGAGCTGAAGTATAGAACGTCTGGAAAACTTCACTTTTTGAGCCAAAATAAGAAGCTTTACCATTACTAGACCAATCTGTAATAACATTCTCAGCACCTTCAATTGGTTTAAATTTAGTTATTTTGGGGAGAATCCAATTAGTTAATTTCAAAAACTGAAACAGCTTCATTTTAGGAAAATGATTATCAAGAATACCAACAAAGTCAGCTAAAGGGGTTTGACAAGTAAGACTATTTATAAAACCTTGCTGTATTTGTGCCTTCATGAGAGGGACAATAATTTTTCCAGGATCATATCCATGTAATTTAACAATCCAAGTTCTCCCAATCCCTATCATAATAGCGATTTGATCTAAATAAGGAGTTAGAGTCCACGAATTAGTATGTAGAAGAAAAAGCCACTCTACTAAGTCCTGTTCTTGGACAATAACACCAGTAAGTGAATGCTGAATTGAAAAAATTAGCAAATCTAGGTCTTCTCTGGATCTATTCTATTTATTTGAGCTTTATGGACTTGCTTCTCAATCTGCTGTAACTCTACCTCAGCCTCCTTTGTTAATTGCCAAGGGCTAGTGAGACTAGGATTTCCTCTAAGGATAGAAAACAGATTACTCATGGCATAGGTAGGAATGCCTAGAGCAGGTCATATCCAACTAATGTCCCCTAGTAATTTTCAAAAGTCATCTAATGTTTTTAATTGATCCCTACATATGGTTACTTTCTGTGGCACAATGGTAGTGTCATTTACTAAGGTCCCCAAGTAGGAGTAAGGAGTAGTAGTAGTCTGAATTTTGTCAGGAGCTATAATTAAACCAGCACAAGAAATTGAATTTTGCAAGTGATCATAACATCGGAGTAATATTTCTCGAATGGGGGCAGCACAAAGTATATCATCCACATAATGAATAATGTAACACCAAAAATTTTTTACGAGTAGGTTCAATTGCTTGCCCCACATACGTCTGGCAAATTGTTGGACTGTTTAACATGCCCTGTGGCAACACTTTCCAATGATAACACTTAGCAGGCTGCAGGTTGTTTACTGCAGGAATTGTAAATGCAAACCCTTCACAGTCTTGCTCAGCTAAAGGGATAGTAAAGAAACAGTCTTTTAAATCTATGACTATTAAAGGCCAATTTTTTGGAATTATAGCAGGAGAAGGCAATCCTGGCTGTAATGCTCCCATAGGTTGTATAACTGAATTGATAGATCTTAAGTCAGTTAACATTCTCCATTTACCTGATTTTTTCTTAATTAAGAAAACTGGAGAATTCCAAGGGGAAAATGTTGGAGCTATGTGCCTATTTTCTAATTGTTCAGTAACTAATTTCTCTAAAGCCTCCAGTTTCTCTTTACTTAGTGGCCATTGTTCTATCCAAATTGGCTTATCTGTTAACCATTTTAAAGGTATAGCTTCTGGAGTCTTAACAATGGCTGCCATCAAAAATGATATCCTAATCTTTGGTGGGAACTTTGTCTTTCCACTTGAAGTGGCTTTTTCAAACTTTGCAAATTTTTTTCTAGTCCCATACCAGGGACATACCCAATTTCATGCATCATATGTTGATTTTGAGGGCTATATAATTGTTCTGGAATTAGAACTTGTGCTCCCCATTGTTGTAATAAATCTCTTCCCCATACATTTATAGGTACATAAGTTATAATTGGTTGAATAGTCCCAGGTTGTCCATCGGGCCCTTCACAATGCAAAATATAACTATTTTGATATACTTCAGGGTCTTTACCAACTCCAACTATGTTAAATTGAGCAGGTTGAATTGGCCACGTGGATGGCCAGTGCTGTAGAGAAATATTGAAATGTCAGCTCCTGTGTCTACCAAACCTTTAAATTTCTTTCCCTGAATAGTTATTTCACAGGCAGGAAGTTTATCAGTAATTTGATTTACCCAATAAGCTGCTTTGCCTTGTTTATTTGTGCTTCCAAATCCTCCTGTTCACTTAATTGCACTTTTCCCCATTCCCACATGTGGCACAATCAGGGGCTGTGCTATGCACTCTCCTGGCTCTGCTTTATAGGGAACAGAAGTAGATATAACAATTTGAATTTCCCCATTGTAATCTGAATCAATGACTCCTGTATGTATTTGTACACCTTTTAAACTTAAACTAGGCCTTCCTAAAAGTAATCCTATTGTCCCTGTTGGCAAGGGTCCACAGACTCCTTTTGGGACCTTTTGCAAGTGTTCCCCAGGCAGAAGGCTTACAGCTTTTGTGCAGCATAAATCTACTGCAGCACTACCAGCTGTGGTGGGGGACAGACATCATATGGGGGTGAGGGAATGGCCTGAGTTAGAAATGCCCTGCTTTAGAATGGGGCCCAGGACAGGCCCTTCATGGTGTTTCCTGAAATCGGGTTACCATCTTTATCAAACATAGAGTGACATTGATTAGCCCAATGTTTTCCTTTTTTACATTTTGGACATATTTCAGGATCAGCAGTTTTCTTTTTTCCCCTCTCTGGCAGGCTGACTCGCTGATTTTTTTTACATTCTTTTTTAGTATGACCATGCTTCCCACAGTTAAAACAAGCTCTAGGAAATGGAATATTTCCTTTATCCACTCTCAGTCCTGCCATTGCCTGTGCCAACGAAGTAGCTTTATGTAGATTACATCCAATACCATTGCAAGCCTTGATATAATCAACTAAATGTGCTTTCCTGAATTTAAAAGGAAAAGGCTCAAATGTAGCTATAATATTTCTGTGTTGATCTGGGGGGTGTATTCTAACAGGGAACTGCCAAGCCTCTAAATCACCCCTCATCTAGCTTGCTGAATTCCTGCCTGAGCTCAAACAGTCACTGGGGCAACTAATTTTCACCCAGTGTCCTCCAGAAAAGAAAGATCTGGAGGGTCTTTTTCTTCAAAATAATAATGAGGGGGTGCAGAAGGGTAGAGATGAACCTCTCCCTCCTTTGCCACTTTAGCTTTAGCTGGCAAATAAACCTGCTCTGTAACCTCTTCTGTTACTTCGTTATACTCTAGTTCCTCCTCATCATCAGTGTGAAAAAGCTCCAAGGTGAAATGAACCAGACCCCACACCTGTCCCATTGTTACCCTGATGCTTCCAAGCTCCCCTTCTTACTCACCATGGGGATTGCTTCAAGAGTGCTCGGGTGTCCTCCAGCTAGTTTTCCATTCCAACTATTGCTCTGGTGACGCTTCGACCTGGATTCAAGCCCCCACGATGGACGCCACTTGCCGAAACCAGCTCAGTCAGGGAGACCCTAACCCAGTGGTTCTAGAGGAATTAAAGACACACACACAGAAATATAGAGGTGTGAAGTGGGAAATCAAGGGTCTCACAGCCTTCAGAGCTGAGAGCCCTGAACAGAGATTTACCCACGTATTTATTAACAGCAAAGCAGTCATTAGTATTTTCTGTATACATGTCAAATTAACTAAAAGTATCCCTTATGGGAAATGAAGGGATGGGCCGAATTAAAGGAATAGGTTGGGCTAGTTAATTGCAGCAGAAGCATGTCCTTAAGGCACAGATCGCTCATGCTATTGTTTGTGGCTTAAGAATGCCTTTAAGTGGTTTTCCACCCTGGGCTGGCCAGGTGTTCCTTGCCCTCATTCCGGTAAACCCACACCCTTCCAGCATGGACATTAGGGCCATTATGAACATGTTACAGTACTGCAGAGATTTTGTTTATGGCCAGTTTGGGGGCCAGTTTATGGCCACATTTTGAGAGGCCTGCTCCCAACAGAGAGGAAACAGGGGATGACAGAGAGAGAGAGAAAAAGAGAGAGTGCAAATGAGATAGAGACAAAAAAAACACCCTGTGAGTCTAAAAATAAAAAATGTAGAGAGAAACAAAAAAATTAGAGACAGAGATAGAAGGAGAGAATGAGTGAGAAAGAGACTAAAAGAGACAGAGATCAGACAGGGACACAGAAAGTGAGACTAAGGAGAGAAATAGTGTAAAAGAGAGAGGAGGCCAGGTGTGGTGGCTCACACCTGTAATCCCAGCACTTTGGGAGGCTGAGGCAGGTGGATCAGGAGGTCAAGAGATCGAGACTATCCTGGCCAACATGGTGAAACCCTGTCTCTACTAAAAATACAAAACATTAGCTGGGTGTGGTGGCCACCACCTGTAATCTCAGCTACTTGGGAGGCTGAGGCCGGAGAATCACTTGAACCCAGGAGGTGGAGGTTGCAGTGAGCCGAGATCGCACCGTTGCACTCCAGCCTAGGCAAAAAGAGTGAAACTCCATCTCCAAAAAAAAAAAAAAAAAGGCAAAAAAAAAAGAGAGAGGAAAAGACAGGAGACAAAGAGACAAAAAGTGAGTGAGCAGGTGAGAAGAGAGTTTGAGAACTATGAGAGACAGCAACTAGTAGACAAAGGAGGCAGGAGACTGCTTGGGTGCCACAGCACCCACACCATCCTCTTGTCCCCTGTCATTTGGACCCAATCAATAGCTGACCCTTGATAGAGGAGAGCAGACCTCGCAACAGCCTGAGCCTGGGCAGCAGTGCCTCCACCATCTCCCTACTCAGCAGCCTAAGTCCCAAGATATATGTGATGCAATTCTCAGAGTCTATGGATGTGTAAAAATTTATACTCTGGCAAACAATTTACAGATAGTTGCCTAATATATACATACATACATATATATACACACACACTAACAAGCAAACTCTAAGAAAGTCACCCCTTGGAGGAAGGGAGCCAGGATTAAGGTCATTCTAAAGTGTCCAAATTGATTACACCAAAATGGCCCCAAATTTGTTGCCAAAAATACCTACTAGTAATAGTAAATCACCTTGCTCACTAGGTAGAGGCTATTCTCTTTTCAAGTGCAACCGCCAGTAATGTAGTTAAAGCATTAATTGAAAATATTTTACCCAAGTTTAGATTAATAGAAAATATTGATTCAGATAATAAGACTCATTTCACTGCACATGCCTTTAAAAAATTAGCCCAAGTACTAAACATAACATAAAAATACCATACCCCCGGCACCCACCTTCATCAGGAAGAGTATAAAAAAAAAACTCTAAAAATTCACCTAACCAAATTAGTTTTAGAGATTCGGTTACCATAGACTAAATGCCTCCCCATTGCCTTGTTAAGAGTCAGGACGGCCCCTTGGAAAGATGTTGGCTTATTCCCTTATGAAATGCTGTATGGGTTGCCTTATTTACACTCCACTGCTGATATTCCTACATTCGAAACAAACAAACAAAAAATCAGTTTTGCAAAAACTATATACTTAGTCTACCTTCCACTCTCTCTTCCCTCAGAACTAGAGGCCTTTTAGCACAGGCACCACCCCTGGAGTTCCCAGCACACCTGCATCAACGTGGAGACCACGTTTTCATTAAGAGCTAGAGGGAAGCAAAACACGAAGTGGCTTTGGGAAGGACCCTTCCTAGTTCTTCTAACCACTGAGACCACAGTTGAAACAGCAAAGAGGATGGACCCATCACACCCAGGTCAAAAAAGCACCACCCCCTCCAGAATCAGGGACAGTTATTCCAGGGCCAACCCCAAACAAGCTAAAGCTAAAACGGGTTTAAATCCTCTTATGATGCAACTCTTTTTTTTCCCCTTCTATTACTAATCCTCTCATCATTAATGTAACTAAGTCAAGTTCACCCCAAACTATTACTTTTAATGCTTGCCTTTTGATGCTCTGTGGAGATTTACCAAGCCAGAGGCAACACTCCACTTCAGAAAAGTATCTTTGTCCTTCCTAGCTCTCCTCAGACTAAAAATCTGTTAACTAGGATAAGTTAGTTTAAAAATAGTTTGACAAAGATTCCAGTATAAACTGGAATCTTGTCCTCCTAGAGCAGAGCTTCTCTGCCAATGTTGGTCCAATGGTCTATAAAATACTAAAGAACAAGGATAGATTGCCCTGACTAGTACTTGCAGTTTCTTAAAACCACATATTTATTTTACTAAAGCAGTTACCCCTCCCAATTGTCAGCTGAACCAACATGATCCAGTACAGATTACCATCTCTGCTCCCCAGAGTTCTTCCCCTTCATTAAGCCGTTTCTATAGTATAAGAGCAGAAGTATCAGGGAAGGACCCCTTAGGATCCTTTAAAATGCACTTCATTGTTTCCCCACCTCCTGCACCCCCTTCTCCCTCTCCAAAGTTCTCTGCTAATCAAATCTTTTCTCGTTATATACCCAATGATAAAACCAAAGTACCTGTTATAGAGGTTAAAAATTTAAAACAAACTATAGCAATTAAACAGGGTATCAAGACACAAATGCTTGGCTGGAATTGATTAAATATTCTGTTCACATGCTAAACAAAAGCGACAGTTACACTTGTGTGACAGGCAAGCCAGAGACCCAGATTGTCCCCTTTCCACTTGGGTGGTCCTCTCATGGACTGGGCATAAGCTGTATGGTAGCTGGGCATAAACAGTATTGTAGCTGTATGTTAGCCCCCTTCCAAAACCCCACAGCCTGGGGCGATGAGTCATGCAAAACTCTTTCACTGCTGTTCCTTGAGGTCAACAGCCCTAAGAGTCAGCCCCCAAGGGCCATCTGGCCTTCAGTCCCTAATATTAACTTCACCTCGTGCCTTTCACTGCAGGGGGAAATGTTAGCACTCCTTGGAGACTTAACAGAGTGCAGTGAAACCAAGCCTTTTCAAGAGCTTACCAATCAGTCTTTGTTCATCCCCAAGCAGTTGTGTAGTGGTATTGCAAGGGACTATTGCTGGGTACTCTGCCAGGCCATTAGAGTGGCACTTATGCTCTAGGCCTTTTCCAGGTGAAAAGGCCATCCTTTTCCCCCTCGCATTTCATCAACCAAGAAAGATAATGGTAAAACACCATAAAAACAAAAAATGCTCTCCGTGAGTCCTTTAATCCTCACGTTTATGTAAATACTATCGAGGTTCCACAAAGAGTACCAAATAAATTTAAGGCCCATAATCAAGTAGCTGCAGGGTTTGAGTCTATATTGTTCTGGTAGTTGACTATAAATAAAAATGTATGTTAAATAAATTACATCTATTACAACCAGCAACAATGTAATTATACTAAAGATGTTATTTAAAAAAAGGTCAACAATTAAGGCTCATCAGTCAAATGACTTGAGAAAATAAAATAGCATTAAATATAATACTAGCAAAAAAAAGAGGTAGAGTTTGTGTCATAATTAAAACTCAATGTTGTACTTTTATCCCTAATAGCACTGCCACCAATGAATCATAACAAAAGCACTACAAGGCCTTACTACTTTGTCCAATAAGCTAGCTAAAATTTCTAAAATAAATAATCACTTCACTAATTTATTGAAAAATGGTTTAGCAAGTTAAAAGGACTTATGTCCTAAATCCTCACTTCCCTTGCTATTATACTAAATATGATCATTCTTGGTAAGTGTTGTATTATCCCTTGCATCCATAGGCTAATTCAGAGGCTTATAAAAACAGCTCTCATTAAAACCTTCCCCAATTCTCTCCCACCCTATTCAGACAAACTTTTCCTTCTAGATAATAATTTTTAAAAAATTTGACAAATTCAAGCCACGTTAAATAAATTTAAAGAAGGAAGTGTATAAATTCAAGAGGGGTTAAATTGTTAAAAACAAGTAGTTCAAACAGTTCCTCTTCAAAGAGTTTCACTTTGTTACAAACAAGGTGTTCTTCTCCATGAGGTCTTCACTTCCTTGTTCTGTCTCTCCTGAAGTCTTATTTCCCTGGTCTAAATAATTCTTGCCTGCCAATCTATCAGCCCCTCCTGCCCTGCTGTGCTCAGGCATGCCCGCCAGGAAATCACCCCTTCCCTGCTGTAACAGCTTTACTCGCAGAAACTGTTCTTCCGTGCGCTCTTCTAATTAGCTAATTACATTTAGCTTAGACTGTGCGGCCCACCCCAACCAACAGGGGAATGAAACAGCAACTAAGGCCAACAGCGTTAGGGATTAAAAACCCTCTCCATTAAAAATGCTCTGCATTGTGTGATGTGCTCTCGCCATTCCTCCATCCACAAGATGCACCGTTCTGTAGAAGTAAATTTGCCTAGCTGAGAAAACTTATATTCAAATGCTATTTCTTCTGTGGCACTAAAAATTTGTTCCAACAATAGATTTCTGTGGTTTTAACCTCACTTATTTAAAATTAAATGGATTTGTAAGCCATTTGGTCTGTGGTATTTTGTTATGGTGTCCTGAGCTAAGGCAGATTTTGTACTGAGAAGTAGAGGTACTGCAATTAAAAACAAACAAATAAAAAAACTAAAAATGTGAAGCAGCTTTGAAACTGACAAATGAGTAAAGGCTTGAAAAGTTCTGATGTGCAAGCTGGAAATAAGGTTGATAAGGGTGATTCTGGTGAGGTGTCACTGGGGAATGAGGAACATGTTATTGGAAAATGAAGAAAAGACAACCCTTGATATGAAGTGGTGAAGAACTTGGCAGAACTGTATTCTAGCATTTTGTGGAAGGTAGAGCTTGGGAGAGATAAAATTGAGTATTTATCACTAAGATCTGTAATTAAAGTGTTAAAGGACACAGGAAGCTTCATTCTTCCTCACTGCTTAAAGGAAAATGCAAAAGAGGAGACTTGAATTGCAGAATAAATTGTTAAGGAAAAAGAAACCAGAACTTGGAGATTTGGAAAATTCTCAGTCTATTCATACTGCAAAAATTAGAAAACTTGTACTGAAGAGAATCCTGAAAGTGTGGCTAAATAATCATCTCATAAACAGACCATGAGTGGGATTCATGGGCTATATCAGCCATCTTAAGAGAAATGAGGAGAGAGACTGGATTATACTAGAAGAGACACTGCCACTTACATTGTGCCACCTAAAATAGACAGAGAAGGCAGAACAGAACAGGCAAGGCTGTCACAGTTCTTAGATTTTACAAGAAGCGGTCACAGAAATAATCAGCTGTGAAAGTGTACTGGCAGTAAAAGATGGTTTCATTCCTGCCATGCTCTGCAGGATCCCTGGGAACAGAGGAGGCTTTTGGAGGAACATCTTTTAACAACCCAACTCTGGGGCCTACATTATCTTGGCTTCTAGTAAATTTTGACATGAATGTGCCACTGGCAGCCACTAACCAACAGGGGCTGGGACCAATCCGCATGATTTATCTCATATAGAATTTGTGAATGCTATGATCCTAGGCATCTAATCAGCAAGGTGAGGCAGCCTGCAGTACTGACCTCACCATCCATGACCCTTCTTCACAGATGCCCAGACTCAGGCAACCATGAAGTTGTATTCAGAAGCTGTAGGTTTAATTTCAGACCCTCGGGATGGCATCTAAGACCAATCCATGAGCCATTACAACCCTCACAAGGCATTTAGGACAAATCTGATAATCTTTTGGTGTCACTGCCAATAATTAAAGATGGCAACCAATGAGCTAAATGGTAACACTCATACCCTTACATTCATAGGGTTTCTCCCCAGTGTGAATTCTTTTTTTTGAAATGAAGTCTCACTCTGTTGCCCAGGCTGGAGTGCAGTGGCTCAATCGATCTTGGCTCACTGCAACCTCTGCCTCCAAGGTTCAAGCGATTCTCCTGCCTCAGCGTCCTGAGTAGCTGGGACTACAGGTGCGTGCCACCATGCCTGGCAAATTTTTTGTACTTTTAGTAGAGATGGGGTTTCACCGTGTTAACCAGGATGGTCTCAGATCTCCTGACCTCGTGATCCAACCACCTCGGCCTCCCAAAGTGCTGAGATTACAGGCATGAGCCACTGCGCCCAGCCATGAATTATTTTATGTCTACCTAGGTGTGAGGAAACAATAAATGCTTTCCCACATTCTTTACATATGAAGGGTTTCTCTCCAGTATGAGTTTGCAGGTGAATATTAAGGGATGAGGAATATATAAATGCTTACCCACATATCTTGCATACAAAGGGCTTTTATCCACAATGAGTTTTCAAATGTTAAGTATGATGGGAAGAAGTAATGAAGGTTTTTCCACATCCAACACATTCATAAGGCTTCTCTCCCATCTGAATTATTGTATGTTGAGTAAGGCCTGAGGATCTAGTGAAGGCTTTTCCACATTCATTACACTGATAGGGTTTCTCTTCACTGTGGCTTCGTAAGTGTATAGCAAGGCCCGTGTACTGAGTGAAGGCTTTCCCACATTCCTTACATTCATAGGGTTTTAACCCAGTGTGAGATCTTACATGTTCAGTAAGTTGAGTTGTTCTAGTGAAGGCTTTCCCACATTCTGTATATTTGTGTGGTTTTTACTCCAGTGTGAGTTTGAATGTGATCATTAAGATATGAGGAATTTCTAAAGGAAATTCCACATTCTTTACAATCAAAGGACTTCTCCTCTTTATGAGTTTTCACATGTGCAGAAAGTTGAGAAAAATTAGTGAAGGATTTCCCATATTTCTTAGTCTTTTTGGATTTCTTTCCAGTATGAACTGTTACACACTGCTTTAGATGTGAGAAGGGTGCGGTGTCTCTCCCACATTCCTGAAATTCAGAGTTTCTCACCAGTGTGAATTCCCATGTGATTATCAAGGCTTGCAAAACACTTAAAGCCTTTTCCACATTCCTTACATTTGTACGGTTGTCTTGCATTGAGAACTTCAAGATGTTCAGCAAGGCCTGGAGTTAGGGTGAAGACTTTTCCACATGGATTAAATTTAGAAAGTTCCTGTCCAAAGAGGCTTCCTTGTGTAGACTGAGGATGTCTTTTCCATAACAATTACCCTCAGAAGTGTTCCCTCCATTCTGAGCTCTCATGTGTGTCTTAAGGGAAAACCATTCCCTGAAGACCTCTTCACAATTCTTACAGAGTTTCCATCCACTGTAGCTTCTTGTCTGCTGATGAGGGGATAAAGGATTTCAAACATTTTCTGACATATTAAGAGATTTCACCCATTTGAACACAGAAACATTATTTTAATGACAATTATTGTTTTACTTTTCAATGATTAATTTTTTTTTGAGACAAAGTCTTGTTCTATCTCCCAGGCTGGAATGCAGTGGCACAATCTGGGCTAACTGAAACCTCCACCTCCCAGGCTCAAGCGATCCTCATGCCTCAGTCTCCCAAGTAGCTGGGAATACAGGTGCTGCTAATGCACCCGGCTAATCTGTACCAAGTCAGCCACAAACGCCGGCCCTTGTTCTGAGCTGATTCATAAGGGCAGTCCAAACTCAGGAATAAGATCTCAGAGAAGTACACGGGTTACCTCATAGACCTTTTCAGTTCATGTTGGATGAGCCTCCACCCCCCCAGTGTAAGTACACACAAGAACCAGCAAATACTTGTTACCTCCACATTTCGGCATTTCTGTGAAATCCACCTGAAGATCCTCAAAAGGAGCCACTCCATAAGCTTGTATGCCGGGTGGAACATTGGGGCCTTGCCTCGAATTGTGCTGTCAGCAAGTAACGCACCATTGTGCTACTGCTTTGCAAGGGCTGGCAAGTGTGAGATGTAGAAGTACCGGCCTAACAATTTTTCAAGTGACTCTTGACCTAGATGAGTGGTTTCGTGCATGGCCAATACGATTGTGGCTCCCAGCAACTGCAGCACAGCTACTCTCCCATCTGGCAGTCTGTTCCATCCTCCTTTTATTACTTGCCCCCCTTCTGCATGGAAGAAGTCTTTTTCTTCGTTAGAATAGGTAGGTACCAGGTCAGGTGTTTGAGGGAGTAAGGGGGCTGCTACCGATGCCCAGTAATGGGTAGATGCTGCTTTTTGAGTTTCTGAATCAGCTCGAGAGTTTCCCAAGGCCACTGAGGTGGAAGCTAGCTGGTGTCCCCTGCAGTGCATGACTGCCACCTTCTGAGGTTTCCACACTGCCTCTAATAATTGTAGAATATCTTGTTGATATTTTATGTCCCTTCCCCCCAGAGTTTAACAGGCCCTTTTCCTTATATAATGCTCCATGCTCCATGCACTTGGAGGATTAGAAAGGCATATCGAGAGTCAGTATAGATGTTTACAGTCTTACCTTCACTGAGTTCTAGAGCCCAAGTTAAAGCAATGAGCTCAGGCTTCCGGGTTGAAGCGCCCTGTGGCAACGGTTTGGCTTCAGTGACAGCATCCAAAGTTAACACCACATATCTTGCACATCTTTCTCCTTGTGGGTTGATGAAGCTGCTCCCGTCCATGTATAACTCCCAGTGTACTGATGCCTATGGCTGGTCCCAAAGGTCAGGTCTGCTAGAATAAACTGAGTCCAACACCTCTACACAGTTATGCTTGACTGGGCTCTCTGATACTGGAAGCAGGGTGGCGGGACTTAGGGTGTTACAGATTTCAATGGTTATGTGGGGATTTTCACGTACCAAGCTTTGGTACTTGGTTAATCTAGCATTTGTTAGCCAATGATGTCCTTTGGTATTCATCAAGGTTACCACAGTATGGGGGACCTTTATATTCAGGTTTTGCCCAAGGATTAGTTTATCTGCTTCTTGTGCTAACAGGGCTGTTGTTGCCAGGGCTGTTAGACATGGTGGCCAGTTTTTGGAAACCCCATCTAGTTGTTTTGAGAGATAGGCCACTGGCCTTATCCAGGGCCCCACGGTCTGGGTTAAAACTCCCACTGCCATTTTTTCTCTTTCTGACACATAGAGTGTAAAGGGCTTTGTGAAATCTGGTAGTCCTAGGGCTGGGGCCAACGTAAGTTTTTCCTTTAACTTACAAAAGGCTTGCTGTTGTAGAGGCCCCTGTTCAAAAGACTCCTTGTCGCCCCCCTTAGTAACCCTGTACAAAGGTTTGGCTAGTACTGCAAAGTTTGGAATCCATAATCTACAAAACCCCACAGCTCCTAGGAATTCCCTTACATGCCTTCTGGTTTTAGGTTCCGGTAGGCTGCAGATGACCTGCTTTCTTTCGGACCCCAAGGTGTGCTCCCCTTTCCGAATAGTGAATCCCAGGTAGCGTACCTGCTGTCTGCAGATCTTAGCTTTCTTCTTGGACACTTTATACCCACAGTCTTCCAGGTGCCAAAGCAGGGCATCCGTCCCTTTTTTGCTCCCGACTGCTGTGGAGTGTCCCAGCAGAAGGTCATCCACGTACAGGAGCAAGACGCAGCCTAGGTCTTTAGCAGGAAACTTTTGCAGGTCTCGAGCCAGGGCCTCCCTGAAGATAGTAGAGGAGTTCTTGAACCCTTGGGGAAGCCAGGTCCACGTGTACTGAGTAGCGACACCTGACTCCAGATCTTCCCATTGAAAGACAAACAGCTAGTCTGATGCTAAAGAAGGCGTCTTTTAAGTCCAGACAGGTAAACCAGCTGTCCTCAGCTGGCAGCAGCTCTAACAATGCCTAAGGGTTAGAAACTGTTGGTGCAGAGTCACTGTAGCTTGGTTGACCAAGCACAAGTCCTGTGCTGGCTAGTAGTCCTTGGTCCCTGGCTTAGGGACAGGCAGGAGGGGGGTGTTCCATGGAGACTGGCAAGGAACTATAACTCCACAGGCTTTCACGCACCTGAGATGAACTTGGATTCCTTCAAGATCTTCTCTGGGAACTGGATACTGCTTTTGTCTAACTGGTTGGGCCCCAGGCTTAACTTCTATGAGTATGGGGGCTTGGTTGACTGCCAGTTCCAGAAGATTATCCTTTGCCCATACTCGAGGCCATTGTTTAGCTAGAGCTGGTTTTATCTCTTGGCCTGGCTCAGTTAGAAAAAGTCTCCATTGTTCTTCCTTGGGGACTGTAAGGGCCATGATAACTCCTGTTCCTGGTAATTTTAGATGTAAAGAGCCCTGTTTTGTAAAGGAGATGGTGGCTCTTAGCTTGCTAAGCAAGTCTCTTCCCGGCAAGGGCAAGGGACAGTCAGGTATGTACAAGAACTGGTGAACTATTTCATGTACCCCCACCGCGGCGGTCCATGGTAGACAGAAAGCCTGCTTAGTGGAAACTCCTGTTGCTCTGATTGTATCAGTGGTTTTCTTGGATAAGGGGGCGACCAGGGTGGTCACTACTGAATGTTCGGCACCAGTATCAACCAAAAACTTAATGTCCTTGCCCCCAATTGTAATCCTGACCGTGGGCTCCTTGGGGACGCTTAAGCCTGGTCTCCTTCACTCTGGTAGTCCTTTGGCCAGATTGAACAAAGCTCCCTCATCTTTTCTGAGATCTTTTGTTCCAAGTCACCTTGCTTTTCCTTCAGTTGGGGACACTTATTTTTCCAATGTCCTATTTCCTTACAAAAGGCGCATTGGTTATGTTGCAAGCATGGGCGATTAGACTGGGTATTCTTCCTGGAACCCCCCTTCCCATCTCCTTTCAGGGGAATTCCCCTAATGGCCATGGCCAGTAACTTGGTGTTTCACTTGGCCTGGCATTCACCTTCCTTACAGCTTTCTCTGCAGCTTGTTGCATCTCTGTTCACAAACACTTGATTGACTATTTCCAGTAACTGCGAGGTATTCATACCCACAAACCCAGCCTGTTTCTGCAATTTTCTCCTGATATCTTCTGCGCTTTGACTAACTAAGGCCATGTTAATCATGCGTTGATTTTCAGGGCTATCTGGATCAAAAGGAGTGTACATACGGTAAGCCTCACACAGTCTTTCATAGAATTGCGCTGGACTCTCCTCTTTTCCTTGGATGACCTCAGAGACCTTATTTACATTTGTAGCCTTTTGAGCCCCTTTCTTTAGACCTTCTATTAATGCCTCACGGTACCATCTTAGCCTCTCCATGTCTGGTCACTTGTTCGGGTCCCATTGGGGGTCTGTTCCTGGCAGCTGAATTCTTATATATTATTGGGGGTTTTGGTAATCTGCTGGGATATGCCCCTCTAGCCACTTAGTTGCTGCCTGAAGCACCCTTCACTGTTTATCTGTATTAAAGAGGTACATGAGCAGCTGGTGGCAATCAGCCCAAGTAGGATTATTAGTCTGCATAATAGTTTGGAGCAAGTCAATTAAAGCTTGAGGCTTTTTGGTGTAAGATGGAGTATTATTTTTCCAATTGAGGAGGTCAGCAGAAGTGAAAGGTTCATACACAAAGGCACACCTTTCCACCATGTGTCCATCCTCATCTATCCCAGTATATCGCTGCTCTCTCAGGGGTGTTTGGATTCCAGTCTTGGGCTGTAAGCAAGCTGCCAAAGGAGGAGTTTCTCCCACAGCTTCACTTCCTCTTTTGGGTGATCTAGGAGTGTGGCTCTCTGGTGGAGGTGGAGGTGCTGTGGGCTCAGGAGTGGGGGTCCCTTCCTCTCGTTAAGGAGGGGGTACTGCTGGTACCAATTCCCACCATGATTCTTCTGGTGTTGGGTCTGACAGGACTTTTTGTGCCGACCTCCCTTGGTGTGTGGAGCAAGAACCTTCCTTAACTGTCCCTTTCCTACTAGTACTGCTGCTGCCTGTCCTCTTAACCACTGTGGGGAATCCAAAACTGGCTGTAACCAAGAATCTATATACAGGAAATGATCTGGGTGCCCTGGCTTATGGGTTACCCTGTGCCATACCTTTGAGACAAGGGACCTGTCCAGGCTTCCTTCTGATGGCCAATCCACCTCTAATGCTGGCCAGTCTATCTCACACAAAGTTCTAAGTTTTCCTGCTGTCATAGTAACTCCACAGTCTCCCTTAAATCCCTTTTTGAAATGTTTCAACATCGTTCCTAGTGGGGTGGGCTTACTTTGTGCCTGACCCATGTTTCCTTAGACAAAACACCACACTCACACCACATGCACACCACAAAATAAAGAACGAGTAAAGAGGGCACACACACACTTTTATAGTTTATGTCAAACCAGAATCAGAACAAAATCAGAGTATCAAGAAATCCAAGCCAGGTCAAAATCAAAACCAAATTATCAAGCAATCCAAGTCAAGTCAAAAACAAAAACCAAAGTGCCAGTACAGGCATGTCGTGGGTGATCAGGCCACGCTTCCACTCAAATGGAGTGGGCAAGTTCCAAAGACCAGTCTTACCAAGTTTCAGATGTCCAGACTCCAAGTGCCGTTCCTTCCTGGTGTTCAGCCACTGCTTTGATCCTCAATGGGGGCCTACCATGCACTGCTCTAGAGAGGCATTCCACCGGGGCAATTGCCTACCTGGGAGTGCTCTCAGGATCCGAGTCGCTCAAGCTAGCCAAAGTCCCCTGCAGGGGTGCTCCACAGGGCAGGCCTAAGCCACCTAAGGGGCTGCCTCAACCTTCCATTAATCACCTCACTTCCCCATCAGGGAACCAAGAAAATGTAGCAGGACAAGCTACAGACAAGAACCCCTCAGACACGGAACTGTAGAATGAAAGGGCTTTATTCAGCTGGGAGCATAAGCAGACTCACATCTCCAAAAACAGAGCTCCCCAAGCGAGCAATTCCTGTCCCTTTTAAGGGCTTACAACTCTAAGGGGGTCAGTGTGAGAGGGTTGTGATCAATTGAGCAAGCAGGGGGTATGTGACTGGGGGCTGCATGCACCTGCACTGGTAATTAGAACGGAAAAGAACAGGATATGGTTTTTCACAGTCCTTTTCTATGCAATGTCTGTAATCTGTAGATAACATAACCAATTAGGTCAGGGGTCGGTCTTTAACTACTAGGCCAAGGGTGTGACACTGGGCTGTCTGCCTGTGGGTTTCATTTCTGCCTTTTAGTTTTTACTTCTTTTTTTCTTTGGAGGCAGAAATTGGACATAAGACAATATGAGGGGTGGTCTCCTCCCTTACTTTGACCAACATCTCCCCAACCCATACCCTAAGCCCCTGGTAACTACCATTCTTTCTCTCTTTCTATGAATCCAACTTTTTTAGATTACACATAAAAGGGAGATCATCTGGTATTTGTTTTTCCATACCTGGCTTATTTCACTTAACATATTGTCCTCCAGGTCCATCCATGTTGTTGCAAATGATAATGTTTCCTTTTAAAACATATACCACTTTTGAATGTGCTTTATTCAGTCTACAAAGTCACCTATGAGACATTCAGTGGGGTCACAGCAAGAAAGTGCCTTGCAAGCCGGGCGAGGTGCCTCATATTTTTAATCCCAGCACTTTGGGAGGCCGAGGTGGGTGGATCACCTGAGGTTGGGAGTTCAAGAGCAGCCTGGCCAACAGGTGAAACTCCATCTCTACTAAAAATACAAATATTATCTGGGCATGGTGGTGCACACCTGTAATCCCAGCTACTTGGGAGGCTGAGGCAGGAGAATCGGTTGAACCCTGGTGACAGAGGGTGCAGTGAGCTGAGATTGCACCATTGCACTCCAGCCTGGGCAACAGAGCAAAACTCCGTCTCAAAAAACAAAACAAAACAAAAAAACAAAGGAAAGTGGTTTGCATCGAGTTCAGGCTGCTCTATAAGATTCTCAAGCACTTAGTCCAAATGATCTAGCAGATCCAATCATACTCAATGCCTCCATAGCATTCTCTGGCAAGCACCAATAGGAGATGCACAGCACAGTAGTGTGGAGCAAATCCAAGCCATCTTCTGCAGGAAACTACCCTCTTTTTGAGAAACACCTTGGCTCTGGTACTAGGTAGAAACAACTGACTGGTGAGTTTTTTTGGGGTTTTTTTTTTTGAGACGGAGTCTCGCTCTGTCACCCAGGCTGGAGTGCAGTGGCATGATCTCGGCTCACTTCAACCTCCGCCTCCTGGGTTGAAGTGATTCTCCTGCCTCAGCCCTCCTGAGTAGCTGGGATTACAGGGGCACGCCGCCACACCCGACTAATTTTTTTTTTGGTATTTTTAGTAGAGACGGGGTTTCATCACATTGGTCAGGCTGGTCTCAAACTCCTGACCTCATGATCCACCGGCCTCAGCCTCCCAAAGTGCTGGGATTACAGGAGTGAGCCACCGTGCCCGGCCTAACATGTGATGGTGAAGTTGATCCATATCATTGTATCTACCTTTATTACTTCATTTGCCGTAGAGCATTCCAGTAGTATAATTATGCCACAATTTACCCATTCTGTTGATCTCATTTGGGTAATTTCCAATTGAGGATCACTTCAAATAATGCTGGCAAAATGTCTTTACTGTTATCTTGATGCACACTGGAGCCATTACTCTTATGTTAGAGAGCATGTACGTGTACAAATTTAGTAGATGTTGCCAACAGTTTTTGAAATTTTCCTAATACTCTCTGCAACAAGCAGAATATGCACATCCTCTTCAGCTTTATCTTCAGAACATACCATTTTTTTCTCTATGTCCAGCTAGCTCATTGGACCCCTAAGTGACAAATACAGATGGTAATGTGAGTATTTCTTTTGTTTGTTTGTTTGTTTTTGAGATGGAGTCTTGCTCTGCCGCCCAGGCTGCAGTGCAGTGGCATGATCTTAGCTCACTGCAACCTCCGCCTCCCGGGTTCAAGCAATTCTCTGCCTCAGCCTCCCCAGTAGCCGGGATTACAGGTGCCCACGACCACGCCCAGCTAATCTTTGTATTTTTAGTAGAGACGGGGTTTCACCATCGTGGCCAGGCTGGTCTTGAACTCCTGACCTCATGATTCACCCTCCTTGGCCTCCCAAAGTGCTGAGATTACAGGCGTGAGCCACCACGCCCGGCCCAATGTGAGTATTTTTAAGCCTTATGGTTCCTTCAGAGATTTCTGGCAGCCCATGTCAGCAAGAGAGTCTTCTGATTTCATTTACCCATGGAGTGAGTAGATGTGTCGGTGACATAGGAGTCTCACACAGGACTGGTTACTCTGTACATTTCTTCTGGGAAATGGAGTCCTACTTTGGGTAGGAAGAACTCAAAGTTGGACTGAATACCACGGAGAGCCTTGCCCCTCCAAATATGAACACATATTTGCTAAGATTGATAATTAAGTGAATTTTCATGTAGAACTTATTTTCAAGTGCTCAGCCAGCCACTGATTCTGATTCTTTCAATTTCCTACTTAAGAAAATTAGTTTTTCATGAGTAGAATAAAATGATGATTAGACATCATTTTTTCTGTAGTTATAATATTGTAGATTAGATTCATCCCTCATTTTAACCCCCAAAGAAAATTCTATCAAACCTAAGAAAAACCCTTGATGTACTCACCTCTCACCGTAGATATGTAATCAGCCAATTTATATGATGCTTTCCTTAACTCCTACTCCCTTTCCTTTCAATATGGCTTATTTAGACACCATCTTTTTGGTCTCACCTTAAATAGAACTCACTTTTCTTACATTCATCTACTCCCATATACACACATAGAAAACAATACTGTCCTCTACTTCCAAAACTCTCATCACTTTGTAATAATAAGTCAGGTGCAGTGGCTCACACTTGTAATCCCAGAACTTTGGGAGGCTGAGGCAGGTGGATCACCTGAGGTCAGGAGTTCAAGACCAGCCTGGCCAACAGGGTGAAACCCCCATCTCTAGCCGGGCGTGGTGGCGCATGCCTGTAATCTCAGCTACTTGGGACGCTGAGACATGAGACTTGCTTGAATCTGAGAGGCGGAAGTTGCAGTGAGCAGAGATGGCACCACTGCACTCCAGCCTGGGCAACAGAGGGAGACTCTGTCTCAATTAAAAAAAAAAAAATTGTAATGAAACATTTATTTGCTTGGTTAGACGTCTGCCCCTCCACTAGTTTACAAGTTCCCTAAGAGCAGCCCTTTGTTGGATTTTTTTTTTCATTATGCCTTAATGAACCATTAGCATTAATCACTTTATAAGAAATACAAAAAATAAAAGAAACATTTAAACATACCATAAGACTACAATCAGAAATATTAAAATGGGTGTCTTTCTGAAATAATATGTGACTCTTCAAAAAGTTGATTTGACAGAGAAACAATAGTAACTGGTCTAGGTTCAAAGATACTAAAAGCCATAAACTTTAAATAGATCTTAGGTCCCAAGGGCCTATTTTGGAACCATGTAGAGAATTTTGTTTTTTACAAAGTAGTTACTAGATGAGTCTTTTTTTTTTTTTTTTTTTTTGAGACACAGTCTCCTTCTGCCGCCCAGGCTGGAATGCAGTGGCGTGATCTCGGCTAATTGCAACCTCCACCTCCCGAGTTCATGTGATTTTCCCGTCTCAGCTGGTGGGATCACCGGTGCCGGCTTTATTTATTTATTTATTTATAGTAGAGATGGGTTTTCGCCATGTTGGCCAGGCTGGTCTCGAACTCCTGGCCTCAAGTGAGCCACCCGCCTCGGCCTTCCAAAGTGCTGAGATTACAGGTGTGAGCCACTGTGCCCAGCCTGACATTTTTTTTAATTTTTCTTGGTTGAAATACAAATACTGTGGTTTTAGTAGACCAGTATCCTTTATCTTTTGAAAATGCATTACCAACTATTTGAAAGTCAAGTATCAGTTTCCTGCAATTTTCAACTTACTCTCAAATACTTCACCATAAAAGGTATTTTAGTTTTCTAGGGAGAGGGCAAATGGTAAATCTGATTCCTAATACTAGTGCAACAAAATCTATATCCTTTCCTCCTGGGTGCCCATTTTTGTCTTTTTGTTCAAGAGGCAAGGTGTTTCTCTGTAGCCCATGCTGGAGAACAATGTCGTGATCATAGCTCACTGTAGTCTGGAACTCTCTGTCTCAAGTGACCCTCCCGCCTCAGCCTTCCGAGGAGCTGGCACACACCACCATCTCTGGCTGGTTTTTAATTTTTTTTTTTTTTTTAAAGACGGGGTCTCGCTATGTTGCCCAGATTGGTCTTGTACCCTGGGTACGAGACCCCGTAGCCTGGGTGGGCCCCTGGTTTGTTCGTTTGCTTGGGTTTTTTGTTGTTGTTTCTGAGACAGAGTCTTGCTCTGTCGCCCCAGCTGGAGTGCAGTGGCACGATCTCAGCTCACTAACTTCCTCCTCCTGGATTCAAGTGATTCTCCTGCCTCAGCCTCCCAAGTAATTGGGATTACAGACGTGCGCCACCACGCCCAGCTAATTTTTTTGTACTTTTAGTAGAGACGAGGTTTTGCCATGTTGGCCAGGCTGGTCTCAAACTCCTGACCTCAGGTGATTTGCCTGCCTCAGTCTCCCTAAGTGCTGGGATTATGGGCGTGAGCCACCGCACCTGGCTGGCGCCTGTTTTTAAAGTCTGTGGGGAGGTCCAGGCCTACGAAGTTCAGATCAAAATAGCTTAACATTCTTATTTTTCTTCAGTAGAAAGACCTGTTTGTGGTCTACATAATTTTATATTTCTGTAAAGAAATATGCACTCCCTAGACACTTATTAAAGTATCTTTATAACAGAATGTAAGGCGTCAAAAGTACGTTTATGACACATAAACAAAGGAACACTCTCAGGTGAAACGTTCGTTCGCATAACAAGATGCCCCCTTGACCCATCCCTCACCCAATGATCACCGGAATGAGCGGGAATCGCAGGGTCTGTAAGGCAGGACGACGCTGGGGGACAAGTTAACGTGGCTCAAGTGAAGGAAATTCTTTTCCTCATAGAAAAAAACTCACAATGGTCTTTCTGGAGGCTTTTGAAGGGAGCTCCATGGGTGAGCGCGGCAATTATCGACCCCGACCTTCGCGAGGACTGACAGCCCAAGAGGCCTCGCAGACTCACCTGACGCGAGCAGAGCAGGCCAACCCTCTCTAAGAAGGCCCCTCGGCAGCTTCGGATAAACTTCAACTGTCACCACCCGTTCCACTACCAGTATACTTGCTCCCTCCGAAATCAAAGACAACCATGGGGAAACCTCGCTCAGGCTCGCGGAGCCAGTACCGGAAAAGAGGGTGGTGCCTCCCTCGCCTCACTTCCGCTTACAGCCTCCAGCTAGGAGTGGCTCCGCGGCTCGTGCTTCAGCATTGTTGGAAGACATCACGTCGAGAAATTCTAGTTTCCTCCCGCGTGGGTGCAGCTGAGCCTTGCTATGGACTCACAGAGGAAGCTGGAGTCCCCAGGTTCAGAGAACAATGTTGAAGTTAGTCAGGCCTGTGGAGGGAGCTACGGGCGAGGGGCGCAGGCCCATGCTAGAGGACCAGGAGGAAGGTGAGGCCAGTCCCAGAGGACGAGCTTGAGGTTAGAATCAGGCCTGTGGGCTGGACTACACTGGGGGCGGAGCCATGTTTGGGGGCGAAGCAGAAGGTGGGGCCAAGCCCAGAATACCAGGTTGAGATCAGAGCCAGTCCTGTGGATGGTAGAAGGGCAGGGAGGAAGGTGGGGCCTGGCCTCAAGTAATCGGCCTGCGTGGGCCTCCCAAAGTGCTGAGATTACAGGCATGAGCCACCGTGCCCTGGCCCTGGACTCTCAATTCTATGCCATTAATCTGTAGCTCTGTCCCTAAGCCAGTGCCACATTGTTTTGATTACTGCAACTTTGTGGTAAGTTTTGAAATCCAGAAATGGGAGTCCTTCAACTGTGTTCCTCTTTTTCACAATTGTTTTGGCTATTTGGTGCTTTTTCCATTTCTATATGAAGTTTAGGATTCACTTGTCAATTTCTGCCCAGAAGCCAGTGTCAAAAAACTAAATAAAAATAAATAAATAAATAAATAAGCACTGGAAAAAGCAAGATCTACATTAATTTTAGTCACCTGTACCAGATTTCTCTTTCTTTCTTTTTTTTTTTTTTTTTGAGATGGAGTCTTGCTGTGTCACCCAGGCTGGAGTGCAGTGGCACAAACTCGGATCACTGCCACCCCTGCCACCCAGGTTCAAGCGATTCTCCTACCTCAGCCTCTAGAGTAGCTGGGATTACAGGCTCCCACCACCCTGCCCGGCTAATTTTTTTTTTGGGGGGGGTGGGGGACAGAGTTTCACTCTTGTTGCCCAGGCTGGAGTGCAATGGCATGATCTCAGTTCACTGCAAACTCCAACTCCCGGGTTCAAGTGATTCTCTTGCTGCAGCATCCCAAGTAGCGGGGATTGCAGGCACCTGCCACCACGCCCAGCTAATTTTTGTATTTTTAGTAGAGACAGGGTTTCACCAGGTTGGCCAGGCTGGTCTTGAACTCCTGACCTCAGATAATCCACCTGCCTCAGCCTCACAAAATGCTGGGATTACCGGTGTGAGCCTCAGATTTTTCTTTAGGCATGGAAGTGTAGGGGTCTACATTAGGAAAGAGTTAAGAGTGCAGCAGTATCATGGGTTAAGCAGAGCTCAGGAGGAAAACCAAAAAATATTGTATCCATTTTGTGCCTTAGGAAAGGCCATCCATGAGCATCACTGGGTGGAGATTTTTGGGTAAGAGGTGTATAGTTTCTAGCACAAGGGTCAAACTCAACTCCAATGGAAAATTCTTCTTTGGGGCAGTGTCTTCTGAGGCAATGTCATCTCAGCCAGTGAAATTTGGGACCAGAGTGATATTATGATGTCATCTGGGATGTGGGACTGGGGAATCCTTTTTTTTTTTTTTTTTTGAGATGGAGTCTCACTCTATTGCCCAGGCTGGAGCTCAGTGGCATGATCTCAGCTCACTGCAAACTCTGCCTTCCAGGTTCAAGCTATTCCGATGCCTCAGTCTCCCAAGTAGGTGGGATTAAAGGCACACACTGCTATGCCAGGAAAATTTTTGTATTTTTAGTAGAGGCAGGGTTTTGCCATGTTGGCCAGGATGGTCTCGAACTCCTGTCCTCAAGTGATCCACCTTCCTTGGCCTCCCAAAGTGCAGAGATTACAGGCATGAGCCATCAAGCCCAGCCTGAGGAATCATTTTACGTGAGTACCCACTTGAGTTGAAAGGGACCTCCCGAGTGTAAACCAGTGAAAGTACAGAAACTAGTAGTAATAACACCAACAGTAAACAGAATGGTGTGCAAATGTGCCTGACAGTTTTTGTTTTTGGGGTTTTTTTGTTGTTGTTTTTGGTGGAAATTTAGCTGCTTTTTGTTTGGAGGGTTTTTTCGAGACAAGGTCTCATTGTATTACCCAGGTTGGAGTGCAGTTGTGCAATCATAGCTCACTGCACCCTTGATTCCCTGGGTTCAAGGGATCCTCCCTAAGCTACTGAGTAGCTGGGGCTAGAGGCGAATGCCACCATGCCCAACTCATTTTTCAATTTTTTTTGTAGAGATGGGTCTCATTATGTTGCTTGGGCTGGTCTTGAACTCCTGGCTTCAAGCAATTCTCCTGCCTCAGCCTCCCAAAGTGCTGGGATTACAGGTGTGAGCCACTGCACCTGGCCAAAATTAAGTTTAAATGGGTCCTGTGGCCTGGCGCGGTGGCTCACACCTGTAATCCCAGCACTTTGGGAGGCCAAGATGGGCGGATCATGAGGTCAGGAGTTCGATACCAGCCTCATCTACATGGTGAAACCCCGTCTCTACTTAAAAAATACAAAAGTGAGCCAGGCGTGTTGGCACGTGGCTGTAATCCCAGCTACTCAGGAGGCTGAGGAAGGAGAATCGCTTGAATCTGGGAGGAAGAGGTTGCAGTGAGCCGAGATCACACCACTGTACTCTACCCTGGGCAATAGAGAGAGACTCTGTCTCAAAAAAATAATCATAATAATAAAATAAAATAATAAATGGGTCCCATTACCAGATGATCAGCTGGCTGGCCTGTGGGATAATCTCTGGTTAATGAGTCCAAAGAAAGCATATACACTCAATGTGGATTCTAACCCCTGAGAGATGGGGGCAAAATTAAAAATTTGTTAAGATTGGTTAAAATTTGGGGCAAAATATAAACTTATGTAGGGGTTTATTTGTTGGACTGGAATTTGAAAAGGAGTTGTTTGAGGAGGCTGAGGCGGGTGGATCACCTGAGGTCAGGAGTTCAAGACCAGCCTGGCCAACATGGTGAAACCCTGTCTCTACTAAAAATATAAACATTAGCTGGGCATGGTGATAGGCGCCTGTAATCCCAGCTACTCAGAAGGCTGAGACAGGAGAATCGTTTGAACCTGGGAGGTAGAGGTTGCAGTGAACCGAGATAGTGCCACTGCACTCCAGACTAGGCGACAGAATAAGACTCCACCTCAAAAAAAAAAAAAAATTAATAGAGATGGGGTCTCACTATGTTGCCCAGGCTGGTCCTGAACTCCTGGGCTCAAGTGATCCTCATGCCTCTGTCTCCCAAAGTG